>NC_064754.1:37351542-37979042 GCF_011397635.1 Epinephelus fuscoguttatus | reverse complement strand
TTTTTGCAACTTGTGTTTTAGCAAGACAAAATGTGTTTAGATTTATGAGAAAAGGAGGATTGTGTTTTGTGAATTGTGTCTTAATGTGAAATGTGTTTATGGTTTTGGCAAATGGGGGCTAGTTTTATTAAACGTGTTTAGAGAACTGGTCATTTGGTTTAGAGAATTGGCTTTTGTGTTTTAGCAACTGGGAAAAACTGTAATTCCACACATTCTTCTTCCTTGTGAAAACCTGGTGTCTAAATTACTCATAATGCAACTTGACCGCCTAAAATTTGGTTACTGTAAAGATCCCGAGGAGATATAGCTGCGGCCAGAGCAGCTATGTGACCCACCCACCAGCCTCATGCCCTGTCCACCATACCTACACATCAGTCCATGATCGGCTCCCTTCCTCCCTTGGCCCTGAAAGAAAGAAAATGCTGGGTTAGCATTTAGCTAGCTAAGAAGTGTTTGGCTAGAAGATAAGGGAAGAAGAAGATAAGATTAGGTTAGGGTTACATTTTGTTACTTATAAAGTAAACCACGCCTACATTTATAATGAATTACAAAGTAGATTGTTATCTTTGTAGTCGTTTTCCGTCTCTTTGAATTTTGTGTCTTTCTGGTGATTTTGTGTGGGTAAAATGGCGGCACACACATAAGCAGCAGCTGTTGCCTCTCTGACTCGCTGCCTATTGCTCATGTTTTCTTATATTATCTATTTTAGTTTCATATTTATTGAATGAGCACTTGTTGTCTGTCTAATTTGTCTTAGTCTATTACTTACATAAACTGCACTGGCTAGGAGAAGCACCCCAAATTTTAATATACATGTACAATGACAATAAAGACCTTCTATTCAGTTCTATTCTCTGGGTTGTTTTGCTCCTTTGTGTATTTTTTTTTTGCACCACTTTGTAGTTCCCTTGCATTTGTGTGTTAATCTAAAAGACATTTTGCAAGTGAAATTCAGGTTGGGGCCTTGACACTTTGGGCCCCGGGGCCTGTGCCCAGTAGGCCATCCATGGTTTGACCTCATATTTTGTCACTGCAGTGTGGCGTTGTAGCAGGGTTCAAATAATTGCTGTGTTGGTGGGTTTGTCTTCTACTGGCGCTGAGTGTGCTTTGAAGGAATGTGTTGTGTAGGTTCCCAACGATATGTTGCTGCATCTATACACGTCTCAAAGATTCTGGGGTGTTATGCTACTAGTGACTAATGTAACTATGAGCCCCTAGTCTCAAGCAGAATTAAAGAGCAAGCTACAGGGATCTTTTAATGTTACATCTATCTAACTTCACACCCCCAGAATTTGTTCCATTTTCAAACTTGCAGTCTTCATCCCCAGTTGAGGCTGACTCAAGTGACATCACTTTTATCTATCAGATTTATTAATCAGATGTATCACATTTTGCACAGCTTCCTCTGGATGCACAAAATGCTTTGTACAACTTTTTTTTACATGTGAAGTAGGACCCCCAAAGATGTGTCAACAGACTAAGATTTTTTTTTTTAAATTGGTGGAGTTCCCCTTTCATATATTCTACCACACAGGTGTTTTTTTCCCTAAAGGATAAGTATGTACCATGTGCTGGTATACATGCTTAAGCTATGCACAATACATTATGTCGTGTCACTCCCATTCATTTAGGTTTGGCAGCACTTAGTGTTACTGATGTTAATGTGGAGGCGACCAAAGCAAATACAAATCACTTCTGCCTCGGAGTAATGGCTTTAAATTTAAGGTATCAAATAACTGACGAAAACATTAAATCACTATAAGTGGGAGCAGCATTTATAATTAAAAGCTCATTTGTACAGTATGCATTATAACATTATATGAATCACCAAAATGAGTTCCTCATTCATCTCTGATGGAAGTGAACCCGGCATGTTCACTGCAGTGACGTGACATTTTATAAAATAACTTGTTTTCCCAGTGAGAGGGAATTACTCATGTCCAAAACACTGATTTAACAGTCACAAGCCATTAGAATAACACACGTAAATTATTAAATTGAGTGGTTTTGCACTCTGACGCAGAACTTTAAAATGTAAGTGATTCATACCCTAACTGGAGTGGAAAGATGCTCGTGCTGCTCAGTAGTCAGTTTGTAGGATTGGGAACAGGGAAGCTGGCTGGCAATCAGGATGGAGAAACTGCAAGAGTGTGTGTCTGTGTGTGTGTGTCAGTGTTAACAAGAGAGACAAATAGGACACACAAATAGGAACAGAGAGAGAGAGAGAGAGAAGCAGGTGCATCACTAATGGCTTTTTAAAAAGGTTACAGCGTAGAGCTCTTCTTTTCTAATGGGGCTCCGGCTGTGCTTGAGAAGCAATTTCCGGAAAAGATAATGTTGTCGAGAGAGTGCAGAGAGTCCTCTGTTTGTGTGTGCGTGTGTGTGTGTGTGTGTGTGCCTTGTCGTTAACAAGACTGACAAACACAAACTCAAAGGAACACAAAGAGGGGGCGGGGAGAAAGACTGGGGCAATTGAGAGAGAAAAGAGAGACAGAGAGACAGAAACTGCCTGTGTCTACATTTCAAAGTAATTGTGCCATTACATTACATTTATTAGCTTGATGACTAATGCCTAATGTGGGCCAATGGAGGTCTTGTGTAAAAAGACATCCTCTTTTCTGTTTAAGCATATTTTTACATTCCTAATGTGCTGTTTGGTTTCAGAAACATAAAAATGGGGAATTCTGAAAGCCTCCCTTGGTTTCATCAGGTTAACATGGTAAACACTGCCACTTGGTGTTCATAGCAACTTACTACAACTTATTAAACTGAGGCGACACCACATAACAGCAGGTTTTTAAAGGAGTAAATCCACAATCCACTGTCACGTTGAACATTGTAATACATTGCATTTTTGAGTATTTAATCACTGCAAATTAGTAACTCTCCAGGTCAGAACAAATTATGCATACCAATTACAGGTGCCATATTTTACATCCATACTAGTCTCTAAGAAGAAGCTAGGTAACAGCCACTAAGGGGCAGTAGTTTTACATTTGTGTGTCTCAGTTCCTGAATCTACTGTGTTCACGTTGGAGAAGTAAAAAAACAAAAACAACAACATGACAAATACCCACAAAATCTGCATGATTTTTTTAAATGTATTGTATACAATTGAATGTACTGAAATTGGTACACATCTCCAACATTTAGTTATTCAAAGCTCTGACACAGATTTTCAGGTAGGTCTTCTTAATGCAAGACATTTTGACACGTCACAGTAGGAAAGGCACGGGTGTAAACACTGACTTACTGTCATGACTTAGTGGGATGCTTAAACAGAACACAGCCATTGTTAATGTTATTAGAAACACCTTTTCTCCAATGAAAAGTAAAAATGTCTGCTGTTAAAAAGGCCTATTGTTCTGAGTCTGACTGATAGTCAATATTAATTTAAAGCAGCTAAATAATAACATTCCACAAAATATCTCTTTATCCTTTAAACATACTGTGTTCATGGCTACTGTATGTCATGACAGCTTAAAACGAATAGAACTGGTACAACAGCAAAGATATATCTTTACTTAAGTGTGCAGGACATTGCAACAAATCAAGTAAAAAATGTAACTCAGCCAGCGATGTGTGGTAATTGCAATTTATTCTGGTAAATAAATACAAAACAGAGACATTTGAACATGAAAATAACATTATTTGGACAGTTATGGTGTTCTCTACCTCTTCAGTTGTTTACAAAAAAATTCAGACTGAAAAGTTTTACTGTAAGTAATCTCAGAGCTATAATGAGCACCTTCTGCTATAACAGGCATTGTTAGGACGCCTTGGCAGGGGTCCTTTGAAGGCCTGCAGTTACACACAAGCGCAAGTGTGTAATTATAGCAGCTACTTTTGACAGTTTAACTTAAGAAAACAGATTGCCAAATTAACAGTTATGCTGCCATACAATGTGCTCATTATAAACATACACACAAATCCCAATAAGCACACACACACACGCGCACACACACACACACGCTTAATAAAACCATAGCAATGTCTTCTTTATATAACCCATTGCGTACTCTCCTACTAATATAACCTGCCTGCAGTGTCCTTTTGAACTGAGAGCAGAACTAAAGCAAGTTGTGAGCCAAACACGCTGACTGTATGCCGTTAGATTTCACACACTTCTCCACCACGCTACATTCCTGCTTTAAACCAGGCCACTACTCATGTTCCTACAAGACAGGCTCAGGCAGCTTCACATTGTTCACACAATTGAAACATAATGATAATGCAGTATATACTGTGTAAAGAAACCTATATACTGTACAAAACTATACAAAACTTGCTCGTGGTGCCTCTGTGTCACACACTGGTCTGTGCCATTGGTTTCCTAAAGTCAGTGTGAAGACAGGACGATGGACTGAGGCAGGAAATAATGGGACAAGATGGATGGATAAAACAGCCGCATCAACAACAGATGCCCAAACTACTCTTATAAAAACATTCATTTTGGAAAGCAAAGGGAATAAATACACAGTGCTGGACCTGCACATTTGGCGCCCTAGGCAAGCTTCCCCTGGCAGCCCCCTCTTTTATATTCATTATATTCATTACAAACAAAAACAAGAGCTAATCTGAAGTCAACACAAATAATCAACTCAGCTAACAAACAATAATAATAAATATCAGACAATAAAAGAATAATGTATGTGCAAATTTGCAAGTTTTAACTTTTTTTTTTTTTTACTCTTTTGTACTGAGCCCTGGATGGCTTTTGCCTTTTCATTTTTTTCTTACTCTGAAGATCTCCACACACACTCCACTCTACCATACCCATTAATGCTCTAGCATTAGCTCACTTCTCTCTTGCGTCATATTTTGGGGGGAGGGGCTCTGGGTGGCGCCCTAGGCAGTCGCCTTTGTCACCTATAGGAACATCCACCTCTGTAAACAGGGAGCTGCAGAATTAAGTCCTAAAACTCAGAAGTGAGTTAGCATATGAGCACTCCTAGTTCCCTTGTCTTGAAGTCAATGGGTTTTTTGAATGGGTTTTTGGTTAGATGCCTAAAATAAGGTCTATGGTTAACACAAGCTTAAGAGACATTCACGTTTCGTTCTATGACATGAAATATGTCAGACAATACTCCACTTATGAATTTTGAAGCTCTGGCTAAATGAGACTACAGAACGACAGCTTTGTTGTGGTGGCGATGTTAAATCATGTGATGGTGGTGTAGTTTGTTCATAGCCTAACATTAGCTTTTGGTGGCTGCATTTAGGCTTCAAAAATCACACACACAATCAAGCGATGATCATTTGTGAAGATCTTCTTGATGAACAATACATGTAAGTATCATAAACTTTTGTTTGCCACAGATCTTATAATCTTTAATAAACCAAAATCCAATGGAAAAATCCCGTAGGCTTTTTTTGACGAGGGGCGATGCCAACTTCTGCATCAGCCTACAAAAAACTTTATCCCTGCACCACTCTTAACATTAACATATAAATACAGGTAATCTAATGAGAAAACAAGGACAGGCATTAAACTGTTAAATGGGGTATGGGAAAAAGAAAATGAGACATTTATCCAAACTAGCACTAACAAAGAACACATGAGAATAGGCAGTCGGTCAAATGATAAAACCCTCCAGATATTTCACAGCATGGACGTAGAACCTACAGACATTTAGAAACACACACCTGAATAGCAAGTAGATAAGAGATATTTGGAAAGTCGATGGTAATCTAGTTCACCTCAGGGATGAATTAACTGATGCCCCCAAAACAAATGTGGTATCACAAGCACAGCTCTAGCGTGTATAAATCTCTCCTCTGTCACTTCACACAATATACAGCAAGAGATCAAACCCACATCCCCCAAAACAAATAAGATACAACACAGTTTACTGAACACCAGGTTGGTTCATCTGTGCTATAATTTACAAAGGTGCTTTCCTCTTTGATCACGTCTCTTGTTAGTTTCGAGGACAGAAATAAAAACTCTGTACCATAATACTAGACGGTACCTGATTACATAAAGGTCTTTGTTTATAATCTTGTCCTTTTTTCCACTGTATTGTCCTGAGTGTTGCAAAATGGTCTGTTGAGGACAATCCATCGGTGACTGGAATTTTTTTTGATCCCCAAACCAAAGTGTTTTATCAAGTCATCACCAGCCAACAGTCTTTAGAGTCACTGTTGGGTCTATGTGGAAAACAGGACAAGGAAATAGGACACAGTATTGCTTCAACAGCTCTGGCTTTGGCGATTCTTTCACACCTGAAAGAAAAAGGAGGCCATCTTGGAGGACGAACAGGACAGAGCAGGACAGAGAGACATGTATCCATGTCCTATTGGTCCTTAGCGGATGACAGGTTTCAGCCATGCTTGCCGTGTGCACGTGTCGCTGTTCTGCCTCCTGTGATTGGTGGAGCTTCAGACCTGCGTGGATTTGACTCGTCTGAGAGGATGTCGTCCAGCGGGGTGGGCAGGGCAGGGTGGGGGGCATTCAGTGGGCAGGTCTAGACTGCGCTGGTGAGGCAACGCCGTGAGGGGAGGAGCACATCGGGAGGGGCGGGGGACGGGATTGGCTGATGGTCATGTGATCTCAGAATACGGTAGCCCTGGAGCCTAACAGGAGGGAAGGGGACAAGGAGAACATTAGGAAAGATAGAGAGGGATGGAAGTAAAGAACATAAAACATTTCAAAACATGTGGGAAGTCAAAACCCCAAGGGAATAAGGCAGATAAACTTTACTTGACTGAGACAGCAAGAGACAAGAATGCAAAATGATGATGTCTAGAGATAGAGTGTGCACAACAGAGATATCAGACAGAAAGAAGCATAAATCCAAATACAATGAAGGAACCAAGGTTATCAGTGAGGACAAAAAACAGTCAAAGATAGCCCCGTACACATTTAAAAACTAGATTGAAGGTCTGCAGTCATGCAAGCAGTGTTGTCAGGCTATATTTACAGTAGGCATTGTGGTGCTTTGAGCTTAAAGGACAGTTCACTGTATAATCAAAAACACATATTTTTTCTTTCACCTGTAGGGCTATTTATTAGTCTAGAATATTTTGGTGCGAGTTGCAGAGTGCTGGAGATATCAGTCATAGAGATGTCTGCCTTCTTCCGCATCTTCTATAGTGGAACTTGCCTCTCTCCAGAAATCATGACCTGGTTACTCAAGATAATCTGCAGTTCTTGTGAGTAGTTTCATGTAGGAACTTTTTTTTTCTACCAAACTACATCCACCAACCGTATCACTGCACAGAAAGTAACGTGCATCTGCTAGCTCACTTAGCACCACTGTGCTAGCTAACATTACAGCTCAGCCAAGGATGCCATCGTTATATCTCACTGTCCCATGCTGTCACAGGCTTCGTGTCAATGAGTAGATGCACGCTTCCTTCTGTATGGTGATACAGTTAGTGAAAGTAGTTTGGTAGAAAGTAGTTCCTATATTAAACTGCTCACGACAAGGTCTGTGGATTATCTTTTGTAACTGGGTCATGATGTCTGGAAAGAGGCATTGCTTTTGAGTTTTTCAAATGCATTTTTTGGAGCTTTGAGCACTACAAGCTGAGTGCCATGTAGTTCCATTTTACTGGAGAGAAGGCAGACATCTCTGAGATCAATATCTTCAGCATCTGGCATCTCACCCCAAAACAATCTAGACTCATAAAGAGCACTACAGGTAAGAGAAAAAATATGTATTTTTCATTTTAGGGTGGACTGTGCCTTTATTTGCTAACATTAGCATGCTAACATGTTGGTGCTTGGTAGGTTTTCATGTGCACCATGTTCACCATCTTAGCTTATTATGTTTGCATGGTAACATTTGTTATTATAACTTAACACGAAGAACAGCTAAGGCTGATGGGAATGTAGTTTTACAGCTATTAAGTCATAAACAACACTATTGGGCAAATATAAATTCTGACCGGAAAATGATGCAAGATTAAAGTTTAAAGAATCCCCAAAGTTGATTAGCTTATAAATCATCCTGAGAGGAGCATGAATGTGTGTATCTGTTGAAATATTCTATTTAACTCAAAACTATAAATGTCAACTTCACGGTGGTGCAAGGGCAAAAGTCAGAGGATCACAAAAGTCAACAGGATTCATCTTCTGGGAAACCAGAATGCCCGATAGCTGTTGAGATATTTCACTTTGGGCCAAAGTGGTGGAGTGACATTCCCGCAGCCATGTCGCTAACATGACTAATAAGTATTTGCTCACCAAAAGTGCTTTTCAGGGAAAAACAACAACTATTTTTTCAATGTTTTTCCAAATTGTTTTCCCCCACCCTTACCTGGAGGCCACTTAACTTTTCGAGTGGACTCTCCACACGGGGCAGACTGAGGAGAGGAAGCCCAATTGGGGGCTCTGGGCGCTGTGGAGGTGGAGAAGTCGCCATCGCCATCGCTCTCTGGGTTTGCTGGAAATTGTTGATCACACATGACACCTGATGGAGAGCATAGAGAAGAGGTAAAAGAAAGAGGAGGGCAGAGATTCGCTCCACTGCACCACGAAGATGGGCGATTTTCTGGTGCGTGAAATGCCTGGAGTGCGCTTGGGAACAGATACTGAAGAGGACGCTTACAGTGGGAGAGGGAGAGACAGAGATAAAAGAAAGAGAGAGAAAGAATGACATATGGGCGGAGGCATGGACAAAAAGGGGCAAAGCACAGGGAGCACTTTGATCTTTAACATTAACACTGACCCTAGGAGTGTTTTCAGAAAATTGATTCAGGCCAAGAGGTCCCGAAACCAAATGACAGTATTTCAATGTGTTATATAAAGATTCAGATCAGTCCATTCAAATTCATAGATGTGAAAGTGTGTGTGAGTTCTCCATTGCACAGGCAGCAAGGCTCTCTCAAGCCTCCCTTAATCATCAGTTCATCCTCCCACCATCTCTACTGCACCCACATCACACCAACACTGCTCTCTCTTTGCTTCCTTCTCTAATACAATCCTTCCCTTCTCTCTTCAACATACTATCCTGCCATACAAAAGCAACACACAGGAACGTGCCTATTATTATACTTATTTAGCCAAAGCTGATTAAAGAATTGGCCACACTGTCCTGATATCAGTGGTAACTGAGGTATGAGCGCAATGCAAAGGGGCGATGATGAGCTAGCTAATGCGATACACAAATGCACCTTATTTGTCTTTTTTTCCCCTTTTTAATCTACTTATTCATAATTATTTGTATGGTTATTTATCTTAAATATCCAGTGTCCTTTCCTTTACCTCTTTTCCATCCATCTACCACTATCTCTTCCTCCTCCATCCTTTTTTCGATCCCTGAAATTCCATCCATCTCATCTTTCCACCCTCCTTTCCCTCCCCATATTTCCCTCCCTCCCTCATCATCTCCTTCTCACCAAGAATGCAGCAATGGCCCCTCCGGTGACAAACCCAGCCAGGACATCATTCCAGTGGTTTCTGTGTTCAGTCACTCTCACCACCCCCACCAGCACGGCCAGAGACAACAGCACCAGGCACAAGGTGGGCTTGGTCAGACGGGTCCCCTTGGTCCTGAACACCAGGGTCACGTACATCTGGAGGAAAGAGATGTATTTGAAATTAAAAAAAAAAAAGTGAGCTGGTTTTGAATCTCCAGGTCTTCAGTTATCCATCTGAGATAATTTGAACACTGCTGCAGCTTAAATATCTTAATAGGCTGAAGAGCTTGAATGAGCCACAAGAGGACGCACTCTGCAGTGATTTCAGTGCAGCTGAAGGATTTGATGAGAGAGCACCATTAACACTGCCATACTTGGCTTAATGTTTCTAAAAATGACAGGAACATGGCACACTGTAATTAAAAAGACGAACAAAGGCTCAATGCAGCCGTGCTTTAATCATAAATAAATGTTTCTACCAATATAATGACAGAGACTCACATGCACATGTGTTACCCTGGGAAAGGAGGTCATTTGGGTTAAGATCAGGTGATGACTACCACAGAGAAAAAAATGCAACTGTCAGAGTCAGTATGCACATCAAGCGTTACAGCAGATGTGAATTTCAGTATGTGGGAAATGTGCAA
Source organism: Epinephelus fuscoguttatus (assembly GCF_011397635.1). Classification (NCBI taxonomy): domain Eukaryota; kingdom Metazoa; phylum Chordata; class Actinopteri; order Perciformes; family Serranidae; genus Epinephelus; species Epinephelus fuscoguttatus. The sequence continues at coordinate 37,969,029 of NC_064754.1, read as the reverse complement.
TCCTCTGAAATTATTTAAAGTGTTAAACTATTATCACGTTCAAGAATATATATAGGAATTAACCTAATTTACTCATATATTCTTTGTATTGGAATTTGCACAGCAGTGACTGAAAAAATAAATAATTAATCTAGAAATTTAGTTTTTTATGTCGTAGTGCCTTACATCCATAATTTACATCTACAGGTTGTCTGAATTCAGTTTTGTACTGTTCTTCTCCACATTAAATTGAATTTGCAGGCTACGTATTTGTAAGCTTTTCAACAGTATTATGTAAACGGACTAATAAGAAATCAGCCAGCTGTGAGGTTATTAGCAGGCAGTCATAAGAAAGCACTTAATAGGTTCCTTCCTTTTTGGAAGAATTTAATTTTTGTCCTCATTTCATATTTCTTTCTTTTTATTTTTTTGTCAGAGTCTCTAGTACCACTTGCAAATGAGGCAACTGCAACCTTTATAAGACACTGATAAGTAACTTTTAGCTTCGTTACTGGTAAATAAATTATTCAATAATGATGCTTAATAAATCAGTTATAAGAAAAACCTTTGGACTGCCAGGCTGTATATTGAAGGCTAGCTGTATGCTGCTTTGAAAAATATTCTTCTAATGGCTCTTAATGCTGGGGTAAGCAGAAATCTGGAAAGAGCAAGAGGGGAAAACCTAAAGAAACAGCTCTGGGTTTTGAAGCCAGTTTGACAGAGTCCATGTGGAATTTTAACCTCTGGGCCTGTGGACTGTTTCCCATGGTGGGAAGTGGGCAGCAGCTTGAGAGACGGATCTTTGGTCAGCTTGAGTTTGGCCAGTGCAACACTCCAGCACTTGATGTCATATAGCAGGCTGGTGGCCAGCGGCAGCGGTCTAACCTGTGTAATGGCAGCAACAGAAAGTTTGCTTTTCTGGTGGGACGTCGGGGCTGTTCGAACTCCAGGAGTGAGGCAGAGGACACGCTGTGACTTGAGGCTCTAGCTAATGTTTGCTAAATGTGAACTTGAAGCTGCAGCTTTGAGCCTTTGGCTCTGCTTAGCAGAAGGCTAAACTAATAGCAACATTTTCTCTCCATCTCTGAAATACTTCACTGTTATTAAAACATGTTTCATTGCATTTATTGTCAGACTCTCTTTTCGATAAGTCTGTCTTCCTTTTTTTGGGTTGCTTTGCAGCATGGGCAGTCAATGCCAATGCCAATGCTGGAATAGTAACTTATTCTGCAGGATTGTCTGTCTTTGAATCAGGCTTTAACTGAAGGGACATGCATCACATCTACATTTATAGAACAGCCAATAGGACTGCCCTCTTTCTGAAATGACCTTTGATTGGCCAAAGTCTCCTGGCATGAGCTAGATTTTCTAAATCCTGAAAACAGAGCCAAGACGAGGTGCAGAAGTCTGATGTTATCTCAGTCCACTTGAATTACGACATACTAATAAAGTTTATTATGGGATTTCTGCCCAGTGAAACCAAAATAAATCTAAGTACCCTAGCTTTAACTGATGTATTTATAAAGGATAAGTAAATGATTTATTACCATTAATAAACTCCCTGGTTCCACCGTATAAAAGCTTTTAAAAGGTTTTATTATTTAAAGGATTTATGTCTTTATCAAAACGTTTATTCTGAGGTATTTTCACCTTCTTTAGTAAAATTTTAGTAAAACAAAAGTAAGCCTAGTGGCACTGTCCAGTATTTGTTTTACCAACACAAGAGTCAGTCATCAACAAAAGCTCCCTACCACTGTGTAGATGGCTGAATAAAAGCTGAGCGCTGCGTCTTTGGAGGGGAAGGATTTGCGGGCGGACGCCACCAGGTATGGGTTTCCTGTGCAGGCTCGGCGCTCTGCTATGTACTGCAGCGGAGACTGGCAACCCAGAGCAGTATAGTTCGGCCTGCAGGCAGTCAGGAAGTGAGGCGTCTGGTTTCCTGTCACCACTTGACCTGCATTGGCAAAGATGGTGGTGGTGAAGAGGCCAAAGGAGTACACACCTGTGTAACAAAAGAGAGGTGGAGTGAGAAAAAGGGAGGGTCTATGTATGAAAGCTAAAAATAATTGAATAAGTGAGACTGGTAGGAATCAGAAACAGGCGCTTTAATGGGAATTAAATCCTTACGCTGACTGCCAACTGTGTGGGAGTGAAAGTCCAGACAGACATAGCCCTTTGCTTTTTTGCTTCACATCTACAGTCCACCACTTTAAAAGATTCATAACTTAGATAAATACAGAGATACAGAGATGATGAAAAAGATCACAGAACATCAACAGAACAGAAGAGAGGGCAAATTAGTCCACAGGAGACCTAAACTAAGGACAAGGGCTCTTTCTGGCCTTTAGATAGAGGAGCACTGGTGTAAGTCTAAATGAGCCTTGGTCCCAGAGTACAGAGGCTCTATTTAGTCAAAGCTCTGATCTTTAGGACTATAACTGACCCAGAAAACGTACGATCCTTCGGAGGAGAGGGTTGAAATAACAGCAGTCAGCAGTCACTATGGTCTTCTCCTGAGCTCCCTCTGTCTTCACGAAGAAACTGGTCACTTCCCCGATCAGAATCTGGGACAGAAAGAGAGAAACCACAAACATTTTATTTTTTGGTCAAACAGAAAGCTAAAACTGCATGGTTAAGGATTGATCAGCTCCACTGAATATTCTGTCAGTTAAATATGGTGCGCAGCAAAATTATTCATGAGTGTTCCTCCCTCAGCCTTGCAACGATTACATTTTTCCTTGGCCAGCCTGCTTCTTATTTCCCTCACCATTTGGCTGATTTTATGCTGCTTTAGTAAATCCCAACATTAACACCTCCCATTCACTCTCATCAGTGGGAGTTTGTCGACCTCAATGTCTCATAGACCTTCCTTCTCTCCATTTCTCTTTTTTTCTGTACACATTAACTGCTGCTCCATAAAAACATGACTACACTTTGATTAATAATGTCATGCAGGTCAATGTCCTCAAAAGCCAACATTGGGTTTGCCAGATAACATAAATCAAACACATCTTATACTGTTACCATGATATATGTGAAATGTATTAATGTTTTACCCCACCCTGATCACACCTCAATAAAACCTCCATTATGTTTTTACTATTATAGCCTGAACACATTTTGAACACCCATTTAAAGAGTACACACCCCAAGCCTCTGGCAGCTGTTTGAAAAGCACTTTTAAGAGTTTAAAAACCAAGTCAAATCAGCAGGACATTGATCTCTTCTGACAGGGGAATGAATCAACTAAACACCCCATAAAACGCATTCCCGGACACCGTTACACCCTCCATACTGAACCTGTCTGATCAGGGGACCCCTGCTGACAGAAGCATGGATAGATGTAGGTTACATACTCATGCAGTATTCATGGCCAGGAGCGTGGGACGATGCTAATGCATCAAAGCTCACGGCGCGCTCGGTATGACAGATGAAGGCTGAGGTTTACACTAGCACTGATGTTATGGACTCAGAACCACCAACGGGAGCTTCAGAGAGAGTTGTGGGGACTCGTGTGTCAACATAAATTATGTCTTTGTAGTATGACGCGACCTGAGTGCTGCAAAGCTGTGCAGCCCTGAAGTCATGTGTGTTGGTGAATGAGGCTCTGGGTTCCTTAGGAAGTCATTTCAAGATATGATGGCTGTGCAGTTCCTTTTGCTGAAATTCACAGCAGCACTCACTACAAGTTCTTTCACTTCACAAAGTCTAAAAGACATGTGCCTTGGATAATTAAAGGTCCAGTGTGGAGGATTGAAAGGCATCTAGTGGCAGAACTGCTATATAATATTCATAACTATGTTTTCATTAAAGTATAATCACCTGAAAATAAGAATTGTGTTTTCATTACCTTGGAATGAGGCATTTATATCTACATATGGTGCGGGTCCTTTTCCAAGAGTCCACCATGTTGTTCTACAGTAGCCCACAACAGATAAACTGAACACTGGCCCCAGAGAGAACCATTCACATTTTCATGTTGGGGAGAGGGTTTTCACACTGGAGAAGTTTCACTTCTGCCACCTCACTGCTAGACGCCACTAAATCCACAACACACCTTTAACTCTCACTGATCTTTTGGTTCTCTAGTAAAACATAGATGGTGAAAACTCACCTGCTAAGTTATTGTCTGCAGCCATATAATGACAGCATGCAAACTGAACTAAGTTTGTTGGGTTTGCAAAGGCTGTCATTGTGCTACGACTAATTGTGCTATAGGCTACTTAACGTCCTCTCTAAATGGAGCAGCAGCAAGTTTCAGGGCCATGGTGAAAAAATTGCAGCCAAGGACAAATGTGAAAGAAGTAGTCCATCACATGACATTATTGACTCTTTGAAGAAAATTTGTGGTTGATAACCAAGGTCAAGGAAAGCCCACACAAAAAGCCTAGAGAGAGCAGTCCAGGGCCGTACATAGATTTAATTGTAACCTGATACATCCCCATCCAGTGATTCAGGTTATGTTTTCTTGTTTTCAGCTTTTCAGGTCACAATGTCCTGTTTTTTTGGCGCTTACCAGACAGAGGTGTGGACTTGATTCATGTAAATGGGACTCAAGTCAGACCCAAGTCGCAAATTTGATGACTTCAGATAACTTGACAAAATCAGAAAGACTTGCAACTCGACTTGGACTTTAACACCAAAGACTCATGACCTCACTTATTTAAAACCTTCCCCCGAGCCCAAAGACTGAAATTATGTTATTTAAAAAGATTGCCACAAATCAAATGATTTCCCTTCATTTTCTGAATCAACTAATATTAGCAGTTAGCAAGCTGATGCTTAGCTACCATTAGCTTAACAGTTAAGCAACTTTTTAACCAACTTGTTTTGACGAATTAATACAAATTTCAAAGCATTAAGGATTTTTGTAAATTTTAATATATTTTTAGCTTCTCTATTGTTAAATGACTATATTTGGTGAAGAGTGCGTTGAGACTTGTGTACGATTTGAAACTCAAGACTTGAGACTTACTTGTGTCTTGCAAAACAATGACTTGGTCCCACCTCTGGTACTTAGCTTTTTCTCTCGTTTCAGATACTTCACTGCCTGCCCTCCTGTGTTTCCTGTCTGTGTGATAACCTTCCCCACCCTGATAAGTTCCACCTGTCCCTCTTTATCCTGCCTCCCTTGTGTATTTAGTCTGTGTCATTACCTTTGTCTGTGCCAGTTTGTCTTCACTATTCCTTTTAAGCATCCCAGTACTATTTTTCCTAAATTTATTCCTGGTAATACTGGACCATTTTCCTGTGCCTTTGACCAAAACTTTGCCTTATGTTTTTTTTGGATATCTTTGCCTATATTTTCAGACTTTGGCCTGTGTGGTGAACTCTGCTTTCCTCAGGATATTAACTCTTATTCTACTTTCACAGGTCACGCATTTGAGTCCTTTCTCCGATGGTTGCCAGTACTGCATGATAAAACCTTTCCATTTTGGCTGTGTAAACAAGCAAAATTTGTATGACATGGTAATGGGCTTTGCAAATAATGAGGAGGACAAAAAATTTTAACAGCTAAAACTTAACAAACCTCTTTAAAGAAAAAAAACTATACAGCAAAAAAAGTACAAAGAATCTACTTGAATATTCTTCTCTGCCAAACACACTGATTATGCTTTATTTATTGCTGCACGGGGGTTTGTGTGTGGGGTCAGACATAAAACATTATTACTGGAGCTGGTGGAGGTTTGGTTCTTGACTGCAGCGGGTACTTTGGCAGAGCTGGTGGACACCAAAGATTAGACGGCTGGGTCATGTGAAGCACATTTTTACCTCCATGCTGCTCCAAAATCACATCACCCACTGCCCATTATAAGTCCATACTCCCACTGCCAGAATTACTGAAAAACTTAAAAATAACTGGATGAATGGGTATCAGGTTGGAATGTATGTTAATGTTGTGTGTTAAAAAACAGAGCTCATTATGTTCCATTGTTAGGGTCTGGAATTGTATTCACAATTATTACAAGCACATGTGGCCAAAATCTGATTTTGTTTTGCTCTCATGTCAACATAGAAATAAAAATTTTTCCAATCAGAGCTGGGCCACTTTGATATGTGGTCCTAATTCTGATACATATCTGATCACTGGCTATGCAACCGCTTGAGAATGGTAATATCGACATTCATGTATGTGTTTCCCCATCCATGGTTTCTCCAGGTCATACTTCACAGTGCAGGCACAGATTACTAACCAAACTGTGTTGGACAGGTCTTTGAAATTACAGAAGGCTGTTGTAGCTGAACTGCTGATGTGGTAGGCTGCCCTAATCGCCAGCCAATACAGTGCGACTGCCACACACGTTCTGATGAGGACAGACTGCCTACCTGTGGTGACAGTGTTGTAACGAACCGACAGATATTGGAATGTAGCCCGGAATATTGTAAGGTTTGGAGGAAATGTTCCTCCATGAAACCCTCTACATCACAACCCCATCATTCTGGACTCTCCTCTCGAGCTAGTGGCCGTCATCCCAAAACCAAATACCTGTTGCTCTAAAGGGTATTTCTCAGAAAATAAATACAATCTCTCAAACAAAAGCACATGGCTAATAATTATGCAGAATGAGGTCATCAAATCATTCTACTATGCCCTGTAATGTGAAGGTAGCCCTATTGTTTGGAACCTGAATAGCACAGCCTGGTCCTGCTCACAGGCTCAGTTACCATCACTTTTTTTTTTTAGTAATTTCTTCTGTAAGTCTTGTTTTTTTTACCCAACTTTTATTTGGCAGGGACTCCTAGTTTTCCTCCAGTAAAGTGCACAGTATGCATTACAGATTTCCCCCTGCCATGTTGGTTTCAGAGAGATTTGTGCTCATTCATCTTCTCCTGCAAGTTCTCCTGCAGAGTGAGGTGATCCCTATAGTGCAAACCTCCTGTTACGCAACAGACAGACTTAGTTCGTGATGGCCATATATATACTGCACAGCAGGTAGTGTAAATAAATGGGCCTCCTTCACTCAGTAAGTATGTACATATCAGTGGGCTATTGAAACCTACAGAGCCCTTTAATGGCGCTGTCTGTGCTTCATTAAGTATAGTCTCAATAAGTTCCATTCAGAAAACAACACTATAAAAAGTAGGTCTTGCAACATGTGGTTTCGACAGGTCTCACATTTTCAGAGTGGCTGTTTCCAAGCTTTGGGCTGCAGGACACGGAGGCAGTCTTCCCTCAGTTCTTTGAACTGGATTTAGGTGTGGTATAAAATTAAACCAGAGGGCTGTGCCAGAACACATGTAGTGAGGTGACTATATACTCAGGGAACAAGACCAAGAAAAGATTCAAACACCACCAAGAATGTATCTTCGCAATGTCTCTGCAACAGAAAACTACGTGGACAAACTTTAACATGAGACTGACGTGTGCTCTCATCTTGGCTCATGTTAAATCTCTGCAGAAACTGTTACTGTCCTGATGTATTTCTGGGAGATGCTCTTGTGAAGTGAGTGTGGGGGAGAAGAGGAGGTAGAAGAGTGGAGGAGACAGCATCTTCTGATGATTGTCAGCTAGCAGCAAAAGGGCAGAAGGCATAAGAGACTTGCAAATGGTGTTGTTGGTAATTAATCACCGGGAAACTGAGATTACAGATGAAAGAAAAGAGGCTGATTGCAGCATAATTAAAACTATCAAAAGGCTCATTCTAAACTTCCTGAACTGGCTTCAACGGCTTTCAATGCAGTAGAGTGGTGTGCATTAAAACAGGAACATGTATATCATAAATGAGATTCAGAGTTACCACTAGCTTAACCTTAAAAAGTAAGACATCTATGCAGGGTAGCAGGATGTGTAACTGACACAGCTGCTGCAGCCACGGACCTAATTAACACCCCCATGTACTAATTAGCTGCAGTACATGCACATCCAATTGCCAAAGCATAAGTCTAATGATGTTAAAAACAGAAGCAAAGACAGGACGTAAAAAAGTAATATCTGAATTTGGGCAGTCACTGGCTTAGGGGTTAGAGCAGCAGCCCCAGGCACAAAGGATCTGTCCTCACTGCAGCGGCCCAGGTTTGATTCCCACCTGCAGTACATTAGACAGATAATGTTTGGAAAATAAAAACATGGTCCTCTGCCTTTGCAAGAATCCACTTCATGTGACAACACATTCTCGCTCCAAACTCCTCAAAAACCAGTGGCCCCAAACATCCAACTATGACAGGTACCCTCCAACATCACCTCCGGACGTTCGGGAACGATGTGTCAAGTTATGCTTGTTACATGCATTGTGTCTTTTCAAAATACACTTCCATTCTCATAGGAAATGTACGGTTTCTGCTTATTAAATGCATGCAGTCTCTTTTCAAAATAAACTTAGAACATTGGTTAAAAAAAACATAATTAGGTTTACTTCCTTAGTTTTAGGCAATAAAAGCTCAAGGTTAGCTTTAGAACAAACATTATGGTTTGGCTCATGAACTGCAGTCAAACTGTTAAACTAGGCAGTTCTGATCAAATATGAATCATATCCTGTTACTATATTGCTTATTTCTCACTGCAAATGTAACATATTTTAGTGCAGTGTTTAGCTATAAAATGAGAAAGTTTGTGAACTGGCCATCATGTTGAAAACCACCGCCCACAGGCCTGAGCAAACTTTTACAGCTAAACAGTACATTAAAATACGTTTCTAAAAACATCTGAGGTGAGAAACAGGCAATGCAGTAGCAGAATCTTGAATTCTATTTGATTAGCGCTGCCTTGTTTGACAGACTGTCGGCAGTTTATGAGCAGTGATTGACACGACTGACAGCTGTGTTAGAGACTCCTTGGCTCTGATTGGTTGTTTTTGTTCAGCCATGGTAGATTTTAGCAAACGACATCAGAAGCACCACGAGGAGGAAAAGGCACATGATTTTTCACAGACTGTCTCATGTACTACATTGTGGATGCAGTGAAAGTTTCAGCATATAAAAGTTACCAACTACAGTTTTAACTAAAAAGTGTGGGTTGAGGATGAAGTTGCCCAATCTCCAGACTTTGCTTTTGACTAGATTGTCAGGTTGCACAGTGACAATAAAATATTTCAAGAACAAGCCGACTTTCATGCTTTTCACCCCATGTTTAGATTCAACAGCGTGGAGCCCGAGTTCCTTGATGATTCCTTGAAGGCAACATCAAACCAAAGTAGTGAAATTCATAGAGACTGAAGGGCATGTAGGAACACAGAGGGAGAGACGTTTGTAATGTGCATATCTGCACGTTTGTTAATAATATAGAAGCTCCTGGTATTGGCGCTGACTTGTTGAAACATGCATTTGAGGGTTTGCATTTAAATGAATTATTCATTTCGCTTTAGAATTCGTGTTGCACCGTATGAAGCTACTGATAATAACATCGGACACTGAATCGCCTTGTTACTCCTTCTCTGGCAGGTTCTCCCACTGTGATGGAGGATGCAGTCTAAGCCCCCATTAGAGAAGCGGTTGCCATGTCCACTCCTTTACTATTCGCTCTATTACTTTTTTCAACAACTCCCAAGCTAATGTGTTCACATCGACATTCGATAGTGATGGGCTCCCACTGAGTTGTTATATGCTACGTTTCTCCCGCAGTCATGTATTCAAAAATATCTAGTGTCAATACTAATCCTTTTTCATACTGCTCTCACTGAAAGGTTACTTCCTGCTGCTCCACTTTAATCACAATAAAAGGTCCGTAATAGAAAGAAATATAAAATGTATTGATAGCACTAGGCTTTGATGTAACCCTGGTTCTCTCCAGCAGCTTGTAATTCAGAGGTCTCTGTGCAGTAATCAATATTCATGCAAAGAATACACAAAAGCTACAATTTTCAAGTACAAAGCCTGCAGATGATAGCAGATGTTTTCATGGCAGCTCTGTGCTTAATTAGATATCTAAGTCACAGTCAGGACTGGAAGCTCACAAGTTTTCATGTTTGGCACCCTGCACTGATAGTTTTCTACTAAACTAATGTACATTCATGTTGGTCATGCACACTTCTACATGTCTTCTGAGTCATCACAGGGAAGTGTAGCAAATAATAAATACCATCCCTGGGTTGTGATCCATATTGGTTCACTTTTTAAAAAGGAATTTCACTTATGTGTCACTGGGAAGTGCTCCTTAGTTGATGAGTAGCTGGTGAACACAGTGAAGCATTTAAAGAGACAGTATATCCCCTCAGAGTTGGCAGAGACCAAAACAGAGCTAAAAGGAGAGGGATTATTGGAGTTACATTGGTCAGGTAAGCTAAATGAGTCCAAATGCTAATGTTGCTCCATGTCTGTTGGATGTATAAATAGGCAACTTTTTAAAGGAACAGTTCACCACAAAATCTTTTAAACTGTAGTGATATTTATCAGTCTAGATTTTTTTGGTGTCAGTTACCAAGTGTTGGACAGAAGAACAAGCTACTCATGGACGAAAGACTTGTGCTCCTGACTGTGAGAGACATGAACATAAATGGCTTCCTCCTTGGCTGAGCTGTAATGTTATCTAGCTCAGTGGTGCTAGTTGAGTTTTGTCTGGTATTAGACAGAACTCTTTACACTCTGTTTTCATCTTCAGTCGGAAATTGTTTCCACTCTGACCGATTTCTGTGGGGGAGGAGGATTCAATTTTCCCTAACCAGTCAGTAGAGACCCGAGACCCATGTATCCGCCTGAATCTAATGTCATGTAAGTCCACACTGATATAGGCGCCTTTCAAGACACTCAAGGTCACCTTACAGGCAAACACAGGGAAAATAATAACAGATTAATAGAGTCAACCAGATAAGGAAGAAAGTAACAAAAAAATAAAGAATACAAATAATAATAACATTACAACAAATAAATATTCAGTTAAACAAGTTTAAAGTGAATAAAATTCCGTGTAAATAGTGGATGTGTGTGGCTAGACTGATGGGAGTCAGATTGAATAGGCTATTTGAAAGAGATGAGTTTTGAGGCTGGATTTGAAAGTGAAGAGAGAGTTTGATGTTACGAATGTCTGGTGGGAGAGAGTCCCACGGGCGGTGGGCAGAGCTGCTGAATACTCCACGGTAGTCAGGCTGGCTGGCGGGACAGTGAGGTGGATGGAAGAGGAAGACCTGAGAGTGCAGGTGGAGCTACAGGGGAGCTAGGTTGTGGATGGCTTTAAAGGTAAAGGTGAGGAGTAAGATCTTAAAGTCAATGTGGTATTAACAGGGAGCCAGTGAAGCTGCTGAAGGACAGGAGTAATGTAATTGACGGAGGGGGTTCTGGTGATGATGCAAGCGGCAGAGTTCTGGACCAGTAGAAGTTTGTGGATGGACTTGAGAGGGAGACCAAAAATAAGCCAGTTATAGTAATCAATACGGGATGTAACTAGGGTGTGAACAAGAACAGCGGTACTGTGCGGTTCGAGGGATGGGTGAAGGCGGTTAATGTTGCATAGATAGAAGTAAGCAGACCGAGTGACATTACTGATAAAAGCTTGGAATGACAGAGTGCTGTCAAGGATAATGCCCAGACTCTTAACCTGCTGGGAGGGGGAGACAAAGGAGTAATCAATATGAAACTGTGTGTGTGAAACTGTCAATTTTTGCTCAGGTGGATTTGGTGCCAATGAGAAGTAATTCAGTTTAATCACTATTTAATTTGAGGAAATTGCAGGAGAACCAGAATTTGATTTCCTAAAGGCAATCAGACAGGGAGGAAGGCGGGAGGGCGGAGGTAGGTTTGGTGGACAGATAGAGCTGGTTGTCATCTGTAGGACAACGGAAGTGGATGTTATATTTATGAGAGATATAGCTGAGAGGAGGTAGATAATAAACAGGAGGGGACCCAGGAAAGAACCTAGAAACACAAGAGTGAAGCACAGCTAATTAAAACAAACTACAATGTCATGTGACCTTGAGAAGACGTGTCGATTTAGAACAGCCTTGGTAGCAGCTTCTATCTTATCTATATAGCACTCATAACTGTTGTAATTAACCCCCAATGGCTCGTGCACACTGCTTGAAAACATCTTGAAAACAAGATGGAGAACAGCTTCATGTAGCAGCAAAGGTGAGTTAGCAGTAGATGTACGCTTCCCTCTGCACAATGATACATTTGGCAGGTGTAGTTAACCAGGAAAAAAATAGTTCCTGCATGCAATTGCTCACAACAAGCTCTGTGGATTATCTTGAGTAACCAGGTCATGACTTCTGGAAAGAGACAGTGCTGATAAGTTTTTCAAATGTATTTACATCTCTACGGCTGATATCTCCAACATTTGGCAACTCACACCAAAACAATCTAGACTGATAAACAGCACTACAGGTAAGAGGAAAAATATGTATTTCTGAATTTTGGGTGAACTACCACCTTCACTGTAACAGCTTTCTGTGGTGGCTAAAGAAATGCATAATGCAGGTGTTATGCTGTGATCTTGTGACCTTTTGCAATATGCACCTCACTTTTTGGGTATGCATTAATGCCAGATTTTATTATGTACATTTTAAGGCATCAAATAAAACACTGGCACCACTGTGTTGGCTTATATTGTATCTATGGTGTTTATGCTGACATACAGTGTGCTGTAAATGGAATGTATTGTGTATTGTGATAAAAAAAAGCCAATAGTCTCAGTAGTAACAGTAAAAAAAAGAAGATAACATATTGCAACTATATATAAAACACACTTTAAATTTTTTAATGACAATCTATGACACTGAGAAACTACTGCTGTCAATAATCACAGTGAAAACTATGTTTAAAATCAAACATGACATTAAGAATCCATCTTGCCTCAATCAGCAGTCTGGCTCTCTGTCTGTTTGCTTCCATTAAGACCACAGCTTTATTTTATCAGAACTTCTCTCAAACCGCAGAAACATGTCACAGCAAGTACGAGAAATGCCATTTGACATTTACAATACAGCACCTGCATTCCATCAATGTCATTATCTTTTTATCACTGTTTTCTAAACCGAAAAAATCCACAAACACAATGACACTGGTGCAAAGATGTGAGCAAACAAAAGGAAGTCAAATTCAACGCAACACATGGCACAAAACAGAAAAAAGGTCTGTCATACTAACAAAGTGTCATATGTACTAAAAGATAAAGAAACAAGCTATGAGTCTGTGTGTATGTGTAAGAAAAGAAAAACATTATTAAGAGACAAGAGGATCAGACAAAAAGCAGCGAGAGATTGGAAAAAAAGCCACAATTTTGTGGAGGAGATGAGTTGGGCTGACATTCAGTGGCCCTGAAACGCAAAAGACAACAGATTTTCTCTGGTTCGAATGTAATAGGTGGCCTCTAAAGGAGGAGAGGATGGTAATTTGAGAGTATTTTTGAGGTTGAGAGTAGTGCAGATGGGGACTGTCAGTGTGCCAGCATGCAGCCTGCACAGCTGAAATATACTCGCCTGCCCATACTGAGGTGTTTGCTGCCACTCCTTTGTATGTTATCAGACCACCTCATTCAGTCTGTGGATGTTACTTTTAAACAGTGCATTGTCCAACTTTTGTAACAACAAAATATGTAAACAAAAAAACAGACCTCCTCCCCATGTCTAGACTCTTCCACACAGTAGACAATGCTTCAAATATGGATGTTGCTGCAAAGAAGCTACATATTCTAAAACATGGATGCTTTGCACACATCTTCAGCCTGGCAGCACAGACGATCTATACAACCAGCACAGTTTTAAGATGGGCACCCAAGATTAGAGTTATCATTTCAGTATCTGACCAAATGTCTCCCCTTCTGTTCCTGAGTTATGGTGTTGAATAATGGCCACAAAAGTGTTTTTGCAGAACATTATGATGTCACAGTGAAGCTGACCTTTGACCTTTTGGATATAAAATTTCATCACTTCATCATTTAATCCTACATTTGTGTGAAATTTTGTCATAATTAGCATACTGTATGAATTCTTTAGTTACAGCCAAAAATCTGTAATATGAGGTCACAGAGACCTTTGATTACCAGATTCTAGTCAGGTTATTCTTGCGTCCAAGTGAACATGTGTGCCAAATTTGAGGAAATTCCCTCAAGATGTTCTTGAGATATCACGTTTACAAGAATGAGACAAAAACTCACAATGACCTTGACATTTGATGACCGAAATCTAATCAGTTCATTGTGGAATCTAAGTGGACATTTGTGCCAAGAGATGAAATCTCTTAAGGGCCTCCTTGAGATATCACATTTATAAGAATGAGACCCAAGTGGATGTTTGTGCTAAATTTGAAGAAATTCCCTCAAGGTGTTCTTGAGATATTGTGTTCAGGAGAACGGGATAGATGGACAACCCAAAAACAATGATTTCAGGCATGGCAGTCTATATACAGTAGCCTGTCTGTGGAAGTGGCTTATTACAACCCATACTTCCATTTATTATTAGGCAGAAACCTCTAGTGGTTGTATTAATGATGATGGAAGCAAAACAGGAAGTCCAGTGACATAGTAAAAAGAGTGACAAAGCCTGTATATGGACAAGATTGGGGTGGATGGACTGGTCAAACAAACACAGGACTTTACCAAGGAAATTGCTCGTCATGTCCTGTGTAAAAGCAAAAGTCAGCATTGCCTTATTTTACCTTAAGTACATTAGTTAACTAATGTAATATACTAACTTACATTACATATGTAACATGCTTATCTTGAGTTACATACAAAAATTATATGTATGTATTTTACCTTAATCCAAAACTTTATCTTAACCTAACCAAGTAGTTTCATTGTCTAAATGTTACCAAGTAAAACTGCGACTGTTTCAAAACCAGAGTACATGTGTCTGTCCTGGTACTCTCCAGTGGTCACATTTGCCATACTGGGAGTCATTGCCAAACGACTTATTCTGTTGTTTAGGTATGAGGACATGTTACAAAAAATGCCATGGCAGCTACTTGTTACCAACTAAATAAATGTAATGCTGTACAAGTTTTCTCTCCAGACTTCTGGCAGTTTGGGAGCTGATTGCCATCCCTCCAGTGCTTCTCACCACTCATCTAAACTCATTTAATTAAGTGTCAGTTGTATTGCCGGAAACTGGAATTAAATCAACAAACAGCTAACAATAGTGCAGCTGTCTCTCATTCCAAACCGGAGCTGTTTAGAATATAGTTACAAACCCAAAATGGGTCATGATCCCAGTTCTGTTTGAATCCCCTGATAAACACAGTAAGCATTAGTCACCAGATTATGAACTAAAATCACTGAAAAGTCAAATGTTCCTGGCCGACATGAGGACATGTCACTCTGTGTTAAATCATTTAAAGCAGATGCTCCTGTTTGGTTAGTGAAATAACAATGCATCCAGTATCAGAGACTGAGAAGACAAGGGGCTGTGATAATAGCGAAGTAGCCACATAAATACGTTTTCCTGACATCCAAGGCAGGTATGAGAGGCATGCCAATGGGTTCAATCTTATATTTCAAGCTGTAAAGTCTGAGTGGAAGGTAAAGTTTTATACTCTACCGGAAATCAACTGAAACCAAGGTGAAAATCACTTGGCAGCCAATTAGTTTTGAGCAGATGTTGACTGTGTTCTGGAGGCGATCTCTGTTTTTAGGCCACATTCATTTTACCCTCAGATAGTCAGAGGGATGAAGAGAGATCTCAGCTAGTCAGAGGAGATGGTGTGATTAAGATACAGACAGACGTTTGTGTGTAAACACCTGAGGAGACAGAGGAAGGGATGAGGAGACAGAGATATGATGGAGAATAGAAAATAGGGTGGGAGAGAAAATGGCAGAAATGATGAAAATGACAAAAACAGAGAATAAGAAAAAAGGGCAGATGAAGAGTGACTGACACAAACTGCCTCCGAGAGCACAGATCACATGGCCTCCTTTGTTGAGAAAGTAGGTGCACGTGTTTGTGCACAGACGTGTGTGTGTACTGTAGAAGCAGTTAGTGAGACTTATTTCGTCAAGACGGTAGCAACTCAGGAGTTTTTACAAATCTGACAACTGTATAGATAAGTTGAAAGGATGAGGGGTGGCACAGAAGAAGAAGAGCACATGAACGTGTTTGTGGGAGAGTGATGGGAGAAACTCTGCGGGCTGAGTGAGACTTAATTGGCTTTCTTTGATTTTCTACCTATTGTGACACGGTGACAGTCGAGTGTGTATTCTCCTTGCTGTTTGAGTGCGTGCGTGAGTGTGTGCGTGTGCGTGTGCGTAGATGATGAAGTGTGCAGTCTTGCTTGACAAAAGATGACAACGAGGATCAAAAGGAGAAAAATGTGAAAAAGGAAAAGGATGAAAAGGTGATCGTAAAATATAAGGGCACTTCAGGAGGAGTACAGTTGAAAACCAAATTTTCCAAAAATGCGTAGTGAGACAATAAACTCCGACTGTATGGACAGGAACTGTATGAGGGTGGATTTTTTTCTAACTATAGATGTATCCTGGATGTTCATTCAACCATCTATTTCAATTTACAGCTCCTCCACAAAGGAATACATAAGAGGCGTCAAAAAAGAAAGAAAGAAAGAAAAAAAAGAGACATCAAATCAAACACTCTAGTCTGCCACACATAAAGGGATGTATATGTGGGAAACAGACCCAAACATAAGGATAAAATACACCGTGTACTGTGAGTAATACCAACAGCAGTCAGAACAGGAACAAGTTATGCAGCATCAATAAAGGTTTGACGTCACAACATATAAAAAGCAACTTAAGCTTAAAGGGACAGTTAATTAACCCCCAAATAAAAAAATACATATTTTTCCTCTTACCTGTAGTTCTATTTATTAATGTGAGTGTCACTGGCCATAGAGATGGAACTAGATAGCACTCAGCTTATGGTGCTCAAAGCACAGAAATTACAAACAGGTTATTCAAATTGCAGTCACACAGATCATGAGCAGTTTCATGTAGGAACTATTTCCTTTCTACTGCACCAAACCCGCTGACCGTATCACTGCACAGAAGGAAGCGTGTATCTACTCAGAAGAGGCTTGTGGAAGTGAAAGTACAAGATGTAAACGTTAGCTAGCTCAGTGGTGCTAGTTGAGTTAGTAGTACATGCACACTTCCTTCTGCGCAGTGATATATAACTCACACCAGAACAATACAGACTGATAAATTGCTCTATAGGTCAGGGCCCTAGGACCTAGTTTTTGCTGTGTGTCCTGCACCATTGGTGCTCGTCAGCCCCTGACAGCCTTTTCTTGTCCGATTATACATATCAGATTGGTGTCAAAGACAATGGAGTGTGTCACTGAATGAAATCTGAGACTATGAGGGAAGCAAACAATCAACTGAAGTCAGGAGGGCATCAGACTGTAACAAATTTGTTTCCTTAGGTACGATTATTTTTTAGCCACTGAGCTCTTTAGTAGAAACAGTTTGGAACTGTTTGTGTTTTTGTTTACTAGCACACATTAAACATAATTTCTTTCAACATTGGGTTGTGTTGTTAACGTGCTAACTGGCGAACTAGCATCTTGAATCCGTCCTGTGGCACTTCTGGTTTCCCTTTTTGTTTGACAAATACAGACTACCGCAGCCTGCTGGTATGGAGAGTTATTTCCTCTCACTCAGGTGCAGCTATTGGCTGTAGTCTTTGTGGTGTGTCTCTGGGCAAAGGATGAAAAATATGCCTTTTTGATTTTGAGGTGAACTGTCCCTTTAAGGGGGAATGCGGAAATTTACACTGGTGTATCTGTCGCAGTTTGTACAGATGTGTTTGGAATTTATTATCATTAACAGCTTGGGGATATTGTGAGAAAACACTAAATTTAGCGACACATTTACACCATAAACTGCTACAAGGTGAATCATATTCAGTGCAGTGTTAAATTCCTAATCTCTGTGTCTCCGTGTGTGTCATTTACACTTACGCACCTTCTAAAAATGATGTAATGCTGACTGAAAGCAGCTCTTTGGTAGATATTGTGAAAAGAAAATGCAAAAACCTTCATTAGGATTACACCATGTCTACATCAAGCTTCTGCAAATATCACATGATATTTGTTGACATTGCAAGCCCAGTGCTCTACTTTAAACACACACACACACACACACACACACACACACACACACACACACACGTACGCAGGCAGCCCTCTCACACACTGGCGATGGTAACCATGACAATTTAGCTGCTTCAGCTTCATCATCACCCACACTCTCTCCATCCATATCCTTTTCTCTGTCTCACCCTGCTTTTATTCTGTGTTTAGTTCATGGCCCGGCAGCTTTTCCAGGTCTTTGTGGAGGAGAAACTAGGCTACCAGAAACATTTCCCTTTTTTTCACTGTTTATTTCACTCTCTTTTTGCTCAAGCCTGATTCAAATATAAATTGTGCTTTCTTGCCTGCTTCTTGCTCTCTCTTTGTATTCAGTAAGGTTCGAGGTATGACCCTGTTACTTCTCTTTTCTCCCTGCTTTCCCCCTTTCTTTTCTTGTCTCTTTGCATTTTCCTCTTTTTACTCGACTCCCTCCCTCTCTCTGTCCTTATCCCGCTTACTCTGTCTCTCTCGCTGCCTCCTCATATTCTCATTTTCTTCCTATAAAGTTATGTTTCTTTCCATCTGCCTCCCCTTACGAAGAAACAGAGGGATCCTGGATCAGTGTGGGAAGAGACCTTGCAGCTAATCTACCAGAGTGAGAGTGTGAGTGTATTGCTGGATTAGGGTTCTCATCTATGGGCTAGAGCATTTCTTACAGGCTATCACAGAGGGAGCGGATGGCTGGTCAGGCGTATCGACATGGGGCTACATGGCCTGCTGTCTTCATCTCTCAATCCTCTATCCAGTGTGATTGGCAGTGACAGGATAAAGCCGTGATTATCCCTTATTATCCCTGCCCTTTTTTCACTGCTTCGTCTCATAAGCACGACTGCTGACGCACTGATCTGTCTGTCTGCCTCTCTTTCTGTCTCCGACTTTTCTCTCTCTCTTGCACACACAGAGAGGAAGAGATATGCAGTGCATGGATGGACAGACGGACAGATGGTGATGGTCAATGGCAAAACAGATTATACCAAATATGGCATTTTAGTTAGGATGGGTATTAAATTAGCTTATAATATTAATACACTGGTGCCAGCAATCATGAGTCACTTTTTCAAAGTTCTCATTTGAGAAACTTTTGTCACAGTCAACAAGAGCAGCTTACACCCTAACATAGTTTTGTTATTTCTGTTTATTTACTGACTCTGACCTCTCCAGCAGTTTCAGACCCTGCCATCCCCTCTCCCTCCAGCTGTTGTCCTCAGATCTTCCTGCTGCTTCCCAGTCACCTGATCTCCACCTGCCTACAGTACACACCCCATTCCCCTTATCAGCTCTTAAAGTGTATATAGCATAACAGCCACTCTCCCTCTGCTCCATTTTGTCTTGTTTGGAGCCTCCTCACAAAATCTTATTAACTTCAAATGAAAATCCTAAAGGAGGCCAAATTTAGCCAGTCGCAACTGTTTACCTAATATGGGCCATGCTTGAGAAGATGACTACTGTTGAGGAAAAGAAATCTTTCAGGTACATGGTTTGTTCCTATATTTGCAGAGGGAAATAATTTTACTTGACATTACGATAAGAGACATTTAAATATGTCAGACTTCAACACATTTTCCTGCTCAAAAGCTGTGTAATGGAGAACCTCGGCGCAGCAGCACTGATGATAAAGCTGCTTGCTGTGTGACAGAGACAGAAGCCCCTTTTACACAGAGATCACGCCGCTACAAAGTCCCTTCTATATGCCTCTTTTACATTTTTACACAAAACCAAATTGTGTAAAAATTCAGCTCCAGTGTGTAATTATACACTGCATTAAGGCTTTTACAGAATCAAAAAAGGCATGACAGGAGTGACATGTAACATCAGCGTTGACCTTTATGGCCACTTCTCTTCTTTGAGTTAACCGATAATTGCTACCATGATACCGTCCTGCAGACTTTCCTGTTTATGCAGACACTGTTTCGGTGCTGTTACTACTTCCCATGGAGGATGAAAGGTGAGACCACTCTGTCCCCCCATTCTGTAATCGTGCCTTACATACAGCATGGCGAGGCAGCATAACGGTGTGATGTCCCTGTCTTGAACAGGCAGTATAAAAGGGGTCAGAGAGTGGGAGAGAGGGAGAGAGAAGGTCAAAGTTGGATTACTGCATGTCTCTGAAAGTTACTAATAACTTATTCAGAACACTGCTTTGTCACTTCATGACGACGCTACTACCCAGACTGCAATGCGCCATGACGACGTTTCCTATTCTCTTTACTACTACATCAAAGGCTTGACTAAAACAAAGGGTTGTGGGCTGGGCTACTCAAGAGGTCTGAGTGGCAACAGAGCTGAATAGGACTCAGGAAACCCAGGACAGGCCAATTAACAACACTGTCTGATTTGATCTGCCCTTATCTCTCAACACCTCAAAGACTTTCTTCCTGGATGAGTAGCTCAAACAATTACACACAGGATTCTGTTAATCTATATGAAATAGTGTGTCTCAGCACAGAGCAGCTGTCAGCAGGAACTTAATTAGTGAACAGGAGGGACAGTAATAAAGAAATCTAAAAGTAACTTTTTTTCTACACTATAGAGTGGTGAAGTCCCCCCTTCTGGTGGACCACCATTGTTATCTATTTCAGAAAAAATATGTACAGTAATCAGTGGCAAGGAAAAAGCAATTTTTTGATCCCATTCATGTTGAGCCATGAATTACACACATTTGTCAATTTAAAAGATAATTATGCAAGTCAAGAAAGTTGTAGTCAATAATGAGCTCTTTAAGTATAAAACTGCGAAACTATGTTATTAGAAAGTCACGTAAGTGCCGTCGAAGCTGTTTCTCTCATTGAAGCTACCATGCCTGTGTGTTTGCGGGATTCACTCACACGAGCACCGAGTTTTGCTCATTCTTTCACTTCCTGGCTGATAAAAAAGACCAGGAGTCGCTGTGGTGAAACACACCAGGTAAGATAATGTTAATTTGTGTGTGGAACATGGCTACATTACCTAGCTAGCTAGCTGGTGTTGGTGACGTAAATTATGCGAGGCAAGAGATGGCTTTACTGAGGAGTTACGACACAAACCTGAATGGTTGGATACTGTGACAAACTGTGACTTTCTAGACTTGCAAAATGATCTTTTAAATTCACAAACATCATATGTTTGAATCATAGCACAATTCAAACAGGATCAAAAAATTATTTTTTTCTTGTTTGATTGAGGGACTTCAGCTCTCTATAAAGAGGAGCTGTCATTGTCCTTGAGTTTTTGCAGTAGTTTCTTTCCTGTTTTATTTTGAGGGTCACTCCTCATGAGTCATGTCTTTTTTACTTCCTGTCTTTTTCTTTTTCCCACTTGTATTCTTTTATACCTGTGTTTCATTATTTGATTAGTCCCTTGTGTATTTATTCTGCATGCTTCCTCTCTGTCAGTTGTCAGATCGTCTGTGTGTGCTGCTGGTGTCCCTTCTCCTTCATGCCACCCTAGTTTGTGCCTAGTTTAGCTTTTGCAGTTTTTCCTTGTACTTGGATGTTGTTTTCGCCCATTCCTTCAGTTTTTGTCGCCTGCCTGTTTTTATTCTCTTATACCAGCACTGACATTAAAGCTGGCTTTACGTTCAATCATCCTGCCTGCTTCGTGCTCTGCATTTGGGTCCTTCTCCTTTAACTGTGAACAGTGACAGGTGCACTGTTGACGCATTTTCGAAGATCAACAAGTCGATCAAAAATGGCTTCGCCTCTCTTGTTTCAAGTATTTCAGCAGAGTGAGTACCTTTTATCTTAAATTCTTGATGGCAAAAACGGCAAAACTTGTTCACAGATATTATGCGACACCATCACAGCTCATCTCTGCTCGCTGTGAATGGACCTGCATTTGTATAGCGCCTTTCTAGTCATCTAGTGACCACTCAAAGCGCTTTTTACACTACGAGTCACGTTCACCCATTCACACACACATTCATACACTGGTGGCCGAGGCTACCATACAAGGTGCCACCTGCTACTCAGTTTTAACACACTCACACACCGATGGAACAGTCATCGGGAGCAATTTGGGGTTCAGTATCTTGCTCAAGGATACTTCGACATGCAGCCTGGAGGAGCCTGGGATCGAACCGCTGATCTTTCAATTGGTGGACGACCCGCTCTACCTCTGAGCCACAGCCGCCCACGTAGTCTGTTTACATCATGAAGGATTGTCCCGAGGCTTAACGGGATGCAAACTAATGGCCAATTTGCATATGGGCAATGGCCCTATGTATATGTAAGAAGTCTGAGCTTGTGTGTGTGTGTGTGTGTGTGTGTGTGTGTGTGTGTGTGTGTGTGTGTGTGTATACACCTCCCCAGCTTGCGCGATAACACACAAGACCAACGACAATTGCAATCAACTTCAAAATGTCAGAAGGAAAGGATGATTGCAGGAATGAAGTGCTCCTGTTTTAAGATCTATGAAGGCGCTTACTTCAGCTTTAATTTACAGTGCACGTGTGGGATTGTGCGATTGTACGTCTATGTCGATGGTGTGCATGTGAGCAGATTTCTTTTGGGTTGCTCGTCAAAGATGACAACTCTGATTACAATAACAATAGAAGGTAAATATAGAAGAGAAAGAGGGGAAAATGAGAACAGGAAAGGCCTGGATTTTCTGAACAACATAATTTGTTAAGCATTAACATTACAATAGAGCAGTCAGGGAGCACGATGGGAGCCATCTTAACACAAGGGGAACTGTGCTGTGGCAGGGCTCACCTCCAGCTTCCCACCACCAATCATATGTGTCTACCTCAAACACCTCAGCAGGGAGTAGAGGAGGGAAACAATTTCCAACACCCGAGAGTGTTTATAATAGAGAGAGAGAGAGAGAGAGAGAGAGAGAGAGAGAGAGAGAGAGAGAGAGAGAGAGAGAGAGAAGAGTTGCTGGCTGCACTAAGAGTTGCCATTTCCATCTTATTTCTGAGATCCAATCAAGAAGATTGGATTTTGTGAATTTGCATGTTGCCACAGCTGGAAGAGGAGTCTTGTGGTTAAAGAGGCGGTGCTTGCTCTTTGGGCTCAGTGACAATGCCTTAATAATAGCTAAATCTGGACTGAAATAAATTCACTGCAATGAAATGGCCACAATCAGCAGCGGGGACAGAGTCAGGGAACTTGACATGCGATCTCACACCTTTGACCTGCAGAAGCAGTGTTGATCTCTGAGGAAACCGAGAGAACCGGAGAGTCTATGATGGAGGAAGCTATCATGTCATCTGTGTCACACAATTCAATTCTGTATAACCCTGGTCTGCCAAATGAGAATCAATAGAGTTTCCTTCTCTGTCTCCTTTTCGCCACAAATTAAACTAACCACAGCTGATGGTAGCCACTGCAAGCACCCAGCACCATCTTTTTTGTGAGGATGCACAAATGAATTTGGCTGAGTAAATCTGATGTAACATGGTATTTTTCCTTCAACTGCATGAGCCAATAATTTGTGATTTTATGTGTTGATTTGTGAAGAATGTACTTTTTGGTAACCATGTCTTCTCCCAAAAATGCCTTCGAGCAACCCCAAGAACGAGTTGTACTGAAAAATGAGCTACACAGGTAACAACAGCAGGCAAAAGTAACACTGATTGTACTAACGGAGCGACACATTGAGATCCAGTCCCTAAAAACATAACATCTTGAGGCTGTTTTGCCCTCTGGTCTATTGAAGCGGCTGTAAGACGAGAACCTGCCTCTTCTTCTTTAGTGGATTTCTACCAGCATGACAAATGAAATTTGGTCTAAAGAGCATCACTTTTCACACCAACAGACAACTGAGGTTTGCTGTTAATGTCATAGATATCAAAACTACTTTCTACTTGCTGACTCCATTGTAGTAGCTCTAGCAATATCACTAAATGACTTCAGGTCATCTGTCTTTAGCCAGCGACTGTGGGGGAAACCGATACGCTGCCAAGAATTTTTTATAGCAGTAACCAGATGGGGCCACTGAAAATCTGGGGGTGGTACAACAAAACCAAAAGACATAACTGAATTTCAGAAATACTGTTGTGCTGTTGCAGTAGTATCTAAGAATTAAGGAATCACATTCTTATTTTACAGTCAATGTTACTAATCATCTAATCTATATAAACAAATATCTGCATATGAATGCAAAATCTGTAATGGGAAAATAGTTTGGCAATGGAAGTGTTCTGGTTTCCATTTGGAGTCTGTTTATAGTCTGAGTAGTATTGAACAATCATGTTTGAGAGGCAGGCAAACAGTCTGTGAGGAGAGGCAGAATGCACTAGCTGCAAAGCAATCTCAGTACCCATCGTTTAGCATTTTGAGTCCCACAACAATCCTGTTTTAATGTGTTAAGTATCTGTATATACATACAGTATATTAGGCTAGTTACACTTTTCCTTAAAAGGACAAATATACAGCTTTAATTTAAGAAGTACATTGGACTACACTGATCAACAACTGAACAAAATTTCCCAAAAAAAAAAAAAAAAAGAGCCTTGCTTTTTTCCCCATAGCTCACTCTGACCTTTGATCTCTGAAACAAAAGAGAATCACTGTCCTTACCATCCTGCATTTATTCAAATCTGCATCTGCTTTTCTTCTGCCTGTCTTCCTCTGACTATTGTCCCTATTCAGCTCCTCCCACTGACGTTGGACTGCGCACATACATGTCCACGCACAATGTGGCTTTGACGACATCCAGCATCTGTTTTTTAAGATATGTCTGCAACAACAGCACAATGCAGTTTTTCTGTGTATCAAGAGCTCCCACTTAATAAACTCTGGCATGACAGGATGATATGGTCTGCCTCCGTGGTTTGCCCCAATCCCCATCTTTCTGTCACATGGAGCTGCATTATGCATGAAGGCTCTTCCCAAGGTTTAACAGACAGCAGAACACAAACTTGGCGCAGTGAGTTGCCACTGAATGGCATCAGATGGACTCTTGTTCCCGCTTTCCTCTCCTTAACTCTTCCTCCTTTGGCTGTCTTCTTTTGTGGTTTTGTTTTCTCTCTGGTACCTCTGTTTCCTTGTGTTTCTCATTCTCCCCCTTCTTCCCATTGTGCGCTGCATCCCCAAACTAACTCTGTCTCTCCTCTCAAAGAGTGCCCTCGCTTTGCCTTCTCATACCGTTTGAGAGGCTTATATTTAGCAGCATTAGAGCGGGACTCTCCGGGGCAAAAGTATTTAGCATTATGTTCCTGACCCACATAAAAAAGGTGGAGAAATAAACCTCTACATTCAAAACTTCATTCATTCACTGCCTCATATCCTCTTGCTTGAGCTTACAAGTGTGTGTGTGTGTGTGTGTGTGTGGCGCAGTGTGAGTCCTCCTTGCTGTGAAGGCTCACATTGTGCCACATGCATCTTAAGCCTACAATTACCGTTTGATCCTGTGATTGGTCACGGCTTAACTGTATCGACTGATGGGTCGGTTTGTGGTGTGCCAACAGCACACACATACAGTAGTCTCCATTATATAATACACACCCTCACATACAAACATACACACACTAATAATTAGCAAATAGTTCAAACAGCACTTTTCTCTGCTCTCTCAGCTAGCTTGGCATGATAATTGGCATGAGTGCTGAAATGTCACCTGTGCTGCATCTAATGCGTGTATTGCATATAGGCTATGCACTGAATGTGTGTGTGTGTGTGTGTGTGTGTGTGTGTGTGTGCGTGCGTGAGTGGAATTAGCTACAGTTGTGGAGAGTCATAGGTATCGCCTCTAGCCTCTGTGACTAGTTCTCAGATCCAAGCACTAGTCAGACACACACACACACACACACATACATCAACTCCCACCTGCACACACAGAATCCGTTTTCAGTGGCAGTGGAGGAGATGTGCGCCGTCATCCACCCACACACTTACCTTCACTGATCCACTGAAACTTACAGCACATTTGCCAAGTACCACACAAGTGCTTCTATTTCACTCACCCTCTCACTTCCTCCTGCTTTGTCTCTCTCTCTCTGCCTCACACACACACACAGAGTATTCTGCTCTGATTCTAACCTTGTTACCACATCAATGCTAAAAATGTGGTCGACTCTGACGTGTATTGCTCAAATCTTACAGGTTCGGTTTGACATGAAAGCTGTGAGAGATCACTGCTGCTTTTCAACATTGTCAGTTTCGGGACTTTCAATCGGGCTCAAGAGACATGGTGGATTCTGTTTGAACCTGCTGAAGTTCAAAGCCAAAACCCAATTATGGTACAACCCAAATTTTCACTGGTCAATGGCCTATGAGTGTCAAAAGCTGTCACAGCGTTTAACTCCTTATGTTTCTTACACCTTGGTGGATTTTCATATTGTTAACAATATCCTATCACTGCTGACAAATTCATTGTAGTTGTTCCACCCAAAATGTATGTGGGATTTACTGTGCCAAAACCATAGACTGTAAAAAATGATGGATGCAGCCACTGTGATGCCACAGTTTCACGTTTGTGAACTCCTGTTTGAAAGCCTCGAGTTCAGCATTTCAGTTGTCACCATCTTGGTTCTTTAGCGGGAGAAGAGACCATATTTGGATAAGAGGGTGTAGCTGTGGAGGAGTGAGGGGTGGATCTGACTGAGAAGCAGAGGAATCTATCGGCAGACGGCCCGTCACTCAGAGTAGCCTGCCCTTAACTATGTGTAACTTCAGTCCTAATAAAGGGTAAACAGGTGAGCTATAAAAAAAACATCCTTGTACGACTGTCATGAATGGGGAAAATAGCTATAGAGACCACAACCTTTTTTTGCACCAGTCTGTAAACATGTTTATTTCGGCTGTTTAACATGGGTGTCTGTGGGGATTGACTGGCATCTGGAGTCGTTCAAAGAAGTGCAGTTTTTGGCACTTCTGTGTTGGCTTCCTTTTTCAGCCCCAGAGGTTGCTGCTTGGCCAAAACAAGAAGTCATAAAATATGTTTGTGGTAAATATTTAAAGATCAAGGTCCGCTTATTTTGCTACTCATGCAGCTTTTGACCATATCTCGCGGTCCTCTGCAGAGAGTGGAACATGCTCAGGTGTCATCAAATTAACTAAGTACTGGACTTCCATCATGCGACAAGTGAATAAATAGCTCTAATGTAATTTAGATGGAGAATGACACTCCACACACACACTCACACACAAATGTTAAAAGAAGTATTCCAATGCTGAAAATATGGTCTTTTCATGTAACTGGACTGTCTATGCAGAAGAGAACTTTTGAAATTGGTGCCCAGAGAAAACAGAGAAAAAGGGCCTTGGTTTTTGCTCAGGAGGTAGAAAACCTACAACGACCAGAATGCACTGTGCTGCGCCGGACACAGAAATGCTTCCACTGGTGGGTGACAGTAATGCGAGCTTGTCTATTATGACAGAGGAAACATTATGGTGGCTGGCTGGTAACAAATGATCTCATATTACAGTTCAACAGCGAGCTAAGATATGTTTCTGTCACTTGTCACCTGTTACATAAAAACAAGCTTTTTCCAATGATTCTTTAATATTTAAAACAAAACAAAATATTTAAAATCTCATTACTAATTTAGAAAGCTGCGATACAGAGGGAACTCTCATGTCATTCGAGCATTTTAAAGATACCTACAAAACTTTTTCATAAGTACCTCTTTTTGAATACTCCTGATGATCAAATGTCCCTGCCAGACTTTTTCAGTGTTAAATAGCTGCTTCATAATAACAAGCATCCATACAAATTCATAACTAACAGTTTATTCACTTTTACTGCAGAAGTGCCCCCAAGCCAAACATACATAAAAAATAAAGGTGGGACTAAGATATGAACATGACCATTAAACCTTGTGGGAAGATTTGTGTCAAGTTCGAGTGACCATCAATTCAAGATTCAGAATTATTTACTATCATTTTCTGCACCAGCTTGATCTCACTCATCAGAAGCTGCATAAATACCACAGTGCAATATCTGAAATATATTTTAGATGTGGCACAACAGAAGGTACTTTTTTTCACGTGCTACATGGCTATGTGTCATGATCACTTCATCAATATATGGCAACCCAGTATTGTTATATGGACTCTCTCAGTCTGCATTTATTGACCCGGACGTGACGTAAACTCACCATTGTAACTGTAATAGTGTGTCCCGTGGGTATTCACCTATGTAATGTCTGTCATGTAACATTTTATTATGTCTTATTTTGTTTGATTTATCAGATTCATCATGTAATGCAGACACAGAATCTTGGTTCATACTTTATCAGCTTAGTTTTACCATTTTACCGTTTTGTTTTGTTTTTTTCAGCCTCTGTTTTTACAATACAGGAAACAGTATGGTGCCCACTTCCTGTTTACAAATGCATGTATTACAGCAGTGGACTAAAATGTGTTTTTGAAGACATTTTAGGTGAGAAATAGGCAATACAGTAACGGAATCTTGACTCATATTTGATCAGCACTGCCTGGTTTTACAGTTTGAGCTGAGTTTGAGACAGAGAGCTTTTTCTATCAATGACACTAGATAATATATTTCATGTGAACTGGTGTCTGGCCAAGTACAGTCTTTAAAAAGTTATTATTTATCATAAAAGTTATGAATGAACACAATAAAGCAGCACGATATAGATTTTAAGGTATTTAAGTAATCACAGATCAACTTACATTTGGGTCACTTGGGGTCAAAAGCTCTCATCTGAACAGGCTTTCGTACCTTTAGTACCTCAGAGCTCTACAGAGTAGTGTGTTCTCATATGTATATGTGGTAAACTTAAAAGCAGGGGCAGCAGCATAAACCCACACTTGCCACTTAAGGCAAGTGTGGGCAGGGCAGCGACTGGCACAGTCTCTTAGTAGAGGCACTCTAATGATTTTACTCATCTCGAGGAGAACTACTCAGCCTGTGACAAGGGTTGTATAATATCATCTGTAGCTCTTAATGGAAATTTGTTAAGTCTGAGAGATTAACCCCGATGATGTCATCTGGGTTATCTCTGGTTGGGCTAGAAGGACTGCAGATTTATAACAAAAAGCTTGCACTAGAAACTGGGGGTGTGGACTTGTTTACCAGGAAAGGAAAGTCAAATGAGAGAAGCTTTTGAGTTGCATTATGGGAAGTGTAGGATCCAGCATGCTTTGGATTTTACCCACACACAAAAAATAAAGGTCAGGATATCCCAGCCTAGTGGCGGTTTTGGGCCTCCTGAGGGGCAGGGACAAAAAAATAAAAAGGGTATCAGCTGGATGTGGTGGGGCACCAACGAAAAGAAAGTTTTCTAGCATGTAGGCAGTCTATATGGCACTGCATCATGTTTTATTTACCTTAGGGGCATCCCAAAGTTTACTTTAACTGCAATTTTTTTTTTTCAATCATGGAGCACCAAGGGGGGCGGTGTTCCCCAGGAGTCCACCAGTTTTTTAGCCAGCAATGATCTGACCATTGTTTTTATAATCTGTCTCCCAGTGTATGGAAGTATACTGCTTTAATGCTTTAACATGAGCAAGAATATGCCTCCCTACAATTATACAAAAAGACAGCAGCAAGAAGAGAGAGGGTCTGGAGGAAAAATAAGAGAAACCTGTGGAGTTTCTGGTAAATTTAAAAATCAGTTGGAGCTGTCACACACACACACACACACAGAAACAAAGTCGGTATACGTCAGTCGAAGAACTCGTCCGTTTTCTGTTTGTGGCTAACAGTCTGAGTCAAAATTGAGAGAAAAGAGACATGAATATCTGCTTTCTTTATTGAATCTGAACAGAGGCCCGTGGGACGGAGCGGTATCTTGGAGCGAGAGAGAACACAGATGCTCTGACTTTCAAAAAAGCCGCTTCACACTCCAGGCAAAATCATGCCACTCCGCTCCCACTCTGCACAGCTCGCATACCCTGGTGCCTGCAGCCCCCATCCAGTGCATGTTAGGCTCTAAACAAACGCACACAACCGCACAAACACAAAGTACACCTGTGCATCTGTTATATTAACTGCTGTTAACTTGCACCTGTGTGTGCAATCGTGTTCGACAGAATCATTAGAATGTGTCTTTAACCACAAAATCTGATCCTAAATGTTAACATGATAGTGCTACAGCCAAATTACAAAAGACTGCATTGGAACCTCTTATCACCCCTGAAGTGACGGACAAGTGTCAGAATAACACCCCGGAAAACATCTGCAAATATGTTAACATTGTCATTGTTAGAATCAGCAATGCTTGTCAAAACAAGAGTAAAACAGGCTGAAGAAGATGAAAATGGTAAAACAGAGGAGTGGGTCTCATCTATACAGTAGCAAATGACCAAGGATCGCCTGTAACTATGTGTGATTATGTGCATCTGCTTGCGTTCATGCTTGTACTTGTGTGTGAGTGTGTTCTGCCCTGATATGTGGCTCAGAAGCAGCCATGTCGTAATGCCACTTAACTTTAGGACATCAAAGAGACAAGCCCCCTGAGGGGACAAGACAGACGGTCATGGAGACGGAGCTTTGATGAGTATGTGAGGCTATCTTTCATTATTAATAATATCCCACTGTACTGACAAGACAGTATGACCACTGTAATAGAATTTAGTATATTCTGGGCTAATAACAATCACTGTGTCTGACAATATTCATGTTAAACTGATTTAGTGAAAATGACTGATTTGCATCAATGAATGTCAAAAAAATAAAGCAGTTATTTTCGATGCACTGCATGTTGCCAAAAAGTCGTGACCTACAAACTGCAATTCTGTATGGATGTTCAATTAATAAA
Organism: Epinephelus fuscoguttatus; assembly: GCF_011397635.1. Lineage (NCBI taxonomy): Eukaryota > Metazoa > Chordata > Actinopteri > Perciformes > Serranidae > Epinephelus > Epinephelus fuscoguttatus. Next base: position 37,938,452 of record NC_064754.1, on the reverse strand, counting down.
GGTGCATCAATATGCATTTTAAAGCCTTGGATGAAGACTGCAAATATACCAAAAATTGTGCCTCTTGTTGTGCACAAACAGGGGAAGCCATTTAGGGCTGTTTTTTCTGTTTTAGTGCTGTGCAGTCTTGTAATAAGGACAGACTCTCTGTACTCTGTAGCTATCTCTGACTGCTCTATGGAGGACAAATATAGTGCCCGTTGCCATGGTTATGACAGAGAACACATCCACACAAACAGAGCAGTGAGACCACGAGGATACACACCTACACAGCTCTCTCTTCTTTCAATCCACAAACACCACGTGTAGATCAGGAGGAACTATGTGTGTGTGTGCGTGTGTCACATGTTTGGGGTCGATTATGTGTGTACGCACGTAGGGAATTCTGTGTGCGTGTGCATGATGAGCACCTGTGGATTTTTTTTTTTCTCTACAAGTTGAACGCAGACTCACCGTCACAGTGGGGATGGCGGTGACAAGGGAGTAGACGAGGACGGGCGGCGCCTTGCTGTTGTCCTCCGGTCCCGGATACGGCTTGGAGTAGGCTTTGTCGAAACAGAAGAAGCCCTGGATGTGCACGGGGAACGTGTCCGTGTACTCAAAGTAGTACGCCAACAGAACGGTCCCTGCCATGATGACCAGCTGGAAATAAAACATATTGGTTCCAGCTTTAGGATTGGATCCACAGAGAGAGTGTAGGAGTTGGGAAAAAGAAAAAGACAGCCGGAAAAGAGAGAAGTGGAAAATACAGTCACGGATAGAAAAAAGGAGAGATTTTTTCCTTCACAGAGCAAAATGATGGATGCTTCCGTAATGTGTAAAATGAATCAAGTGTGCGTGGAGAGATAGTGAGGGATGAGGATGAGAGGGAGAGGGAGAGAGGTAGAGATAGAGACAGAGGGAGACAAATAAGGAGAAAGACAGATAGAGGGGGGGGAGAGAGAGAGAGCGCTGACAGAGAGTGAGAGAGAGATCCCTTCAGCGGTGTCAGGATGCAGAGTGGGAGGGTAAAGAAACAAATGGAGACCGATCAAAGAAAATAACGCTGTATGGAAGGAAGAGAGGAAGAACTGAACAAGGATGGGAGGGAGCGAGGTGGGAGGGGGGCTGTGAGACACAGATGGGGTGAAAAAGAGCAGAGTGGTGGAGAAGACAAGAGGAGGCAAGAGGAGAGAGAGAAAAAAGCGACCCTGGGAAAAGCAGAGGGTAGAATTATATATGCATGACACTCTGCATAACTGAAGTTGTTATAGTACCACACATTTAAAATAGCAGCTGTATGCAAAGCACAAGCCATGAAGCATAAAATATGACCTTCATAACTGTATCTAAAATATATATTAGCAATTCATAACAGATTGGATGTGAGAGAAAGAGGCAGAGAGGGGATGATAAAAATAGAAAACATTAAAAAAAAACCCATGCAATTCTGCACAGATGAGACAGATGCACAAGTACTAATTATTCATTTATACTCTAGTAAACCGCACTCTAACTCCTCTGCCCAGTTCCCTACAGGAAAAAGAAAACATTTACAACTGCATAGTAGGCTTGTCTAACCGAAGGTTTGTGTAATATTTGTTTGCCCTGCGGGAATTGGCTTGAAACAAACACTACAAGTTAAAAAAAGGAATGCCAGTTTAAATATAGCGCACTGCTGATTAGTTTCATCGTAATCTGCAGCCTGAATGTTTGCAAGATGAACTTCTATTGTATGTGAAGGACGAATTTATCAGCACCAAAACACGAGGAGCCTCTGCTGGCAGGCTGAGCCAGTTTGAGGCACACAAGGCAGGAAAGAAACAGCAGTTTGGCAGCTGCTCTGTTACCTTAAAGGGGTGACAATATGTTTAGCATGTGAAGGTTAATGATATGGTAGCATTGTAAATTAGCAGATTAATAATAGTTATTATTTACGAAACAAGAAAAGATATGTCGAAGCCAGACCTCAAGGAAGGAGGTGGGCTGAATAAACCCTTTTCACAGCAGATGTTTTGACTTGTCTATCAAAGGTGAAACATGACATTATTAATTGGTGCATTGCACTGAAGTAATTACTGGAAAGGAGACATCATTTCTGTTATTAGTTCCACCAGCGTTCTTCCTGCTATGACAGGTCAAAATGTCTGCTGTTAAAATGACGTCTGTGAGTGGATTCATTTGGGAATGACAAGGAAACACAAGCGGTCTCAAGACTCAGGTTAGCAAAATGTAGTCAGAAAGCAAAAGCATGTGTGAAGTCCACGATGCACAATGTTTTCATGAGGAGGAGAGGATAAACAGGTGATGCTCATCAGCCAAATACAAAATACAAAAAAGCCCATTCACTATCAGTATAGTGGGAGAGTTTTTTGTTTTGTTTTGTTTTGTCTTTTGTGTATAAAAAGTCTGAATAAAGATCGACTTCATTTGCACAATAGAATCTGAGAAACAAGTAGTTCCTGCAGTTCTTAATAATGTTATTTTAGTGATGCTGAAATAGTGCAGCGGATTGGAATAAAGAGGGTGTTTCCACCCAGCTCGTTCGGAGAAGGGGAAGCAACATAACCAAGTTAGAACTGGTAAAATAAAGTTTTTTAATGACAAGGACATTAGGTTTTCTGAAATACAGCAAACTACGAATAAGTAATGTAAAATAGGGCATAAAACCTCAGAGCCTACTGAAAAACTAAAAACAGAAGAAACATCATCCCTGCACCTAGTGTTTCTAAACATACACTCCTGAGTGTGTGCAATCAGGAGTAAACAGTCAAATCTTTACCTGGCCAAGTCTGCAGACAATCAACAAGTGCCTCAGTTCTACATCACGAAAGCCTCAAACACAAACTTAACACAAATGAGAGACACAGCTGCAAACTGTTAAAAAAAATCCCAGCAGCTCCAATTGATCTGTGCGGCTAAAAGTAGCTGGTCTCCCAGACTGTACCTCCGTGACTGGAGGCCTGAACTGGGACCCGCTCTGATCAGGATTCCTTGGAAACCAGGAAGTAGGGTACCGATACGCGAGTGAAATATTCGTCTCCCGTTCATTTCCATTCAATGCAAGCGACAAGTCAAATAAAACATTTGCTTCAGGTGGCAAAGAAAACTTTTACATTGCATGGAATTCAACTTAGGTGAACTTTGACCAGTGAAGTTGCAGCCTCAATCAGCAGCAAAGGAGTACATGGGAGGAGAAGGTGTTTGTTGCTGTGTGTAATCAGCATATATTGAATGGTACTGCACCACATGAGAGACGCTGCCTGGCTTGAAGTGAGTTAGGAGACAAGCATGGAACTAAAGAAAATGAAAATATAAGATCCTATTTCATGATAGTTATTAGGAAGCAAGTAAGCTAACTCTCCATGTGTGTCACACTGAGCAATACACACATTCAGCACAAATTTTGCCTCCACAAAGCGATGGTCACTCGCCTGTACTTGCTCATGTGTGACTGGGCCTTAATGGGAGGGTGCCAGCAGTGGCCGTAACAAGCGGTGTGTTGGGGTTGGTGGACTGCGGCCTTATTATGCCATCAACCTGGTGTTCCACTCCCATGGCACACCGTGTGATATCTCTTGTGGGTGAAGCCTCAGAGGAATAGTCTTACATTATGTTGAATACATGTCACACAATCCAAAAGTTGATGAGAAAAAATCTAATGCATTGTCATGTCTGGGCATTAATTGTAAAGCTAGAGCCAGGAGACGATTAGCTTAGATTAGCATAGCATAAAGACTGGAAGCAGGGGGAAACAGCTAGCCTAAATCCACCTACAAGCAACTGTAAAGCTCACTAAAAACACATCATACGTTTGTTCAATGTGTACACAAACTGAAATGTAAAAAAGACAAGTTGTGGTTTAAAGCTCAGTTACGCTGGTTGCCTGGCAACACTCCAGGAAGTCACCTAGCTGAGTGACCTTCTTATCTGTTGCTTGACTGGACAGCGGAAAAACATATTCCCCAAAATGTCCAACTATTCCTTTAACTTTCAGCCTTTAACTAAAAACATGCTTTTATTTTTTTATTTTAATGCCAAAAACTTTTAAAACTAAATGTCAAAAACTGGCAGCGTATGAAGGCCTACAATTCGTTCACTTGTCATAGTAGAGCAATGGCACTGAACAGGAAAAGCCTCACATCAGCAGATGGCGGAACAAGTGAGAAACCACAGAAAGAACCTCCTCCAACATGTTTATCATCTTCAGCAAAGTGACAGAGTACCCACTTGGGCTAATGCTATAGGGAGGGGAAACGGGGAACTTGTTACACATAACACATTTCAGCATTATTGCACACTGAAGAGTGATAATGAACATGGTAGAGGGTGACCTAATTCAAACTCCTTACATTACACGCTCTGCTCCGCTGTCAGATCTGCTTCCCTGCAACTTTCCTTTTCCTGTTTCCTCTACAGTCGCTGAAAATCTGCGGATGATTCCCTTTATGAATTGCAAAATCAAATAATTGATCTGTTCGTTCCCATGGCAATGTGCAAACCTAATCTACTTCAATCTGTTTGTGGCAGACGCCGTGCTGCAGTGTTTGCACCGAAGGTCCCCAGTGAGGAGAGCATCATACTGGGGGGGACGGTGTTTTCTGTGACAACACGCACGCCCCAAGGCTCTTAAAAGCAAAATCATGAGGGACATAAAAACGCATACAAATGCTCACACATATCAACACATGCTGGCAAACTATACAAACACCTCCACCCTGTAGTTTACATATAAAGTCCAAGAATACCATGCAGCTCCATGTTTCTTCTCCATCTACATGTGCTTTGTGTGTTTGAGTGAGTGGGCGTGTGAGTGTGTGTTCAAATATGTCTGTAGGCATGTGGGTGCATTCCCATGTCTGTGGAGGAACTCTGACACAGGCATGTTGTGTTGAACATTTCTCTCCATCATCCGCTCCTCTCTTCTTGCCGAGCTACAGAAGGCTTGAGGGAGGGAGCGAGGGAGGGAGGTGTAGAAAGGTGGGAGGAAGCGAGCGAGGGAGGTCTGCGAGCACCCATCAAAGTTTAAACAAACATTTGAAGACAACTGCAGAAAGCCTCCCTGGGAGATTATGCATGTCGTTTTGCATCTAGTTTTACACTACATAAAATTGGCCGTGCTTATTGACGATACTGTGTCTAAGGGATCTAACAACCATGTGTGCGGAATAATACATGAGAAGACATGAGTTACATTTGAAAACACTCTATATTCATTCTGGGATGAGATTATCACAGCAGAAATTCTCAGCATGACTAAAATACAAAAGTCCCAGTAAATTGAGTCATCTAACGTCTCATTACTACAAACAGGAAATACAACTTCCGTACTAAATACAGACTTAGAGGTATTTTTTTTATGACATTTCATCTCCCTTCCCTCCCACATGACCATACAAGCAACTTCCTGTACACTACGCAGCCACAGCCAGTTTGTCTAAATATTAATAAAGGTCAAAGCAACTTCAGGTTGATGGTTTCTAATTAGCACACATCCTGCACGGGTCACCTTGGAATACTCATTTGCATAATAAATTATTTCTAAAGCGCGGCGTGCCTGTGCAGTATGAAACTACTGACAAACTGCGAGAGGGTCACAGAGGGTCAAGACAGGCTGACATCATTCTGTCACATGACTCATCTCCATGCAGGCTGCTTACCCAGGGTTCTCATATTGCATTTTAAGTTGTTTTTAAGTCAGAGAAAGTAATATTTCACACAGAAACTATTTCTTACAGCTGGTGCCAATTAATTTCAGCTTTATTGTCCCCAAAAGCCCCCAATCTTAAAGGTACCATACTGTAATGACATTAAAATTTGTATGTATTTTTATTAAAAGGCAGGTATAGCTGCTATACAAATACTGTAATACTGTGAAATGCTAAATCAACCTGAGTAACACACGGGACTTACTGAAAGACTGTGCCTTAAATGAGTCACCAGGACTTCTGTGAATTTGTGATGTCACAACTGCACTATATAGACTGTTTCAAACTTGAAACATCAACGTTTTATGGGTCCCTTTGTATTTCCTGGACCCATGTATGGACGTATGGATCAAGGTCAAGGTCAGCTTTATTTATATAGCACAGGCTGACCAAAGTGCTGTACAATCTAGAAAGAACTAAGTACTGTAATACAACAAAAGAAAATCAAAATACAAAATACAGTGTACACAATCTGCTATAAAAATTTGTGAAAAACATAAAGTAGGAAAATATAAAATGCCTAATCAGCATAATAAACAAAGAATCAATCAGTCAGTCGAAGACCCAGAAATGTACAGCTTAAGATGCACCAAAAGCCAGTGAGAAAAGATGGGTCTTAAACAACGACTTGAATGTGGCAAGAGGGAGGGAGCGAGGGATGGATGGACCTAAACTGTTGCCTAAAAATTCCAGTGAAACGCTCTGTAGACTGAATCTCAATGTTTGTTTCCAATAAGTTGGCGATAATTGGCACTAATTGGCACTGAGCAAACACCACCTCAACTGGTTAGTTTTTAGCCACCTTAAAGAAGGCATACCTAAAAAATCAATATCAGTTTAGGTGCATGCTATATTTAGATTATTTTAACCGTTTTAGCTTGAGACGTAATCTCAAAGCCACCAGACTCCATGGACAAAAACTGTCATCTTAGAACACGAGAGTCGCTGGTCTCCTGCTGCCTTTGCGCGTTAGGTAAAGCACTGAAAACATCCCAATGTAGTGTACACTTAGACTAATATTGATTTTTCAGGTGGGTCTATTTTAGGTAGCTAAAATACATTTTGCTGTGGCCCCAATTTGCTCAGCTTCTGTGTCAGTAGATTTGGTTTATCAAAGACACTAGCAAAGCAACACAGTACATAAAATAAGCACAGCAGAAATGTCAGATAAGTCGGACCACAGTGTTCAACATATATCTTTGAACATTAGATATGACAACAGACATAAACAACTACCAGTTTCAAGTATCTCTGCAATTTTAATCAATTGCAAATTGTCTACCTGGAAGTGATTGTTGTTGTGAACATGTCCCAGTGATTTGGTCTATTAACACAAACAGTGCCTCTACAGTGCTGCGCAGTCATTTCGCTGGCTGCAGTGACGGCGCGGAAACGGTGAGAGTGAAGATATGGAGGACCCTGAAACACTGACCAATCAGAGCAGACTGGGCTTTTTCGAAAGGATGCTTAAACAGACAGGCACTAAAACGGAGCGTTTCAGACAGAGGATGAATACACTTACATTCAGGAAGACAGTATGAGAAAAATAATGTGTTTCTTAAACACTGAAGCATGTAAACATGTTCTAGTAGAAACCCACAATACAAGTATGAGCCTAAAAATGAGCATAATATGGGACCTTTAAAATAAATGATATGAAGGCCAGCTATGGGTGATTTCTGAGTGATGACACAGGACCAGATTTCCACGTTCTAGTCTGATAAGCCATCATCCTCAGTCTGTCACCTGCAATCTTCACTTAGAGGGCTGTTCACCTTGTTCATCCACAATTCCCTGCTTGACCCTTTCAATGTCTTTCCTGATAATCGTGCAGAGTTTGGACCTCATATCATAACTACCGCCCTCTTTCAAAATGTGTAAGCAAGACAAATAAGTAATTGCTTTATTGATGTATTTGTAGGAGAAACATCTCAAAACAGTATGTTCCTGTTCTAATGCCAACGTTTTAATTGAAATTAACTTGTACTGGCTTTATGGTGCTTGTCCAGAATTAATTCTCTCAGATCACTCCAAATCTTTAGTGATCATTTGGGAAATCTGGCTCTCAGACAGGGTTTAGGACAAAGCACTCATGGTAACAAACTGCCACATCTAACAGAATTGCCAACTAATAAAACAACTAATAAAATAAGCATCAGAGTTACATCCATACAACGGGACAACAGATCCTCCAAATTAAACAACAAAATATGTCATTTGTTCGTGTCCTCTAAACCAACATGGGATGGCTTCTGTTCTGGTTCCCACACCTAATTTTGAACTACTTGGTCAGAGCATTTCGACCAAACAAAATTGGCTCAGAACCAAAAAAATGGCAGGCTGTCCTTCTCCTGAAGTGTGAGCCATGCAGGTAATAGTCTTCCACATCTTTTCATCATCAATAGTTGGTCCATGCTTATTTTTTTTTTTATTAAAAACAAACATCATTAATAACAGAACAAAAACTTGCAGTTAATCAATGCAATCTAGCATCTTGCTACTACAGCTGGGGGCATGGTGGCACTCAAAAACAAGGGGTAGTGGTAAAAATATGAAGTAGTATTGAGCCTATCAATACACTGCACTTGACTCAACCGACTCGTAGCTGATATTGAGAAAGTGTGAGCTCTGTGCTGGGGACAGTTGTGAGAGACCTCAGCAACAGATAGCTTGCTGACCCAGTGAGGACCTGGAAGCTCAGAAATTATCGAATGCAGGTACTGTTTGACTGGAAACATTATGATACTGCTTGGCACTTTGGTCATTTGGTCGATACCTGAAAGGCAGGCTGTAAAATACAAATACCTAGCCCTACTGTCCACATATTGTTTTCATACTCAAGTGTATAGTAGATAAGAATCTCTATCACTCAACTTCGTCAATATAAAACCATAGACAGCTGCTCCAGACACACAAACACAAGCCATGATTGATTATCATGTGGTTGTGGTGAATCTATTGCTTTGTTTATTCATGCCCTTGTATACTCAGTACATGTGTACTAGCTAAGACCACGGGCAATCCCACCTCTACCTAACCTTATTGACTAACAGAGATCGAGCACATTGTAGACAGCACAATCTGAAAATACAGACAATTTCTCAAGCCTGCTACTTGCCAACACAAAATGGCAGAAAGATGAAGTAAACAACTTATCTCGATGATTATGTATGATCGAAAGCAAGCTAAAGACCCAGATGTTCGCAGACTCAAACAAATGGAAATGAGACATTGTCATCATTTCTGACTCTGAATGTGAATATTGTCAGTTCAGTGGTGCAAGCGTTCTATCTGGTTCATCAGTTCTTGTGAAATGACAGAAAAGGCCATCGTTTTTTGATATCAAATAAGACTTTGCCCCTCAGCTCTTTCACACTCCGTTTCATCTCAAGAGATTTGGCAGTTTGAGATTAAGACCTCACAGAGTATCAGACACTAACCCCGTCTGTCTCCTCTCCTTTTAGCAAATCACACACTCTTATCTTTTCCTTTGAAATCAGCGGTGCACCAGTCCAGTGATATAAAGACAACGGCCCCTGTCCACACATGCTTGAAAAAATAAAATCGTTAGAAGTGTGCTTTTCAAGAACGAAGAAAAGAAAGATGCCGTGCATTTCTAAAGGCACAACATACAAGGAGGTTTCAAAGGCTCATGGATACCAAACTCCCACTCAAATATAAACAGCCTTGTAAAAATTCAGTTGAAGTGTGAAAGTAAGACACCAATTTCACAGCCTTGAGTTTTCCTTTGACTAGAAGGAGAAAATGTTGGTCATACTGACTGTCATCAAATGTACACAATCTGTACATGCTCGATGTTTATATCACAGTAGACCCCGCTTATATCACAGTAAATGTAGGAACGGGTGATATTTGTGTGATTCATACAGATTTGGTATTGCCAACTCATTACTTAAAAATCTGGGGAGGTTTCACCGACACCCATGACAAATAAGGGATTACACAGTGAAACTCAATTTGATTTCGCTACTAAAACCAGTCAGCATACGTTTAGCCATGGGATAAAACCAGAGTTAACAAAATAAGGCAGATTTAATATGATGACCCCTTTCTGACTGACCCAGTAAACTAAAAAAGGACTTATTAGGCCGTGTAATTAAGACCTAATCCTCATACCTCTGCACTTCAAAGGGAGTAAATGCAAGAAAATCAAAGAGACTAATATGGCACAGATGTGACAGAAACAGAGGGAAATCTCCTGCCCTAAAAAAGCCCTTTAACCAGAGAAGGGGAAAATAAAATGTGACAATAATAATGTGTTATAGAAATGGAGGAGGGTGGTGAAAATAGATATGGGCATTGCTACTGTCTCCTGGGGCCAGACCGTGAGCTTGCACATAAGTGTTGTATGTCTACCCTTGGCCTGTGTGAAGCGGCCAGATGGCAGAGAAGTCAACTGATAAAGTCAAACATGTTTACAGGAGGTGAGAATGTGTGGATGGAGGCTGGTGTTGAGATGACAGCACCCTGCTGGGAGAAGATGAATGTCACACAGCTCAGGGTGAACAGGAGACATGCTGCTTCATTTTGCTCTCAAAACGTCTGATGTGTTTTTGAATGAGCACAAAATATACTATGAATGGGTCCTACTGAGCACATAGGAACTCTGCACATGTTTTGATGGATTTCTTTGTTAGTTTTTATTTCCATGTCATGATTGTCAAATTTGTCCATTCCAACATGGGATTACAAGACACGTTTACATGCAGCTTGGGAAAATCGAATTATTGGCTTAGTCTGACTGATACCAGACTTTTAAATGCATGTAAACAGCTTAGTCCGACTGAAATTGGACTATCCATAGCTCGACTAACACACCTGGATAATTCGATTGAAAATCAAACTATTGCTGCATGTATTCACTTAGTCCGACTGGAGTCTGACTCGGCGTTCTGCACATGCACCACTTTTTCTTTCGCGGGCTTTCACCCGGAAGAAGAGGGAGATGGCGTAGCAGTAGTGCAGTAACTCCCAGAAAAACAAACAAACAAACAAACATCATGGCGACCAAGAAGCAGCAGACACACTTCTGGACGGACAAGAAAACTACACTCATGCTCCGACAGCTAAAGGAGCTAAACATTTTGAAGTTTATGGATGGTAGGAAGACGCGAAACGCAGATGTATCTAAAAAAAGTTTCTGAACAAGAACCGGAACTACTTCAATATGCATTATATTAAAAAGGACACAGCACCGCCTATCGAGGCGGAGTCAGATGTACTTGGTCAGATATTCGATTTTCTCTTCTGCATGTATACTCAGACAAGACAAGAAGTCCAACTTGACTGATTAGCCAAGCTATGACCTTAAGGCCAAAACACACCGGCGGCGTACGACGCACGTCAAAACAGCCGCCCCCATTATTTTCTATTTACAAACCCACACAGGCGGTGGCTCGACGCGCGCCGACGTGCTGCGCCGCGGCACTTTACGCTATTGTCCTATTTTTCCAGCGTCCATTTTGTACTTCTAGGCTCCCGTGCAATAGAAATCCGGTTGACACCCTGCAGCGCGATGCTTTTTGTGTGGCACTTGACTTGCGTCAAATAACGCTGCCAGTGTGTTTTGGCCTTTAGTTCCACTACTGCGCGCATGTAAACGTACTGACTGCTATTCATCTAACGTAAAAAATATAACATGCATTTTCATATACAAAACCAAATGAAAAAAAAGGTCACGGTGACAACATTAAACTAATTACTGTGAAAATTTTCACGTAGTTGTGGATGTATTATTAGATCTTGATACCAGACCTTACGATGGTGCCTAGTCTGTCCACAAGCATTGCTCGCCTTCTGCATTCACCAAAAAAAAGTTTCTAGCTTTTAAATTTACTTCTGCTACCACTAAATACTGGCAGCAGTGATTTTCCCGCTGGTTCCGCCCGCACATTCCTACTTGGCCCATAGACTTTACAGTTAAATCAATTTTCTCAGCTCGAGGAAAGTTTATCAAGTATAAAACCTCCATGGGATCAAAGATTCATAATAGAAAGAGTCATAATTAACCTTGTTTGCAGATGTCTCTTTCATAATGATGGCCTATGGGGAAAAGCTTTTTGGGCCACAGAAGATTTTTTCACTGCAATACCGCGAGTGGCCACTGGGAAAAAATGGACGCAAGACTAAGTGGTTTTCCTGGGGGCGTGATTGTATCCCCAGTAACAGAAAATGAATGCTATACGAGGCTACAGTTTATCCAGATTTAGTTTCTTCCTTTTTTTAATCATCCCCTGGTCTATTTTTCCAATAACTGCTAATTTAATATTTCATATGTGAGCAGCCAACTAGGTCTTTGTGCATCATCCATGCTTACAAAATCAATTTCTTTGATTGTTTTTATCTTACTTAACAACATATGGTGTGGTTCCCAGTAGGACAAGAGTAAATGAAATAGAACCAACTGTTTTTATCTTTCAGAAGGCACATTTTCCAGACTGACAAAGTGTCCAGTTTCAACATTAAGTCACATTTTATGTCACCCATTTAGCATTTATAAGCAGTCTATAAATGTTTAATAAATGGTTTAAAATACGTAGCTGTAAGCATATATTAAGACATGTTTAAGTGTTTATCAGTGTAAAGTATTTGCCATCAATTATATCTTATTCTATAAAGACATACAGACAGGTGATGAATTAAAAGAAAAACCAACATAAAGTGTCTTAGTAAGGCGTTGGGCCACCACAATCTGCCAGATCAGATTCAGTTGATGATGGTGGTGGCGCTGTCTAACATTTCAGTCCAAGACTCCCATAGGTGTTCAGTTGGGTTGAGATCTGGTGAAAGTCATTTTTATATATGATGCAACAGAGCATGATTGGATGTTAATTGCCTAATTTTACAAAGTAGTGCATCAGTATGGAAGCATCTGCATTTGTTTCTCCACTAATTTATTCAGGCTCTTCTGGAAAGCCGGGGTATGCAGTTTAATTTAAGTGGTCTGAGAGAAAACCAAATGCCCGCACCTCCTCTTGGCTCTGTTTTCGGGGTTTAGAAAATCTTGCTGGTGATGAGAGACTTTGGCCAATCAGGGGTCATTTCAGAGAGAGGAAGTTTCTATTGGCTGTTCTACAAATGCAGATACTTGTGTATGGCCTTTAAGTGAAACCCTGATTCAATGGCGTAGAGCCCTGCAGAGAAAGTTGCCATTCCAGCATTGGCAACAACTGCCTACACTGCAAAGCAACCCAAAAAAGGAGGAAGGACTTTTCAAGAGAGAGTCTTTAAGAGAGTCTGAATGTAAATGCAAATAAATATAAAAGTTTAGTCTTCCCCTACCCGGAGCCAAAGGCTAATGGCTACTGCTTTAAGTTGACATTGATGTAACTAACATCAACTAGAGCCTCAAATCACAGTGATTTCTGCTTCATTCCCCACCACTACAGACCACCTCACTGTGAGGAGAGCATGCAGCAGTCCCGGAGACAGATCTCCAGTCAGTGGCTGCAGCAACTTGAATCGACCCAGCGCAAATCTCTGCTCTGGGGGACTGGCGGATCAGCGAACTTTCTCTTGCTGCTGTTAGACAGGTTAGACCCAGTATTGACTCTGGCCACCAGCCCACTGCGACACCTGATGCTGAGAGGTTTGTGCTGGCCGAATTTGAAGAGCTACAGCTGCCAACCCTAAGGTCCATCTACGGAGCTTCTACCTGCTCTCCTTTCCGGGAAACAGTCCACAGTGGCAGGGAGTGAGGTGGACATACATTTGTGGTCTAATGAAGAGGGAGAGAGAGTGTGAAGCAAGGATGGGCTGAATGAGCTGCATGCAACCTTACAATGAAGAAAGGTTAAATGAATCAATGTATGGAAAACACTGGATTACTCTATAAAGCATGTGTATAATGCCCCTGGTTATTTGGTGGGAGGGGCTTAGGACAGAGAGGAGAAGGCTACAGGAGGAGGATGTATTTCAATTTTTTTTCTGCCTACCCCAGCTTTAATTTGTCACCCCTATCTTATATTATTGTTGTCTGATATCAGACAGAATTGTCAACTCATTACTCTCTGCTTCCATCTTCAGTCTTCTCAAATGCGGTGGAGTGGGCGGATTTAAAGGTCCGGACTGTGCAAATTTATTATGTTTATACACCTTTTGTGAGGGGAGTTATAGTTGTTGACAAATACATCAATAAACACTTTTATCTAACACTTATTTAGCGTGTTTGTGTTATAAGCCATTTATTACATGTTTATATACTGCTTATGTATAGAGGATGAAAGTAATGTGTGGTATAACACCAGAGCTCAGCTTGGCACATTAAGAGCTCCTCTTCTCAGATCAATTATATAACCTAATTCTCTTGTCTCAGACTCAAATTAATTGACAAATTAATATACAACAACAGCATGATAAAGTAAATATATCCGCACGCACGCACGCTCACACACACACACACACACACACACACAAATCTCCCTAAATTAGCATGAGACAAGGCTGCAACACCTCTCCTCTTTCTCCCTGTGATTTGGTTTCCTGATGAGGTCACATAATCACACTCAGTCACGTGATTAGAGCCGGTGAATATTTCGCAGCCGTAGAGGTTTCATCTCTCTGATTTTCAGCAGATGATTAAAAAAAAGAAAGAAAAGAAAGCTCAAGGTCTGATTTTAGACCGGAAACCTCTCTACATAAAAAACCAAACACATACCACCCTCACTCCCCTCACGCATCTTCAGTCATCTGCATAAATAACATGTAAATGATTGAACAAACCCCTGCATATCATAGAATCAACATGGATAAAAGGCAAATGAATGGGCTTGGCTGCCTCCTGGTGTCACTGGATTGTATTACAACACACTGAGCGAGACGAGTGCAAGATTGATGAGCCAACTGATGGAGGAGAGTGGACGAGCCGGAGGGGTAGAGCCTTAAAGAGAGGACTGGGAGAAGCAGCAGAGGGAAAGTGGAAGAAGATAAACAGACAGATAAAACAGTTAATGAGACATTAGTATATCACAGAACGCGCCAGGGTAAAGCCGAGCATACCGCTGGGAAATAAAACTGAGGAAGGCAGCAGATAGAGCAGAAAACAAAAGGGCAGAGGAGGTGAAAGAGAGCAAATGAGGATGGATGAGAGGGCGAAGTAGAGAGAAAGGTAAAATACAAAGAGGGAACAAGGGAAAGTGAGAGGATCAAAGCAGGCATTCATCTTTTGGCCCTCCCCCCTCTCCTCTTCCACCTCTTGTGCTTGTCTGGGTGTATTCAATCACCATGCCTAGTTTATCTTAAACTCATCAGCTTTTTTTCCCCTTCCGTTATCTGTCAAAAAACATCTTTACCTCAATCATTTCCAAACCCACGCTCTCTGTCTTCCCCCCTTTCTCGCTGCATTTCCCTCCACGTCTCTCACTCATCTGTGCTGTCAAAACTCTCTCTATCTGCTCACACACACACACACACACACACACACACACACACACACACACACACACACACACACACACACACACACACACATTTTGCCTCTCTGTATCTACAGTATCTGCTTTGCTCCCCTTCACCCATTCTCCCTCCTTTTCACTTCTCCCACAATCACATAATTCTACAAAATCCCCAGTCCTCTAAGCAAACATGCCCCCGCATCTTACAAACGGAAGAATAAAAGCAGATGCAGGCTCGCACAATACAAACATGCTCCCCGAATAAAACCCTTCAGTGCAATTAAACATTTCATTCCAGAGCTCCCTGCTCACATATATAAACAACTATTAACATGTATTAATTTTTAAAATAAACGGTCTGATTTGCCTTCCTATTTTTTCCCCCAGAAAAAAAGGGGATTGATGTATTTTTAGTATGTTTTTTGAAGCACAAGGCAATTTTACTGACAAGTTTGACTTTGATGTAATCTGTCCTTGAGTGAGAAAGGATGCCAATTTCATTAATCTTGATGTTTGGAACTTCGCTGTCACAGGTTATTTAGTTGACATCATTCAAAGCAACATGGAGTGAGGAAATAGTCTGCATCTCTGAATCCTGTAACTGCATGTAGCTCCGAAAGAGGCGAGAGTGAGGAGATTATATCTTACGTAAGCAATTTCATTTAAGAGACTCACTCTGGCAAAGATCTTATACATTCCGTTTCCGATAAGATAATTTGGCCATGGCACTGCGGCCTAGATAGCATATTCAAAATTTGCGGATGATACAAGCCCATATTGTGATATGCGGGGTCTCTCATCCCTCCCTCCCTCCCTCCCTAAAGTGATAACAGGTGGGAAGCAGCCAGCTAACAAGTGTTTCAAACATCCACCCAGAGCGCAGAGAAATCCCAGTGCAGCAGACAGGCGGGCAGGTGCTATTCATGGAGTCTGAGAGATAATGAGGGGGAAACTAGGGAGAGAATAATGTGAAAATGAGGTGTTACTGTGTCTTTGTGGCAGTGTGTGTGTGTGTGTGTGTGTGTGTGTGTGTGCATGTGTGTGTGCGTGCGTGTGTGTGTGTGTGTGTGTGTGAAGAGGGAGGGGACACATAAAAAGAATTTGTGTGAGCATTTTCATAAAGAGCATGAAAACTAATACCAGAGAATTAATCAGTAATATATTCTAGTATAAGGTAATGTGTTCAGGGACGTGATGAATTATTGTCTCATGTACCTGTCTCCCATGTGGTTATAAGATATGGTATATAATTGCCCATAAAGACGTTAAAGATAATTATTAGTTGTACATATATTAGGGAATGGCTTAAAGAGCCAGACTATCCAGTGTGGAAAGCAGCACCAGTGGAGTGGTTTAGTAAGCATTTTTGGTGCTTAGATATGGAGAAATTGTAAGTACAGCTTGGTTGGGGGGGTCTCGGTCTTGGCACAAGTAAAGCTGTTTGGAACAAAACATCTTTAGAAGAGAGTAAACACGTGCAACAAATGCATTGCTCGGAGGTAGAAGATGTACTGAGGCAGTGTCAGACCCAGCAGGGAATATGGATGAAGTAAGCACATGCAGAGAGGAAGAGACTTTGTTGTAGGGAACTGTAGGCCTGATGCGTTGTAGGATGCTGTTCATTATTGGAGCAACGGATGCTGTGCTGTCTTCACACCTAGACCAAAAAAAGCGGTGAAAGACGCCAGAGGCTGTCCATTCTCCGACACAGCAACACGTATCCTGTCAACAAACAAAGTAAGTGCTTCCTGAAGTTGATGCACAAGGCAGCAAAATCAAGCAGTGAAAAGCTTATGATCAGCAACAAGACAGATGAAACACAACAGAAGTTTGGCCTGTAATCATTAGGAGCAACCCTGTCTCCCAGAAATTCTATACTGATTTTGCGAAATAGTAAGAAATGTAATTGCCTTGTTGGATTATGTTCAGTGGCAATGCTTTATGACATGAAGGAAAATGTATGTTGAAGGGGCTTGGCCAGGGTCAAACACAAAGCACAGGAGATCGCATTCACATCCTGAGTAACACATGGTAAGATTTTGCTAAAATAAGGAAAATCGTTTGAGTTACATGTTAATAAAGTGAAAGTGTCTTGTGCGTCAAGTTAGACCAGTTCACACCAACACCAAAATACATATTTTCCCTCTTACCTGCAGTGCTATTAATCAATCCAGTAGGGCTGGGCGATAAATCGATTTTATCGATTAATTCGAATTTGTAGTTTAGGTCGATTTGACATCCACCACCGACGCTCTCCGCTGGGCTCCCGTAGTTCAGAGTGGGCTCCACTCCATAGACTGTGTTCAGTGCCGTGCTACAGGTTTGGGCCAGGCTCCATTATAGTTGTCTCGGAATGGGGAAAATGTGGCCCGAGCCACGCTCTAGTGTGCTCACCTTAGTCTGGGTGTGTGTGTGTGTGTGTGTGTGTATGTGAGTGTGTGTGTGCGCACATGTCTGTGTGTGTGTGTGTGCGCGCGCATCGGGGCCGAACTCCGCTGTGCGCGACACAGAGAGCAGAGGAGGATTGTAAACGCGCACCATGTAGACACAGAAATGACATGCCGTGGTGTAAATAAGATAAATAGCATAAGGCTATTTAGTTTGTTTAATAAAAGGAGAAGGTATAGACCTGTTCTATAGGAAAGGTAACCTTAAATGACTTCTGTTGTGATATGGGAGGGCGCCCCCCCCAGTATAATGGCAGGGGAAACACTGCCATATGATAAGAAAGGGGCCCGGTGGAAAGCAATCAAGGATGTGATGTGATGTGAGGTTGTGATGTATATTGCAAGAGCTATGGTGCCCATATATACCATGGAAAAGCCAGGGTTTATTCACATGCTGAAAGTTTTGGGGGGGAGGAGGGGGGGGCGGGGGGCGATTGAAATCGTGAATCAGATTTGTTGTGGAAAAAATCTGAGAGGTTTTTTTTTTAGGCCATATTGCCCAGCCCTACAATCTAGATTGATTAAGAGTGAGTTGCTGAGTGTTGGAGATCTCAGCTGTAAAAATGTCTGCCTTTTGTCAAATATATAATGGAACTAGATGGCACTCGGCTTGTGGTGCTCAATGCGCCAAAAAATACATTTGAAAAACTCAACAGCAATGTCTCTTTCCAGAAATCATGACCCAGTTACTCAAGATAATCCACAGACCTTGTTGTGAGCAGTTTCACATAGGAACTTTTTTCTTTCTGTTGAGCTACACCTACACCCTGATACAAAAGTATCAATGCCCAGGAGGAAGCTTGCATCTACTCGTGGACAAGAAAGTTGTGCTTGTGACAAGATCTAAACATTAATGGCTGAGCTGCAATGTTAGTCAACTCAGTGGTGCTAGGTGAGGTAGCAGTAGATGCATGCTTTCTTTTGCATAGTGATACGGTTGGCCAGGTGAAGTTAGAAGAAGGTAGAAAGAAAATAGTTCCAACATGAAAATTCTCACAGTAAGGTCTGCGGATTACCTTGAGTAACTGTGTCACAATCCTGAAAAGAGACATTGCTGTTGAGTTAATATATTATTTTGAGAAGGCAGACATCTCTACGGCCGATATCGCCAACACTACAAATTCTACCTCTTTGTCAAAACTCAACCAGTGACAGCTCTGTTGGAGATATGGATGTGTTTCGCTATAGCAGCAACTCATGTTGCCTCAAGCACAAATTAAGGGCAGCTACTGAGGTCTGTTAAACCCACTTTTTTCTAATTCCACACACAAATTATTTTCATGTTCGAATTTGTAGTCTTAAACCCCAACTGATGCTGACTCCAGTGACATCACTTTGAGGTAATTAATCATTTTCTGTGTAGCTTCCTCTGGAGCCACAAAAGGCTTTATACAACTTTTTTACATATGCAGTAGTACTCTCCAACACCTGTAAACAGACTTTGATGTGTAAATTTAATAGAGTTATCCTTTAACCAACGGCCTAAACACAAGTATAAAAAATGTTTAATCATGCTCTAGTTGCTACAAGCAGATACTGTATTGCAAGAATGGAATATTGTGGAGAAAACAAACAAATGTCTTGCACATACATTCAATATCAAGTATTAGGTGATAGAAAAAGTAGTTAGGGCAGAATCACACTTAGAGTAAAACTTTAATGCTTTTGCAAATAGTAGTACTATATAAATTCAGACAGAAAACTATGCACCGAATGTTTGCAAAAAAAAAAAAAAAAGGCACTACAGAAATATTACTGACTAGGCGGAAATTACTGAGCAGGCACAAATTAGGGCATCTATAGGGAAGGTGGGAAATGAGAGATGCAAGCAGACGTGAACCGAGACCTTAGAGTATCATCACAGACAGCATGGGGCGTAGACCTGAAACATTATGTGGTCCGATGCTCAGCAGTCTGTTTGCTTTACAGAACTCGCTGTGCCACAGAACGACGCAGCCAACGAGGCATGAGGAAGGAGCGGAGAGAGAGGATGATGAGGAGGAGGAGGAGGCTCAGCTACTCTGAGCTGGCAGCCAAGGCTGAACAGCAAAGCCAGAAAAAGTCAGGACACACAATGCAAAGGTTTGGTGCCATGAATTAACACTACATCCACTGTAATTATTATCTCATCTAACTATTGTTACAGCTGATCCCACACTACCACTGGCTGCAAAGTTGTATGCTTAGTGAGATCCACTCAGGGAGTCCACTTGTAGTCACTGAGTACTTTGTAAGTCAGCTTCAGAACAGATTTTCACAGTCGGCCTGTCTGGCCTAGATCACACCAGCTCACAACCCTCCTCCCATCCACCAGTGTCAAAAGCAAGTCAGGAATCAGTCCTATCAAAATGACTTTTTAAACAGGGTCCTTTGAAACAGTGCTTCTGTTAGGCTGCAGACCAGTCTCTTGTGTGGCTCCGCAGCATGATAGCGGCGACAGCAGCAGCGTGGAGTGAAAACAAGAGAGAAGAGTGAAAGATACAGAGAGAGGGGGGATGACTTATCTGCTTTCCATTATGTTGTTTTTATCCTATGCAGCTAAATGTGAAATCGTTTGAAATCTCCCCTGTTCGTATAGGAAACTGATAAGGGCCAGTTGTCACATTTCAATTTAGGGAAAGAAAAAAAATGATGACTGGAAGAGACAGAGGAAGGACAGTAGAAGGATGAAACATGGAAAGTGGAAAAC
Organism: Epinephelus fuscoguttatus; assembly: GCF_011397635.1. Lineage (NCBI taxonomy): Eukaryota > Metazoa > Chordata > Actinopteri > Perciformes > Serranidae > Epinephelus > Epinephelus fuscoguttatus. The sequence goes on along the minus strand of NC_064754.1, from coordinate 37,918,216 downwards.
AGAGGGAGACAGAGATACAGTAATCAAAGTTAGACATGGTAGACAAGCCTGGAGATTAAAAGAGCGATGAACTGACAGCGGGATTTGACTGAGCGAGAGGAAAAAGGCCATCGTCACAAAGATAAACTGATTAAGTAAGAGCGAGCCAGTCAGTAAGAGGCAGAGAGTTTAGATTGCGAGAAAAAGAGGGAAAAAGAGAGGAAATCAGCAACAAGATCACAAGAGAGGAAGAGGAATAAGACTGGGCGTTTGAATTGAAAAGAAATGTGTAATGAGATGCTAATGTAACAACAAAGGAGAGAGTGCCCTCCGGGGGGAGCTATGCTACAGCAAGCTGCTTCAGTGTGAACACATTGGAGGGATGAATTGAATTTAAAATGCCCTTTATTAAACTACTGCAATGTACACAGATTCATTCAGGCGCATATATAGTGATTAAAGTCAAACTGGATTTACGTCGCCCCGCCTCTGGCCCTGTTTGAACAAAATAAAAGCAATAGATGCGCCCCCAGAGAGAGAGGCAATATAGGTGACAGAATGGGAAAGAAACTGCAAAGAGCAGAGACGGTATCAGCTGCACATAACACCTCCTCCACAGGAGTGTAGATGTTCATGTCACCCACCAATGTGTGATATGAGGTGAGCATGAGGACAAGGTCTGTATGCCCTGAGAGGAAAGGGTGGACAGAAACGTGGGGAGAAAAGAAGAAATGATGGAGGCCCATGGGGGAAAATTAATCTGGAGAGGAAGACTGAGGAGAACGGAGGTCTTTGCGATAATAGACGGGCTTTTCGAGTGGGAGGAGGAGATGAAGCTTACAAGTAAAGGGGAATAATGGAAAGATCCATGGTGCAAAAGCTGCAATTACTCAAGGGAATAAGTGCAGGAGAAGAGTGATGTGGAGGATCTGTATAAAAAGAGTGACTGGGCAGTACTCAAGAGACTGTCAAAGAGAATACTAGAGGAGGGGAGGAGCGCCACTGACAGATATAAGCCCAGAGATATTATAGACGCACGATGAAAAAATTAGAAAGCTGGAAAATCATTATAACAAGTCCTCAAGAGGATGCCGAGAATGAGCCAATACCAAAGCACAATGAAAGAAAAATAAAAGCAAGCTTAAGACGGCGTGCAACCCTGCAGGGACTGTGGGATATTTGTGCTATAAAGAGATGCAGTGGTAACAGAGGTGTGTGTTGAAGAGTACTATTATGTGGAAAGAGTGTAGGATTCATGTGTTGGATGAGGCACAAAGAGCACATGGAAAAAAAAAAGCTCCAGCGTGATCTCAAGAGGATGTTGTGAATGAGTGAATGAGTACAAAGAAAAGAGACGAGGAATGGGGTTGAAGAAAATCCTTCAGGAGATCCAGTTGAGGTGTTACTGCAGGTGCACTTACAAATTATGCAGGTTGCTAAAGACAGTTTACACAAGACACTAAAAAAAAACCAAACATAAACCTTGAATGAGACCAAGTTTTCACAACTAAGTTTACTTAAAGGTTCTCTATGTAACTTTTTGACCAGTATTAGTCGTTCTTGCCCCCACTTGCCATTGGCAGCCTGTGGACTAAACTCTATTTAAAGGACAGGGCAAAATTTTTCATGGAAAATCCAAAGGATGTGACGTTGTGTGCATTCCATGGGCCTTGCCTCCCTTTAGCTCCATGCCACTAGTGTGCAACATTTGCTAACTTGAGTTTTAAAAAAAAAAAGTGTCCGCTTACATCAACAAACAACTGGCAGCAACCACAACAGAGAGTCGACACATGCTCTTTCCGTTACACACACTTTGGTGACCTGGCGGAGATGGACCTTTACTTTGTTCCCTCGAGCAACTCAAATTCAGCTTGAGTAAGATTAAGTGCCCGGGTGCCAAGGGTCTGATTCTGGACCATCCTCTCGACTGCCCGAGTCACTGCTGGCATTTGCCATTTGCAGATTGGTTTCTACGTAAGTTAACCTTACGTAGAAACCAATGCCAGATCAGTGCAGCGTGCATGTTATTGCTGGCAAAATGCTATCTGAGTGGATTTATTAGATGGCGAGCTTGCCAACTTACTTCCCCTGCTAAAATGATCAATGATACTACCGATATCATGACAATCTGCGTTGACTTAGCCAACAATAAAAGATCTAACAGTAAAGCACTTTCTACGAGCCAAGAGTAATGCAGAGCGGCTAATGAGCTAACCGTAACCTGAGCTAATGTTAGCCAACTAGATGTCATTTAGCTACTGTACATGGTTACTTGTAACATCAGCTAATAATGTAACTTGCAAATTTTGGTATCATGGAGCCAATGGTCCAAATGAAATACAACTGTCAGATAGTAACATTATTCTAAATATGACTGAGATTTCTTTTTTCAGCCTTCTACTAACATGATGATGGTCAGCCACAGTCAGTCTTGTGTTTGTTACTATTTTAGCCAAAGCTCAGGTGCTTGGTCACAGCTAATGAGTACGAGTGGCAGATCACGAGCTGTCCGCAGTTTACTTAATGGGTCAGTTAATCAGAGAGAGGTGTCACTATTAACAAGGATTTTCTGAAAGTTACACACAGGACCTTTAAGTTTGTTTTGACTGGTGGGATGGAATAACGCCCATATCTATCCTCTCTTGTTTGCCTGTAGGCTATATTGCCAAAACCTGAACTTCTCACTCATTTAGTCAACTTTCTGTGGCACCATTTGACTTTTACCAACCTCCAACTTTAATGTTTTAACCCATAAAAGAATGCAACATCACATTTTCAGGGTAAATTTAAAGACTTTACTTTAATGCTAAAAAACAGCTAATTCAGCTATCGTCACTGTAGCTCAGAGGACCTGCAGGCCTGGAGCGTGTTAGCTGTGGCACGGGCTAATTGGGTTTCCGTTCTTAATTAGGCCAATTAATTAGGAAATGCAGCTGAGGCTATGAGCGCTCCATCAGGTCATTTAGGGATTACAGGGAGAGAAGAAGAGTCGTGGGAAGAGTAGAGGAACGGAGGAATGGAATCGAGCAAAAAGGTCACTCGAGAGGGCTTTTGTTGCGAGAACAGAACCCTTTCACCATCCCACTGAATGTTATCTCTAAATGATTCATGGACTGAGGGTAATTACCCATTTGTGACAATTTAATCAAATCAATCATTGCTTTTGGGAATCGGTGAATTGAAAACAGAGCCTGCTAATTCATGCAATTTCCCAACTGGTGCTCATTGTTGTTAATCTGCCATGAGAAACATGTGAAATGATGGAAGAAAGAGATGTGGGAAGAAATGGAAGAGAGGAGGAAGAGGATCATTCACAGGCAGAGGACTGTAAAATGGGCTTTCATGTGTCCATCAGCTCGCTCTGTGTGACTCCAAGTTCTCAGAGGTTTCTAAATCCTCCGACACCTGCAGAGTATACAGCTAACTCTTCATTTCTACCTACTGTCATGTACAACCAGCAGTATTTACACAGCACAATCTTGCCCACTGTACAATATAAGCACATGAAAGCCTAAGATTTCGGCTAAGTCATGTCAACTACAACAAATACTGCCTTTAGTACCGAAAGCAAGGAACAAACTACCTTCAACATGACTTTCAATGTTTGGGTCAGATCAGGCTCCAAGCTGCTCAAAGTTTGATGACCACAGGCGATTACAGTGCTGCACACTAGTCTCTCTTTAACAAAATGTGTCCAAACACTCACCTCCACAAAGAGGAAGCAGGGCACGATGTAGGTGCTAGTCTTCTGCTGGCCGATGTCTCCAGGAAGGCTCCTCACTGCCCTCCTCTGTGCTGACAACTGACTGTTCATCATCTGTGGAGTCAAAGGTCATTGCAAAGCTTTAGTTTACTTTGTTCTGTTTGTGTTAAAAGGATATGCTGGCTGCGGAGAGGCTGTGCAGTAAGAACACAAACTGCTTCATGTTTGGCAAAAGCTAAAATTGCAAATGTTGAACTTGACAACATAAAAATCTATTATCCCTGGAACACACAAATATGCATATCCAAAAAGATGTGGATCAAAGTTCATGCGGTTGTGGACCATTTTTGATGATGTTTTGCAAGTGTTCGTAATACTAAAAAATACATGTTGTATTTGCTGACACTGTGAGAGCAGCTTGAGGGCCTCTGAGACATTAAGTAAGGAATACAGGAGAGGCCTATAATTCAGGCTATTTGGATAACACAGTATACCACAACTTTAAACTCATTCCTAGTCAACCTGTACTGTTAAGTTGGCTGTGGTTAATAATTGGCTGGGCTTACTGGTGAGGAGAGAGACCTGACTGGCACCTCGATGTAGTCATAACTTTGTGATAACAGTGAGTCACTGAACAGTCGCCTGAGTTCCAGACAATACAAGATTGTAAATAGTAGTCTATATTCAGTGCCTGGCTTAGAGTAAACCATAGGGTGAGGATTTCATAGTCTGTTGCGTTGCACCAAAGAGGAAAATAAATTTTTTTTGAACAATATCTTTTCCACCTGAAAGTATACACTTTGATCTTTTTGAGCATTTGTCTCAAAATATGCTACGAGCGGAAAAAAAAGCCAAAACAAAACCAAAAAAAACCCCTCCAAAGCAACAAAGACGTATCTTGGCAGAAACAGTTTTAGGTTCTGCTCCTACCCTATCTGTGCTGCAGGGCAGCATTTGGCTGCATGTGATTCCATCCAATGCCAACATTCAAGGCCTATCTCAGACCTACAATTAACTTCACAAATAAGCAGTGGTGAAATGTAAGGTACGTGTAGTATTTCCACGCTATGCTACTTAATGCTTTTACTCTACGTACTACTATATTTCAGGGAGAAATGTTCTTTTTAACTCTTCTACATTTATGGTACTACTATGCTACTTTGAAGATTCAGATTATTAAAGGAACAGTGTGAAGGATTTAATTGCAGATTGCAACCACCCATGTGCCAAGTGTGATCTCCCAGTTAAAATTCCTTCGTTGTTCATTGTTTTGAGGTCTTTATCAGGGAAAAACACAACACACGCGATGATTAAAACCGGTAAAAAACATTGGATAAAATGGTTTCACATTAAAAATCAGAGTTTCTCAGGGGCGTCGGTGGCTTAGGGGTTAGAGCAGGTGCCCCATATACAGTGGCTCCGTCGTCGCTTATTTAAAAAAAAAAAAAAAAAATCAGTGTTTCTCCAATGCTGTTTGGCTTGTTGTAGATGGGCTGCCAGCCTTGCTAATGTGTGCTCACCTTTTTTTCTCTGACAACTTAAGATCCAGACAGTCACAGGGTTTTTACCAAGAGCCAAATCATCTGCCGAGGTCTTTTCTTCTCCAAAACAAAACGGACCCAGTGATTTAAACCAGAAAAAACACTGAATAAAGCAGTTTCACGTTAATAAATCTGTGTTTTTCCAACACTGCTTGTTGTGGAGGGGCTTAGAATGCGAAAGCACAAATGGCCTTGTCTAGAGCCAGTGTTTGGTTTATCCATTCTGGGGTACTGTAGAAACATAGTGGTGCAACACGACAGACTCTGTGGACGAGGACCCGCTCCCTGTGTAGATATAATTGGCTCATTCTAAGGTAAGGAAAGCATGGCAATTCTTATTTTAAGGTGATCATACACAAAAGAAAACATTGTTTAGATATTCTATTCAATTTCTACACACTGGACCTTTAATGCAAAATATAATCAACTAATACATTATGATGGACGTGGCACCACACATGTGGGATCATCATAGTAAAGAGAAGCGCCATGTGTCCAACTACTTAAGCTCTTCAATCACAATGAGAAATATTTACACCTGGAGCTCATTATATGTCATCCATCCGTTAGTAAACCACAGACCTTCAGCACTGGTAATAGTGTGCATACTCCACATTGTCAGATTTACAGATAATCATGCCTGAGCACAAGAAAGGAATCGTTTTATCACCTGCCATCATTGTACAAACATTCATTTTTATATGCACACCTACATACACACATTCACGACAGACACAAAAATCACTCACTCATGTGTGAAATGCCCACAAAGATAAATTGTGCACAAGGCATCAAATATGCACACATACAGATGCGCGCACACACACACACACACACACACACACACACACACACACACACACACACGTACACACACGTACATACACCCACCTATGTAGGTAGGCAATCAAAAGAATTGGGTGGGGGGAAATGAGGTTGAAAGGAGGAGAAGTAGAGTGGAAACAGAGGAGCGATGATCAAAAACAAAAGCCTGACAGAAAGAGATAAGAGAGAGACAAAGTCATGATGCAGACGTTTGGAGACTCTTCAGAAGTGAAGAGGGTGGGGGCGAAAGCCAGCAGACTCAGCAGTGGGAAATAACAGCAAGCGGGGGATAACTGGTAGAAGTTGAGGAAAAACAGCTTCAGTCCCCAAAGTGAGAATAAGAGAAGACAGGGGAAGAGATGTTGGGGAAAGTTAGTGCAGGAAGGCCATCTTATGAGATGCTCAAGGGTTCTTGACATGCAAATGACTGCACTCAACGTGAATAATGTCAGCCTCTGCTTTGTTTTAAGTTGAGGGCCGCCTCAAAGGGCATCCAAGCATATCCTCCTTGAATCAAACAGCAAATGCAGTTTTTCTAAGAGCTTTGAAACTGATTTTATCAATCATAAAGCAACTGCTCTCAGCATTCTTCAATTTATCTTCTTCATTTTATTCATTCAAAGACCAATTGGTTCTCCTCTCAGATATCGAGCCCTCATCGAGCCCTCATCTCCTTGACAACAATTATCTCGCTGCCTTTATTGCCGAGGGCAAATCTCTGCTGCCTTGTCAGCCCTTTCCTCCAATCAATGGTCGTTTTTGGTGAGAGGGGAGGAGGCCACTGCACAAGGTTGGAATGCATCCATGTCTTCATCAGTGATGTAGTAAAACAGTGAATCTAATCCTTTGAAGCACTTTTTTAAAGAACTAAAACACAACTGATTGCTGTTTACACAAAAACAGATCATACACCATCTTCACCATCATTCCTGATGACGAGACTGATTGCATATGTGCACGTAAAGAGAACTGGGAAAGATATTAAATATTGCTGCGACTGGTTTTAAGGAGCATTAGAGTATATGCATTAATAACTAAAGGCTTAAAGATGTAATACTCCCAGCAACCTAAATTCACTTAGACCCACTCTCATCTTGAACAGTTTAGTCTAACAGGACATTTTAACAAACAAGTAATTGATGATTAATGGGCTTCTAAAAAAAAACAATGAAAATCCTGACATTCAAAGAATTATATATTATAAAAAATACAAATTTTATAGCACAAGCAACGCACCTGTCTGTATTACACAGCCACTGAATAGTGGTTCCTTCAATTTAAACATGCAGGATTTTAGGGGAATTAGATCATCATCATTTCTGCAAAATCACCCCAGGTGCTGTCACAGTGTCCACAAACTTGAACTTCAATTATCTGGCAGTAAAGTCCCTCTTGGCAGTTTCTGTTCCACGTCATAGATTTATCATCACCGCCTTCTATTTATAGCTTCACATGAGACTTGTTTATGAGTTTATGACAGCAAATGGTCGAAATGTCTGAAAGTGTCCTTCAAAAATCTTGCAACAATGTGCATTTGGAAGAGTCAAAAAACAAACAAACAAACAAACAAAAAAACAGTATTCCTGTCGATGCATCATGCGACATTTAGCTGAGTGACATGTACACACAAACAGACAGAGAGAGAGCAGTACAGACTACACACACTGTGTTTGAGTGTGTTAATTATTCATGCTGTGGTTCATATACTTATTTTCTCCACTATTGGCTGTCTGCCTCATGGGAAACACTATCCCACTATTATCCCACTATTCCAATATAAGTAGTACTATAGTCAAGCCTCAGCTACAGCACAAAGTGCTTTGATTGGTGAGACGGCACTCACTGATACTGAGAAAAGAAAGAACATGTTGTACAAGTTGTGGTGGAAGATAAAGGGATTGCAAATACACACACACACACAGCAGGTTGTCTGCTGTAAATACAGTATTTGGGTCTCCCTTTATGGACCCGTCTTCCAAAGCAGAGAGAAGCAATCAGGCATAAGGTTGGCATGACTGATTGTCTCTTGTGTTGCTGCCCATATTGTTCACTATGATGTGCATCCTTAAGCCTCGAACTGGCACCACGGCAACAAAAGACCCACTCACTATCTTGCTGAGACACACACACAAACACACACACACACACACACACACACACACACACACACAGGCGCTTACACACACTAACAGGGGCTGATATTTACACACCTGTATGCACCAGCTCATTCACACACACACAAGTGACCATCATCACAGTATTCATTACATGTCAACTTGGATGTCAGTCCAACAAGTGGTGCTGCACAGCTGATGCCTGTGTGTGTGTGTGTGTGTGTGTGTGTGTGTGTGTGTGTGTGTGTGTGTGTGTGTGTGTGTGAGACTGAGAGAGAAAGAGAGAAAGAGAGAGAGAGAGAGAGAGAGAGAGAGAGAGAGAGAGAGAGAGAGAACATCCTGCACTGAATCCCTCCCGTGCTGCACCTCAGGTTCACAATATGGGTCGTAGAGATGCACAATTACATTCTCACTCTCTCTCACACACACACACACACACACACACACACACACACACACACACACACATACACATAAATGCATACTCACAACCCATTTTCAAAAAAAAGAACTAGAGGAGCTGGGCAGAAGCGGGCTTGAAAAACTCTCACCTTAAATCTCTGTGTGTTGGTAACAGTGCTGCTGCTGCACAGTGACCGCTGCCTCCTCCGAGCCTCCGTCTCTAGGAGGATTTGCTCCTGCAGCGGACTCCCATTCTGTGGCCGCGTTGTGGTCTCGGCTCAGCTTCTTTCTCTTTTCCCCCCTTTTCGTCTCTTTCAAAGCAAAACCACCCCTCACTTCCGCCGCTCTGCCACCGAGAAGCCCTCGGCACTGAGTGAGAATAAAGAGAGAGATAGAGAGCTTGCCCACTGCCAGGCAGCCAGCCTCCAGCCAGCTGAGTCTATATCTGTCTGCACTCTGTGCCGCTAGGTCGCTAAGCTAAATATGATGATCTTCAACAGCACTTCAAGGCTAATTAGTCAAGTGAAGGGATCCACAGGCTTGGTGAGGGAGGCTTCTCAGCGCAGTTGCCGGTGGATATGAGGAGAGAAGAGGAGGGTGAGAAGGAGGGAGAGAGTATGTGTGCATCTGTATGCTTGTGTGTGAGAGAAAGAGAAAGAGAAGCAAATAGGAGGAGGAGAAAACAGAGAGTGGGAAGAGGGAATAAGAGAATAAGACAGCTGGAGAGGAGACAGCGCAGAAAAGAGCCAGCATGTGTATGAGAGACAGAGAGATGGAGAGAGAGAGAGAGAGAGAGAGAGAGAGAGAGAGAGGAGGAGAGAGGGAGGGAGGGAGTCAGGGAGAGAGAGAAGGAGGGACTCTATGTGTGTCAGATTCTGAGGCAACACAGTGGCTAAAATGGGAGACACTGTGCACTTTAGTACCCCAGGAAACCACTTTGATACTGGCAGACACCATGAGCTCTGTGAGTGTGTAAGTGCACAGGTGTGTGTTTCTGTTGTTATTTCTGTGTGTGAGTGTGTGTAATTATAGGACCATAGAAAGTCAAAGCAGGAGAGAAAAAAGCCATGTGTCGTCTGAAAGAATAGCAGTCAGTGCTGTGAGTTTGTGTGTGATGAATGACAATTATAACACTATGAGCCCTTTGGACAGGAGACAGCAGGTTAATGATGCATCATCAAGTGGAAAAGTGGGACGCATCCTGCACATGGCCCTATGTGGGTCAGAGGCCCTCAGGTGTATGCTCACCTGCAGCTTTTGGCTGTTTTTGTGTATGTGTATGTGTGTGTATGCATGTATTTTTTCATAATGGCATGAGTTTGCCTTTAAGAAATTCTCTGCCTCCCTCAGGGCTGTAACAAAGGCAGTGTGTGTTTCTGCACATGTGTATGCATACATGTATGTAGGTGTTAAGACCCATGGGCTGCTGAGCACTGGGAAATTTTCCCCAGGCATTGCCATACAGGTTTAGTTAGTGTGTGGACTTACTGTAAATATAATAAGGTTCCTTCTATCTACTTGTTCTTATGTCCATTTTATCATGTTTGCTTCGTTTTTTTTCCTCACTATTTGGGCTTTGACTGGTGTTCTTTTACTCAAGGTATCTTGTTACATCCTTTTCTAACTCCCAATATTCTCTGACAGCAGGGATGGAAAGGTGCATAAATCCTCATTTTCTGAAAATTTGGTTTGGACTATATGTAGATGGAAATCTAGCTACAGTCAAGGCTAGTTGACTGCTGAGTTTTTCGCCATCAATGTTGCCTTGTGTGTGAAATTTGCTAAAGAAATAGCTTGCCACTTTGGGAAACGAACTTATAGGGTTGGGTGGTATTGAAATTACCCTGCTGTTGATATTGCTGTGATAAAAACAACAATATACAAAATTAACATCCAAAGAAAGGCAAAGATACAGATAAAAGTATCTACGGAGTGGAGAAGCATAAGTATGTTGCAATACCCACAGGTGGGCAAAAAGTAGCCACAATGTATAGCCAATAAGCACTTTTTTACACACAAGAGGGTGCTAAGTTAAGAAAAAAAAAAAGTGATGTTATTTTTATTCAATAGCACATTTAAACTGCCTCATACAGTCTCGCCACTGTTGACTGTCACATTTATATTTCATTGTCTTTGTATAAGCCACAATGATTGACCGTCAATTGCTCATCACGGTGGGAGTTTTGGTCCGACTGCTCTTTGTAGATGGATTCAGTGACAGACTTGCGTATTCTGTTGGATGGTGAGTTTTAAGATGGGAGTGGATACTTGAGGTGTTTCTATCTTTAGTCCTAACTTGTTTTTTGCACAGCTTACAAATCACTTTGTTCACATTCTCTGATCTACTTTTTCATTTGGTTTGAAACCAAAGAATTGCCAATTAGGTGCATTTGCATTCTTTTTGCTAATGAGAGGGTACATCTTTCCTAGAGTTAGGGCTAACATTTAAATAGCTATTTTTTTTACAGGGTCAGACGTATACTAGTATGTTTTTCCTTTTTTTTTGATATGCTAAAACAATGAGGTGAAGCATAGAAAGAAAATCTTTCTGTTATTGTGGACACATGAGGATCATTATTGAGGCCAACCACGATCATGCTGAACAATAATCTGATCATATCGCCCAAACCTTACGCTTATTCACATTCTTTTCAAGAGTTGAATCAGAAGATTGATACCACTTTCATGTCATGTCAGTAAATATGAAACTACTGCCAGTTAGCTTAGCTGAAAACAAAATCTGACAACCAGCACCAGTGCTCACGAAGCAGCATGTTATCTTGTTTGTTAAAGTTGCATTTCATTTCTCGACCAGACTCAGTTTTAGCAGAACAAGAACAGTCCAGCACATAACTGCTATGCAGCTATGTCGCACTATGTGCCCAAAACAAATTTCCTGCTTGGGACAACAAAGTTTATTTTATCTTATCATATAATCTCCAATAGACCTATGTTTTTCTGTTCTTTTTTTTTTTTTTTTTTTTTTTTTTACAAAAGTTTTTGTATGAATTTAACAAACTTTAGTTAACTAGTAAGTTTGCTTGTGGTTCTGGTAGTCTATTTTGTTACCTTTGGACAGAGCCAGGCTAGCTGTTTTCCCATGTTTCCAGCATAGCCTGTATAATAAAGATGAACGACATGCCAGCTCCCCAAAAGTGAAGCCAAAACACTTCGATCGCCTCCTGTTTAGCAGATGAGAAATGGGACAAAGTAAAAACTCAAAGTACACATCAAACAAATTTTTCTCAAAAATGGTTTCTGTCATTTTAAGTAGTTCTTATTGTGCTGATGTTTGGTCAAGTGTTAATTTTTCTGACTTGTCCTTACTAGTAAGATTTAAGTTAGATACTAGATTGCAGCCATATTCACGATATTTTGACATCCTTTTTTGCACATTGTGAGGAAGTGGAGATGTGCTGTCCATCTTTATATACAGTACAGTCATTGGTTTCAAATCTTTATACTAAGCTATGCTAAGCTAAGCGACTGCAGGACATATCTTCATATTTATTATACATACACGAAAGTGGTGTCAGTCTTCTCATCGAACTTTTTGCAAAAAAGCAAATAATTGTATTTTCCCAAAATGTGAAACTATTTCCTTAACTTTTTAATAAAATAAATATAATCTCCTTTCACATTTTACCCAAAATGTACAATACTTCATATAATATAGTATTGTATAGCATTAGGTGGTGGCACAAGCAACCCATCATTTTAAAATCAAGTTTGAGGGGGACAATTATGGTAAAATGTATAGTCAGAGTGCACCATTAGGAGAAATTAAATCTCCGGAGAATAGGTAGCCAAGGAAAAGCTACTGCATCCCACACCTCAATGTAAATTTCCAAATACATTTTCATTTCTTATGAAAGAGTTTTAGGCCAAATGTATAAGGAAGCGTCATTGTAAAAGCTGCCCACTCCCTCACTGCACTCAAACAAATCATTCAGAGCTGGAGAGAACACGGACCACTTACAGTAAAGTGTCTTTTTTTCCCCCTGACTGAAAGATGGATAAAAACACGTGGTGTCATGGGTGTCATAGTTCCCATGGCAACCCACTGCATTCATAGAGGTAAATGACAAGTGAGGAAATGCACATATGCAAATATACACACACACTCTCACATTAAAAAGTGCGCATACAATGTGCCACTATAAAACGGCCTTGCTCACAAACCGTTGAATTCACATAGCTGTGTGTCACCCCTCTCACAAGCTCGCACAAAAACACACCTAATGTGAATATAGCCTGACTCAATTCTGTCTGAGGCAACTAACAATTCAGCAGTTAGAAGTAGAGGACAAAGAGCACTTAAAAGAAAATAAGCTCAAATAGACAAAATGGCACGACCTGATTAACAATTAGTAATCACTGACATTGTGATTGAAAGCTCAAAACTTAGATAAGAAGGCAGTATCATGAGTTGAGGTGCAGCAATTTCTTCCTCTTCTTCTCTTTTCTCTCATTATCGTCATTATTACTGCCACTTGAATAAACCCTAAAAGTCCCCTAAAGCCACCCCCATTGTACAGTTTCAATAATGTGAAGCCATAAGTGGCATCGCCTTTAAAAGCTCATAAGAGGTGGACATTTTCCACAGATACAAGGTTTTATATAACAACAGCACCTGGTTGCTGCAAGGACATAGAAACACCCGCAGTGTATTTCAGTGACTATATTAATATCTGTCTTTTACAGCCTCCCAAAGGGCATCTATATTATCTGCCCCATCACTTTAACTCACACTCTGCAGGTGTGCGGTTTTCAAATAGAATCTATTCCATGATGGTTAATGCCTTTAGATATGCCTGTCTGGTCTTATACATGTGATGAAATAATTCAGGTAACATCATACATGATTAGAATGTAAAGACTGAAAAAAGTTGTCAAAGTCAAGGGCAACATGGGGGAAGGAAAGACACTTCTAGACTCTGTAAATAGAGCAAGTACACAGAGGTGGGCATGTGTAGCCTGCAAATAGTTAGACACACAACTGCTGCCATGCACATGCGCGCGCTCACACACACACACACACACACACACACACACACACACACACACACACACACACACACACACACAGACATGCAGCATGCTTGTCCTCTCTTGGCTTTCTTTCTTTATACACTCCTTTCAACCCAGTATCCCTACATCCATTGCAGTAAGTATTGTGCCCTACATGTAGTGAGGCGTGATCAGGCCAGCCATTAGGGGGACAAATTTTCCAAATCGGGCCCCTCATTCACATCCACTCCATCACCACCACCCTTGGCTTGTCTGCCGAGCTCCTCACCTTTGCCACGTTCATCTTCACCTGTCATACCTGGTGCGTCTTCACACTTTTTTTTGGGTCAGAAATTCGGCCATTGCCTCTCTGCTGCTTTTCTTTCTTGTTCTGTCTGTAGCCTGGATTTTCTTTTTTTAGCCTCTAATTTGTGGTGAGGCATGTTGACTTAGCTAGTGGGTGCAATTCACTTTACATTAGCGGCATATGAGTGCTCTGCACATCTGACCCCCGCTGTTACTGTGAAAATGATGCTGTAAGAAGTGAAGTAAACTGTTGTACCTGATCCCATTTAAGGGTCAGCCATGGACATTTGGCTTTGGGCCTTGGTCATCTGTACCCTTTGAGTGTAATATTAAAGCTATGGAGGTTAGGCTTGTGGATTGATATACAGTATGGTGTATCTGACTCGTGCAGGAGACCAGAGTTTGTATCCTGTGGCAAATCAGCAATAGCAACATAATCTTTTCCTGACACAAGTGCTTTCATTGCTAAAACCTAACCTAAAGAGGCTACAGTCAATATTTCCATATCAGAATTTGCATGTATGACTGCATGTGCAAGGACCATGAACCAACAGAGAATTATAAGAGTTTTAGCATCTTTCAGCTCTTCGTTTTTATTTTCCAGCCCACAACTGTACTGATTTTAGTTTACTCTCGCTACTATCATCAGTGTTGTTTTCAATCACTGTACGCTACCTGAACAGCATCCAAACAGCCAACAGGCAAACTAGCTCTTTGTCTGCTCAATGTGTACAATATGCAACTCTTAACAAGTTTCACATATTAAAGCAGCTGTGCGGAACTTTTTACCATTAATAAACTCCCCCCCCCCTCTTGAAGATCCGCATATTTATTTGAACCCAACAACGACAAAAAAGCCTTTCTCTATATGGCTATTTAGCGTAGCCTCACTCGGGTCGGACACACAGCGGAAGTCAGCAAACCAGAATATGGCACCCGAGGCGGAAGTGATTCTGCTCGCCCGCAGCGGCCCGCAGCGATTAAACCACAGAAGAAGGAGCCGTGTTTACAGTGTTCTTCGAGTAAGCAGTACACAATGGGCATTGCTGAACACATAACAGTTTTACCAGAGATGTATCTATGAGGACTTGGTTGTCATGGTGGATAACGAAGGAGCACCATCTAAAATTATCTGTGACTGTGACCATGAACACAAATATACAGCAGGCAGTTGTCCTCAGTTTATAAGAAATTCAGAGCTACACCAGAACATTTATGAACAGGTCTTACTTTACTACTAATTTGTGTAACGTTAGCATGTTTCCACTAATTACTTGGACTGACCTAACGTTAGTAGCGTTAGCTTTGCAAGCGAAGGCTGCAGGTACAGCTTTGCTGTGTTAGGATTATGTTATGTCTTCACTGTGTATCTTCAGATAAAAGAATACTCCGACGATTTGGGAGTTATGCCCTTTCTCTATCATTTTCATATTGAGACAACATGATCGATATCTTTTTTGTGTCTGTACGTCCAGTGGCTGGGTCTCAGCGTTTAGCATGGCGCTTATAGGGGGTCAGTACGTCCTGCACGGTGATCCGCGGAGGGATACACCGGTGAGCAGGCACAGACGTAGCTTGTAAACAAAACTCAGCTGTTTATTTAGCCTAGTGATATGTCCGGATTTTAGTAGCTGCAATGGACAACTTTGAACGCGATTTTGAAGAGTTTGTTGTAGCGGACACAGATCCAGAGCCATACCTGTTTGAGCCGGAGTACACAGATGAGGAACTCCATGTGTTGCATGCTGAGCGGGCGAGAAGAGAGGCTGAATCCTCCGCTCCCATTTTGCTGCACAGAATGGGACTCGGTGCTACCATCGTTGGCGAGATATATCATCGGGAGGAAAACCGCCGCAGAGAGTGCATCACAAGGAATGAAGACTTTGCAGCAATCACTAATCCTGGCATAATTGAAACTTTTTTCATGTTCCTAAGATGAACTGGAAAAAACGCCCCAGGCCTGCAGGAGCTGATGGGCAGCTTTCAGTTGGGTGAGTAATATCGTCCGTGTCGTCTTTTTGTTTGCTTTTACCGAGTGACCTAGCGTACCTGTCCCAGAGCCAGCTGCAGCTGTTGCTTACTGGTGTATCCCTCCGCGCAAGATGTACTGACCCCCTACAAGTGCCATGCTAACCGCTGTCTCAATATGAAAATGATAGAGAAAGGCATAACTCCCAAATCGTCTGAGTATTCTTTTCACATAATAATGCGGACTCAGCAGATGACTTGTTAACTGTTTATTCCTCCTTACACCGAACGTACACGGCTGCTTCTCATTGTTTCCAGTAGCACAACAACGGTTACTACATTACCCAGAATAACCTGAGGCTCACACTACTACGGTAGCCTTAGTAGCTCAAAATACACAACAGATTAGATTAGATCAGAACAGAAACACGACAGGAGAATTTACTGAGTAATTTTGCTGTTTCCACTAATTACTTGGACTGACCTGACGTTAGTTAATCCTCTCGCTCTCCAAAACAAATGCATGCGGTAATTGCCGGCTGCAGTTGGAATTTTACGACACCAGGCTGTGGGTGTCATACTGCTTCGACCAAAGGGGCGCTATAATCAACGAAAACAAAAAGTTCCGCACAGCTGCTTTAAGTAAAAAGGTGATAATACAGTATGTCAGTGCTGTGTCACTTGTTATTGTCAGCCCTGAAAGTCCCAAAAATAGTTATTCTAGTTTGGTTTAGATATGTAACCCAAACCATAACCATTCCTCTTTGCAATAACCACAATTTTTCTCAAAACTTAACAAAACCATAGTTGCCATATGCAGGTATTATAAAAGCCAGAATGTCAAAAACATTACGATAGGACATAAAAATGATTTGGAATCTTGTGAAGTCAAAGTCCAACGTCCAGTACTGGCATTGTTCACTGGCCACTGAGTTGCAGCCCTCCTTCACGTATGCACCCATACACATACAAGTAAGCCTTCACATCAAGTATTTTCACACTCAGTTATATGGCACTTGTGTAGCTGAGAAACTGTCCTTCAGCTGGTCAACACAAGCTCATGGCTTCTTCTCAACCAGCATCTGCTCTGTTGATGGTTTCCATGACATTTTTGGCTTATAAAATGTTGATGAAAAATCGAAGCAACCCACACAAACACAAGGTTTTTAAAGTATTGATACTTTCTGAGACCATTTTAAAAAACAACATGATCTCTGTTAAGTAGGTACATGATTAAGTATATGATGGTATCAAAGCACTGAAGCTATAAAAAACAGATCTGCAATCAAATTTTTTCGGAAAATCATCTGGTCCTCAATCTAAAGCTGTTTTTACATTCTCTCCTGCAATAAATCCACCATGTGACTGGAGGCGTCTTGTTTGTGAGATTTTCTTTTTTTTGTACCAGATCTGTGTTCAGGTTGTCAATTAAAAATAAAGAATGAAAAAAAATTCCTATTTTGTGTGCCTTGGATTTTTTTCTTTTTGCTGTGGTATTGAAATGTTTTTTTTAAAAACTGGTATAGCATCCAACTTTAAAATTCTTGTACTGTTACAACCCACATGAATCGCACATTAGAAACCACTGATCTCATCCTCTTTTTACATGTGTATTGTATGCACAAGAACACAAACGCACAGACACAAATGGTGCTCTTTCTACAGTACGCTTCAAAAGCACATGCAAGCTCACACACAAGCAAACAAAGAGCAGTGTTTAGAAGGTGCTGGTACTTGTACGCATGAACACACAGGTACAAAAGCACATGCATGCAGTATTGTGAAGGAATGGTGATTGCTATACTGACAAATACCTCCCCCCTAGAAACACACACAAAAGACAGAGGGGGAAAAAAAGACAGTTTGCCATATTGTTAAGGGAAAGCTGTGATATGAGCCTGTGTGCTCCTACTATCTGGCTGTGCATGTGAAGACTCTTTCTTGTCTTGGGGAATCAGAAGTAGGCCGAGTCAGTGGATGTGCTCATTTCATACACTATCACTGTGGATCACAGCCAAGGACATTCTCGCTTCAAATTGCCATACTGGGGAATTTCAGCCATAAAGAATTAATCAGATTTTTAGCAAAATGGGATTATAAAGAAGATCCAGCCCAGGTCAGCTAAGATGTAATTCATGTGGCTGGAACACTGACCATCTCTAAAGACGTTGTAATGATGGTACTTTAGGGGTTCATACCCTAGATTTGGCCAGATTAAAAAAGCAATTAATCATTTGAAAATGAACCTGAGTTATATTGTAGTATAAATTAAACACGAGTAAGCTATAATGAAATATACATAAAAATAGCTTGGCCTAGCTGTATTTCATGGAGTTATAGAGCAGTTCAATGGTGCCTTTGGTCTGTCCTTGCTGTCTTTCATGAACAAAACTTTTTATCTTTCCCACAGCAGGGTAAACGTCGGTATTAAATGACATGATGTAATAACAGGACATTTCCAGGAAATGCTTGCATGTGTGTGAGTGTGTGAGTGTGTGTGTGTGTTTTTGTGTTTGAGCAAACTTTGGCCAGTGTAGTTACATGTAAATATGCTCCCACTTAATTATTTCTAAATAAATATTGCAATTGATCTGTTTGTATCGAACTACACTGTAAAACTTAAGAGTATAATGCACAAATAAAACACAAGAAATACAACATAGCAGGTGGACAACCTGAAATCCTGCACCTTAGCATACTAAGATGAATGTGGTGTATGTAGTGTACTTACACTTGATTGATCTTTTAAATTAAAGGAACAATCCTACCTTAGGACTACGACACACGTCCATCCGGTAGCTTGGAAATGTGCACCCAAAGGTTTAGCGCTTGCTTGTTTACAGGATTCCCAGTGACCCTGTATCACAGGGAGAAAACAGATTTCAAAAGAAGCTCCTTTTCAAACCACACCTGCAACTTAATCCACCATTCTCATCTGTCAGTTCATAACATTTACATTCTTCAGTCGCTCATATTTCAATAAACTATGCCAAAATACAGCTAAATATACACAGAGTCAGCTGTTTACATGCGATACGTGCATCCAATTGTCGAAAAATGTTTAATCCAACAGATACAATCAACAACTAATATCCTCTAGTCACTATTTTCCTCTAAAGTGTCAATAATTTTCAGTTTTCAGTCTATTTAAAGTCCTTTTCTTCCATGATGAATGGATGTGAACTAACACTAAACAGTGCTTGTTGCAGTTTTAAAATGGGTGAAACTGTACCCAGAATCCACCTCTAAATACACACAAAAAGGGGACTCCCCAAAAGCATTGTGTTATCAGAAAAGCAATGCAATCGTTTTACACCCATATTCCCATTTCATGTTAAAAAGGCAGGATGTGAAATCCTTTATTTGAGCTGAAGGGGATTTCACACTTTCAAAGCATGGCTTTTGTTCACAGAACCATTTTTCATTACATGTAATAGTTTTGCCCATATTCTACTTGAAATGTTATTCATGAGATGTAGTTCAAAAGATTCCCATGCAAATATAACCTTTTTGGGACACGGATGCCTCATTTCATAAAAAATACTTCTGATAAAATGAAATGGACTTAAGCACCTCCAAAAGACAGGCCACATGGTGAGGATGATGTTAGATTCATTTTTTGATTGAGTAATAACTTGCACCCAAACATGCACTAAATGTGATGTCTATCAATAAGAAAGGAAACATAAAACATAATTGAAATTCACACGAGGCTATGATAGTAGAATAATGTTAGCATTTAAATGAAACACAAATGCAAATACACTGAGTTTGGTCTTTGTTTTACAGCTCTCATCTTGAAGGAGCCAAAAAGAAAAGTCAACATCACAGAGACTTGTAAGTTTCTCTCTACAACATTGGTTTCAAACACCAGATGGCATGTCATATTGGTCGTTAAGTAAAGCAGAAAGCATCTCAACCTGTTACTTTCGACTAAAAGCTGTGTATCTGCTCTGCACTCACTCACTCAGAGCGTCAACAACAGGAAACATGAGGCTGCTGCTGCTGCTACTGCTGCTGTCTGGAGGGCTGGCCTCACGGTAATGACTGGAGTCAGGTAACCACCGGACAGACCGACTCTAGTCCTCCTCACAGACGGGCTCGGACACGAAGGGAGGCAGTGTGAGAACGACTCGCCGGGAGGGTTTCACCTTGTTTATTTTAATCAGTGCCTCGACTATCTCCCTACAACAAACTCTACATACTCGCATAAGTTTGATAAACGTAACAGCGCGTCCTACAGTTTTGTGTTCACGTGACGAGCGTCGCATTTGTGAGCTAGCTCAGCGCGAGGCTACTCAGGTGTTCAACTACAAGGGGAAGTTTATGTCGTATTTTAGCTTTGTTGCTAACTAATTAGCCACTAATCACGTTGCGAGGAGCATTCCTCTGTCTCGTTTCCGCCCCCTTTTATCGTGTGTGAAATATATCCACTTCTCTACTTGGTTTCGTTGTGCTTCTTCGGTTTATTGGAGTCAAAACACCAAGTGGCCACGTTTGAGCAGGTAAGTGTATTTTCGGCCAACATTTTTCTGCATGAATTTTAACACGCTTGGTGTACGTGGTGGGTTGACACCTTTTGAAACTGGGCCAGGAGGTGGATGTGAGCCCAGCCGGAGCTGGACAGCCCCAGCAGCTGTTGACTTGTCTGACCTCTGTTAAGCACTGCAAACCAAAGAGTCAAATATTGATTAAAAACCCTTTGCAATGTAATTTGTCTGTTCAGATGTCACTAGTAATGTTTTCTTATACTCTTTGGCTTCTTAGAACCTGAACTAACTTTACTGAGAAGTACATCTGTGCACAGTTGTGAGTTTACAATGACCACCTTATCATGGTCATTGTAGTTTTTATCTGAAAAGATATGTTATGACGTGTGCACAGTCGCAGGGTCTTACATTTCTTTCAGCACTAGCTGTAGCTCTTCTCTGCAAGTTTCTTTCAGGCAGTTTTATGAGTAATTAAATCCAAAATCCTCAAGTCTGCAGGGCATTTACAACAGTTTTATGATGCAGTGGTTAAGATAGTGGAGCTATCTTTTGACACTTTCCTTGCTGCTGTTGCAGCTGCATCAGCTACATCTCAAGTTCTGTATCTCAGGTCAACCACACATTTGTTGTCTGACTTTTCTACGTATGATGACTCACCTATTCTATGGCAAAACACACAGCTGTTTCATCACTTATAACCACAGCTAGGTCTGTGCTATAGCTTCGTTTATAAAAAAAAAAAAGCCCAATTCTGCCTTACAAGCCATCAAACAAACCCTGCTTAGCATGCAGCTGAGCATACTGATTTCCAAGCAGAGATCCCAGCAGGAGCTCCTGACACGGCTCTTCTTCTGTCAGATGGAAGAACTGAGGGCCTTGGGGCCATATCCGGGGGGGTGTTACTTACTTCTGGCTTAATTTGGCTCTCAGGAAACAGTTATTTTCTTGAGGGTTTGTTAACAAGCATACTTGTGTTGAATGTTTCAAAGAAAAGTTGAACATAAAGAATCGCTGCACAGGATACATGGAAATGTAAATGTCACAGCAGCAAGAGGAAAGCTGATTACAGATCAGCACTGCTGCTTAATGACACAATAAATAGGACGCTGACCTGGGATAATTATGAAATAAGCTTGTGTCAACCTTAGACAAGCCTCCTGGTCTAAAATAAAGAATGCATTAAACTTAAAAGTCACAACGGCCATGTCTTGGATGCTATTAGTGTTACTGTTAAGAGATATGGTCAGCTTTCTGACTTTGCTTTACATCCTCATCACTGGTTTTGTCATTCAGCTGTGGTGGAACGATATTCTAACCACAAGTTTTAACTCGGTTATGCTACTGCTGTCACATTTCAGCTGTTTGACTCCATTGAGTGTTATACTGCTGACTGTTCATGTCGTGTATTCTTGTACAGTGACACTTTTAAGTAAAGCTCACTGCTGTCTTTTTTGATTAGTCACAGCAGTCTGCTCCAGTCTTTCATCTTAAAAAATTCAACATTATTTGTAACATATAGGACATTTATATATGACAAGTCATTCTTTGGCTTTGGAGTATTTGTGACATTTTGGCTATCATAAAAAGTAGAGTACAACGAATATTCAGATATCATTTTTAGCATATCAATGGCGGCACGGTGATACAGTGGTTAGTATTGTCGCTTCACAGCAAGAGGGTTACTGTTTCAAACCCGGGGTGGGGGTTTCAAACTCTGAGGTGGGGGAGTCCCTCTATGTGGAGTTTGCATGTTCTTCCCGTGTCAGCGTGGGTTTTCTCCAGGTACTCCGGCTTCCACCCTCAGTCCAAAGACACGCAGGTTAGGTTAACTGGTGATTCTAAATTGGCAGTAGTTGTGAGTGTGAATGGTTGTCTGTCTCTATGTGTCAGCTCTGTGGTAGTCTGGTGACCTGTCCAGGGTGTACCCTGCCTCTTGCCCAGTGTCAGCTGGGATAGGCTCCAGACCCTTTGCGACCCCCAACAGGATAAGCTGTGATAGAAAATTGATTTTAGCATATCAGGCAATAAATGCCAATAAGTTGAAGTACAGAAATGCCAGAGATACAGTTTGATATGTTTTGTCCACTAGAGAGAAGTGACATGTTTTTTTTTAACTGTACAATGTCTTGCCTGGCACATTTATTGGTTGCAGTTGGAAAACAAAGCTTTGTGTAAGGAAAATTGATTTCAGCTGACATATCGATCAGATTTTATTAAACTCTCAAATATCAATTTCAGTATTGGCCTTAAAAATCACTATCTTGAATGAAGTGTAGCCCAGAGCTTGTGGAGGTCATACCTCTCTTGCACAACAGGCAAATAAAATATTCCATGTGTTAGTAACACTTCTGTTGCTTTGTGCATTAAGCCAAATTCAAAGTGATTTTTCTGTCTGATCTGCTGGCCTGTTTGTCACTGTTCAGCTAAAATGCTTTCTCCTTTGATGCATGCAAAATATAGCGTAGAGCCTGGGTTGATGTGCCCATCACTTGCAAAGTGGTTTGGTTTTGAATCTGCAGAAATCTACTCGAATGTACAAAGAGGAAGAGAAACGGGTGGAGTGGGCGAGATAGCTGTTAAAGACAGATAAAAGGGCAGGAGAAACTGTGTGGTCGTCAGCACCACCAATCAGCAGAGGATTTTATCTTTTCAAATCGTGTTGAAGAGAGCAGGAGGGAGTTAGGGAGTTAGTCTTAAACAAGGTGGTGGGAGATTAAAAGTCAGCAAGATAAAGGGGAGGAGACAAAAGTGAAGCTGGGAGAAATGAAATTCACCACTTCTTTGCTTGGCAAACTGGGTGATGGATGGATTTCCAGCAGGAGGGAAATTCCTCACTGCTACATTGCCCCCAGCATGTCTGTCTGTCTGTCTCTCTGTCTGACCATCCATTCTTAGTTGAAGTGATAGTGGATTTTCACATCTCTATCCCTCTTGCATACAGTAATGTAGCACTGTCATCAGAAACAAACTCCACTGTGGCTGTTGCTATATTTTAGTGTTTCATCTAAGCTGTTTACATGGGTTGGGAAGCATGAGCCCCGTGTACATTACAGTACATTATGTTTCACAGTTCTGCCCATAGACTGTATAAAATAATGGACATAGCCACCATGAGGTCCACCAAGAGGTGAAGGAGGCTGATCTTGGACTGACATGTAGGTATGGTGGGCGACTCATGTAGCTTGTGGGTGGGTCACATAGCTGCTCCAGCCACTGCTGTACCTACTCATTGAGTTTGGTTCTTTGGCTGTTGCCATCTTGGATTTTTGGAGCCAGAAGTGACCCTAGTGGACCACATTTGAATGAGAGGGTGGAGCTAAGGATGAGTGAGAGGTGGACCTAACTGAGAGCCCAAGGTAAGGCCTGGCAGAAAGCCTCAGCCTGAATTATGCATAAATTTAAGCCTTAATAATAACAAATAACATTAAATGGGTGAGTTAGATAAAAGTTTACCCCTGAATGGGTAAATTAGCTATAGAAACCAAAACTGTTCTTTGTACCAGGCTGTAAACATGTTTATTTCTGCTGTTAAGTTGGGCATTTTAACACTGGGTTCTATAGGTTTTCACTCGCTTTTGGAGCCAGCCTCAAGTGGCCATAAGAGGAACTGTAGCTTTTGGCAGTTAAACGTTGGCTTCAGTTTTTCCAACCCTGAAGGTTGGAACTGGTTGTACCTAATGCTCCCTCTTTTTATTTCATGTTGCCATTGGTGTGACTGTCTGTGACAGTGCTTCAGGCTGTTATTATTATGGCTATACAGAAGATTAGACTCAGACAACAAAGATGATTCACCTGACAACAACAGATTAGTGAGACACTGGCCACACAGAAATGTTTTTTTTTCCTTTTATTGGTATTGAGATGGAACAGTGGATGTGAGAAGTAATAGTTTGTTCTCAGGGGAAACCTCTGGCACAAATTGCTGAGAAATCCCAGTAGTCATTATATAATGTGTAAACATATACACTGAACAAAAATATAAACGCAACACTTTTGTTTTTGCTCTCATTTTTCATGAGCTGAACTCAAAGATCTTAAACATTTTCTATACACACAAAAGACCATTTCCTCACAAATACTGTTCACAAATCTGTCTAAATCTGTGTTAGTGAGCACTTCTCCTTTGCCGCAATAATCCATCCCACCTCACAGGTGTGGCATATCAAGATGCTGATTAGACAGCATGAATATTGCACAGGTGTGCCTTAGGCTGGCCACAATAAAAGGCCACTCTGAAATGTGCAGTTTTATCACACCGCACAATGCCACAGATGTCACAAGTTTTGAGGGAGCGTGCAATTGGCATGCTGATTGCAGGAATGTCCACCAGAGCTGTTGCCTGTGAATTGAATGTTCATTTCTCTACCATAAGCCGTCTCCAAAGGCGTTTCAGACAGTTTGGCAGTACATCCAACCGGCCTCACAACCACAGACCACGTGTAACCACACCAGCCCAGGACCTCCACATCCAGCATGTTCACCTCCAAGATCATCTGAGACCAGCCACCCGGACAGCTGCTGCAACAATCGGTTTGCATAACCAAAGAATTTCTGCACAAACTGTCAGAAACCGTCTCAGGGAAGCTCATCTGCATGCTCATCGTCCTCATCGGGGTCTCGACCTGACTGCAGTTCGTTGTCGTAACCAACTTGAGTGGGCAAATGCTCACATTCGATGGCGTCTGGCACGTTGGAGAGGTGTTCTCTTCATGGATGAATCCCAGTTTTCACTGTTCAGGACAGATGGCAGACAGCATGTGTGGCGTCGTGTGGGGGGGGGCGGTTTGCTGATGTCAACGCTGTGGATCGAGTGGCCCATGGTGGCGGTGGGGTTATGGTATGGGCAGGCATATGTTATGGACAACGAACACAGGTGCATTTTATTGATGGCATTTTGAATGTACAGAGATATCGTGACGAGATCCTGAGGCCCATTGTTGTGCCATTCATCCACGACCATCACCTCATGTTGCAGCATGATAATGCACGGCCCCATGTTGCAAGGATCTGTACACAATTCCTGGAAGCTGAAAACATCCCAGTTCTTGCATGGCCAGCATACTCACCGGACATGTCACCCATTGAGCATGTTTGGGATGCTCTGGATCGGCGTATACGACAGCATGTTCCAGTTCCTGCCAATATCCAGCAACTGCGCGCAGCCATTGAAGAGGAGTGGACCAACATTCCACAGGCCACAATCAACAACCTGATCAACTCTATGTGAAGGAGATGCGTTGCACTGTGTGAGGCAAATGGTGGTCACACCAGATACTGACTGGTTTTCTGAACCAGTGTTGCGTTTATATTTTTGTTCAGTGTATTATGTAGCATGCTTTGTGTTAATGTAGCTAAAAGTGGAATATTCTGCAACACGTTCACAAGTGCTATATCATAGGCAACTGGACTTGCTTGCGTTTCTTGAAACGCATGCAAGTCGCCTTATGATTACCATGACCTGGATGACTGAGAATCTTCACTAACATGCAACATGGTTGTGCTTTTTCCAACCATGACTTTGTTCTGGTTAATGTTACTCTGAGAATCTATTTAAACTGCAGTTTCCATCTTAAAGGGTTTCTGTCTAAATTTAGTATTTCAGTTAGGGTTGGGTTTTAGAAAATCTATCTGCCCTGTAAGATGTGCAAAACTGTGGTCAAATATTGTGGAAATACCACAAATCTCTGAAACTATTAAACGAGACATCACCCACATACACAATCTCCAAAGATATC
Organism: Epinephelus fuscoguttatus; assembly: GCF_011397635.1. NCBI lineage: Eukaryota > Metazoa > Chordata > Actinopteri > Perciformes > Serranidae > Epinephelus > Epinephelus fuscoguttatus. The sequence goes on along the minus strand of NC_064754.1, from coordinate 37,892,143 downwards.
CGATCTGTAACAAACACCACTGAAGAAGGCATTTGCATTATTGTAACTGAAATGTCCCTCATTGAATCGATACTGAACTGACGTAGAAATTGAATGGCATTCAGACCTTGTGAACTGGATTCAAATAGATTCAGGAAATTGGAGGTGATACTCGGCCCTAGTTTCATTTCTGAAAAATTGGATGACATACAAAGAATGAGATTCAAAGAAGGAAGTTCAAAATCCAACAGGGGCAAAGATATCAGATATATTGATGACATCACTGACACCACTGGGGTTATGTTCCCCAACTTTGGTAAGCTCTCTGCGTTGTTCTAACAACGATGAGTGAACTGATATTCATATGTAAAATGGGTGGAGATAACTGGAGTCTGTGTAAGTGACGTGTGCGATGGGCTAATTTTCAGTGGTGAGAAATATTAAAACTTAGACAAATGCTAAATTTCTCACCAGTGAACTCATCTGTCCCACAGCGTGTTTCTGCATTATGTCACTATGTTAGTCCTACAGTAACATACCTGACATACCAGCCCTGCATCAACATTCAAGTCTGAACTACAGCCAGATTTTCACAAAATTGTCCTTTTGTGTGTCCTCTATTACTTTTTGTCTTTGTGTCTTGTTTCGGCACAGGAGGCAGTTTTCAGATGCCGCTCTTTAAATCGTTCTGCTTGTGTGTGCCTGCGTGTGGTATTCCTTTCATTTGCAATAATCTGTTGACTCAAAGCCTCCGAAATCCTAGCTGACAGTTGGAGAGAGAAGGAGGATAGAAAAACATTTACCACCTTCAGTTTACTTTATGTCTGTTGCACACAGTACACATGCCCTTCTTTTGACACCGGCAACAATGTATTAATCAAGCAGACAAGGATTAGACAGTTAAGTAATGTGTTACGGTTGTGGAGGTAATGGTCTGAAGAGATAAGTTCAAGAAAGACCTAAGCCGTGTCTGACAGGATAATATTTTAGCTTCTTAGCTTCCAAGCATTTACCTTTCTCACGAATTCCTTTTTAAAGTCTCTTCCAAGATTGCAGTCTCCATTACAGAAGCCCTTCCCTGCACTTTAGTGGATTGTAGGGCTGAACATCATAGGAAAAATATCTAATTGACCCTTTGCTAAGTCCCGCCTCTCCAACGCAGACTGGCCAATCATAGCGTAGCATCGGCCAGCTCCAACAACATCACCGTTGTGCTTCATAGACTTCTAATTCTTCTTCTAATTCTAATAATAGACTTAACACAAGCAATAAATAATTTCTATAGTATAACCAACATAACATTTAATACAGTCAACATATACCCTCACTTAGCTATTGCACTGTAAAAACCCTCAGTCACGGTAGAATATTATAACTTGTAACCACAAGCCTTGTAAACATATAATATAACCATCATGACAGAGGACAAATGCCAAACAACAACAACAACAACTGTTGTTTTTAGCTTGTAAAAGAAATGCTTTGATGAACACATGACAAGAGTTAAAGTAATTGTGCGATTGTCCAACCAATGAGGACTTAGTTGGACTAGAGCATATCAACCAACTAATCAATAGAACTTATCAAAATGCAAAAGGATACAAAGTAGCACAGTTATACTGTAGGTACGAAACAAATGGCTGTCAGAAGGATATATATATAGGGATCAGTGAGATATAATGTAACTAAACATGCCAGCTAGCTAGAGGATATAGATAGATAGATAGATAGATAGATAGATAGATAGATAGATAGATAGATATTAGGGCCGTAACGGTACACGTATTTGTGTCGAACCGTTCGGTATGCGACTTTCGGTTCAGCACGACCCTGTACTGAATTATTGGGCGCAGGATATTATTTTATTTTACTTTGTTTTATTTTAATTCCGTTTTTGCGAGCCGAACTATTTAAAATATCTAGTTCCCCGACGGACATAATTGAGTGATGGACCGAGTCCTGTAAATCTCCTTTCACTTTGTGCAGCGCATTCTGGCATTTTGACAACATGGCAAGTAAGCCTGACGAACCTGAAGACCCACCCGCAAACCTTAAGTCCTCCGTTTGGGAACACTTTGGTTTCAGGGTAAAATACGAAGATGGAAATAAACAAGTGGACAAGACAAAAGCAGTGTGCCAGCACTGCAGAACAGCGGTCGGGTATGTACTTGGAAACACGTCTAACATGCTAACGCATCTAAAGCGGCACCACCCGAGTTTGAACATTAACCGGCACGACTAGAAAAAGCAGTCTGGTGGAAACTACGATATCGTCGTCGTTTAAAAAGAAAGAGCGTTTCCCTGACCATCTCGCTAAGGAAATAATCAACGCCATTGGAGTTGAGTAAAATTGTTTAAGTTGCACTTTAGATATAAGCATGTTTTGTTTCCTGCACTTTAACAAAGTGGGGAAGCTAAGTAAGTTCCTAGTAAAACTGAATCTGAGCAGGCTTTAAAGCTGACCAGCTGCCCTATACTTTTTATTTTAATTGAGTAAACCTGTTAAAGCAGAAATGTATATTTATATTTTTCATTCAAAAAATATGTTAAAAAAAACAGCAGGATTTTATTTTTCACTTTTATATTTCTATTTTCATTCAAAAATTGTGTAAAAAGAGTTAACTGCTGTGGTGGTATGTTTTAATAAGTTTACCAATAAGTAAAAGATATTTAATAGTTGTCTATTTTTTTCATTACTGTACCGAAAAAAAACGAACCGTGACTTGTGTACCAAGGTACGTACCGAACCGAGATTTTTGTGTACCGTTACACCCCTAATATATACAGTACAGGCCAAAAGTTTGGACACACCTTCTCATTGAATGCGTTTTCTTTATTTTCATGACTATTTACATTGTAGATTCTCACTGAAGGCATCAAAACTATGAATGAACACATGTGGAGTTATGTACTTAACAAAAAAAGGTGAAATAACTGAAAACATGTTTTATATTCTAGTTTCTTCAAAATAGCCACCCTTTGCTCTGATTACTGCTTTGCACACTCTTGGCATTCTCTCCATGAGCTTCAAGAGGTAGTCACCTGAAATGGTTTCCACTTCACAGGTGTGCCTTATCAGGGTTAATTAGTGGAATTTCTTGCTTTATCAATGGGGTTGGGACCATCAGTTGTGTTGTGCAGAAGTCAGGTTAATACACAGCCGACAGCCCTATTGGACAACTGTTAAAATTCATATTATGGCAAGAACCAATCAGCTAACTAAAGAAAAACGAGTGGCCATCATTACTTTAAGAAATGAAGGTCAGTCAGTCCGAAAAATTGCAAAACTTTAAATGTGTCCCCAAGTGGAGTCGCAAAAACCATCAAGCGCTACAACGAAACTGGCACACGTGAGGACCGACCCAGGAAAGGAAGACCAAGAGTCACCTCTGCTTCTGAGGATAAGTTCATCCGAGTCACCAGCCTCAGAAATCGCAAGTTAACAGCAGCTCAGATCAGAGACCAGATGAATGCCACACAGAGTTCTAGCAGCAGACCCATCTCTAGAACAACTGTTAAGAGGAGACTGCGCGAATCAGGCCTTCATGGTCAAATAGCTGCTAGGAAACCACTGCTAAGGAGAGGCAAGAAGCAGAAGAGATTTGTTTGGGCCAAGAAACACAAGGAATGGACATTAGACCAGTGGAAATCTGTGCTTTGGTCTGATGAGTCCAAATTTGAGATCTTTGGTTCCAACCGCCGTGTCTTTGTGAGACGCAGAAAAGGTGAACGGATGGATTCCACATGCCTGGTTCCCACTGTGAAGCATGGAGGAGGAGGAGTTGTGATGGTGTGGGGGTGTTTTGCTGGTGACACTGTTGGGGATTTATTCAAAATTGAAGGCACACTGAACCAGCATGGCTACCACAGCATCCTGCAGCGACATGCCATCCCATCCGGTTGGCGTTTAGTTGGACGGTCATTTACTTTTCAACAGGACAGTGACCCCAAACACACCTCCAGGCTGTGTAAGGGCTATTTGACCAAGAAGGAGAGTGATGGAGTGCTGCGGCAGATGACCTGGCCTCCACAGTCACCGGACCTGAACCCAATCGAGATGGTTTGGGGTGAGCTGGACCGCAGAGTGAAGGCAAAGGGGCCAACAAGTGCTAAACACCTCTGGGAACTCCTTCAAGACTGTTGGAAAACCATTTCAGGTGACTACCTCTTGAAGCTCATGGAGAGAATGCCAAGAGTGTGCAAAGCAGTAATCAGAGCAAAGGGTGGCTATTTTGAAGAAACTAGAATATAAAACATGTTTTCAGTTATTTCACCTTTTTTTGTTAAGTACATAACTCCACATGTGTTCATTCATAGTTTTGATGCCTTCAGTGAGAATCTACAATGTAAATAGTCATGAAAATAAAGAAAACGCATTCAATGAGAAGGTGTGTCCAAACTTTTGGCCTGTACTGTATATATATGTATTTTATTTTTTTTTTAATTTTAATTCTTTACAACTCGACAGCATCACAAAATACATCCTCCAAAATGACCATAAGGTTAAATCAAGACCACTATAAACAGTTACAACAAAAATGAAACATTATAACCTTGATGAAGGTAGGATAGTTTCAGCTAGGTGTACGTGTACCTAATAAACTGGCAACTGAGTGTACATCTAATGTAGGCCTACTCTAGAAAGCAAATGAAACAAAGAAGACAACATAAATAATTCAACCTCAAGATGCCACTCAAAAACAAATAGCCATGGCTGTGGTTACTAGGTTACAATGACTGGTTAGCCATAGAGCACAGTTCAGAGGGGCCGCACACAGTCAGCAACAACTACCTGAATGACGCTTGTTTACTGAATGCGGGTATGTATTTTAAATATTGGAAAGCACAAGTGCATGTATTGTTCTAGGTTACATGCACTAAATTGATTCAACACAATAGGCCATTAATGAATTGCAAAATTAGGCCCACATTTTTAATGGTGAGTGTGTAAATCTTTGTGGTGGGAGAGAGGAAGACATGGAAGTGTTGTCACGATTTAGGGATGCCAGCAAGCTGTCTAATGTTACACATCCTTCCAAAGCTGCAGCTAATGTGTGATATTGTTGTCTAGTCAGTTAAATGGTAAAAAACAATGTCTCACCACTGCCAGTTCACAACTAATTTGGAAGAAGCTTACCTGTTGCTGAATTGCTCAAAATGCCAACAACAGATGGACTGATGTGCCAAGGCGCTTTTGTTTGTGTGGTTTTGTTCTACGCTTCATGTACAGTATAAACATCCTTTTTCATCATCATAGGAGGCTTGGAATTTCTTAACGATTTTCTGCTTAGAGGCATGCTTTTTGTCTGGCGTTCAGTTAAACAAAATATTCCAACTCTTGTTGCACCACTTAACACTGCAGCTTTATCAGCACAAGTTGCCATTCTCTCAAGACTGACTGTCTAATTAATGAATTTGTCAATCACACATTAAAGGCAATACCCAGAAGGAACAGTAGTCCATATTAAGATGTGGCCCTGTCATACATGGGATCACTCTTTTGCACAAGTTAAGGCACAGCGTGGTGTGTGTAATATGGAAACATAATAGTATAATTGTGTCCATGACATATTGTTATTTTCTGTTTTTTTTTTTTTTGTTTTTTTTTTCTGTTATTTCAAAGTGTGCTTTGAATATTGTTTCCAGGCCCACTCTGATTTTGTTTGATTTTCTTTAAGCAGTGTTTTGCAGTATTGTTACCAAAATCCGGTGTGAATGCTTAATGGACACTTTTACCAAGCTCTACATCAGAGTATTAGTCTTAAAGTCAGCCTCATTCTGTATCTGTAATTTGCAAAAGCCATCTGTCGTATTTCAGTCGAGATTCTCCAGCCATGGCGGACACACATTATTTGCTTACCAAGGTCAATAAAGTGTTTTGAGATTTTTATGTGTCTTGTGATCGTGTTTTAACTAAAACCTGAAGAACTCATGATGTAAAAGAAGAGGCATTCCTCTAAACCAGCCTGTTGACCCAGGTTCAGCCATGGTGGTGGTGTGAAGTGCTGTTGACAGAGTTGTTAATGAAACCCCAGTGTCCGGTCCTGGGAACCAGCCAACACCTTTAACCCTGTTACAAATGGCTTTGCAACCAGACGTGGGTGAAAAATTAATTTTAGTCGAAGAATTTCAGATATTTGAGTCAGTTCATTTTAACAGCCCAGATACTTCGACAATGTTCAAGACTCACATGGAAGGTCAGATATTAAGTTGTCCATCTGACAGACTAGTTACTGTTTATCTAAGTTTTCCTGCTGTTCTTTTAACATATTACAAGAGGGGGCTGTACTATAAACAAGTTTTGCTGAGTACTTTGTACATTATTTGTGAAAGGCTTGTAGTACTGTCATACATTATTTTAACAAGTTTTTAAGAAGCTGAAATCTGATCTGGATCTGAAATTAGGCTAATTAAAAAAAATCATAAAGTTACAGAGAGGGCTGATAGAAAATAATAATCTTTAAAATTACACTACAGCAGCTACAAAAAGTTTTTATTAAACAGTCTCAATTTAATTCTAATGCCAATATATGACCTACATAAGCAAATGGGACCTTCAATAAGAAGAGTGGCTATTTCTACATACGTTATTTGTAATGCCAATTGCTGGATGTAATCCCCACAAAATCGGATGACTTATGGCACAGATCATAAGAGCCTATATGTTCACCTATGCCTATGTATGCCTATAATTTCACCAGCAAAGTCTGGCAGTGAGTACTATGTTAGCCAGTTCAAAGGAAGCAGGAGGAGATTTTTCTTTAGAGAATCTTATTTGGCTGTTGCTCAGGAGGTAGGATGGGTTGTCTTCGATCCCTGGCTCCTCCAGTCAGCATGTCAAAATATTCTTGGGCTAAATACTGGACCCCAGAGTGCTCCTGATGGCTGTGCCATTGGTGTGTGTGTGGGGGGGTGTGTGATTGTTTAAACTGAGTAGCAGGTGGCACCTTTTATGGAAGCCTTGGCCACCAGTGTATAAATGTGAATGAGTGGATGAATGTGACATGGAGTGTAAAAGCGCTTTAAGTGGTCAGAGGACCAGAGAGGCACTATACAAGTGCAAGTCCATTTACCATGATTTTTGACATTATATTTTGTGGTTATGGCTGATACTGGGGCAGGACCAGCAAAGAGAAAAAGAAAAGAACTGACCAAAGAACAAAAAGGAAACCTAGATGGGAGAGCAATAACACATCTAAACCTTGGTTGGTCCTTCATCAGATGTAGAGAATTGTGGGATTTGAAAGAGTTCAAAAAACGGTCCAGAATTGGCCCTCTTCTTCGTGTCTAATGCGGGATTTATACTTCTGTGTGGAATTGACGCTGTACCTACAACGTAGGCTCTGCGTTGACGTAGAGTCATACCCTACGCCATAGCCTAACATGCACCTCTCCAGAAATGTAACTACACATCGCAGCAACAGAGACCTCCTGTCTATTTTTATAAGCTGAAACCATTTTCTTCAGTGGAAAGGAAGCTTTTATTTACTTTTATTTCACAAGACAATAAGACATAATAAGCCTCTACAAAAATAGTCTTGTGTGTGATTTATCCTTCAAGGATTTATACTTTGGGATTTATCCTGGCTTCATATGAGCAGAGGAAATCTCCACTCGTCACTAGGCTAACTTATACAATGTGAAATACCATAGGCTTGTGCTAATAACATTAGCATGTTACATTTGTTTGAAAAACATGTTTAGTATAAGACAGTTGTTTTGTTGGTGAACCTTGTGAGTTGTAATGGAGACGAATTTTGTACCGTTACCTTTAGTAAATGTTGCTGTTGTCCCTGGCTTCATATGAGTAGAGAAAAAAAGTCTGCTAGCCGCTAGACTAATTTATACAATGTAAAATACCATAGGCTTGTGCTAAAAACATTAGCACATTGTATTTGTGGGGAAAATGTGTCCAGCAAAAGACAAGTGATTTGTCTGAGAATGCTGCGAGTTATAGTGAAGCTGCTTTGTGTACTTATGTTTGAAATTGTCTCTATTATGCCATGTTTAATGTGTGTTGTGGGCATGACTTGAATCAACTAAACTTGACAGCACTTCACAGAAACCCACCGCCGACTAGTGTTTGGAGGTATAACTGCAGAGTGACACAGACACCACACTGCGTAAGTTTAAATGCTCACAAAGGTGTAGGCAACATGCGTAGACTACAAGTATAAGTACCCCTTAAGGCCGCAATGTAATATGTCAATTTTATTTATAAAATACTTTACCGACATGGTATTACATCAATATATGAATTTACTTTGATGGTTCATCATATACCAGTTATTAATCTGACACAAAGATACATTAGGTCATTGTTATGCATACTCCAAACAGCTGTTTAAGAAAGCAAAGTAGTATTGAAAATAAGTTGCATCTTTTTCTTACTAATTTCGTAAACAAATGCACGTGCTAGTCAGAGTAATATTTTTACGGCACAAGGCGGTGGAACTGATGGATGCACTGTGGCAGCCACCATAATCAATACGAAATGAAAGTTCCTTGTAGCTGCTTGAAAGAGAAAATGGGAGACAGAGAAGTTGATTTAAGTGAGAGAATTGAAAGACAGTCGAGTGAAGGGAAGAGGTGAAACCTAAGAATGATGAGGTAAATCCAATTGCATACCAAGTATCTTAATACAAAACTTTGTGAATATAAACAGATCATCAGGTCTGTTCAAATGGCAAATAATTCTGTTTGAAATTTCCAAAGAGACACCAGTTAACTGAATTTCAAGCAAGATATTAAAGAGAGGGGGTAGCAGAAGAGATTTTTTCCACATCTTTTAGCTTGGTGGTCAAACTACTGAAGTTAAATAAAAAATATAAAACTGAGGATTTTTCTTTGATTGCTACCTCAGGGAGAGATATCTGACACCAAGCTAATCGCAGAGGTAAGTCAAATCACTGCATAGCTGAGATTGGGTCTGAGCTGAGCCCATTTACATTTTGCTGCTATAGATGGGATTTTGATTGTAATCAATACTCCTTAATGCCATCAGTGCTGAAGTAAACATTTCCTACATTTCTGAATCTTGAATCATTTTTGAAGTAATTCATCCTTCATTGCCTTCACAACTACAATCTCAGAGATGGTGAACAGCTGCAGGTTGAAAAACAAGTGAACTGTCTCTGTAATTTCTTAAATGACGGGCTGGAATTAAGTTTATTTGTCCGCAGTGATGATGAGGAAGGAGAAAAGTTAAACATTACGTTGCCCGACTAAACATTTACAAGGTGACTGGGCACCCTTGCATTAGAGATTGACATAAACTCTACGACTCAACATTGCAACATCTTATCAGCTGGTAGCGAATGACCTACAGATATGTTTGTAATGACGCACTGTGTTGTACTGATGTGGTTTAATTCTGATTTAGGCTGCTCTGTGTTTTGGGAGATAAAATGTGTGTAATCATAACTGAGCTACGAGGCCCCGAGGCACACAGGCCTTCAGGCTTTTGACTCGGTGACAATAGCGAAAATGAACCGAGACCGGATTACACCAGTCCTGCATTCCTGTCCAAACCTGTTTGACACACACATACACACACACACACACACACACACACACTAATCCTGCACACACAGACAGACGAATCACTGAAGCAAGCCAATACATGTCTTACACACACTCTCTGCAAGTGCAAATAGAAAACTTACCAACTGCATGTGTGCACATGGGGAATCAGAAAACTCATTAGCAGAAAAATCCTAGAATAGTTCTATCAAAAACAGGCCAAGTCAATGAAAAGTATCACAGTGAGTGAGTTTTCCTGTGGTTTATGGGTGTGCTACGGCACTGTGTGCTCTAACTTGTGAGTAAAAAACATCCTGAGCTAACGGGCAATAACAGTATCATCATACAAAGCATTTTTTAATTGACTGGCCCTCAAGCTAGATACAATTCACGTCCTTTGTTTATTGTAATCCGTAGCGCTGTGGGAATGCCACCCGTCAGAACCTGCTTTCCATTAACACATTTGAACCTCTTCCTAGTTCACAGCATGATGAGTGATTAAACCACAAAGCAGCATGTACAAATAACATGCAGCCAGCAGTTTCACTAAAGCCCCACATTGACAGAGTGCGTCACTGAGCAGAGGAGGCAGCGCCACTTTGGGTTTAAAAGAAGATCGCTTTGCCTTTATTTCAGTGACATTTTGCAGGTGCACTATGCCTCCAAATTGCTGCTGTTGGATGGAAACCACATTTGAACGTCCATATGGTTTTAATGAAAGAGACATCCGGCCAAATTTTGTAAAATCCTTCCAGTCACAACTGCTTAAAGGGAAATTTTGGTTTATTTCAACCTGTCTCCTATCGTCCTAAATTTGTTCCAAGTGACTAGTGACATAAAAATAATAGTTAGGATGTTAGCCATTAGCCTAGATACAGCCGGGGCGCATAGTAGCGTCAGACCTGTTAAAACGTAAGTGAACGGGTATACACTAACTAGTGCAAAGTTAGTCCACTAAACAAGCTTTTTTTCCACAAAGACCGCCTCATATCGTTAGGATAAATGTCAGAGAACATATAGAAAACGACATGTAAACGTGTTGTCTTACCTTACCGGTGTGGTGCCATGTTTGTTTACCATTTAGCTCTGCTTTCCAAAGCGCGGCCGAAATATCACGAGAACAAGCAGCGATGTCATACCGTGCCTGAAATTACTTAATGTCATAATTGAGGAACAGAATAGGAGACATTTGGTCAGATACTGACTTGGTGACTCTAATCTTGGGTGCCCATTTGAAATTGTGCTGATTATATAGATCTCCTGTGTTGCTGAAGGGAAGATGTGTGTGAAACACACGTTTTCACATTCATGGATGTAAACTGTAAGTGCAACTTGACTTGTGCGTGGAGGCATACAACTGCAAGGCAGTAATTATAGTTCAGTTTACAGTAATTTTAAATAACAGAAAAGCAACAAATCCTCATATTTAAGAAGCTGGAACAGACAACCTTTGGCATTTTTGCTTGATAAATGACTATTATCCGATCAGCAAAATTGTGCCAATGTTAGGGCTGTGCCCGAATTATGTCAATAGAATCAGATTTAGCTGTTCAATACAAATATTCAACTATTGGTTGCTAGTATTTCCTTATAGAATTTGAGAGTTTGAGTTGGGTTCAGTGGGACGTTGAGTCTGACAGTGACATTCTTGTTATATAGTAAACAATCTAATCAGGCTAATGACAGATCAGAAATGTATTTTTTTTTTTTTGCCAACACTAGATATCAAACAAAAGCCAGAGACTGTTTTGTTGGTGATGTTATGAGCTGTAAATTCATCACTTTCATGCAGAAAGCGGAGGATAACATCTAGGGATGTCCCGATCCGATATGCGAATCGATATCGGCCGCTGATATTAGCAAAAAACGTGCATTGGCATCGGATCGGACTGCATGAAATAATGCCGATCCAAGAACTCCAGTTTTTCATAGAGTCCGATCCAGGTTTTCCGACCAGCCCAGCACTCTGCAATTCAAGCAGTCCATTCCAGTGATCCGCTCCAGCTCTTACTATCAATCCACCAGGCCAGCATGCAGACGGCAGATACACACGGAGGGTAGGAAGAGTAGCGGTCAATTTAGTTAACTGACTATTTGTTTTCTGCTCTGGTTTTTTGAGAGTGATATTTTTATTTGGTTTACACGCTTACTGTTTAAGTAAAGAGCACTGATGGCATTGTTTTGGGCACAATTAGTGAAATCGGAGCCATGGATAGACTATTGCTTGTTTAAATAGTTGTACAATATTGTGTGTGGTTTTTTTGTCCCCTCTGTTGGTCCCAGGAAACAGCAGCACCAGGCTTGCATTGACACTACTAAAATAACTGAAAAGGAAAGGCTGCATTGTTTGTTAAATGTCAACAATGTCTTGTGGTGTTAATCTTTTTTTTATTTATTAGGGTGTTAAAGCACAAGTGTGTGGAGTCTTGCTGCTATTTTAATTTCAGTGTTAGACATTTTAAAGATTTCTTGTGTTGTCTGTCGTGCAAACCAGCTATATTTTTTATTTAAAGTTAATGTTCAAGTTTAAAGTTTGTTTATTTAACCCTGTTAGCAACGGGTCAGTTTCTCATACCAACTGTTGCGGATCATTCTAACTAACCCGATTAAGTAGTTGTTCTTGTTAGAGTCATATCGCTTGATCAAACCTTTTCTAACATGACTGACAACAAAATAAGTGAATATGTATAATACGCTCTTGGATCGGATCGGTATCGGTGTCGGCCAAAACTCAAGGCTGTAATATCGGTATCGGATCGGAAGTGGAAAAAGCTGGATTGGGACATCCCTAATAACATCTCAGAGCCTAACCGGGCAAAGCCTCTCCCCTTCTGAGAAGCTGCCATCGTGTCCATAGCTCTGCATGAAAGCAAGGAGCGATCACTTTCAGTCGAGGGGTTTTCTGACTGATGAGTTGAATCTCTGACTTTCAGCACTAATTAATTTTCTGTTTGAATAATTGATTAAGCAGTTTGAGTTTTCAGTGCCACAAAAACACTGTAGTACACCAAAGCCAAGTGGTTGTGCTGTTCATATTCTCTTGGTTCTCTAAGTTTTTTCTTTTTCTTTTAAAATTGGTACTGACAAGGTATCTGCTAAATGTACGTTCACCATTGTGGTTAAAGTTACTGTCACTGCAAGTCTTGTGAAACGTCTGTGCATGTGTCTGCCTGTGAGATGCTGACAGAAATGTAGACTGGCGCATATTGTAAGGTATCCCAGTGTAAACTTGACATGTGTCTTTGAGCATGGTTTTGGTGGCGATGCAGGCAGAATGTTTATGTTGTGTCACAGCCTTAAGTGTCTCGTCAGAACTTGTCAGAACAGGTGTCTCAAACTGTGATTCCCCCCCCTTCAAACCGCTCCCACGAGTTCATGCTCTGTCATTCGTTTCAACCTCTTGTTCCTTGCAGGATTTTCCATTTGTATGATGTCTTTGTCTTATCTGTCTCTTCTTCATGTCTTTCATTTTCTTCCCACGTTTTCTCCCTGCTTTTCATGACTTGTTAGCTGTAAGGCAGCTGAGGCAGGACACGAGACCTCAATCTTGTGTCAGTTCAGGTTCCTGCACTAGATTTTGTTTTAACAGAGACTTTACAAAAAAGTCGACAGTGTTGACCTTTTACTTCCTTTTCTGTTTATCTTTTTTCTCTCTCCCTACAATTTCATCCTCATTTAATGCCATCACGCAGAGACTTGATTTATTTCACACTGTCTGAGATTCCCTAAAATTACAGATACATGTACGCTGATTAAAGCATTATATATGCAGCAGATGTCATGCATAACACTGGCTCTATTTACCAAACTTAAATATACTGCTAAAAGGCTATAATGACATTCAGTTAGTGGCTCAGAGCAACTTTGCCCTCAGTCACAGTGTCTATGTTTTTCATGAAGCTTCAGCTGGCCTGTAATCTTAACTCCTTTTGCAAAGTGTAAAACACACACACACACACACACACACACACACACACACACACAGACCAACACACATACACACACACACACACACACACACACACACACACACACACAGACCAACACACACAGATGCACACACTCTGCATTCTGCCTTAGGGTTAAAAACCAGTGTCTTCCCTCTTATCTTGAACGCTAACACGTACCTCAACTGTCTGTACACTGTTTGAGTAGATAAAGCTGTAGATACAGGAGTTTGTGAATGCCAAAACATTGAAAGCACAGTGATTCGGTCAGTCTTGCAGCATAAGGGTGATAACCTTAACCAGTCTCACCCTTTCAAGTCTTAACTGAAATATGTGTGCAATGTATGTGCAAAAGATATATGCATGTAGAGCTGGGCAGTAAACCAACATTTCACTAATACAGTCATTGATTTGTTGAATTCACCCTTTTCCAAGTGCTTGTAAAAGCTTTTTACCCTAGGACTGGCCATTATGTTGTAAGGTATATATTAGGGATGGGTTTTGTTTAAAAAGTGAGCTCCACACCAGAGACAGTTGTCAGTGTCCCCCAGCTGTGCAAACAGTGACAGGGCTATCTGTTAGCATTACACGGCTCACCTTACCTGACACATACTAATAGGTGTAATGACAGAGTTGAGCTTTTACAGTGTCAGTGTGAGTTCATCAAGAATGTTTAACAGCTTGGCGTTGGATGTTGGCATTGCTACTGTGTTAGTTCATGCTTACCGGGCAGACGTTGAACTGACTGTTCATGGCAGGAGAGCAGCTCCGGGGACAGCAGTATGAAAAGTGCTGTTCTGGTAGGGAGTCAGAGAGTTATGGATCAGATCCCTGATGCAAAAGGGATTAAGGCAGGTATTCAGGATTGGATCGTAAAAATTCACAGGGTTTCTTTGGCCTTTTGTGATCATTCTTCGTCCCTTCTCTGAATTCAGAGGTTTTTGTAGTCTGCACACGCAGCGCAAGCGGAACTTATGGCTTTTTACTTTACAAGCTTTTTCAAAACTGTTCGACTATCGCATTCAGGACTTCCTTTTGATCGGTTTGTGGTTGAATTGATCATTCTGTCACTTCACAGCTGTCCAAAACATGTGGTTTGTGCCAGACAGACATGATTGCCAGTGATGTCCCAGCATCATGGTTCTTATATTGCCAGATTCCAGAGAGTCTCCCCTCTTCATATATGGCAGAATATGTCAACTTCCAACTTGCTATGGTGAGATACATGTAAAAATGTAAGAATTTAGTAAAAACTGAAAAAAACAAGATATAGCATGTGTATGTAGCCTTTATAATGACTGTGATATGACCTTTAAAGTAAAGGCAGGAAAAATACTCCAAAAAAGGCCTAGGGCCCATAGGGTTAAAGAGACAAAAATTGGCAGCCATTTTGAATTTGAAGGTCAAATCAATAAATCTACATCATTTATGAATTACTTGACCCAAATAGTCCCAGAAACCATGTATTATGCAGCACTGTGGGCAAAACCATTAAAAACCATTAAATTTCCAGCTTGGCTGACGGCAGCCATTTTGGATATAGGGCTCTCACAAAATTTCCCCACATTTTTGTGAGGGGCTCCCTGGCTAATTTTTTCTTTAACCTTTATAGATGACAAATCCAGTGAGAAACGAACCTTCGCTCTCCACGGTCACGGAACTGCTATAGATGACCCAACTAATTTGTACATCCCGTCTAATGATTTCATATTAGCTCTTTAAATTGACTGCACACACACCTCTCCACAAGAGTAGAGCAACTTCACTGATCACAGAGCTGTTGTAATTTAAGTGATTGACACTTCCAAAACTGAGCCATTCTAGGAAATGCATACACGTAGACCAATGCAACAATGTGACTTCTTCAGTCGGATTAAATAGATAATCCTGCATGTAAATCATACTCAGTGAGCCAAGATGACTCATCCAAGCTGCATAGCACATTATTCTTCAGCTTCACCATGCATATGTATGTTCCGGTTGACCGTGTTAATCTCTGCAGCCCCTCTGCTGATTTGATGGGTGGATGACAAGGTTTTTACAAAGGCTTCACCATGCTGTCACTTTTGATCTGCTGCTCAGCTTAATGGCTGCGGAACTGATTTTCTCACCCAAAATCCTCCCAGACTTAATATTTTAAATGTGTGCGGCAGATGGTGATTTTGACATGGCTAGCGTTCAGAAGCTTGCCCATATTGGGAACCAAGCAGAGGGCAATATCAAGCAGTATGCAGCCATAAACAGTATTTAGCTTTATGTTAACCATCTGTTTGACTGATGAGATAATGGCTGACACCATAGAATTTGTCAGTGGGCACAGTAAGACAAACCTGGTCGATAAAGGTAATCCTACTAATGCCGCATTTCCAATACATGGTATGGACTGACTTTTCTTGACTCCATGTCAAGACAAGTCTTTTGGTAGCATGTCCTTTTCTCTTTTTTTTTCATCTGTGGATATCCGTGGATAGTGCCCCTTCACTATGGACAGGATTCACAACTGATCGGCATAGTGACGCCACATGAAACTGCCACAACATCATCAATGAAACACTCACTGAATCCTTTTATCTGCAAACAGGGAAACATCTGCACTTCCTCAATTGTACAGCGTAGTGTACAGCGTAGTTTTGCAGGCAGTTACTTTTTAAAATCTGGGTTGAGTGAATAACACAATTGCGGTTCTGACTGACGGTGGCTTCACTATTCAAAAATGGTGGGTTTGCACAGAATATCCCATGTTGCACCATTGACGATTCTAGTGACGATTCTCTCTGAGAAGTGCGGAGTGTTTTACAGGGGTTAAAGCAAGAAAACATTTTGTGCCTGAAATGTGGAGCACGGAAGATTTGTGTGCCTGAAATCTGAAATCTTTTCCGGAGCCGGGGGCTTGGTGTTGCGGTCACAAAATGAAGAAATAGAAATGTATGTGTTGCAAAGGAACGTGTTTATTATCAAAACGAACAAAAAGATTATAGCTTTAGTAGTTAATTTTCATATTAAACTTTTATAGCATAATGAGTCTAGAAATAAAGTTTAAACTTTCAGTGGTTACCAGACTTTTTGACTTATGGCTCCTACATCTCTTTTTTGCCTTGGTGCTATTTATTTTTGGAAGCTAAATCATTTAGGCTGTTTGCAAAACTGTATCGTGCTTGATGTGAATTAAATAGGCAGTTACGTCGAAATTTCGCCTCTGGGCAAGCATGTCATCATTGAAATAGATCATATAATGTTGTGGTGGTGACTTTAAAACTTCAGCAAAGAGGATTTTTATTGCAACTTTCGTTTCTGTCTGGTTTCTGTTACCTTACCTTCATAATTACCACTGGCTTACCGGAGCCTCTCCCGCTCCATCTGTGCTCTGTGTCTCAATGTGACATGATGTGAAAGCATGCACAGGCGTCAGTGTTGATTGGCTATCACTTGTGCCGTGTAACCAATCAGAGGGGGCTGTAGGCGGGACATTGTTACGAAGCCCAGTGCAGTGGGGACTACAGGCAGGGAGGGAGACGGCTATATCAGAGCCAAAGGAGTGAGTTTTCAAATACATTCATTTGATCGGTTATCGATGAAAATACGTCCGATGCCGATTATGGTAAACAGTAGGTTGTGTTTACTCGCACACTGTGCCCCTAAATCATTTTTCCGGCAAATGCGAGTGAAATGCTTGCACTGCAGAGCACTTCTGCCCGTGCCAGACAGAAACTTCGCCACCCTGGAAATCCGGCGCTGTGCCAGAGAACTTAAACCCCTGGTTTTAACTGCACCTTTTAGTGGCTTTGCCTCACTTGGACCTCAACCGCGGTGGTACCACAAGAAGTACCAGGTATTACCCACAACTTGTGCTAAAGCCAAAATAGAGCAAGTCAAGTTGAGCAATGCCACGCCCTGCTATTCAGTGGAAATGCAGCCTACGTCTTTGTCTCGGGGTACTGTCACATTTAACCTGTTTGCTTCGGTTCAGACAAGCTCTGGTGCATCTGCTTTTTTAGTTTGATTCATTTTGGCTGTCTGAAAGTTGTCAATCCAACACTTTGATTTAGGCAATGTGGATGGAGTATTTCTACTATTTATCAGGGAATCATGGTGACCAGGGCGAAAATAATTGCCACCATGATGAGTTGTAAAATCCTGTCGTAAAGTAACAATTCAGTAGTGTTTTGGCATCTTAATTTGCCTCCAAACTCAGTGATCTCCTACTCAAACTGGACCTCATGGCTCATATTTCATGTCTCACTAGAACCCCACCCAAGCAGCCCCTCGTGTTGTTTTCATGCAGAGCTGTTTTCAATCTGAAGGCCCTCTACAGGGCAGCATGACTTGCTGTCAATCAGATTTCCGTATATGAAACCATGCAGCAGTAATGATGACATTGCCAACTGTTGAATGAGTGAGTTAACTGTCAGTCCATAAAACATCATTTTTACACCTCCCGATTTGTTCATCAGTCACTCCGTCAGTCAAGCCAGGTCAATTATTATTTGTATCGCCCAGTATGACAAACCACAAATTTGCCTCAAATCTTCAAGTCAGATCAGGAGAAAAAATGGAAGAAACCCCAGTAAGAGAGGAGAGATCCCTCTCCCTGGATGGACAGATATGCGATAGATGTTGCATGTACAGAATGACCAATATAACAAAGTTTCAGATGCCTGAAGACCTGAAGGCCTAAAGCCTAAATACGCTGCGCTGCAATGATACTCACTGCAACGCAGATTCTGACCATGCCAAAGTAATAACTAATTCTAGTGATTTTTTTATTGCCTACAGTCAGTCCGTCGTGCTCACCCAATATATGTGAGCACAAGCTGCTGTTGAGGACTTATCAACAGGTCAGAGTGTTATGATGGAGTTTACATTATATTATGTCAATATGTTACATTACATTACTGACATTTGTGGTATGTATTTTTTTTTTCTTATTGACAGTATCCTTGTATTCGAGTGTCTTAACTGATATAGACAGAATTAGGCCAATGAGCCACCTACAGTTGAATAATATTTCAAGTTTAAGGAAAGCCACTGTTAAAAAGTTCAATAAATGCATGATGTTTCCAAAGTCAATGTGTAATCTTGTTAATCAGTTGTGATCTAGTAATTGACCAAAATGATTGTGATTATAATTTTTGCAATAATCGAGCAGCCCAGACAAAGAATATCACAGGAGAAGATCAATCTGAGAGGATGTTGTTGCCAAACAGCTACAGCCTGAGCCACATGACCTGCTCTCCAGTATGGAACTTGGAGAGAGGAAAGGCTACACAACCACAGAAGCACAACAGCACAAAATACAATGGACCAGAATTATAAGGGAAAAAACTGACCAAATTGCAGGTGTGAGAGCAACACAAGAGCCCAAGTTGAAAGTTGAACTTAGAAACATGCATGTCACATTACTGTCTGGATCAGCCCAAACAGAGATCAGATGGAGTGCTGTGGGTGTGAGTTGTGTATATAAGTGTTCTTTTACACACTAGGATACTGTAGGCAGAGCCAGGCTAAGACCAGCCTCCGTCCTGCTGAACAGAGACTCTATTGTGGTGTGTCTGTGTGTGTGTCTGTCTGGGTGTGTGTGTGTGTGTGTGTGTGTGTGTGTGTGTGTGTGGTACCTGACAGTACACCACTGATCCCCCACTCAATCCTTTTTATGGCTGTATAACATGGAGACAAAAAGAGAGCAAAGGAATTAACTCCTTTGAGATGCTATTGTTTCATCTCCTCTCTCATCACGATTTAGACAAATTGTCAGCCCTTTAAACTTGCTTTAGTCTAACTGCTGAACGCCACGACCTGTTAGAAGATTTCTTTTGATATTCCCTTGCAGGGATGCCTTTGATGCTTAGAAGCACATGTGTCCCGTTGCGATCATTTGTGCAAGCTTACTGTACATACTGTATCCGCACAGTTACTACCCTGATGTATGGGATCGTAGGCGAATGACGTGTGTTGATACTTTGAAGTATACGCATTGAAGCGTGCATTATTTGAACGTCTGTGTTACTTCAGACCAAAGCAGGACCGTCTTGCCTGTGAAGTGCAGCGGTGATAAATGACATGGAGTAAATCTGTGTTGTATGTTGTTGACTTTGATAGTCCTCAACATGCTCCAAAGTCTACTACACTGTTAGCTCTGTGACATAGCAGGCACACACATGCCACACATTAACCTTTCATCCTTAACTGATGAGCACACACACAAACACGCACACGCAAGTGCACACAAACACACAGCAGTGGAACGCAGTGTTTTCATTCCCCTGACCTGGACTGTCAATCAGTGGAGCTTGGCTGTGTGCTGTTGCAGCAGAACCATCCAAGCTCCACAAATTCCACCCATGCCACCCACCCACACACATACACAAACATGCACACACCACGTACAGTATACACACACACACACACACACACACACACACACACACATACACATACTGTGTGTCAGATTTATTTCCATCTAGATAAGCAGGATATCCATCTCCAATAATGCAATTTCTGCTGCAGTCTGTAAAGCAACTGAAAATCAATAGCTGATGAAAAAGCACTTTACAACAATCTGCTCTGTCCGTCCCTCAAGCTGGAGAGTTATTGCCTCTTTGACTGCCCTGTCTCTGATTGAAGTTCTATCTAGGAATTTGTTTTACAGTTAGTTGGCTGTCTGTTCAAGTCAGGCTCTTCCTGAGTGATGGCCGGTGACGACAGCAGAGGATGTGCGAGTTCAGAGATCAGGGTCGTTGCGATTGCATGTTCAGTCTCTAATCGTCTGGAGGACAGCGATGTTTGTACTCTTCCTGTTCCCAAACACATGGGTGAAAGGATATTTTCAATTTACAGTGGCCTTGGAATACCCTCTGTCTGGCAGGCCAGAAACTGTCCTTCAATCAGTTCAGTCTCAGTGGCACTTCATTTTTTAAACCTACTTTTTTGCTCCTATCTTGTCCACTTCTGCTCTTTTCAGTTTTATAGTTTACACTCCACACTCAAGTGCTGTACTCTAATCCCAAAGAGTTGAAAATAGAGTAATGTTGAATAGAAGAAGGATAATAGGACATGTAAAAGCTGTGCGCTAAATGAGCCTCTAGCAGATGAACTGCACTTCAAAGCAGATGATTCCAGCGTAGCATCCCTAATACTGGTATTAGAAATTAATAAAACTATTAATGTTAGTATTCAAATGCGCTTACAGCACTGTCTGTGATTGAGGGCATACAATCTAACACTCAACCTTACCTCTGCCTCCCTACCTCTCTTTCTCTCTCTCTCTCTCTCTCTCTCTCTCTCTCTCTCTCTCTCTCTCTCGCCTCTGTCTTCACTATAATCATACCCCACCTTCTTCCCCTCATCTCTTCAAGAAATGGAGCAGAAACTTCAAAGTGCAAAGAAGCAGGGTGGCCAGCAGTCTAACAGCAACGTGATTGCATCATCTCACAAAAACAAAATGTCACTGGGTGGCCTTTTAATGACTCCCTCCGCCCCCTCCCCCAACCCCTATAGACCTGGAGCTATTTTAGCAACTCTGTACGCTGTGTGTTCAGTGGCCAGTATTTACAGAACGAACCAATTCAGGAGACTGTTGCTCTTTGATCTCTCTACATACCTTCCTGACATTAAGTGTGTCAGTATAAATGAAACTCAATATCTTGGGTTTTGGACGGAACCAACCAAGTAATTTGAATACATCACCTTGGGGTGATGGAAATTATAACAGCTGTTTTCACTGTTCAGTCAACAATCAATTTATTAATCAGGGGAAATAATCTGCAGATTTATCTTGCGATTTATCTAGCGATGCTTGGACAGAAAAGTGACCTGTGCTGTGCCACGGTCTCATGACCTTAAGTTCACAGCTTTCATGCTCCACTGCAGCCCGTGACAATCCTTGTGATGTCAGAGTCAATGGCCCTGTACTCTAAACCTCTCTAACATGTGCACCCAAATTCATGTTGGCGCTCCACCTCTCAACAAAACTCTGACAGGTGTCACAATGGAAAACACTGTTTTCATACAAGCCTTGCACTTTGTATATTTCTGTATATTGTAACTGCAATTGCGGCATTACGCTGATGTGGTGGTGCCATTGTAATCAGCATAGTGCACTGGGAAAGGCACTGCCAAGACTGCCAAAAAAAGAAGAGAGCCGAAGAAAAGAGCTGTCTGTTTTAAGCCAGGTGAGCCTGAGTATTTCCGCCAGTAACATCTTTGCCACAACTACAAAACAAATCACTAAAGAAAACAAAACTCCTTTTCCCTTCCATGTGATGGTAGTTTTACATCGGCAGTTGGTGCTTACAAATGCTTTTGGAAATGACAGTGGACTCAGCGTTTGTGAATGCTACTCAGTGCACCTCTTTGTGTGTCTTAACACCATCTTGTACTGAGACAAAATGTAAGGAGAGGAGATAAAATAGTTTTTATGTCTGCACCAGTGATAGCCATGGCCGGAGGCATTATGTTTTCAGGTTGTCCATCTGTTCATCCGTCCTTCCATCCCATTCTTATGAACGTGATATCTCAAGAAGGCCTTGAGGGAATTTCCTTAAATTTGGCGCAAATGTCCACTTCGACACAAGGGTGAACTGATTAGATTTTGGTGGTCAAAGGTCATTGTGACCTCACAGAACATGTTTTTGGCCTCAACTGAAGAATCCACCCGTTTATTATGACAAAATTTCTCACAGATGTTGAATAGAATAAATGATGTGTGAAGTGATAACATTTTTTATCTAGGTCAAAGGTCAGTTTCACTATGATATCATAATGTTGTACAAAAGCTCTTTTCTTGCCTTTAATCAATGCCATATCTCAGGAACAGGAGGGGAGACATTTGGTCAGATACTGAATTGGTGGCACTATTCATGGGTGCCCATCTTGAAACTACTGATTGTGTTGATCTCCTGTGCTGCCAGGTTGAAGATGTTTGTGAGACATCAATGTTTTAGAATGTGTAGCTTCTCCGCAGCAACATCCATATTTGAAACATTGCCAGCTGTCATGGCTACATATGAGTGTGAACACGCATGGATATAAACTAACTGCAACTTGACTACCACACATATTTGATTGATGTAGCAATTTTATTTTATCTTTTATTTATCTATTATTATCTTTAATTTTTATTTTTTTATTTTTTCTCTTTAATCTTATTCTATTTAATGTCCTTTGATTTTTGTCTTGTGCTGCTGTGATACTTGAATTTCACCCCTGGGGGATCTTATCTTATACTGATAAAAGCAAATCATTTAAAATAGAAAGTAAAATAATCAAAATGAATTGAAGGCAAGGTACACAGGCATGTGCGCACATGATCACGATGCTACCATCTCTACCTCAGCGAGGAAAAACTCTGGTTTGAGTGGAGTATTGTATTTGAATAAGCTAGTTCCTGATTCCACGGTATCACATATCATCACATGGGATTTAAATTCCTTGAACATGTGCTTTTCATAGACAACTTATCTACATTTCATCTGGCATAGCTCCTCTGTGCCACTGCTCATCTTATATTCTGCATGTCGGTTAATGCAGAGCAACAGGAGGCATTGGTTGTAAGTGCTACCTGTCAGCTCACACTGATTGTACTGATTGCCTCTCCCACAGTCTTTTCACCTTTCTTGTAAGCCCTTTGAAAATGGAATGCTAATGCCTTGGCTTTTGTGCTGTTTAGTTTGAAAATTATGAAGGGTTTTCTTTACATGCACTGTGATTTGGATTTAGCTGAAAATAGTTTGTGGACGTCTGTTGATCTTTTGATTAAAAAAAAACTCTGCCTCTTGCCTTGTTGGAGTGGTATTGCTTACATACAGCCAGTTGTGCACTGCCTGTGAGTGTGTGTCAGAGAAATCCAAGAGCAGTGAGCTGTGATACTAAATGATTCTTATAGTTTTTCATTCCAGACACCCTACTGTTCTCCCATCTGTTCCCACAGAGCTAATGTCACTACATCAGCACTCAGGATACAGGCTTCATGGCACCCCACTAGGTAAATATACATTGTTATTTAAACATGCACACACATAGGCAAATATACATTCTTTTGCACCAGGGCAGGAGGAATGTATCGTGCTGACAGTTTGCAGGAAGACTGAATGACTGAGAGGCAGCTGCACTTAGTAGAAGTGACCTTTCTATATGCACGCTGTTCAGCTCTCGTCATTTAAAATAGGGCTGTGGCATCTCATTGTTTTCAGGTCATAAATATGTCTTTTTTTTCATTAACCAATATAGATCTAAAACAACTCTTGATTAATCAAGTGATCAATGACAGAAAATTACTGGCAACTTTTTTTTTTATTTTTGTATGCAAAAATGTCAATGATTCCCTAGTTCCAACTTCTTAAAGGGAAATTCCACCAGTTTAATGCATCAGTTCTGATTGCGGGTTTTTGGAGTGCACTACTGATAAATCTGATAAATATTCTTAAGTGATGTCTCTTGAGTCGGAGTCAGTTGGGGCTGAAGACCACAAGTCTGAAAATGAAAATAATCTGTGTGTTAATTTAGAGAGAACTGAGTTTATCAGAACTCTCCTCATTCCCACTTGAGACTAGCGCCTCGTGACTATATTAGCTGCTACTGCCTGAATTTCTAAACAAACTGTCGGCAGTTAGAGTTACATTGTGGATAATGTAGGTGCCATATTTTAACAAGGAAGAAGAATGCAAGGCATAAAAGAGATAATACCTCTGGTTCTACTGCAATGACTACCGGGATTCTTGAGTAGAAATGCAACAAGCGATTGTTTTCATTATCTGTTATAATCTGCCCATTATATCCTTGATCAATCAATTAATCATATTGTTAATCTTATGTCAAAAAATACTAAAAAATGTCCTGTTTAGGTTCCCAGAGCCCAAGGTAACACCTTCAAATGTTACCCGCAGTCAAAAAATCCCAAACTATTCAGTTTATTATCATGCATGACAAAGAAAGCATCACATTCTCACATTTAAGAAGCAGGAAACCAGCAAATGTTTGACTTTGGTACTTAAAAAAAATGGAAAAACAATAATTCAGTGATCAAAATAGATGCCAATAAATTATTTTGTATATCGACCTATTGTTGCAGCTCTTCTCATTGATAGAATAAGACCTTATTGATGGTTTTAGTAACACTTGATATGATTAGTGAAAAATGTCAGCCGTAAAAAGGATTATTGACTAAACAATAGATTAACACACCATTGCAGCACGAATAAAATGTACTTTTCTCTTTCCTCTGGACTACCTTTCCCCCTGTCTCTGCTCTAATCTTTTTTCTCTGGCTATAGCACCTTCAATCCATTGTGTAAATAGGGTATGGAAAGGGGGAGTGAGAGACTGGGAGATGCAAACTGGGAGAGACTCTGTGGGTGGGAGGTCATACCACTGAGGTCACACAGCCTACAACTTGCTGAACTGGCAAATGTTTGTGTAGGACACAAATTATTGCCTTGAAAACCAAAAACCTGTCAGTTTTAATGGAAGAGAGGCTCTTTTTAGTCATCTTGGTTGGCATGTAACTGGTGTCACAGGTGTCTGTAATTAAACACAGTAACAGCTGAGCTGTGCTCATGACTATGTGCCATATTGGTGTTTTTACTGCTGCTAATTGGTTTTGAGATGTATTGAATATAGTGTGCTTTGACAGAGGCAAGGGTGCAGTGAATAAGTCCCACATCACATTTGTAGGTTGCTGTGCTTTCTGAATACTGCAAGAGGGTTGTGGGAGATGTGTGAAAATTCACAGTTAAGGTGCAAAGATTCATGGTCAAACTAAAGATTTCACATTAATAACACCTCTGATTGGTTTTTATGATGTGGACACTGCCCAATAAAGAACAGCTATGAATTATAGCAAATCCTGAATGATTCTAAAGGCATGCTTTGCTGGTTTTTGAGCCAGCTCTGTGTCACTGTGGTGTGGGGTGTGTGTGCAGATGAACAGTGTTAAGATAAAGCCCATGCCGCCTGCTCCTGGAGCTCTCCACCCGGTGTCTGCCAGCCAAAATGCACCTGATGATGCAAAACGTGTCACCAATGACACAAAATGACACTTTCCAGGTCATCTAGTTGATTTTTGCTCACAGCACAGTTGTGGAGTTCCCAGCCCTGCCGGCATGGGCTGTGCCTCAACATTGTTTATCTGCACACGCTCCTGACACCGCAGTGACACAGACTTTTATTTCATTATTCAACACCATTGCTTAGATACTGAATTGGTGACACTTAAATTGATACTTTTTTATGCACTCTGGCACTGTATTTATATTAAAATTATATTAAAAATGTTTTCCAAGTGGTAACTGGAGCTGTTTGTCACTCTCTTTTAAGCCATCGGACTCCTTTGACAAAAACAGTAGTTTTTCCCTGTGGATCAGGGGAGTTAGTGGTCTACCACTGCCTTGATTGATCGTTTAGAGTAATTGTGTGACTTTCAGATCTGAACTAACGTCCACAGCAGTACATTGCTAGGCTCCCGTGCCAGTTAGAGTATAATAGGTCATTTGGAAGATCGATATTACACATTTGTCAAAGAAAGCTTGACTCAGTTACAAAGAGGCACATTAGATGGGCTATGAGGTTTATATGTAGCAATGTCATCATGCAGACACCTTCTTTTAGAAGGACTTGGGAAAATAGCATGTTGACGCTAAAACAACAATTAAAAAAAGTTGGGATTTGAATATATAATAAACACTACTGGGAAGCTACAGAATGATATAAAAACCTAAAAAAGAAATAATGATCATGACCTCAACTGAAATTGAATTATTCGAGATTGAAAAATTTGTCTCAGCTGCGAGAAGATTGACCTAATTTTGCTTGATAATGATCAGGGTCTCATGGGAAATAAATTTAATCTAAAATGTCTCCATTCTTCCAGTTCTTGAGCAATCTTTTGTTTTCTGTCTGTCGTGTACCTGATTTGTTTTTGTCACAGGTTGTCCCATTTTGTGGACAAAAGGGAATCTGAATCCCAAACCAGTTTCCCGTCACCTCATTCCCCCCCTTGTCTTCTCCTTCCCTGCTGCTCTTCTCTTCAACCGTCTTGACTTTGTCTGCCTCTTAACTTTTTGACTTTGTCAGCCTCCCCTTCTCTACCCTCTTGTATCATGTCTAATTATCGAAGTCAGCGTGTGTCTACGGGGAGCTCCTCAATACCTCCTCATCAAAGCCTCTGTTTGTGTTTGCTTGTTTATCTCTGGCTGCTATTCTAGGCGCTCTCCTGAAGCCCTGATGAGACACAAGCCTCCACTCCCTACGGAGGCTTATACTGTAAGCTGTCACTGCACCTCCAGTCATTCAAAAACACTGCCAAAATGAGATTTTGTCTCTTTCTACCTCTGATGCTCTTGAAGGGTATCTCTTGTCTCTCAATCTCTCTCTATATATTGCGTATATTTAGTCTTTCTGCTGATCCTTCCTGTCTGTCTCGCCACCTTAGGTCTTGTGAGAGCTCCAGTGCAATGAAAGGCATGCTAGAGGTTGTTTCCTCATCAAAAAATTCCCCTTCCCTCTTCGTCTTTCATCTTCATGTTTCCCCTCCATACACAGTACACCTACATTCTCATATTGTTTTATGTGGGGCCCCCTTTCCCCTGTGACCCCACCACCCACCCCACACCCTGAGGATGCCGAAGGAATCCTTTAGGTGTTGGTAAGGAGAAGTTTCTCACTATGTTAACTATCACCCCTTAAAGCCCTGAAAGATATACCATATTGCAAGAGCTACAATAGCATCAGCTCTACTGAGTTGCCTTCTGGGGAGAAATGAGAAACCTCATTTGTAGAGTATGTGAGTGTCGGATGTGTGGAGGGGGGTTTCAGGAGAAATGAGTAATGTGGATGATGTGTGAGAGCTTATTTTGGCAGTTTGTATGTGAGGTTCTTTTTCTAGAACTAGACGTGTCAGTGTGCCGTTGTAGGTAAAGTAAGGTCACCATTTAAGTTTTATCATCCCATTGGTGTCCATATACATTAGCTTGTTTGTGAGGTTTTGCATGTGTAAAGTGTTTTGTGTGTGTGTGTGTGCATTGGTAAGCACATATTTTGTGCTTCAAAGCTCTGTGATGGCGATTAGCGACAATGGCTGTGACAGTGTGGTATTTGTTCCAGAAATAGGGTGCCGTATTGCTCAGATCTCCTCAATATGAGATCTCAGTTGCTGTGATGGCTAAATGTGTTTTTTGGTGTAGGACAGATCTCTTTACACACCACATGGGATTGTCAGGGACTGGAAGATTACTGCTGCCATGGCGTTTAAAGCTCCTATTTCCAATAACAGTGTTTTCATTATAATTATTCTTATCATGTAGAGTCTTTTTTTATGAAACCCACCCAGCACTGAATTCCATGTGGGCCAAAAATAAGTGTTGTTTCTCTCCTGAGAAGTTGACTAAAAGCAGAGTTATGACTTGTGATGACAGGAACTCACTAATGACTGAGTTGCTGAGAGCTGGTTGCTATGTATGACTCTAGTCTATGCTCTCTCATGTGCCTCTGAGTTTTGGGGAGCTCAAATATTGTCCCATTTAGTGTCAGCTGCAGGGGAAAACAAATATTGCCTATGCTCATTTTCTTCGAGATGCCAGAGGCTGTGTCATGACAGGAACGAAAAGCTTAATGGGAGTGTGAGGGAGATGGTTTTGGTCAGGGTGGGAATGGTGTGGAGAATTGTGGGTCATCACTCACAAAGACACGTACTACCAGGATACTTTATATTCTCTTTGTATTTTTTTTTTCTTTTTCGGAATTATTAAATTTATTATTATAGTTTTTTTTCACTTGCTCATTTACATGCTTCACAAACAGCAAAGGCTGATGTCCTGTCTCTGATCTTGTGTTGCCATATATCAGCTGCCTCTGTATCCTCTGATGTAGCACGGTGGGGCTCAAGGAGTTTGGGGACTAATGCAGAAATGCTGTTTGATTATCTACTTCACAAGCTCTTTAGACCACAGAAAACTACATTTGCAGAGACCCTCACCCCCAAAAAACTGGCCACACAGCCCAAGAAATAGTTAGGATTTTTTTGAAGTGGGGTTGTATAGGATCCTCATCCATAATCAGCACATTACTTGCAGTAGATGTCTGTCAGCATGTCTCCACTTCGGAGACCTAAAATATCTATAACAGTTTACGTGTACGCTATATTGAGAGTGTTTTCACTGCTTAACCTCTCTGACAGACAGCCTATTCCAACAGGGAAGCCGTTAACAGCATCAGTTCCCCATCTATGATCTCGTCAAAGCCACCAGACTGACCAGACAGTTAGTTAGTTTGTGTTATTGTGTAACTTTGATGAATCTGACCTAATCCTTTTGAACGCCAAAGTCACACAGTCACACAAACAAAATAACTGGTTGGGGCAGTGGTGGACCAGTAGCTCCTGTGTGGCTGCCTGGCAATAATGTGAAGCAGTGGAAATATTTCTAAATATATATATTTGTTACTGACCCATTCACAGCAGTGCATTCTGTAGCTTCCTTGTTGGTCTCAAACCTGCTTCTCCAAACTGGGGGCATGTCAATTGCCATCAACTGTATAAAATACACAGAATATAGTTAAGTATCTCATACAAATCCACTTCAAAAGATCCAGGCTGCGGTGCTGAGTAGCTCACCTGGTAGAGCAGGCACCCCATGTACAAAGGCTACGTCCTTACCACAGTGGCAAGCAGGTTTCGATTCCAACCTGCAGCTCTTTGTTGCATGTCATCCCCCCTCTCTCCCCCTTCATGCTACCACTGTCCTATCAAATAAAGGCTAAAAAGCCCCAAAAGCACCCTTAAAAAAAGATCTGAGCTATCCTTTTAAGAGAATTGCAGAGGATAAATCTCTGGGAATAAATGGATACAGTTGACTTGTGTTTGTTTAACCTCCGACCTCAAACCCTTAACCCTGTCCTATTGTGTCACAGGTGCCAGGATGGATGAGACGGAGAAGTACAAACAGCGACTGGAGGCCATTGCTGTGAGTTCATGCAGACACACAATCATACACTCTCACACATGTATTTATCTGTGTATGTGCAATAAACACAGTACAAGAGACTGCAATATTGCATTCAGGGGATTTTTTGAGTTAGTTTAAAGAGAATATCAGCAGGAAACTGACCTTTAAAATGTAGTTGTCATTGTTTTTTATTTGTGCCTTTTATGTGCAGGTCAGTGTTCAATTTGGAGATCATTTCCTTCCATTTTTTAAATTCAACAAGCAATTTGTTTTGTTTTGTTTATATTTTAGCAGTACACTAGAAGCAGCAGAGTGGCAGAACTGAGTACACTTTAAATTCTGTTTATTTATCACAAGTAATATCATCATTGCAGTATTCAATATTGTTGCATATTTCCCACATATTGTGTGGTCCTGATATAGAAGTATCTAGTCACTGATGTAGAAGCTGCACTCTAAAGCACTGCTGCTATCAAGAAAAGAGATGTTTGGGTCAGTCACAGTCAGCAAATGTCTCCTCAGACAGATGTGAATGTGGAAGTCTGAGACAACTTTGAAAATGTTCTGACACGGAGTTTGGGGGAAACAAAGGAAAGGTATTACTTGCTAGCTTATAAGTGAAATCAACAAATTTTATGATTTCTTGCTATGAAGTCATATTTCAGCCAAGAAATGGGTTGGCCATTGGGCACACATGAGGCCTGAAAGAGGCGTACACCACTTCCAAGGCAAAAGTTGTGTTTTATAGAAAGAAACTTAAAGGGAGAAGGTAAGCGCCTGAAGGAAAACACTGACCCTTGTGTACATTTTGGAGACAGGAGAAATTAGCAAATGAGATGGCAAAGTGGTGAATAGAAGCCAGATACTAGAAATTAAATGTGAGAGGAATTATAATACGTTTAATGATGTCTCACACATGCCTTTGCCTCATATCACACAGTACTAATAAAGTCACTTTATAATAAACATTCAGTTCAGCTGTGTTATTTGTGCCTGTGCTAATGACTTTTCCACAAGCACCTTTTAATTATAAAAATTATGCAATTATTAAACTCCATATCCTCATTATGGGTCCTAATCATAATGCAGACCAAGTCCACCATAACAAAACTTAAATAAATAAGTTGTGTTCACTTATCAAACTTCCATCTTCAAATGGGATCCCAGGGTAGGTGATACCACTGATTACAACAGTCTGACTGCTGTAAACATATAAAGACTGGGGTGACAGTCAGTCATTGCCATGAGTCACTGTAAAGACCCATTGATCAGCAGGTGATAATCATTCATGAGGTGCTTTGCATTGATCATTTGTGGTTAAATGTGGGCTTGTAGAGACTGGGTTGTGAGGCTGATCCATGTGTGGACAGTTCCAAGTTGATTTGGGATTTATAAAAGGAAATGGCACACTGGCAGGCATACGCAGGTTATTATAAATTAGTTTTGTGGCGCATGCCTTTTTGAGCTATTGTCTGCACGTACACTTTTAGTATGGATCCTACAGTACTGTTTTATAAATGAGACCCTTGGTCTGTCTTCTATTGGCAAGTTGCTCAGAATGCAAAGGAAATGTGAGCATTTAATGGAGATTTATGAAAATAAAATTAATTTTATTGAGCATAAGCTTGTGTCTTTTATGTTGCCTTTTTGTCCTTATGGTTATTATTGGAGTCGCTGATAATACAGCACAGAAAAGACATCTAGCTGTCTGTGAAAACTGGACAAAATTTCTTTGAAAAATTAAAGTTTTGTAGATTATAATGGCATGTAATTTACTACATATTCATCTTTAAATGGTTTCTACAGGACGTCCTGTTAAGTCCTTTTGCAAAATCAGTTAAAGGTAAATCATATGCCATACACTACAATGTGTTAGGCTGGTTTATAAGTGGGGTTATCTCGTACTTGTCAGGTTCATCCACAGTATATAGAGAAAGAGAGGATAAAGAGACTAAGCACTCTGAGCTGTCCGTAAGTTCTAAATAATTTACTGAGTGTGCAATGTGGTGAGCCAGGGTGTCCCTGGTCCCATGTAAACAACACTGGGTTGCCATGGGGACAGCTGCTCTGAGCATTATGGGATATAAAGTATACCTGATGTCTATGGTGACAGTGTCCTTGTGACAGATGGTTGACCAGGTGTCCCCGTTTTACTCCTTCCCAGTGATGTTTTATTCACTGCCGTCTCTTCCCTTTCTTTGTTTCTGTTCATTAATTTACATCAGCTTTTTTATATGTCTGACTGCTGATCTGAGTTTCTCCATCTTTCTCTTTATGTGAATAAAATTGAACTCCTCTTGCTCTCACCCCCCCTACCTAAAATATCAATATGTCTACATTCATTCACTGTTTTGCAAATTTTTCTCCCACCCCCCTTCTTTTCCTGCGTCAGGAAAAGCGTCGGCTGCAGGAGGAGCAGGACAGAGCCAGGAGAGACTTGGAGGATGAGAAGCTCAGACTACAGCAGCTCAAGGTCTGACACACATACACAAGATGATCTAACCTGCCTCATCCATTCACACACTCATGCAACCTTAATTTCACTCCCACTAAAATCCTCTGCAGACCCATTCCAGCTTGTTAGCAAGTGGATAGCCTCCAAAATGATTTTGTTTCCACACACACTCTCTCACACATGTGAACTGTACAACCTTCCACACTTCCTGGTCTCCTACAAGGTTAGAGGCAAGCCTTCCTTTGCTGAAATCGGTTTTTATGTGAGTGTTTACACACTCGGCAAGTCACAGAGCTGCTCTATTGTTTTCACATCATTTCCAGACTGGCGTTCCCACTTCCTACTCCACTGTGCTACGCTGGCCTGGGGCACATTCCTCAAATTGTGTGAAATTTGTGCAGTGTGCAAGCGGGTGTGCATGTGTGTGACGGTGTGGTCATGCAAGAGAATATTTTGCATACGCCAACCA
Source organism: Epinephelus fuscoguttatus (assembly GCF_011397635.1). NCBI lineage: Eukaryota > Metazoa > Chordata > Actinopteri > Perciformes > Serranidae > Epinephelus > Epinephelus fuscoguttatus. The sequence goes on along the minus strand of NC_064754.1, from coordinate 37,859,839 downwards.
TATTTTTGTGTGCATCTGTGTTCGTGCACAGCGCTTCAAACATGAATCGCATCAATATAATTAAGTTGCGAGAGACTTAAGAGATTCATTTAAAAAATGATTATGCTGATACCTTCTCTCACAGGAGGTGATATCATCATCACTTTTAGTGCATTCATTAGCTTTGACATTGACTCTAACCCCAGGGTAGATGTAAGGATGTGATAGGGAGGGAGCAGCAACTTATACACAGCTCTTGACCTGCAGGAAAGTTTAGAGAGGGCCGTGTCCAGTCAGCCAAAGGCACGGGGAGTGAAACAGAGCAGTGCTTGTTCTGGACTGCATGAGAAAACACAGAGATGGTTTTGTGACGCTTATAGTTAAGTAGGTAGCTACTGGCTAACGGTTGCCAGATTTTGCAAACATAGGGCCATAGGCTGGAGGGATGTATGGGTTTTCAGCTGCTTTCACCTCAGTAGTAAGTGAGAAGCTTGCAGACGGTAAGAGAAACTGTAACTGCTGTGAGTACTTTGCACTAGATTATATTGCACATAGCCACTTTTTAATGTTTGAAATGATCATCCTGGCTGTTTCATAGATTAGATTTAGTACAGTAAATTTTCCCTGCAGACAGACTGTTTATTTCCGCTCATCAGGGTCAGCTGCAGACCAGCGTTCCTAGAGCTGGCGAGAGCTTGCTGTCTGGCTCAAGGGCACTTTAGCGGCACAGATGCCTGCCGAAACAAGCCCTTGAACCAAGGTCAACTGGTTGCAACATGGCTGTCATACTTACTAAGTCACACCGTAGCCCGTGTTATTAGTCCTGACATACAGGGAAACAGAAATGGTTAAAATGATTTAAGTGAAAAATATCTTCCCCTTGACAATCTCCTGGTTTAACTATCTCAAAGAAGTGTTTAATATCTACAATGTGCAATCGTTTTAAAAGTTAAAAAATAAAGAGGAATTTATTTATCTGCAAATACCAAAGGAAATACATTTATGGAGTATAAAATGGCAGGCTTGGATTTATAAGCCTGACAAATGGCGGTGTAAACACTATCATCACAACATTATTTTCATGTCGCTTTCATCACCAGGGTTCCCTTTCTGATGGTGCAGTTGTACATCACTACATTTGTTTGTTTGTTTCTGGATGTAGCATGAAATATGTCCAACTTCTGTTGAAGGACAAATAACATTTAAACTTTTTCCCTGATAGTACATGATTTACTCGCTTTAGTTTAGCGACAAAACATGGCAAGTTTGCCAAAGTCTGCATTATACATGACTTACAATGTCCTGGAAAAAAAGAGCTGTGAATGATTTTTTTTTATATATATATCATTGCACTGCTCATGTATTTTACTGTATCTGAATGCATCAAAGTAAAACTAAATAAGATATTATTGAAAAGGAAGTTTTTCCACATTTATCAGTAAAAAAAAAAGTGTCATTTATACAGCTCACACTCATATCTTCAGGTAAAATTAAGTTGTACTGTTTTAGAACAATATGAAACCTATAGTAGCTTTTGTAGTTTGAGGTGGACTGTCAGGTTTACAATGGAAAATCATGCATTGTATGCCTTTGTGAGCTGTGTTAATCATTGTCAAATATACAAACACACAGAAAGCTTTTAGGGAGTCTGTGTTGAGGAGTGGAGTGGAGGCTCTGGGAAAAAAAAGTTAAAAGATCAAAACGAAACAAACAAAAAAAAACAACAGAAACTGGATGTTATTTAGATGTGTATTAGACCAACATGTTAAGAAGATGACGTTCAGAGAATACTGAGCTCTACAAACTGCAGAGAACTGCGCTCCTGTTTTTGTAAAACTTGAAAGTGCTTGTTTTGGTGTTCTGTTAGGAGGGAATGGTAAGTAGCCCGGGGCATGTTTTGTTCACTGGGTCATGTCTATTTACTGGAGCAGTGTAGGAATAAGATGAGAGTAAAAACTGCACCCACATGCTGTAGATTCGGGCCAACGTCCTCTCTGTTGGATAGCTGAGATGAAGACCACTGACGTGTTCACCAGTGTGTTTCTCTCTCTCTCTCTCCCCCTCTTTTTTCCTACCTTTACACCCTCAAATAACCACATTTTGAATTACTCTCTCCATCTCAATTTCTCACTCTGGCCATGTCATTGCTCTGCACATCTTACTTCTCCTCCCTCTGCTTCTCTCTCTGTGTCTGAAATCACATATCATGATCACTCTTGCTAATGCCCACGTTTTACTTTTAGTAGTACATTGAGATTTACATCTTTTAAGCCATCTTTTAAGTCAGTTTGCATTTTAACTGATGTGTAATGTGGCATGACTGTAATTTTTGTATCTATGCAATGCATTACATTTTGGGATTGTTAGCAAAATGTAAGCTGTGTCCCAATTCTACGCAGGCTACTAATTTTGTTTTGAATATGCATTGAGTTCACACAAGAAAACTGACAAATTAAAGTATAGTCAAAACACTCAGTATTCATACAAAAACACAATACATAATTTCCCCACAATACAGTGTTCAAAGAAAATGAAGGACCTGTTTAAAAATGAAAACATTTTATTTCCTGCTTTAGTTTAATTGGCAGTGGCAGTTGTGTGATTGACATGAAATGTATGTTGACTTGTACTGTAAAAGAAAGGCGCGTTCCAGGCAGGCTTTTGAACTCGTAAGTCAAGACTTCAAGTCACGAGTTACGACTTTGTAGCGTTCCAGGAAAGTTACGGCAAACTGCCAGTTACTTCCTGTTTAACGCTGAACATGGTGAACCGTTTGTTTGTGCTTCCCCATTATTGCTATCGCCACAGGTACCTGCTCCTTGTTCATTTGAGTGAAACGGAGGAGGATAGGGTCACAGATGCTATTATAGGCTATTTTTTACGTTATCTGTGTGTTTAGAAACGTATTTTGTATTCTTGCACTAGAAACCAGCTGTTAGAGCGGCTGCCAATAATGCGTTAACATTAGGGTTACTTTATGTCTATTTCTTACCATGTATCACATGCAGCAACACCGCATCCATGGGGCTGCCATTGTTGTTTAGAGGAGTAAGGTAATTGGTTTAGAGGACTGTGTGACGTCAGAAACCGTAACTGGGAGTACATCGATCTGGTACGAGTTCACAGGTGGGAAGTTACGGGTTTGACTGCAGTTCCAGTGCACTTTCACGGGTTACAGGTTGTGAAAACACGAGTTACGGGTTGCCTGGAACGCACCAGAAGTAGCCTGCTGCTGCAGGTCTCCGTCAACTCTCACTTCTTTTAAGTCCAGGCTGAGGGCTTTTCTCTTTGCTGCTGCCTTTTAATAAAGGAAGTAGTCACTAATTTCTTACACTGAACTGTAACCACAGCCTGTAAAATTAATGGACATAACTACTGAGACGGTACCTGTTGGTTTGCAGACTTATGTTTTAAAGCCTCGTGTTTGGCATTTCAGCTGTTGCCATCTTGGCTTTTTGGAGCGAGAAGTGATCATATTTGGGCAAGAGGCTGGCCAGTGGAGGAGTGAGGGGTGGATCTAGCTGAGAAGCCAGGGGCACTATGAGCAGACAGGCTGCGACCCAAAGCAGCCAGTCCTTAAATATGCATAACTTTAAGCCTTAATAAAATGTAAACATGTGAGTTATAAAAAAAAAATCACCCCCTGTGCAGTTGTCATGACTGTTGAAATCAGCTATAGAAACCAAAATAATTTTTTTTGTTCCAGGCTGTAAACCGGTAACATAAGATAAGGCACTTATGTGTTGGCTTCATTTTTTAGAGCTGGAGGTTGCCACTTGACTGTAATTTTTATTCTTGTATTTTATACCTGTCTTAATATGTTTTTAGCTGTTCTTTCTTTTCAGTTGTCTAGCTCTTTAATCAAGGGTTTAATTGCAGTAAATGTCCTTTTATGATGTATTTTTTCCACTTTGTCTTAAAGCTTTTGGTGTTTTATGTAGAGCACTTTGAATTACCTTGTTGCTGAAGTGTGCAATATAAATAAAATTGCCTTGCCTTACTATAAAGATGAGCACACAATATAGTCTATAGTTGGTATGAGGTATGAACTTTGGACACAGTGGTATTGTCAGGGTATGGGAACCTTCTTTTTCATTTTATTGTTGGCATTTTCGAGGACACAATATAGTGCATATATTTTACACTTTAGACACACATTTAAAGTGATGGAGGCTAAATATAGTGCACTAGATGGCAAATCAGGAGTGATTATGGACACAGTCTTTCTCTGTTTCTCACCATTCTGCCAGCGGCAGTTGGTTTCAGTTGAACATTCTGTTGCTAGGAGCAACCAGTACTGGCACAGTTTTACAGCAGTTGGAGTTACACTGATTGTTAGCTTCATCTTCCACTTTGTGAAACGCTGACGGGCATATTTTATTTACTCTCAACATACCTTGTTGGACCGTTATCTGTAGGTACTCCATTTATCATAGCTATTCTGTGACAGGTGTTTCAAGTTTATGTAATTTTAGGCGTTTTTCTGTTCAGCTAAGACTTGGCTGAACAGAAAACTCCTCTTAGCTGCTAAGTGCTAGGTTAGCTATAATGTACGTGCAAAGCTAGCTGTCTGTTTCTGAGTTAGCATTGCAGTTTGGTTAATGTTAATTAATTGTTCTGTGACATTAGTGGATGTTAAATAGATAGGTAACATTAATACTTTGTTTTTCTGGTATGTTCCTTTACAGATAATTTGACAGTTAGCCCATAAGTTACTTTCCTAAATCCTGTAAGCTAACGTTAGCCTAGTAGTTTGCTTAATTCAGTCCTTTGGTCTAACTCTTGTTCATTGCATTGCTTTTCTCCTGATTTGTAACTAGAGCCTGACCTTTGATTCAGGACCCAGCAGACTGATATTATCGACCAATATGAGCTAATCACAGATATGTCTGTATCTGCTAAAATGTCAGCCAGATACCCCGAAATTAACAATTGACAACAAACAATACTTGAGATGTGTTGCAAGTAAGTTAATACCGGATGGTGTCAACATCACATATGTCAGTTTGTGGGCCAGAGAACATTGACAACATATCTTAAAATGTCCTGCTGAGTATTTTCTTAGTTACAATTCTTTTGGTCCTTAATAAAAACTTGTGTTTAGGTTTTAAAGAAAATTCAGCCAGAATATTGCCATTAGATTATTTTAGCACTCAAATATCCATATCAGTATCTGCCTCTAATTTCAAATACTGGTGAAGCTGTCATTGATTTTGCAGTGTGCAATCAAATTGCTGCTCCCAGTAAAGACTGGGAGGCCACCTACAATTGGATGGGTGATAAAACTAAAGCAATTATTAAGATATTAATGTGAATATTTTTTGATATCTAATTCACTGGCTACATATTGTCATATAACAAATGCTTATAAAATAACGTGAAATAATTAAACTGATATTCCATTTAAAGAGCTTTGTTCCACTGAAGGTATGGGCTTTAAAAATGAATCCTGTATCATTGTACGTGTAGTTTTATATCTTGATATTTATCTACTGTATGATTTGTGGTTTAGTCAGTTTTTTGGAAAATCAACTGACCAAACTGTTCATGACTAAATAACCAACCAGGTCTGTCTGTTTTTGGATTATCCAGCAAATTAAGCAGAAGTCCATCACAGCAATGCAAAAATCTGATATTGCCAACAGGCACCTCTGCCCACTGATTTGCAGAGTTGCCCACAATGGTCTAATATCATCATCCAAGAGCATAGTGTTTATCATGTTATGATTACCGTTGCTTGAATAACATAATCAGATCACCACAATACATTCTTTTTCTTCCTCGCCTTCTCTTTCTCACCTCAGAGGAAGTCTCTGAGAGACCAGTGGTTGATGGAAGGAGCTCCTTTGTCCCCAGCCTCTCCAGACGCCCAAAGCCCTCGCTCCCCTCTTTGGGGATCCCAGGCCCAGGAGATTGAAAAGCGCATTGACAAGTACAGCCACAGTGTGTGAGGTTGTGTGTGTGTGTGTGTGTGTGTGTGTGAGTCAGTTTGTGAGCTGACAGAGCTGGAGAGAACTGACACATTTTTGTTGTATTTGTATAGTTCAAACTTCATGTATAATTGATAGCTGCAGCATTCCCTTTTCTATTTTTGTTTTCTTGTCATTTTTGCTGTTGTTGTACATTATGTATGCTTTGGCAAAGTTAAGTTTTAATTCCTGCCAGTACTGAACTTGCAGAGCAAGAGGGTGATCCAGCCTGCTCGCTTGCCAGACAGTACTAGACTTATTGCAGTGGACAATGTTGTCAAGTCCCTGAAGACTACACTCCAAGATCCCAATCTTATTATTGCACAGGCTCACAGCTTTGCCCTGCTCACCACCAGGGCTCCTCAAACTGTATATGGCCGCTGGGGGAATTTAATCATACTGCTTCAGAGAAAAAAGTGCCTACTGTAGTGTTACTTAGATTGGGATCATAAGCATTAAATTAAAACATAAACTAAGAGTGCATTCAAGGTATAAATTTTATGTGTTTGTTTTTGTGTCTGTCTGCACAACTTTGTGTCCGTCTCAGGTTGCAGTCAGAGAATCAGCAGTTGACAGAGGAGGAGGAGAAGCTGAAGGAACAGATGGAGGGTGGCCAAATAGTGAGGAACTTGCACACACACACTCGTCCACTCACACTCTGGACACAAAGGGGTTTGGAATTTGTGTCGGAATAAGCTCGCTCCATCATCCTCCATTACGCAGAAAATTTCCCACAACTTCTGTCTATGGCTTTTTGCCATGAATAATTCATTTCCTCTCTTAATGTACCTTTGATGTAGCGCCTCTTTTTCAAAAGCAGAACTTTCATGAATGTGAGCAGCCCTGTTACATAAACAATTTAGCACTTGATCCACTCTGGAATTATTGTTTCACCTCAAGCCAAGCACAAGTTATGTTTACCTGAAGGTCTTTTTAGTAGAACAAAAGCGTTGTCCCTCCTCTTCCGCCATCTGCTCCAGGGTCCTTTTAGTGAGGCATTTTTATGGTTATATATTCATCTTAATTTTGGCTTTTGGAGTTCAGCTCAAATCGACTGGAGACATAAACAGAGGATGATTTCATTTTTAATAGCTGTTACAGCCTGTGATGGAGGAGACATGGAATGTATGACCTTATCTTCTGTGTGAAAATACATCATTTTTAACGGGCCCTGCCAGCAAAGCCTTGGTTTAGTGGGCAGATTGAGAATGAGTGACAGCTAATATCTGGCAACTGAAGCTGATTTTTTTTTTTTTTTTTATCACTTTGTTTGCCTAATGCTTTCTGATGAGACTAGGAATGTGATGATATTTTTAGACCAATGCCAAAGCTGTTTTTTAACTGTTAAAGCTACACACATATATGATTACAGTTTATCTATGCGGTTCTGATGTGGTTAAGTGCATGCTACGCCAAACTTTGGAAAGGGGTCAACTTTTCAAAGGTCAGGTAGGGCTTTTGAGCTCAATCACTCCCCCTTCAATCAATCAATCAATCAATCAATCAATTTTATTTATAAAGCCCAATATCACAAATCACAATTTGCCTCACAGGGCTTTACAGCATACGACATCCCTCTGTCCTTTGGACCCTCACAGTGGATAAGGAAAAACTCCCCAAAAAAACCCTTTAACGGGGGAAAAAAAAACGGTAGAAACCTCAGGAAGAGCAACCGAGGAGGGATCCCTCTTCCAGGACGGACAGACGAGCAATAGATGTCGTACAGAACAGATCAGCATAATAAATTAACAGTAAACCGTATGACACAATGAGAGAGACAGAGAGAGAGACAGAGAGAGATGCAGGACAGACGGTAATGACAGTAGATTACAACAACATTAATGAAAGTAATAATATTATAATTAATAATAATATATTAATATTTGATAGTATACATGTGTGACAATAATCATATGTGTATAATAACAGTAGAAGTATGACTAATGATAACAGCAGCAGCAGGAGGCATCTGACCATGGCAGCAGGGGACATCTGACCACGGCAGCAGCACAACCACACACGTCACGCTATCCAGGCACCGCTGCAATACGAGTTAACCTGAGAGACAGTGGAGCACAAAGGCTCCGGAGAAGAAGCCGAGTTAGCAAGATGCAGTAATAGGACGAGAGAGAGAAGGAGAGAAGGTGCCCGGTGTATTATAGGGGGTCCTCCGGCAGACTAGGCCTAAGTCAGCCTAACTAGGGGCTGGTACAGGGCAAGCCTGAGCCAGCCCTAACTATAAGCTTTATCAAAGAGGAAAGTCTTAAGTCTAGTCTTAAATGTGGAGACGGTGTCTGCCTCCCGGACCGCAACAGGAAGATGATTCCACAGGAGAGGAGCCTGATAGCTGAAGGCTCTGGCTTCTGATCTACTTTTGGAGACTTTAGGGACCACGAGTAACCCTGCGTTCTCAGAGCGCAGTGTTCTGGTGGGATAATATGGCACTATGAGCTCTCTAAGATATGACGGAGCTTGACCATTTAGAGCTTTATAAGTTAACAGTAGGATTTTAAATTCAGTTCTGGATTTTACAGGGAGCCAGTGCAGAGAAGCTAAAACAGGAGAAATATGATCACGTTTCTTAGTTCCTGTTAGTACACGTGCTGCTGCATTCTGAATTAGCTGGAGAGTTTTTAAGGACTTACTAGAGCTACCTGATAATAGTTACAGTAATCCAGCCTTGAGGTAACAAAAGCGTGGACCAATTTTTCTGCATCTTTTCGGGTCAGGATAGGCCTAATTTTTGCAATATTGCGACTAGGCAGAATGTCATGGTCATTTAACAATTAAAATCATCATTGTCATTCAACTGAGAGTCCACAGTGGACGCAATAAACGTCCAGTGTAAAATCGTTAGGGAGATGTATTGGCAGAAATTAAATATAATATAATAAAAATGTTTTCTATAGTTCATAACCTCTTGAAAACAAGACTTGTGTTTTTGACACCTTAGAGTGAGCAGTTTATATCCACGTACGGGGCACATCCTCTACTACAGAGCTCACCATGTTGTTTCTACATTAGTTCAGAACAAACAAACCAAACACAGGCTCTAGATAGGGCCATTTTTGTTTTCATGTCAGCCACAGTAGTTTTCCTGTAATACTTGGCAGAAGGGACAAGTTTTAGTTGGTTGCAATTGGTTCCAACCTCACCACTAGATTATGCAGATCATGCAGATAAGCATAGGTGAACCAACAACACAGTTTTTTGGCCAGGATACTCAGCAGAGTATCCACTGTCTGCTAGCTAGATGTCACTGTACCCTGAACATGAATTTATGTTTCCAAGCATGGCGAAGGCATGACCCGCCCTACTTGGTTTACCCTGACATTCTTACCCTAACCCGAAGCAATCCCACTCCTCTTGCCTAAACCTAACCAATCCAACCAACGAAGGCAATGAGTACTAGGGAGAGTTAGGTGGATAATGCCATAGCCATCTTAAGAAACACAAATTCTCACCCTAGATGGCATGGGGAAGTGCAGATTCAACCAAAATTGGCTATTTAACCAAGATTTCTCAGTAGGGCTGAAACTAATACAAGGCAATGCATGCAAATCTCACTATATTCTACAGAAAAAAAATTCAAACTTGGCATGACAGGAATCAAGGCAGTGGAATCCCACATGCAGAGTGTGAAATAAAAAACATGACAGCTTGCCAACAAATGGCAGGTATTTCCCAGTTCTGTTCTACCCTCGTGTCCACGAAAAAAAGTCATGTTTTATGTTAACAATAAGCATTTGGGCAAAATTGTCCCCGGCCCTGAGTAACTGATGTCGGTTCATGTTTTTTTTTCCTTCAGTATTGGTTATTGTAAAATCGGTCTTAAATTTAATTTTGAGTGGCATTAAAAAGTCTCAGAAAGTCTTAAATCTAACTTGCTTTAACCCTGACAGTCTGTGCTTGTCTGTGCTGTTGAGAGTGTAGGATAGAAACTTACTTAGATGACATTAGGACAAATATTCTGGATTGTGACTGTTTTCTCAAAGCTTGTGTGATGCTCTGGTATTTGCAGTTCATTTGTTGTCTTTTTATATTCCCTTTAAAATACACCAGAGGTTTGAGCAGCACAACACAGACAGTTTCACAGTTTGAGTCACAGTAAATTTAATCCCTCCACTGTCCCTCTTACCCAACAGGAGGCAGTGAAAGTGGCAGAGGCCGGAGCAGGTAAGTGGGATCAGATAAACCTTTTGGTGCAGAGAAATGTTAAAAATACAGTAGACATTTTAGAAAATCACATATCCATTAGCGTTTTTTTCTGCCAGAGGGAGCAATAACTCAATGCAAATTTCACACAGTGTAGGAGTTAACGTGACTATTTTCAAGCAATTTGACAAGCTCAGTCTGTAACAGAGTGCACAGCGAAGCATTGCTGTCATCCATCCACACTGTATTTTGTCCAATACATGTCAACCCTGCAACACTTCATCATGTTAAAACCACTGAGTGCAGATACACTGTTTTTCTGGCTGCAATCACAACTGTGCCTCTAATGCTGCTCTTACTTAATTACATTAGTACATATTGATCATGTGTTAAATGCTTTGACTTCTTCCCATTTTTATCTATTTGCTTGCAATGAAAAGAACTTGGGTACTATATTATGAAAAAAGCACATTTTTAGTTAGGTTGTTGCCATCTTCTAATGTTGCACCTGTGTGTTGATGTTATAACAAGATAAGTTATTCAAGAAAAGCAAAGGTGTGTTGATTAGCTTAATTCTGTCCTCAGTGTGGGCCTGGTAGTACAGCAACAGTTTCATCTTTGAATATTTTGATTTAAAGTTTCAGTAAAATGGTGTAATTTTCTAAGAAATCAGTACCCCGTAGTGCCCTAAATCCATATGGATTAATAATTTTTATACTGCACATCTAACTAAAAAATCACTGCTACATGCAATGAATACATTTTTTTTCTTCCTCAGAAATGGCCCTAGATGCTGTTGTGCAGAACGGAGAAAAAAACACACTAGGATTGGGTGGGTACAGAGTTGACTCACGTGTCATAAAATGCACACATACGTACACCACAATAATTCTCATAAAGCTCATGCACAGATTGCAAACCCCAATTATCCAGAAACAAATCCTGCACATTAAATCACGTCTATATTCTTTTTGATGTCAACATCGCTCTGTTCACTTTTAACCTGAAAACATCTCATTTCCTTTCCATTCTTCCTCTTGTTTATTCTTCTGAAATCTCCATCCTACCCCAACCCCTTATAGACTATGAAATCCCCTATAGAAATACCTGTCTGTATGCATTGTGTGTACTCATCTTAAGAAATTTGCATTATAAAGGAAGAAGTGGCACGGACATACCTGTACTTCACATAAAGTTTATGCATGCTGCAATGAATATTTACACATGTTGAAAAAGGCTTGCATATATATGTATGCTAATAGATACTACTCAGATGCCTAACTTGCAATTTTAGATGGCAGCAGAGACATGGACAGCTACTGAAGCTGCTTAAGGGGACAAAAGAGTTTTGAAAAGGAAATTGGCCCATCCATTTGTATTAAATCATTCAGGGTCTATAACTTCATACTGCAGAATCTATATTTGCATGTAATGTATGTTCTTTATTCTGTTGCCAGTTTATCTCCTGCTCACTTTCATCTTGTTTCTAACTTTTTCATCAAATATTGTCTCTCATATCTCATGACATAGCCCTAAAGGAATACTTCAACCACAAAACAACCATTTGTATGTCAGATAGCCATAGTGTGTTACCTTTAATTTGTGCACAAAAGTTTGTTTTACTCACATGCCGCCACGGAAAATGGCAAAATATTGATTAATTATTTGATTTGGGACCGTGTTTAATGAAAGGAAAACCACATCAAAACATCCGTTAACAAACGCTCAGTACACGTGCAGTATAATCCAAGTCTAATTTATCCAGTCATATGCTCAGTACTTCTCAAACACATGTACAACACAAAGGTTAATTTTTTTTTTTTTGGCAAAAATGCACGCATTTGTAAATAGATGTTTTTGATAAGGTGTTGTTGTCCATAAATGTGTTCCCTAATCAATCAATACATCCGTGGAGGAATACAAGAAAAACAAAGTTTTCCTCACAAATTCAAGGTAACGTGGCATGATTGATTAATTGATTTACAGATGGTCATTTTGTAGGTAAAGCATTCATTAAAATGCTTAAAATACTTAACATTTCTTTCTTTTCTTTCTTTTCTGTATAATATCCACTTACAGTGATTGTAACAAATTGAAGCCCTCATTTATTAGTATACACTTTATAGCAGGTAGCTATAACAGTACTACCCTTTATTAGCTTCTGAATGAAATGCATTAAGATTCATTGATGGTACAGCCTTTTGTTAGCTGCATTACAATACATAAAGCCACCTGTTTTGAGCACTGACAAAGCAACTGCAAAAGCAACCTCTAATGTCAATCAAGTCTCACATTTACACTACCTATAATGAAAGCTAAATCAGTGCTAAAGACAGTGTGGCATATTGATTACAAATTTATTCAACATCATTTAAATTCAGCGCCAACTTTTCTAATTCATGCAATTGTACAGATATCTCTTCTTTTGCTCACAGTGATATTTTTTTGCTGTTTTCATCAGGAACAGCTAAAGATGAAGTGAAGACTAGCCAAAGCGCACTACTGGAAGAAACCACAGCTGTTCTAACCAATGGCGGTGGAGACATCGAAGTGGACACCGATCACGACACTCAGCCCACCACCAATGGAGCAGTTGTAGCCTCTGAAGATGTTATTAACATGAAACTGGAGCCTGGGTTGTGCCTGGGTGTTTCCGAGGCAGAGCCTGGTCAGGTTCCAAATGTCAAAATTAATAAGGAGGATGAGGAGGAAGAGGAAGGGACTCTGGTGATGAGAGCAGAACGAGTGATCATCACAGATGAAGGGGATGATGTACCTGAGGATCTTACACCCCAGGAAAATGAGCAGGAGACAGTGCAGCCGGAGGAAACCCCTCTGCTGATTCCAGAAGCAGGCCAAGAGGGAGTGGAGGTTCTGGAGGCTGTGGAGGGGGTAGTAAAAGCAGAAGCAGCTCCAGAAACCTTCACACAGCCAGAAGAAGAGATTGAGGCTACTGAACCCACTGCAGAGGCGCAACCAGAAACTGGAGATGAAGACATGCAGGGTGGCGTAAAGATAAACGGAGATGGAGAGACAGAAGCTGAAGGACAGGATAAAGAATCTGAAGACCCAACCTCTTTGCAGGTGCAGTCCCCAGCCAGTGCTCTAGAGGGCACTACAGTGGCTTCAGTGCCAGTCTACTCTGAGGCACAACCCTCCAGTCTCACCCCTGAGCTAGAGGCTGAGGGTGAAACTGCAGCAGAGGGAGCTGAAGCAGCATTAAAAGCCCAAGAGCCTGCCATTCTGCCTGGCCAGTTCCAGGAGGTGCCCCTGGCCGAACCCCAGGAGAACCAGAGGACAGAGGCAAGGCTGGGGGAGCAGGAACCCCTTCTGTCGCAGGCCAAAGCCCCCGACACCCAAGCAGAACCAGCAGCAGCAGCAGCAGCAGCAGCCAGCACAGAGACACACAGCCCAACCAGGGCTAACCAGGGAAAGGAGACTGAGGCACCCAAACACAAAACCTGCCAGTGCTGCTCTGTCATGTAATTGCCCTCTCTGTACATTCCTTTCTTCTCTCCCTCTTCAGTCTGTCTGTCTGCTTTTCAATTCATAACACACTCCTTCCCTCGTCTCTTTGTTTTATGCACCCATCGTTTTTCAAATCAGTCCTCAAGCTACTTCCCTTTCCTCCCTGACTCTCTGCTCTCATTCCTTGTTTTCATCTTGAAACTTCCTCGTTCCACTCTTGAGTTTTAATACTCAGAGAGGAAGTGAGCTCTCTCCAACATGAAGACGGGGGGAGGTATGGACTGAACTTGACAGTGTTTAAGTGCCTTGAAGAGCTCTCTATGCAGAACTAAACTTTTAAATTCTCTTCTCATACAATGTGGACCAAAACAGGAGGTGTGTGTGTGTGTTTTTTTTTTTTTTTTAACTGTTTGAGTTTGATTTAATTTTCCTGGTTAGCAGATGAGCCAGCCAATCTGCATAAGCTAATAAACCCACCAATTAGAGTTAGTTAAGCAACAAAACAGACTGAAGATGTATTATTGTAAAGTGTTGTATCTACATGTATAATTCATTGGGTAATTTTCTTAATCTACAAATAACATCCAACGTCCAAAGATCTAGAGAGGTTCAGAGAGGGCATTCTTCTAATTTAAATACTTTAAAGGTGATTTATTTCATTGATTTTGGTCTTTTATTAGAGATTCTTTTAATCCATGTATAGGACCTGAACATTTTTATTCACTGTATAATACAGGTTTTGACAGTACCGAGACTAATAGTATGAAACGGTCTAATTTATAAACAACAGCGTGTTCCGCTGAATATTTTGTGGGCCGTTGTCAGTTTAAAAGAGAAATTATTTTAAAATACCTTAAAGTATGAACTTTGTATTTTTACCAGATGTGCTTTTTGAAAGAGGGGTTCCAGAGCTCCTGACATAGATCTGTGCATGGATGCATAAACTGAACACAGACAGATGTTGAATTGAGAGTGTCTGAGATGTCAGCTTTGAAATGATTGATGAATGGTTAAATGATTAAACTGACATTTGTGATACATTGATTAATGTACTTGGTGTCCATCCAGAATCTCTATCCCTGAAATTGTAGATTTTCCTGAAGACGACATCATTGCGTCATGCAAAAACAAACACACTGGATAATATTTAACCAGTTGTTTCATAATGTTATGTATTTCTTATTCCTAAACCAGCGACAACTGGTTTAGGACAGCTGTCTCTCACATACTGTTCTAACACACTTGATAAAATAGGAGTTGGAAGCAACTGGTATGAGAAGAGAACTATCCAGATCTATCTACAAGACATGCTGCAGAAAGAGCAGGATTACAGGGACTGAACTCATCAGACGATGTACCTTGTGTTTCCTGCAACAAGTCTCAAAATCCTCCCTTTATGCAAGTCCATGGAGCTTATCAAAGCTGCCTGGAGTCCCAGCAGTGTCTCTACCTGCCCCTATGGTAGCTTCATGGCTAACTGCACAGTCATCTTAAGGACCAAACCAAAGTCGGAGTACTGTTGCATGCAGTATGTATACAGTATACAATCAGGACATACTCATTTCTCGTTTTTCTAGCTTACTAAACAGTATGGTAGTATGGGTATTGGCATGCAAAGAGAGTGTGTGAGATTGGGGTGTCGGTGGCTTAGTGGTAGAGCAGGCGCCCCATGTACAAGGCTGTTGCTGCAGCGGCCTGGGTTCGAATCCAGTTCGTGGCCCTTTGCTGCATGTCATCCCCCCTCTCTCTCCCCCCTTCATACCTACCTGTCCTGTGCATTAAAGATAAAAATGCCCCAAAAAATATCTTTAAAAAAAAAAGAGAGAGAGAGAGTGAGTGAGTGAGTGTGTGAGATATAGGGGGATTTAGTGGCATCTAGTGGTGAGGATTGAAGTGTGCAACCAGCTGAAACTTGGGTCTCTAATGCTGGTCATAGTGGAGTGGCTGCTAACTATAGGGGCTGTCGGGAAAAACTTGAATGGCCCTGACTATAGCCAGTGCTTAGTTTGTCCGTTCTTGGCTACTGTAATAAATCTTTTTTTTGTATATCCCTCTAAATCCTACACACTGGACCTTTAAAAAATAAACAAGAAATATATTACATTTTCTTCTACTGAGCAGACTTTTGAAATCACCAATACTTTTCTTGAGTGAAGTAAAAGTACTTTTTTTCCCCAGTTCTTCATAATACAATTTCTAACAAACTATGAGAACACAAAAACCAGATTTGCAGTCTGTATTCACAGATGACACATTCGTACAAGCAATTTGTGTCTTAATTGTAAGCATGAATCCAAGGGGGCAGATTGTGTGTACTGTTGCAAAGATAATACGAGTGTTTGGGCTGTTGAGTTGGCGAAGGCTGGAGAATCAGATCCCAGAATCGCTGAATCATTCCACTACGAACTGAACATTCCCAGAAACTGTCCTCCGCTGTTTAAACAGCAAAGGACAATTAATGGGGATGCCAGTAAACAAACATTGCAAAACAGTGTCAGGTGTTGAGTAAGTGGAACTTTCTGATACGAGTTTCACTGTGAAACTTAGCGCAATGTGATTAAGGTGCAAACAGAAAGCTTTTTTTTTTTTAAAAAAAAAAAAAATGCTGTGATTTTCACCACTACCTATCTTTTAAAGGCTATAAATGACTGGGTTTTATTTCTAGTCTAGTGACGATACGGGTATCATATGAAACTAGAAGACCGAAGAAGGTTTTCAGGAAGCTATTAAGATATCTGAGTGAAAACTATTTCTGTGGGTACTCACAAGTTTCCCCTTTACAGACATGTCCTCTTTATGTTAGTCCCATGCAGTTTTGGGCACAAACTGTGTACTTTTTTTTGCATGCAATGTTTACACCTATTACAGATTTATGACTAGAAAAACTTGGCACACTGTGCTGAGCTACATCTCAAATGAATCTTCTGGTTTCCATCTTTTAGGTGATATATACCACTTCTCTGTAGCATATACGGCTGACACTAAAGTAAAAGTGAATATCATGAAGTAAAATTTTCATTGCATTCATTTGATTCCCAAACAAAACACTCTGGTAAGAACTGCGTCACCTTTTTAATATGAACTACAAAATGTTTTGAAATGCAAAATAATGGAATTTTAAACTCGCAATTAAAAGTATGATTAAAAGTATGATTAATCATACTTTTAATCATACTTTTAAACACGCAATTAAAAGTATGATTAATCGCAATTAACTTGAAATTCTGCGATTAATTTTGATTTGAAAATGAATTGATTGATAGCCCCAGTGATTTCAACAAACAGAGTGTATGTAGTGAAGTTGTAGTTCTCAATGTAAGCCAATAAGATAAGTTTTATTGCCTGCTATGTACATTATCTGTCTTGGAGTAATCTCATTACAATATTACATGTAAAACGAGTTAGAAAAAGGTAAATAATAAGGAATCACAGTCTTCAGATTATTTTTATTCGACTTATCAAAGAGAGCAAAGGTCTGCTCTCAGGATTGTGAAACTGGATTTTTGGGTCAGCTATAAAGGCCGACAAGAGACTATACCGGCTCCACTTTCAGACAGAAGCTGCATTGCCGGTGAGTCCAGATCCACAGGCATTTGATTTCAACATACAGAGACATGTTTGCTGTGTGCGCCATCGCTCTCCTCTGCTTGACGTCTGTGAGCCATTCAGCTCCTCTGGACTGTAAAGACATAGTTGAACCTTGGGGTCATGTTGATCTTCAACGCTTGGAGGGCAGATGGGTTTTGGTTGCGGACAGTCTGAAAATCATTGAAGCTCCACACCGTTTTAGACCAATTGACAGCCTAACTATTGACTTCCACAACTCAACGTACACTCAAACCAATCGTTACGGTGATGTGTGCCACTATGATTCCCGTAACGTCTCAGTAGAGGGCCCTACCTTTTCTTTTAAGACTGAGTATTTTGGCTTTAATGGGACCATCATCAAAACAACCTGTCAAGACTGTGTGATACTGAGCTTGGCTTTTGAGGGACCAAATTATAGGTCAGAGGAATTGTGCCTGTTCAGCAGAAGGAGGGAGGTGGATGACAAGGAGTTGGACGAGTTCAAAGCTCAGGCGGAGTGTCTGAAGATGCCTAAACCTTTGGTGATGGATCCTTCCAAGGAACTTTGTGCACAACGTTCCACCGCATAAACTGAGGGGAAAACAGAGGATCCAAAGGCTTAGGAGAGTTTGACACGTGAGATCTGTTCACAGTGCACAGTCAGAAAAGCCTTCCTGCTGTGATCACGAGATGCTCAGATATTACTCGGAAGTACATTTCTTTATCATACAGTATTATGTTCATGCTTGTTAAGCCATGCTCAGTTCATCCCCTCCATGCTGATCTATGAGCTACAGTAACCAAGAAAAGAGCATTTGCATATCTTCAATCTGCTTCCTGTGTGTTTCCTCTCATATTGATATGTTTGATATAATAAAACTACTTGTGAAAATAAACTTGATGCAACCATCTCAGATGTAAACAAATGGAAAAAAGTGGATGAAAATAAATTCAGTTACAATCTTCCCCAGAGGTCTGGCTTCATCTTCACTCACTAATAATTGCATTTACTTAGATATTTCAAATTTAATCTGTGCAGTGTGTTACAAATCTTTACAGCACCTACTCCTTATGAGGGTCCACAAAAAAGTGCAGGCAATAAGCATACCAGTCTTCTTGTTTAGTTTAGCTTAATCAAAGGTTCAGTTTTCAAAAGACGTCAACAGATACTGTCACACAGGCCTGTGCAGAGACCTTCAAAGGGCCAGGTGCTCAAAGTTAAAAAGGGGCGCATGAAACATCATTTTAAAATGCCATCCCAATTTACAACATAACCTTATCATCGTACTATTAAGACAACAACATAAACATTCACAGTCTGATGAAATCGGAGATGTATTATGATAAATGAATAGGGAGAAATCATGAATTTAACATCAGTGCTGACTTTTCATAGTTGGGTCATTGTGAACAGGAATCTTTTAAAATTATAGCCTATTGTGGATTTTTTTTAAATTAAATTTCTAATATGACTTTAACATTTGACCTTCATAAAACTGTAAAACTATATGAACCTTTGTATGGTTATAGTCAAGGTCATCCTTTCAGTGAACATATGAAGGAAAGGTATAAAGGCAGTTCAAAGATAATTAAGCTATTCAATGATAATTTAACTTTGGAGCACAGTACAGTAGATTAACTTCAAATTTTATTATAATTGGATTTTATATAACACACAAAAACAACATTGTATTGCACATTATAAAAAGCATTGCTGAAATACAGATCTTTCTTGGTGCTTTTTGGCCACTCTGAGCACCCGTACAGTAATAGACAACTGTCAAAATCCAAGCAGCAGCTGAGCAGGTCTTTATTAGATAGGACAGTCTGGGTTTGAAGGGGGGACAGGAACCCATGAACTGAACGCATGGCTGCTGCAGCAGGGACGCTGCCTTGGCAATGGGGCCCCTGCTCTGCCCCCATCCACTAAACCACCAGGTGCCCTGGGTGTAACACCTGATTTTAATCTCAAATCGAAAAAACAAATTAAGATGAGAGCAAATAATAACAATAAATAAACAATAAAGTTCAACTTCTCAAATTTCCACCATATCAGAAACTGTCTAACTACTAAAGCAGCAGCACAGTATTTCGATGCCATAATCACGTCACATCTGTCATATTGTTTGACAGCTGGACACGCTGCGTGTACAACACTTAGACCCATACAGTCAGTATACCACCAGGCTCTTAAAGTGCTTGACAGGAAGCCAAACACCCATCACCCAGGGCGTAGGTTTTGTTTCAACATATGAAACAGAGAGTTTTGGGTACTCTGTCACAAGATTTAGTGTCAAAGACTTAATTTCCTGCATTCTGGTGAATTTTTATGCACCAATTTGTGCCTTTTCTGCTTCAGTTTACAATGTAAATGTCTTTAATCTTATCTAAATCAAAGTCCTCTGTTCCTTCATGCTTTTATTTGGAGGGCACAAATGCACGTTTTAAATATTGAGAGGGGCATATCCTCTGCGTCCCCCCTGAATTCTACACCTATGCCCATCACCATTAGTGCTGCATAAGAAATCATCACTGACTGAGCTGAGACAATCTCATCTGAGTTACAGACACTAGTCCCCCCCTAAGTGCTTAATAAAGCAGAAAACAACTGATGATAGATACATTGGATCTGTGGCAAGAGGGGATTGTGTAATACCTATGAGGAGGACTGCCTTCGGACAGTCAGCTCTCTCAGTGAGAGCAGCTCACATGGAACAGTCTGCCAACACTTACCAGAAACTGTGACACATATTGTTCATTTAAAATCCTGGATACAAGACAATCAAGTGTGTGACTACACTCTGTAACTTATTCGGAATTTGAAGTGTGTTTTGTTTTTACGTTTTATGTATTGTTGTCCCTGTTTTTAAAGTATTTTATGTTATATATCTTATGTAATGTGTTGTTATATGTACAGTATTGCAGTTCCTGTTTTGATGTATTTCATGACTAAAAATTAGCCAAGTTGGCTAAACTGGGACCAATAACTAACTAATAAATGGAAATAAATGAATAAAATATCACATTAGGCAAGGCATGGGTGTAAATAATAAATTAAATGTGTATTATAAATTCAGCACACTTTCAGTCTCACTGTGGGAATAAGCAATAATGAATATTGGAAGAGCACATTTTGCCAGACAGGTTTAAAGTCAAATCCTTCTAATCTTCTTCTAATCTCTACTAATCTACACTAACTTGGTGTGCCAAACAAAGTAGAGGTAAGTTTTTAATTTATTTTTTTTTATTCCTTTCCACACTCAGATGTGTATTTAACAGTACAATAAATGATCTAAAATACTATAAGACTTCTATAAAGGTGGACACATTTTTCATTTTATTTGATGAGCAATATTTGACTGACCATGAACCCACACCATAACTACAGGTAAGAGTAAACATGCAGTGTAAACAAGGACTAAAAGTTAGAATTTTGCTACATTTCACAATCACTAAATCCACAGGTGGTCAGGGGGCTATCATGACACAACAAGACAACAGACAGGCAGGCGGGTGGAGGTTGGGGGTGGGGGAGGTGGAGGTTGGGTTTTAGCCCTCACCCTCTGTGACCCAACCGTCGGGTGACCATTTTAGAGCACTTTGAAACATAACCCTTAGATCAGGGGTTTGCTAACTCCCAAAATAAAAACTACTATCTTTTATATGTATTGTGTTTATTACAAACAAGAACAGGAGCCAATCTGAAATCACCATAAATAAACAACTTAGTTGAAAAACAGTAAAAATAGATTTGCAAATTTCAACTTTTTCTTTTTTTTTTTTTTTTTTGTACAGTACTCTGGATGCCTTTTGCCTTTTTATTTTCTCTTACTCTAATGCTCTACACCACATACTCTACACTCCACCCTACCCATCAGTGCTCAAGCATTAGAGCTGTAGATCATTATTGTTGTGTTTGTATTTTGTTTGTTTTTTCTGTTTTGTTTTGGTTTGGTTTTTTTGAAGGGGGTTAGGACTTTGTTAGCTCCCTATGTCACCTATAGGATGATCCGCATCTCCCCAGTGGGAACAACAGTATGTATGTGTGGATGGATGGATGGGTGGACGGATGAATGATTTATGGATGTATGTGTGTATGAGGGAAATACTTCACATAGTTTGTGAATGCCAAGAAATCTCTCTGTTTTCCAAAGTAGGAAGCATTTATTTATTTTCAGTATCTCTTGTGTCCTATGTGATAACTGTGCTGGATGGTAACTAAGTTCACTTAGTTAAGCACAATTTTGAGATACTTGTACATGAATGCATCCATTTTAACAATTTAAAATCTATATAATAATATATCAGACATAATGTCATTTTTTCTGCTGAAGGAGTACTAAATAGGATTGTAAATGAAGGATTTTTTACTTGTAACCAGTGCTTTTGTTGTACTGGAACCTAAAAGATCTGAGTATTTCTGTCACCACTGCCTACCACTTTAAGAGCAGTGACAAAAAGCCTTTAAGCCATGCCCAATTTAGGTTCTTATTTTCCTCAGTGCGTTATTAAGCACTGATCTCTCAAAATAAATTAGACTTTGTGAAGGTTTCATAAAATGTTTTGTCATTTTCACAGTGACAGAATCGACA
The DNA here is from genome assembly GCF_011397635.1 of Epinephelus fuscoguttatus. Classification (NCBI taxonomy): domain Eukaryota; kingdom Metazoa; phylum Chordata; class Actinopteri; order Perciformes; family Serranidae; genus Epinephelus; species Epinephelus fuscoguttatus. The sequence goes on along the minus strand of NC_064754.1, from coordinate 37,838,109 downwards.
GGTGGAGAGAGGACTGCACTCTGGCGGTGTTGCAAGACTGGAGATTTTTGATTCAACTAAGTATTTGCACACACAGTACAACAGAGAGTAAATATCCTCACCACCACATTTATGCATGTGCAGTATAACAGCTTATATGATTTTAGCCCACAGTAAAACCAATGGTATCCCAGTAATATCACTGAATATGTACAGGACTTCAATCCAAGGAAAGAACAAACAATAAATACTTTTTCTTTTTTCGTTTTGTGTGATTACAGATATGTGACTCACCCTGAATCCAGAACAGTTAACAACCAAGGTAAACAATGACTAATGTTTCCAATGTTCTTTCATTGCACAACCACTTAATCCGCAGGTGGATAAGAGACTATAAAACCAACAAAGCCTCTTTCACAGACACATACTCAGTTAGACACCACAGTGCAACTGAGACGTGACATTAATATCTCAACAACAAGACAACAGACAGACAGTCATGTTTGCTGTGTTTGCAGTCGCTTTCTGCTTGGTGTCTCTGAGCCATTCAGCTCCTCTCTCCTGCGATGACTTGGTCATGCCTTTAGATCATGTGGATCGTCATCATTTGACGGGAAGATGGACTTTAGTTGCAGGCACTATGAATGACAGTGCAGCTGCAGACGTCCTGAAGAAAAGAGACAGCACAGCTATTTATCTGCACAATTCTTCGTGCACCCATGTCAGCCGCACTGGTGACACATGCAGATATCATTATCGCAATATCTCAATGGAAGGCAGCGTCTTAAAGATGAAGTTCAAGACCTTTAACTTCACTGGGACCTTCCACCATACGTCCTGTAAAGACTGTATGGCGTTCAAGCTGGCCACAGTGTCACCAAATTACAAGAGAGTGGAATTCCTTCTGTTCAGCAGGAGAAGGGAGGTGGAGCAGGAGGTGACGGAAGAGTTCAGTGCTCAGGTGCAGTGTCTGAACATGCCTCCTCCTACTATTATGGATCCAACCAAGGAGCTTTGTCCAGAGCAGGCTGACAGCAATCCAGAGGAAACAGAGGAACAAAAGGCTTAAGAGACTTTGCTACATGATGTCTGTTCACACAGTGTGAATAAATGTTGATGCATTTCAATTTTATTCCATCAGAGAAAAAAAATAAATTATTTTGAAAAACATAAGATGCTCATTGAGTTTTATTAAAGGTTTATACATACATAGTAGTGGCCTTCAGTCTCAAGAGACCATGGCACATGTATGATTGAATTGGATCAGATGGTGCTAGGAGCAGTGCTTCGTATGGCTAAAAAGTCCCACTCTCGAATGGCAGACTCTCTGGCAGTGATTACACTTGAATACACTGTTGCCTGCTGGGGCTGATTTGGGTGCTTTTCGCCGTGCTCTCCTTTCCACTGCTGCTTGACTCAGCACAGTTTCACTCTTCTGGGTTCCTTTCCAGACCTCCTGCCTCCAGCTGGCACGGTCGTGTATATATATATATATATATATATATATATATATATATATATATATACATATATATATATATATATATATATACATATATATATATATATATATAATTTTTCATGCACCAATTTCCCCACTAAATTCTACACCTATGCTGTATATTTTATGCTACTTAAAACTTTGACAACTGTTCTTCACCACATTTCAGAGAAACATTTTGTACATTTTACATTTACATGCTACATTTACACCACGTTACTCTACATCAAAGTTACCAGCTACATTTCAAAAGAAAATGATGTATATACAGATATACTACGGAAGCGTATTGCTGCCACACCAGGAAAAAAAAATAATGGGTCAGTATTATGTTATGACGTGAAAAGTTTATTGTTCTAACAAGAATTTTTTCACATAACATATAACAATATATTTTCATGTTATAACAACATATTTTCACGTTATAACGTGATAACTTATATTGTAAAAATGTGAAAAGTTTCAAGTTATAACATGATAATTTATATTGTTAGGACATTAAAAGTTCCACATTATGATGCAATATTTGGTCTTGGGAGGAGGTGCACCCATATACTCCTGTTGTGATTTTACACTTGGCTATTTGCAATAAAGAGGCATCAACATGGCCCACGACATGGATAACATGAAACTATAGTGTTATAACATGAAACTGTATCGTTACAACATGAAAAGATTCTTGTTAGAACCATAAACTTTTCATGTTATAACATAATACTGATCCATTATTTTTTTTCGTGATGTAGCAGCAATACACTCCCCAAGTACACAGTCTATGTGATAAGCTCATAAAATATAACACATTGGTTAAGATGAAATCAGTGGTTCCCAACCTATTTGACTAGTGACTCCTTACAAAAAAAATTGTATAGTTGGGACCCTTTGGCACATTTCAGATGTCTGAGTTGTCTCAGTTGAACCAAAGAGACATTCCCCCTCTAAACTTCCCAGATCATTTTATTATTCTTTCAGAATTGAAACAATTTAATGATTTTGTACTCATTCATACTTACACATAAACTCCAAACTTTTAACTTTGTTCCTCATCTTCCATACATTTCAGATGTAATTCAACTTTTAAATACCATCAGAACTTTTTAGAATATTCAAACTTATTTGGAGCTTACACCTCTCAGATTTACCTTGTGACTCTTCAGGGGCTCCAACTGAACCATTACACTACCTACACATATGTGAGGCAGTTCAGACTAGCTTTACCTTGACCAGCTACAGCAACAAAATGCTTCTTTTACATAAATGCATCAGTATCAACAATCTAATAATGCCACATACTGTATAGTAATGTATCTGTATTTTTTTTTTCCAAATAGAATTTTGTCTGTATTTTTACCACAGTCAAGTATCTGAGTACCTTTCCATCACTGCCTGCAGGTGGGAGACTTGCTGTTTGCTGGAAGAGCCCCCTTATGGTGTCTCTAATGCATTGGTTACTTTCATGACTGGATACTGTTAATGCTGAGCAAAGGCAAAAATGGTATTATTTGCTCTGCTATTGTAGGAAAGTCCTAATTTGTTAATCAGATAACTGTTATTTAAGGTGCTGATATCTATGCATATGTTTGTGTGTTCATATTTATAATTATGTGCATGTGTATTTGTACAAGCTAGAAGAACATAAGAAAGCATTCACACCAAATAAAACCTTTAATAAAACTCAATGAGCATCTTATGTTTTTCAAAATAATTTATTTTTTCTCTGATGGAATAAAATTGAAATGCATCAACATTTATTCACACTGTGTGAACAGACATCATGTAGCAAAGTCTCTTAAGCCTTTTGTTCCTCTGTTTCCTCTGGTTTGCTGTCAGCCTGCTCTGGACAAAGCTCCTTGGTTGGATCCATAATGGTAGGAGGAGGCATGTTCAGACACTGCACCTGAGCACTGAACTCCTCCATCACCTCCTGCTCCACCTCCCTTCTCCTGCTGAACAGAAGGAAGTCCACTCTCTTGTAATCTGGTGACACTATGGCCAAGGACATCACAATGCAGTCTTTACAGGACGTATGGTAGAAGGTCCCCGTGAAGTTAAAGGTCTTCACTTTGATCATCAGGATGTGGCCCTCTAATGAGATGTTGTGGGAATAAGAATTGCATCTGTCACCGACGCGGTAGGCTTGGGTGTATGAGGTGTTGTGGAGCTCAATAGTTATGCTGTCTCTGTCTTTTAGGACGCCCACAGCTGCACTGTCATTCAGGCTGCCTGCAACTAAAACCCATCTTCCCTCAAAATAATGAGGATCCAGTTGATCCAAAGGCCGGACCAAGTCTTCACAGGACAGAGGAGCTGAATGGCTCAGAGGCACCAAGCAGAGGAGAGCGATGGCACACACAACCACAAACATATTGTATTGTTTGAGCTCAGTCACTGTCTGTCTCACAGATGTGTTTAATGGACAATGTGGCCGATGAAGAGGTCTGGCTGCTTTTATAGTTTTCTCAGAAACCTCCAGTTTCTCAACACAGAAAATACCAGAGAACAGAGCGCCCCCTTCACCTGTGGACTCTGTGATTGTGAAATAGATAAATGTTTTTAGTGCTAGCTGTGACTGTTTTTTGTTTACAGTGATATTTTCCTAGTTGGCTCTCTCTTACCTGTGGTAACATTGTGGATACACTGTTATGTAAGTTCTGTGAAATTAATATTTGTGATAGAATACCAGTAGAAGCAGATATCAACAGTATGTAGTCTGTAAATGCAAGCTGCACACACTCATTTTTTATAGCATTTAATTTATTGTGATCAATACACTTCTGAGTCACTGGAGGGCTTAAAAACAAACAAACAAAAAAGGGTTGGCATATTTCACTTTGTCAGGTCAAATCCTCTTTTCTGATTTAAGATTCATTTTTTCTCATTCACACTGATCTGTCTGAGACACTGCTCTGGAAATGAAGGACTTCCCTGAATGACAGCTTTGGCACATACACAAGCAAACATATGTCTGTGGATTAAAACATAGAAACTATTATATTGCACATGCATGAAGGTAGTGTTAAAGATGTTTACTCTCTGTTGTGCCATGTGTTCAAATACTTAGTTGGCTCAGAAACCTCCAGTTTAGCTGCGCAGTGGATGCCAGAGTGCAGAGTCCCTTCTCCACCTGTCGATTCTGTAATTGTGAAATGATGGAATTATTTCAGCTTTATCAAAGTCTAATTTAATTATAGATTATACGTGCTTAATCTGAAACATTCTGATATTCCACACATTGAGGAAAATGAGCCCATGAACTGGTCAGGGATAAAAGCTGTATATTAACAGTCTTTTGCACCTCTGCTTATTTAGGGTTATCCACATATCTGACTCAACATACTTGTAATGAATAATAACAAAAATATTCAAGAATAGGCAGAACAAGACATAAACATATACATGATCTTTTTTTCACTATAAAATGCGCTTTCCACAAAACAATTATTTTGACTGGTCTGAGATTACAAAATTGGGCAGAGCTATACCATATTAGTTATTACTATACTGGACTGGACCGAAATTACCAGACTTCACCGTACAGCAAAAATCCTTCACTATTATTCTGCTGTATTTTTTGGCTCTCAACTCGTTCCACATTTTTCAACATAGAAACTTTTTTCAAACATAAAAATGTTCAGCTCAATTAGCACAGTCAGGCTATTTAATTTTGTATTTTCAGAAATATTCCACATATTCCAGGACAAAATCTGCATTCAGAGGAACGGACGAAATGTTGAAAATTGAAATATTTGTATGTATTTTAAATTCTTATGTTGTCATTCATACTTTTACCTAGAAACTATATTTAAAAGTTGAATAATTCCAAACCTTCTGTACACTGTAGGTGTAATTCAGCTTTTAAGTCCATTAAAACGTTTTAAAAATATGCAGCCTTTTTTAGAGCTTTGTAAAAATGTCCTCCTCAGATTTTTACATTAATGACATCACAGCTAGAGTGGAGAAGAGCTTCAGGATATTCCGAAAAAAATTCTTCAGCTTCCTCTCATACACACAATTTCAACTCTAGGTAACAATGTAATAAAATGTGTCCCCTTTCATACAGTGTTCGCTCTCGTTTACACTACACGCACATACAAATTCCACAAAGCACGTGTTCCATATCTTTCATATATAATGGGCATTATTCAACTTTTAAAGCCAGCCGTCCTGGTTGGCATCAGGTTTTCAAAACATCTGAAAATATTTTCCCATCTTTCATACATTATGGATATTATTCAGCTTTTCAAAGACTTCCATTTTCACCAATTAAACCCATTTCCTCTTTTCCAGCTATTCCTACCATTTTACCAAGATTACCCATATAAGCCAGTATTTAGTGTCAGCTTTTCAACAGTCCTTAAAGTATTCCAATCTTTTTAACATTACGGTCATTATTCAACTTTTAAAACCTGTATTTCAGTGTAGTGGCAGCTTTTCAACATCCAGCATTCACAATGCAGATTCTCCAGAAATTGCTTTCTTTTGTTTAAACGGCTGTTCAGTGCACAAAAAGGTCAAATTATCCAGTATTTCAGAGATGAGACAAAGGTCAAAAAACTATTTGTGAACCATAATAAAACCTGCTTAAATTCATTTCCCGCCCCATTAATCATCAAGACCTGTTACCTGTATATAAACAAGTTAAAACTAGCTTCACTTTGACCTGCACAGAACTATTTCTCTGCAGAGTGAGTATTAAAGTTTTTACTACTTTCACCACAGTCAAATTATTGCACTTTTTTTTTTTGCAAATTTAAATTTCCTAATCAAACTTTTATTTAAGTTGTGGATATTTATGTATAAGCTTGTATGTATGTTCATATTTATATCTGTTTTCATGTGTATTTGTTAATGCATATACACTTAGCAAAAATAGAGCTTCCCTTATCCAGTAGGAAGGGAACAGGAAAAGATCTTGTATTCTGTGTCTTTATGTGTATTTGATGTGTTTGTCGTATGTCTCGTTTTGCTTGTTAATGAATATTTTTCATTATTCACATACACACGTATGTTGACTCACTATTTAAACTTAACGTTTCTGAAATAATTCCATCATTTCACAATCACAGAATCGACAGGTGGAGAAGGGACTCTGCACTCTGGCATCCACTGCGCAGCTAAACTGGAGGTTTCTGAGCCAACTAAGTATTTGAACACATGGCACAACAGAGAGTAAACATCTTTAACACTACCTTCATGCATGTGCAATATAATAGTTTCTATGTTTTAATCCACAGACATATGTTTGCTTGTGTATGTGCCAAAGCTGTCATTCAGGGAAGTCCTTCATTTCCAGAGCAGTGTCTCAGACAGATCAATGTGAATGAGAAAAAATGAATCTTAAATCAGAAAAGAGGATTTGACCTGACAAAGTGAAAATCTATTATAATTCTATTCAGTTTAAAGTATTGCTCCTTGCTTAAACAAGTTAGTTGCAATATGCCAACCCTTTTTTGTTTGTTTGTTTTTAAGCCCTCCAGTGACTCAGAAGTGTATTGATCACAATAAATTAAATGCTATAAAAAATGAGTGTGTGCAGCTTGCATTTACAGACTACATACTGTTGATATCTGCTTCTACTGGTATTCTATCACAAATATTAATTTCACAGAACTTACATAACAGTGTATCCACAATGTTACCACAGGTAAGAGAGAGCCAACTAGGAAAATATCACTGTAAACAAAAAACAGTCACAGCTAGCACTAAAAACATTTATCTATTTCACAATCACAGAGTCCACAGGTGAAGGGGGCGCTCTGTTCTCTGGTATTTTCTGTGTTGAGAAACTGGAGGTTTCTGAGAAAACTATAAAAGCAGCCAGACCTCTTCATCGGCCACATTGTCCATTAAACACATCTGTGAGACTGACAGTGACTGAGCTCAAACAATACAATATGTTTGTTGTTGTGTGTGCCATCGCTCTCCTCTGCTTGGTGCCTCTGAGCCATTCAGCTCCTCTGTCCTGTGAAGACTTGGTCCAGCCTTTGGATCAACTGGATCCTCACCATTTGGAAGGAAGATGGGTTTTAGTTGCAGGCAGCATGAGCCATCCCCTGTACCTAGAGCGATTTAAACAGAGAGACAGTGCCACTGTAAACTTCTCCAGCAACACCAGTGACACTCATATTTCCTACTCTCTCAGCATCCATTTTAATAACGATTGTCTGTATGATACCTACAACATCTCCCTGGAGGGCAGCAGCTTTACCTTCGATGGGACAGATAAAAGCAACCTCAGTGCAAATTTCGTCCATACATCCTGTCAAGACTGCATATTGATGCACATGATCAAAGAGTCTGGAAAGCGGCAGCGTTTTTACCTGCTCAGCAGGAGGAGGCAGCTGGAGCAGAAGGAGATGGAGGAGTTCAGAGCTCAGCTGAAGTGTCTGAACATGCCTCCTCCTCATGTGATGGATCCTACCAAGGAGCTTTGTCCAGAAGAGACAGCCGGCAATCCAGCAACTCAAACTGAAGAGAAAACAGAGGAACAACACAACTAAAAAACAGTAAACAGACACGTGGTCCCACTGTGTTGATCAAGTGTATGTTACCATCAGTGGATGTTTGTGGAGATGTTAATTTGCCATTTTCTTTCATGTGTTTTCAAAAGCACACCAAGATGGCCATCAAAGATTTGGTGATTTTCTCTTTTATGTAATTATTATTATATATCATTCCTGTATGTCTTACTTTTAAACTGGAAATAAAATCCTTTTTTTAAAATGTAACTTTTTGGAAAGACTTTTTTTTCAGATCATTTGAAGTTACTTTGCAAATTCTGACTTTCTGTCAGAATTTGCAAAGTAACTTGAATTGAATTTCCTGCAGCGTCTTTTGGAGAATCAGCTATATGTTAAAGCTGAAAAGTGTGAGTTTCACCAGGACACAGTGTCCTTCCTGGGGTTTGTATTGTCTGCTGGGAAATTGGAGATGGACTCTGCCAAGGTCAAGGCTGTGCTGGAGTGGCCCCAACCCACAACCCGGAAGGAGCTTCAAAGGTTCCTGGGGTTTGCTAACTTTTATAGGAGGTTCATACGCAGTTATAGTTCTGTTGCTGCCCCACTAACTGCCCTTACTTCTTCCAAGGTTCCCTTTTCCTGGCCGGCTGCTGCAGAGGAGGCCTTTTGCAAACTTAAGAAGGCCTTCACATCTGCTCCCATTCTAGTCACGCCTGATCCTCAGCTCCAGTTTGTGGTTGAGGTAGACGCCTCTGACGTGGGAGTGGGTGCAGTTCTGTCTCAGCGCTCCCCCAGTGATGATAAGCTGCACCCCTGTGCTTTCTTCTCTCATCGTCTGTCTCCCACAGAAAGAAACTATGATGTTGGCAATCGAGAGCTGTTGGCTGTCAAGATGGCACTGGAAGAGGAGAGACACTGGCTGGAGGGGGCGGAAAATCCATTCCTGGTCTGGACTGACCATAAGAACCTGGAGTACATCAAGACAGCTAAGCGTCTCAACTCCAGACAAGCAAGGTGGGCACTTTTCTTCTCTCGATTCAACTTCACCCTTTCCTACAGTCCAGGGTCCAAGAATGTGAAGCCAGATGCCTTGTCACGCCAGTTTGTCAAGGAGGGGGAACTCTCTGAACCTGACACTATCCTGCCAAGCCAGTGTCTCATTGCCACCGCACGGTTCTCCATAGAGCAAGAGGTACTGGAGGCTCTCCGTCAACATCCATCTCCAGGTAATGAGCCTAGTGGGAGGCTGTTTGTCCCTGTGTCTGTCCGCTCCCAGGTTCTTCAATGGGCTCATGCTTCCAAACTCGCCTGCCACCCGGGGGTCCAGCGCACCTTGGCTAATCTTTGACAGAGGTTTTGGTGGCCTCAAATGCAGAGGGACGTGTTGGAGTATATAGCTGCCTGTCCCAACTGTGCCCAGGGGAAGCCGTCCAACCGTCCTCCATCTGGCCATCTACACCCACTGCCCATTCCTCGCCGGCCCTGGTCTCACATAGCCCTGGATTTTATCACTGGTCTTCCGGAGTCTGAGGGTAACACAGTCGTCCTTACTGTTGTAGATCGTTTTTCTAAGTCTGTGCATTACATTCCACTGCCTAAACTGCCCACAGCCAAGGAAACTGCTCAACTCCTAGTACAACATGTTTTTAGGATACATGGTCTGCCTACTTCTGTGGTCTCCGACAGGGGTCCTCAATTTACCTCTCGTTTTTGGAAAGCTTTCTGTACTCTCATAGGTGCTACAGTGGATCTGTCGTCGGGCTTCCATCCGCAGACCAATGGCCAAACTGAGAGAGCCAATCAGCACCTTGAGACCACCCTCCGCTGCATTGTCAGCCAGAACCCATCTTCCTGGAGTCAAGTCCTTCCCTGGGTGGAGTATGCACACAATTCCCTGCCTGTCTCCTCTACTGGACTCTCTCCATTTCAAGTCTGTTTTGGGTATCAACCCCCGTTGTTCCCCTCGCAAGAGGAGGAGATACTTGTGCCTTCTGCCCAGGCTTATGTCCGTAGATGTCACCGGACCTGGCAACGAGCTCGTGCCCAACTCCTACGGTTTTCAGCCCGTCAAAAGGATCAGGCAGACCGCCGCCGCTCCGCTGCCCCCCGATACCGGATTGGACAACAAGTTTGGTTGTCGTCCAGGAACCTGCCCCTCCGGACTATATCCAGAAAGTTGACTCCTAGGTTCGTTGGTCCTTTCCCGCTGTCAAAAATTATTAATTCCTCTGCTGTTCGTTTACAGTTGCCCCGGACCCTTCGGAGAATCCATCCCACCTTTCATGTTTCGTGTATCAAGCCAGTACGCACCAGCACTCTCGCCCCACCCACCAACCCTCCTCCTCCTCCCAGGCTCGTTGATGGTGAAGAAGTCTACACTGTCAAGAAACTCCTCAAGTCTCGGCGCCGAGGGAGGGGCATTTGGTATTTGGTGGACTGGGAGGGCTATGGCCCTGAGGAGAGGTCTTGGGTTCCTTCCAGGGACATCTACGACCCCACCCTCATCAGGGAGTTCCACCACCTGCACCCTGATCAGCCTAGTAGGACGCCTGGGGGCGTCCGTAGAGGAGGGGGTACTGTCATGGACTCTGCTGGAGCTTCTTAGCCCCACCCTCCTGCTGCTCCTCCTGCTCACACCCCTCTGCTCATCCTCCAGTCAGCCCTGCCAGTTTTTTCCCGCCAGTACTCTGTCCACACCCATTTGCCTTCCCCCTGCATTGACTGTCTGCCAATCAGTGACCAGCCTGCTCAGCCACTACACACCTGTTCCTTATCTTCTCATTATCCCCTCAGTATTTATACCAGTCAGTTTTCCCCTGTTGTTTGCCAGATCGTTGTTGGTGCTTATGCCTGCCTCGTATCCCGCCTGTGTCCTTGGATTAATGACCTGTGCCTGTTTACCTGGTTTGTGTTTTTGCCTGACGCCTCTGTACCTCTGCCTGATAACTTGGATTTTTGGTTTTGACTCTTGCAATGGACTGTACTCTTCTCTACTGAAAAAACTCAGTAAAATCTCAGTTTTTGCCTTATTCCTGCCTCTGCCTTGTGAGTCTGCGTGTGGGTCCTCTCTGTTTCATGATACTTTCACTCTATACATTATGGTAATTATTCATTCTTAACCATCCTGCAGGCATACAGTAACATCAGTGGCATGAAGGTATAGTGCCGCAGGGATTGCATTCTTCATTAGAGAAAGAGAGATCATTTACAGGATACATAACTGAATAGTTTTTTGCAAAGTCTTACTTTTTTCTTTGATCAGTTTTGAATTTGATATTGCAGTTGCTTGAAACTGATATGCTTGCATCGAATCTGTAACAAATCTGGTAAATGTTTGAAATCAAAAGCAGTATGAGGGGACAGAAGACATCTTGCTTCAGAAAAAAAAGTTTAGAAACAGGTAATCAGTTAGCTAACAAATGAGTTCAAAGCTAGGCTGGATACCATGACTATGGAGCACACTATCTGGTTAAGGGAAGCGCTGGCTGACGGGTATATTGAGGGCTGGTTGGACAAAATAGCTGGAAACAGTGGGGACAACTCATTAAAAACCTCAACTTTATTTGTAATTCCATTTTAGTCACGCAAAGTGAGTTCTGGCATCAGTCCAAGCAGGATCTTTGTTACCTGAGTGTGAACTAATGGGCATTTTATTCTCTCTGAATTCCAAGCCCTGCCGGCATTGGTTACGGTCAGTACAATCACCAGGAAAAATGTTGGCATTGTACGTTTCTGCAAACCACAGATGCAATTATACATTATTATATGTCGGATACGATAAAACTTTGTGTTTCTTTATGTCTGAACGACGCTGTGTTTAAATACAAAAACCTCTTGGTTATGGTTAGAAAAAATTTTGACTTACAAAAAACAGTATTGGTGGCACAATCAGGGCGGGACAGGCTGTTGGTGTCTTGGTAAACAACAAAAAAAGTTTTTTGAGTCACTATTTATGATGGAATAACAGCAACAGATTGCGAAATTTGAAACACAGCAACAGCTCACTTAAAAACAACCAGTTTAATGGACTCAAACAATGGTCTGCAGCTTGGCAGGCATCTCGACGAGGTTTCACACGATTCATGATCCTCTCTACCCTTTGATGACAAAGCTAGCTCATGTACTACATCACTTTTTTGTAGATATTTTGTGTGGCTTTTTTGCTTTTATTTGATAGGAAAGCTATAGCGTGTAGTCGGGAGAGAGAGGGTAATGACATGCAGCAAAGGGTAATGGGTTGGAATCGAGCTTGTGGCCTCTGTGTGTGGGATGCCTGTTCTACCAGGCGAGCAAGTGGGCGCCCCCTACATCACTTTTTTAACATTGCTATGATAGGTATAAAACGTGTAAATGTAGGCCTAACATATTTGTGGTTTGCAGAAACATCACATGCCAGCATTTTCTTCTGGTGACTGACTGTACTACTCCTGTCAACCTTTAAATTCTTGCACAGCAAATATGCAGTATACAATGACAATAGGTGCTGATTTCCCAATTGAAATTCTTTCTAATTTGTAGCGGGGGCCTTTAGCTCACCTGGTAGGGTGTGCACCTGATATATGATAATAGGCGGAGTCCTTTGCAGTGGCCTGAGTTCGACATCAACCCTTGGCCCTTTGCTGCATGTCATCCTCTCTCTCAAAAGCAGACTTATCAATTGTCATTTCTAGCCAACAATTGCTGACAAAAGTACAAGTGATTTTCATTTACAGACTGTGACTGTTTTCTTTTGATACATTGATTATTAATTATAGATCTTGAAAGAGAGAATAGACCTTTTTTCACAGCTGAAATTTTAACTAGGAAAAGCACAGGTGTGACTGATAACACTAACAGTGGCTATTAAATGGAGGAAAACAGTGAGCCAGCATGCACAATACCAGTACCATAAAAATCAAAGCAGCTGAATGGAATTCAGCCATCATTCATTTTAGCATCTACAGATGTTTTTTCCTACAATGACACAAAATGTCTGCAGTGAAAAAGGCCTATTATCTGCACAAATCCTGATCCTCAAGATCAATCAACTGCATTTATCATTCAAAACTGCAGTTTTTAGCACTATACCTGTACAAACACTTTTTTTCAGAATTGTAATACAAGAACAGAACAAACACCAGCAACATGTTTGACACAGTGAACCAACAACGTTGCCAGAGGTAAGAGAGAGTCAATAAGTAAACATCCAGTGCAATCACTCAGAAGTCACAGTTCTCAAACATTTACTCATTTCACAATCACAGAATCCACAGGTCAGAGGGGGACTCTGCTCTCTGGTATTTTTCAGTGTTGTGAAACTGAAGCTTTCTGAAGCAACTATAAAACCAGAAAACCAACTGTACCATTTAGATACTACAGTCCAACTGAGACCTGATTTAATCATCCCAGCAGCGTGCACACATTAAAATAGACAACAATGATTTCAGCATACAGAGGCATGTTTGATGGGTGTGCCATCGCTCTCCTCTGCTTGGTGTCTCTGAGCCATTCAGCTCCTCTGTCCTGTGAAGACTTGGTCCGGCCTTTGGAGCAACTTGATCCTCGTCATTTGGAGGGCAGACGGGCTTTAGTTGCAGGCAGCCTGAGCCATCTCCCGTACATGGAGCGATTCAAAGACAGAGACAGTGCCACCGTAAACTTCGTCAACAACACCAGTGAAACCAACATCTCCATGAGTCGCAGCCTGAGTTCCCATAACGAGTGCCACTATGTGTCCTATAACATCTCCCTGGAGGGCAGTAGCTTCACCTATAAGGATGGCAATCTAACCACAACCTTTATTTATACATCCTGTCATGACTGCATACTGATGAGCTTTGATGTAGAGTCTGGGAAGCGGCAGCATTTTTACCTGTTCAGCAGGAGGAGGGAGCTGGAGCAGACGGAGATGGAGGAGTTCAGAGCTCAGGTGAAGTGTTTGAACATGCCTCCTCCTCATGTGATGGATCCTACCAAGGAGCTTTGTCCAGAAGAGACAGCCGGCAATCCAGCAACTCAAACTGAAGAGAAAACAGAGGATAAGAAGGATTGAAAGACATTTCGAAAATAATTCGTTACACAGTTTTGATAAGTTGTATGCCAAAATCAGATTATAAAGGTCATGTGTTGGAAAACATCACATCTGTTTTACCTTTTGTCTAATCTGTAACACAAATTAAATTATTTTCAAGAGGCAACCTTTTCAGAAGTGTTTGTTTTTCAATTTGTTGAAATTTTGTGACACAAAGGGATAGTGCTGCATAATTTGTACCCCTGATTAGAGAAACAAACATGATTTCCTTGACATACCACTAAAAATATACAGGATATACAGGGGCAGAATTTTGATTTCAAAGGTCAAGGGTGGGGTGGTGATGGTGGCTGTGTCACAGTTAGTACAGTCACAAATCCTCGAAAGAGCCTCAGTTTTTTTAGATACCCCTACTCAAGATAGAACAAAATTCATAATTTTGATATGGGCCCTTCATAAAATGATGGTTGTAAAGTATTTTATTCACCAAAACACAGCAAAAAGTGATGAAACTGATCAACACATTGACTCACCCTATAGGTAAAAAAGCGCAAAATAAAAATGCTCTGGAGACTGTGTGTGTTTGTCTGCATTGTCCCTTAGCTGTTCTAAAATCACTGTAAACCACGGGCTGTCATAACTTATTGCTTACACACATATCATTTTCTAATGCAAGCTAACCTGACAATGTACTGTATATATACAATGTGTTGTGGAACAAGCAGTAAAAGCACAAAAAACACAGCTTTACAGTTCAAAAAAGGTGGGTTTATTCTACCATAAAATTAATTTTACAAAGCATATGGCTAAAGACAACAGGATTTGAGTTAAACGGTCATTAACCTTTTGTGTGGCTGTGGGCACAGCCATCACACAATGTTACATTGATATTTTCACGTGATCCTTGGCCTGCAGTTTCTCTTGATTTTTATTGATTGATTAAGTGAGGGTTTTAAACACATTACACACATATTTTGTACTGTATGTGTCATCACTTCTATATATATATAGACTCCATTGGCTTCAGTCAGGGTGTACATGAACCCACTCACTGTTTTAACCATACCCTCGATCTAGTTCTGACGTATGGAATTGAAATTGATAATCTAAAAGTCTTTCCACAGAATCCCTCGCTATCAGATCATTATCTGATTACTTTTGATTTCTTTTTACTCGATTATACGCCACTCAGCAACAGTTACTATACTAGATGTTTATCAGATAGTGCTGTCGCAAAATTTAAGGAAAAGATTACTCCGTCATTAAATTCAATACCAAGTCCCTCAGTAACAGAGGTTTCCTGTACCGACTTTGATCATTTTGTCGATAGCGCTGTAGGCTCGCTGCGAACAACACTTGACTCTGTAGCTCCTCTTAAAAAGAAGTTAAAAAAGCGAAGAAAGTTCGCTCCTTGGTATAACTCTCAAACCCGTAAGTTAAAACAAATATCGCGAAAATTTGAAAGGAATTGGCGATTAACCAAACTGGAAGAATCTCGTTTAATCTGGACAGACAGTCTCAAAACTTATAAGAGGGGCCTCTGCAATGCCAGAGCAAACTATTATTCAGCATTAATAGAAGACAATAAGAACAACCCCAGGTTTCTTTTCAGCACTGTAGCCAGGCTGACTGAGAGTCAAAGCTCTATTGAGCCTTGTATTCCTTTAGCCCTTAGCAGTAATGATTTTATGAGCTTTTTTAATGACAAAATTCTAACTATTAGAGGCAAAATTCATGACCTCCTGTCCTCAGATAGTAGGCCTACCTATCTAACCTCAAACACAGCTGTAAAACCTAATATATATTTAGATTGCTTCTCCCCAATTTCTCTTCAAGAATTGACCGCATTGATTTCTTCATCTAAATCATCTACATGTCTCTTAGACCCCATCCCAACTAGGCTACTTAAGGAGGTCTTTCCTTTAGTTAACACTCATATATTAGATATGATCAATATATCCTTATTAACAGGCTATGTACCACAGTCTTTTAAGGTAGCTGTAATTAAACCTCTACTAAAAAGCCCACCCTGGATCCAGAGGTGTTAGCCAACTATAGACCAATATCTAATCTTCCCTTTATGTCAAAGATCCTTGAGAAAGTAGTCAGACCAGCTGTGTGATTTTCTCCATGATAATAATCTATTTGAGGAATTTCAGTCAGGATTTAGAGTGCATCATAGCACTGAGACAGCACTAGTTAAAATTACAAATGACCTTCTGATTGCTTCAGACAAAGGACTTGTCTCTGTACTTGTTTTATTAGATCTTAGTGCGGCGTTTGACACAATTAACCATCAAATTCTACTGCAGAGACTGGATCACTTAATTGGCCTAAAAGGTTCTGCACTGAGCTGGTTTAAATCTTATTTATCTGATCGTTTTCAGTTTGTTCGCGTTCATAATGAATTGTCATTACGTACCAAAGTTTGTTTTGGAGTTCCGCAAGGTTCTGTGCTCGGACCAATCCTATTTACTCTATATATGCTTCCTTTAAGTAACATCATTAGAAATTGCTCTATATATTTCCATTGTTATGCAGATGATACACAGTTGTATTTATCGATGAAGTCAGAAGAAAGTAATCAATTAACTAAACTCCATAACTGCCTTAAAGACATAAAAACCTGGATGAGCACCAATTTCCTGATGTTAAATTCAGACAAAACTGAAGTTATTGTTCTTGGCCCCAGACAACTCAGAGACTCTTTATCTGATGACATAGTTTCTCTAGATGGCATCGCTCTGGCCTCTAGCACTACCGTAAGAAACTTCGGAGTAATATTTGATCAAGATTTGTCTTTTAATTCTCATTTAAAACAAACCTCACAGACTGCATTTTTTCATCTGCGTAATATTGTGAAAATTAGGCCTATGCTGACCCGAAAAGATGCAGAAAAATTGGTCCACGCTTTTGTTACCTCAAGTCTGGATTACTGTAACAGGAACTAAGAGACAAGATCATATTTCTCCTGTTTTAGCTTCTCTGCACTGGCTCCCTGTAAAATCCAGAATTGAATTTAAAATCCTACTTTTAACTTATAAAGCTCTAAATGGTCAAGCTCCGTCATATCTTAGAGAGCTCATAGTGCCTTATTATCCCACCAGAACTCTGCGCTCTGAGAACGCAGGGTTACTCGTGGTCCCTAAAGTCTCCAAAAGTAGATCAGGAGCCAGAGCCTTCAGCTATCAGGCTCCTCTCCTGTGGAATCATCTTCCTGTTGCAGTCCGGGAGGCAGACACCGTCTCCACATTTAAGACTAGACTTAAGACTTTCCTCTTTGATAAAGCTTATAATTAGGGCTGGCTCAGGCTTGCCCTGTACCAGCCCCTAGTTAGGCTGACTTAGGCCTAGTCTGCCGGAGGACCCCCCTATAATACACCGGGCACCTCTCTCCTTCTCTCTCTCTCTCTCTCTTTTTCTCTCTCTCTCTCTCGTATTCTATTACTGCATCTTGCTAACTCAGCCATTCTGGATTTCACTAACTCGGCTTCTTCTCCGGAGCCTTTGTGCTCCACTGTCTCTCAGGTTAACTCATATCGCAGCGGTGCCTGGACAGCGTGACGTGTGTGGTTGTGCTGCTGCCGTGGTCCTGCCAGATGCCTCCTGCTGCTGCTGCCATCATTGGTCATTAGTCATACTTCTACTGTTATTATACACATATGACTATTGTCACACTTGTATACTGCCAGATATTAATACATTCTTTCAACATATTGTACCGCAGTAGCCAGAACTATAACTATAATATTATTACTTTCAATAATGTTGTTGTAAGCTACTGTCATTACCTGCATCTCTCTCTCTCTCTCTCTCTCTCTCTCTCTCTCTCTTTCTCTGTCTCATTGTGTCATGTGGATTACTGTTAATTTGTTATGCTGATCTGTTCTGTACGACATCTATTGCACGTCTGTCCGTCCTGGAAGAGGGATCCCTCCTCAGTTGCTCTTCCTGAGGTTTCTACCATGTTTTTTTTCCCCGTTAAAGGGGTTTGTTTTGGGGAGTTTTTCCTTATCCGCTGTCTATAGAGAGTAATAAGTTAGTTATTATACTACTTTTGCGGTACTTTCACCAGAATAACCTCTAATAAGAATTTTAAATGGATGAGGGTCTCCTGCTTATATTCATAATGGATTGCAGGTTTAAGATATAAAAACAAGTTTTCAGGGAAGATTTGAAATCCAGTTGCAGTGCTTTGCATACAAAGAGACCATAATCTCCAAGGCTGTTCATAGTGGTACCACAGTCTTTGTTTAGCCATGTGTCACTCTGTTTTGAACCTTATTATCCTGAGGGGGTCTTTGCTGCTGCTCTCCTTACATTAGGCTTTCATGTAGGCGCATGGAAGGGCACAGAGGTTTGCTCTCTCTTCCTCAGGTTTTCCTTGAATGCACAGAGGGCGGAGAAGTTTGGTCTCTCTGCCTTCAGCTTTCCACGTAGGCGCGTGGAAGGGCAGACAGGCCCCAGAACAGAGCCATACCACCAAACATCAAACTGCAAATGGAAATAAAGTTTCTTTGACTTAAATTCTCCTGACTGAAATGTGATTTTTAATGATAACTTGTAGAAAGTATATGACCACACGGCCTTGTTAGTGGACTTTCACCAGGCTTAGGGCTTTGTATAGCTTGCCCAGTCAGTAAATGCTTGGAGGAGAAAGTACTGCATCTCTTGTTGTCTTAATGAGGATCAGTCTGGCAATAGTTGGCAAATGTGGATGGTTTCTGAGAGCATTCAGGAATTTACAGTCCTGCACTCAGAGAGCTCCCTCCAAATTGAATTTCACAACGATAAAGAAAACTTGCAACGAAGAGTTTAAAATTAAATCTGTTGTTGTAAATCTGTAAATTAAATGTATGTCTAAGTTATTTAGTATGAAGCCACTTAATCATTCTAATTATTAAACTGATGTGTATACACATAATTTTTAGCTTCAATATTCAAAAGTGTTATTCCTGTCTTTTTGTATGTTAGCACAGATTTTGCATAATAATTTCACACCATTGTAAGCTGACAGCCAGATACTCAATATGCAGAGTTAGGATGGAAATTCTCCTGCTTAGATGCTTTCACTAACTACCTAAAATATCATGAGAAAATGAGTGTATACAACTCTTAATTCACGACCACTAAGTAAAACATTGTCTGTAAAATAATTATTCCACCAAAACATTGAATGCAGAAGTATAAACGCAATTAAATTGCATTTAATTAACAATTTGTGCCACACACTAAACCAAGTTGAGGTGTTGTGTCCCTCAAGGCTCTGTCCTTGGCCCTCTTCTGTTTTCCATATGCATGCTCCCTCTCGGCCAGGTTATCCAGACTCATGATGTGCTTTACCGTTTCTATGCAGATGATACTCAGTTGTACATGCCATTAAAAACCACAGATTCTAGCAGCCTATCTAATCTCTCATCTTGCCTCTCCAACATTAAATCCTGGATGTCCCAAAACTTCTTCATATTCAATGATGAGAAATCGTAAGTCATTCTGTTCGGCCCCCCAGATTTCATCAGCGCTGCTGGTGCTAATCTGGGAATCTGTCAAAGAATATTAAGCAGGCTGCTAGGAATCTAGGTGTGATTTTTGCTGCCAAACTCTGTTTTGATAATCAAGTCAAGAGTGTTGTTCAGTCTTGTTTCATTCAGCTCAAGATGATTGCGAAAATTGGGTCATATTTATCACTCTTGGACCTAAAAGAAAATTGTTCATGCTTTTATTTATTCGCGACTTGATTACTGCAATGCACTTTTCTCAGGTATAATCAGAGCTCCCTCCATCGTCTCCAGTTGGTCCAAAATGCTGCTGCCTGACTCATTACTGGGACAAAGAGGCATGAGCACATCGCCCCTGTGCTTGCCTCCCAACACTGGCTCCCCGTTAGTTCTCAAATTGATTTTAAAATTCTATTACTCACTTTTAAGGCCTTAAATGGTCTAGCGCCGAAATTTATTACAGACTTATTGACACAGTATGTGCCCTCTCGACCACTGAGATCCACGGTTGGAGCCCTGCTGCTTACTCCCAGGTCCCAGTTTGTGACAAAGAGAGATCGTGCTTTTGCGGTTAAAGTCCCCACACTCTGGAATGCTCTGCCTATTGAACTAAGGCACACTAAGTCCCTTGCCTCTTTTAAATCTCGTCTTAAAACCTTTCTATTTGTGAAAGCTCTTGGGAATGTTTGACTGCTTTTACTTTATACTGTTTTAATTTGTTTGGTTTTTTGTATTTATTAATTTTAACTGTTTTTTGCTTCTTGTGTATCAGTCTTTTAGTCACTTGCCATGTCTGTTTTTACCTTATTTGGTTTTATCTCTTCTTGTTAAGCACGTCGTAACATTGTTAAGAAAAGCGCTCTGTAAATAAAGTTTATATTATACTATACACCATAGGTACAGTAAGAGAAAGCCAACCAGGGTTAATATTTAATAGTCTAATAAACATTCTCTCATTTCACAACCGGAGAATCAACACTTGGAAAAGGGGACTCTGCTCTTTGGCAGCATTGTGAAACAGGAGGTCTCTAAAACAACTATAAAACCCTTTAACCAGCCTAATTTCAGTTAGACAGTGTTGCTTGCATACAAATCTGTAGACAGCATTTCATAACGCGAAGACATGTTTGCTGTTTACGTCATCACTCTCCTCTGCTTGGTGTCTGTGAGCCACTCAGCTCCTCTGGCCTGTGAGGACTCGGTCCGGCCTTTGAATCAACTGGATCTTCACCATTTGGAGGGAAGATGGGTTTTAGTTGCAGGCAGTCTGAGTGATCCAGCACATCTGGAAAAATTTAAGAAAAGAGACAGTGCCAGGATCATCTTTACCAATGCCAATGAAACCTCAAAAATGTCCTTCACACGCATCTTCGGCTTTAATGACAGCTGTCAATATATGCACGCTAACATCAAACTAGAAGGCAGCAGCTTCACCTTTGGTGGATTTAACCTCACTGTGACTGTCCTCCATACGTCCTGTCCAGACTGTGTGGTGATGCGCTTTGACGAGCCAAAGAGACTCCTGCGTTTGTACCTGTTCAGCAGGAGGAGGGAGGTGGAGCCGGAGGAGATGGAGGTATTCAGGGCTCAGGCTGTGTGTCTGAACATGCCTCCACCTGTTTTGACAGACCCTACTAAAAAACCTTGTCCAGATCAGATCTCCACCGATCCAGCTGCTCAAGCTAAAGAGAAAACAGCCTAAGAGACTCACATGAATTATCAGTGGGTGCTTTGTGCAAATTGTACTGTTCCTTAGTATATTTGCAAAGAATTCAGTTATTGAAGGAAATGAAGTGAATAATAAAGAATGCTATCCTTAAATCAGTCTTTAGACACTGTCAACATAACATTGCCTGCATTACTTTAGGGAGAGTGTTTTATTGTCATTTAAGCAGACATACAGTGTCCTTGATATGACGCATGATACAGCAGGGCAGCATATTTGTATTGTTACCTTGTAATGCAGTGTTTCCTAGAAATACATTTGTTATTTAAACACATTTTTATTAGAAAACAACAAGCTAATTTGGAGCAACCTTTAAAATACTACCAGTCACTCTTTTTGGTTTTATTCATATTTTATTTAGCTTTACTTTTGTAGTTTCCAGTAGAGTAAAAGTGGAATGGACCCTTGCCAAATCATACAGTATGTGGTTAAAAGATTAATACCAGCATTGTATTTGAAACCATAGATGCTCAACATTCTGTAAATTGATCCAAAAATGTATTTTGTAAATTTTAGTTTGAAATTAAATGCTATTGCTTCAAATATGTGCTTGTCATTTACTAATTAATCAATACGATCTTTGGTAAATGATTTGTAGGTGGGCCTTTTCATTCACTTATTCTTGCATGGTCGTGTTTGTCCCCATCATATTTCCTCTCTGATGTTACATATACATGTTACGTTAATAAAAAAAAAAAAAAAATACAAAATACTGGTGTGAGAAAATGTATTTAATTAAAACAAGTAATCAGTGATTTAACAATACAAAAAATAAATTCTACTGATATGATCACAGTTTAGGCATTAAGTAACTTCAATATGGGTCTGATCAAAGGCTACTTTCTACATTCCTAATACTGGGACAGCTGCAGACTTGTACCAGTCACATAGATGTCCATTACTACTACAGTGGAAGGTCTGCATCAGTTTGCCATTCTGCGCATGCACATTTCCCAATCCACACTCCATTCCAGTTGGTGGCAGTAGCTAATGCACAATAAGACTGTTTGCCAACTGCCATTGAAATCAAGAAGAAGAAGAAGAAACATGTGCATTAGAAAAGAAAATAACCAGCTCATGACGGCAAGGGGAGCTATTGTATTTGTTGTTTTTGGCTGGACAAGAGAAATGTAAAAAGACAATGGGCAACAGCTTAACAAGAATAGGACCAGGATGGGGAATACACTACTTTATGCAAGAGATCAGAGGCATTGATGAAGAGAAGTCATTTTATGACTTGATTTGTGTACAGTCTGCGTGGTCACAAATTTTGGGCTGCACAATAGATGCATAAAGAGAACTGGATACAGCACCGGACATTAAGCAGAAAGAGTTCTACTTCAGGGTATGAACTTACCTGGATCCTCTGTATTGTGGGGTCCACAGAGCAAGCGCACTAGTGTTCCCTCTTCACCCCTCAGCCACTCTGTCTCGAGCCAGCTATAGTGAATGAGAGGGAAAATAACTTTGCATTTGGCTATCAGTGGGTTTAGTGGAAACTGGTATCAAAGCCCAGCACTGTTCCTTTACCCTTCTCATTACACATCCATGGCAATACTACACTACCAAGCAACACTGCTGGTGACCCCAAAGAAAGCTATCTGCTCCATTTGGCCTCGAGGGCGCAATGTGGTTGTTCCAGTGACAGTGTTTTAGTTGGTGTGTGTGTGTGTGTGTGTGTGTGTGTGTGTGACTTTTGGACAGTTGTCAGTAGGAATCTCATAGAACTAGAAGATAGTATCAAGCCAGCAAGGGTACTTGGACTTTTGAGTTCCGATTATAATTTTGTCAAGTTTGTATGCATGTGTTTCCTGTGAAGTCCCAAAGCTTGATGCTGTATTTAAACCCTACACAGTGAGGGGAGCTTTATTCAGCTGAGAGGGTGACAACAAACAGAGTTACGCTCAGCGGTGAAGTCAATCAATCAATCAGTTTTATTATAAAGCCCAATATCACAAATCACAATTTGCCTCACAGGGCTTTACAACATACGACATCCCTCTGTCCATAGGACTCTCACACCGGATAAGGAAAAATTCCCCCCAAAAAAACCTTTAACGGGGTGGCAGTGGATAGGGTCCAGTTTTGGAGAGGCCCTGCAATTTTCATCTAGTTTTTGTGTCTGTGTCGTGCATTTGCATTTGGGTCCAGTTCCTGTATTTCTTTCGCTACCAACCCAGGCACTTTAGAATAAACACAGGCGCCTCTGCACGGGTGTGAGAAGGTGGGTGCTGTGGGTGCTGCAGCACCCCCTATTGACAAAGGGTGGAAGAAAACAGTCTTTACCATAACTCATGGACTATCTAAACATTAGTTTTAATTATTAAACAGCATGTGAAAAGAGGACTGTAAAACATTCTATGAAAAAACATGTTTGCAACATGCAAATTCAATTAATTCCCACAATCTGACATGACAACGTCAGTGCAAAGGTTGGGGTCAGCTAAACTTGAGAGGAGATTTGTGGTAGTAGGGGCTGATTAATAGCGTGGACAGGCTGAGAAAAAAAATCAGAATATTGTCAGGACAGTTTTGGAGCTGCTTTTTAGACTGATAAAATGTGTTGGGCACAAGGGACTTCCACTGCCGGGGCAAATCCATCAGGATGGAGTTTTATAGAAGCTAATGATGGAGTGGCAGACAAGCTGAGTTGCTCAGTGGATGTGAGTGGCTTTAGCAGGCAGACAACTAGATGTCCAACACCATTCAAAAGGAAGTATTAGATTTTTTGGCACATGCAGCCAGAGAGAAAATTTGTCTGGGCCAAGGGAAGGCACATCCATTGGACTAACAGAGCCACCAATGTAAGAACGTCTGGTCAGTTTTCCTGAGCAGTAGCTCCTCGACCAACTGCCTGAGTAAATGTTCGCATTGTAGGTTTCTGCCAACCACTGATAACATTTGTACCTTTTTATGTAGCAAACTTTACGTTTCAACGATGCTGTGGTTAACGTGTGGATTATGGTTAGGAATAGATCATGTTTTGACTTAAAATACCCACTTTTGGTGGCACAACCACGGCTAGAAATGCCACTGATGTTTTGCAACAAAAAAAAAAAAAGAGGACGTTTTTTGTTGGTCTTGAACAGCAGTCTTTAGCTAGCAGCTTGTGCGCACACCCTCCTGCATGCATGTTACAAATCTGGTATATACTTCTGAATTCATGGTGGGATGATTATACAGATAGTTACTACTTATTTAGAGTCGAGGTAGTCCCACGTTCCTGCTATTGTGACTAAACAAACACTATTTCTTTTCAATAAATATATCTCATTTACTCCACTCACTGCTAGTAAACAGTAAATTAATTAAATACATAGCATGGTTTATGCTTCTTAACCGGTTGTTATGTATTATCATGTTGTGGTTTCAGTTCTACAGAACTCCTTGTAGAGACACAGGGAGCATTACAAAAGCTACTAGCTACAAAAGCTAGCTGATCTTGAAAATCAGTTGACATTAGCTATTGTTACAGTCTCTGTTTATTCCAGCACAAACACTGAATTTTTGTTTGAGGTTTTACAATCACAACAAGGATAAAGTGCCAAAATTGTAGTGTACCGCATTGTCTTTATACCATGTTACTATTGGTGAGCTAACAACAAAATGACACAGAAAAATAAGTAGAGTTCCAGTACAAATATGAGAATCACAGTAAAAAAAATCTATCATTTCACAATCAGAGAATCCCCCACAGGTGGATGAGGGACTCTGCCCTCTGGAGTCTTCAGTGTTGTGAAACTAGAGCCTACCTATAAATACGCTGAGATAGATGCACATTGCAGCGCAGTCATTTGATTTCATTATACACAGACATGTTTGTGTGTGCCGTGGCTCTCCTCTGTTTGGTGTCAGTGAGCCATTCAGCTCCTCTGTCCTGTGAAGACTTGCTCCGGCCTTTGGATCAACTGAACCCTCATCATTTGAAGGGAAGATGGGCTTTAGTTGCAGGCAGTTTGAGCAATCCAGCATATCTGGAACGCTTCAAACGTAGGAACAGCACCAGCATTGACTTCTCCAGCTTCTCTAATGCGACCTCCAGCGTTTCCTACACACCCAGCATTGATGCCGGTGGAAGGTGCCACTATCATACTCACAACGTCTCAGTGGAAGGCAGCGTCTTCACATTTGACGTGCGGGAGCAGGTGAACCTCACTGTGACCCTCCTCCGTACATCCTGCCCAGACTGTCTGGTGATGCGCTACGACAACGAGTCGAAGAAAGTGGAGCGTCTTTTCCTGTTCAGCAGGAGGAGGGAGCTGGAGCAGAAGGAGATGGAGGAGGTGAATGCTCAGATGGAGTGTCTGAGCATGCCTCCACCTGCCATAATGGATCCTAACAAGGAACTTTGTCCAGAGCAGAGTGTTAGTGATTCAACAGCTGCTCAGACTTAAGAGAAACAACAGCCTTGAGATACTTTCATTCACGATGATATTTTTGTCATATTGTGTGAATAAAAAAAAGTGCAGTATGTCCTTGTCAGTGAGAAATTGTCTTTTTGTCCACCTCACAACGACAACATTTTTAAGTTCATTTCCAAATGAGATCATCAGGCTCAGTTGCACAAACCTGCCATGACAAGACTAGGACTATACGTCTCTTATCAGCCTTGGATGGTTTGTATATTCAATCAAATTCCAGCTGTAACATTTCAGTGTTTTAATTTCAGAAATTATTTCATGTATGCTGTTCAAACGAGATAGAACTTGGTGCTTCTTTCCATACTTATAGATATGGTTTGAAACCAAGTCATTAAAGGGGCATTTCAGCAATCTATCATTGGATTTCCATAAAGTTGTAGGACTTGACTTTCTGGCTATTAGTTCTTGATGTGATTCTAATTTGAAAAAACATGTCTTCCCATCAGAGAAACTCTGATTGTGAAATTCTTGGCCAATAAAGATGTTAAATATCTGAACTGGCTCAAAGTCATTTAGCCCTTCATTGCACTAGCTTTGAATAAGCACAAATTCAGTCATACAGCTTTATTAAACAACCCTTTTTAAAATCTTCTTTCACATAAAAGAGATTTGTTTCTTTTAAATAACTGCTTCAAAAGCCTTTCTATCCTGCTATACAACTACCTTCTCAATGAGAAGAATTTTTAGTGCTTACATAGCCCAACAAAATAAATGTAATTATATGTTAATGTAAGTGCAAATGCACAGATTTACAGTGGGCTGGAACATGAGCCTCTTTACAAAACAAAAATTGGCCTCTTAGGAAAGTTCTTCCCATACAGTACACCTGCTCTTCTGAATATTGATGACAAAATGAAAAGAAAAATCATTACTTCATAGCCTACTTCTCAGAAAGATGCATGTTTTTCCTTAGATATTAAAAAAAACAAAACACATAAGAGATAAGCATCTGTGCCTTGTTGCAATTCAGTCTGTTTCCCTCTCTCTAGATGCAGAGCTTAACAGTTGCCCAAACATGAAAACAAACCACATATGCGCACCACACAGTACCAGTATCCCTCTTACGTCTTGCCAGAGTCGAGTCCAGACAGTGGCTTCTTCTCTGGATCAGAAGCTGAGTATGCTATGCTAGCTCCTGTTGTCAGAGCCTGACAACAAATAATCACAGAACATTTAGCATATGCAAAAATTATGCAACATAACAAATAAATATTGGCCACTGTCATCAGTGAGTGTCATCATATTTTCAGAATGGCTAATACAATCAACGAGGCAAATTTTGTGCGACACTAAGGTTCGGCCAAAAAATGGTGCATCCAGGGGTAAGGTCCTGCTGGAGCATACTGAAACTATGCTCCACCACTTTTTTTTTTTTTCAGTTCACATAATCCTATCTGCTTCAAATTTGCATACAATTGTTATGCGCTAAAGTGTATGTTGTGCATGAGAGACAGTAAAAACAAGTCAAAAGTCGGTCAAAGTTGTTATAATGACATTTAAAGTGTGTGGATTGATTCATGATATCAACTTTTGTAGCATGCAAGAAAACTTTCCACCTTTCCACAGTGAATTATTTGATCTCAGTCTATAGCTAGCAGCAAAACATCCTTTCACTTACTGGAACAGCTAAAAAAGTGAAAGTTTACAATGATATAACTTTGTTTAAACAACACTAAAACCAGATCCACACCCACCTCAGGCTAGCTAATAGGTTGGTTTCTACTATGCTAGCTAGCAAACTAGCATTTATAATCCAACACTGGCCTGGTTCCACAACAAATTATATCTGAAAGTGGGGGTGCATGTAAACTTGCCACCATAGAAACAGTGGTTACATAACATTCCAAACAAGCCACACCTTCATCCACGTGCGTACAGGCATACAGACCGGTGTACTTTGGTCAACAACACACTCCAACTTCATCACAAATCGATGTTCAATCATTGACTTTCCACATCAAGATATGGTATGCAAGGTACCCTGAGTGCGTTGGTCGTTGACATTCTGGGACGGCGTGTTAACTTTAGCCTATTACATGCACTGTCTGTTTTCAAAATGCACTTCCCTTTTCACAGGAAATGTAAAGTTTGCATATAGTCTCTTTCAAAATAAATGCACTACGTCGGTGCAGCACCGTGAATTTTCGTTTTTTTCCTGGACACATGCACATGCATGAGGTTGGGTTTAGGACAAAAGAACAAGGTTTGGCTTTATAATCATACAGGAAGCGAACGCCCGCCTCACTAGTGAAAGGTTGTTGGACACATCCACCACCCCTCCCACTCAACCTTCTCGGACTTGGACCTTAACTTACATTGTTGTCCAGCCCAAATTCCCCCTTACGCCACTGGGTGTCATTACACAATAACGCGGCCAGCTACGCATCATGCCGACATCAAAGTACGACTGTTATCCGCATTGTCTGACACCGGAAGTCACTGCCTGAGTACTGGTATTCAACGACTTCGGAGTGAGACCGGGTTGCTCTAGTAGGCCTACTTTAAAAAACAATGTATTAAACAATTTGTCTTAATTAATTAAAACAAATTATTAGTCTCCAAACCCCAAACCTAGACGAAATTACTTCTGATGTCACAAGTAACTTTCGTACTTCTCGTGGTTTCTTATAGCATGTAAAATCATAGAGTGCCCCTTTTAATATAATGTAGTACACAAAATTTTTTCTTTCACTCTCTGGATTCCTTTTATAATGAATGTCTACATTGTTATTCACACAAGTTAAAGCTTTGTATGAGATACATCAATTATTAATGAAGTGTTATATTAACACTCACCTTCCCAACATTTCTTCTTGTTAGGGGAGGAAAGTTCTTGAATGTTATTGACAGATGTGAAATGCACAAACCTTTTTTTGTCAAAAATGGAGAGGATAAAACATCTTGATTATGGTGATGATGATGGTTTTGCATTTTTCTATGACAATAAACAGAAAAAAAGAAAAAAGAAATTGAAAATAAATTATTATTATTAGTTTTAATTATAGCCTTAAACCCAATGACATATGAATACTCTCTAACTCTCTAACCCATAAAGGTTGCATGTTGACAGACTAATGGAGTCATTCCAGTGCAAACATTGATCACTCCCAAAGTCAGACTTTCTTTGTGCAAAAATGGTGTTTACAGCTGGGTAATGATTAATAAAGTTTTACTGCAATACTGTAGTTTCCCAATAGAAGTTGTACTATAAAACCAGTTCTACTTTTGATGAGACACAAAAACTGAGATCATAAGAAAAGGAGCAAAGAAGACAGAGTAATTATGACTTCAACATACAGAGATATGTTTGCTGTGGTTGCCATCTTTCTCCTGTGCCAGATGTCTGGGTGCCATTCAGCTCCTCTGTCCTGTGAAGACTTGGTCTTTGGATCAACTGGATCCTCACCATTTGGAGGGCAGATGGGTTTTAGTTGCACAGAACCAGATACCCCTCAATCGACATGATCCAAGCAGCATGACTGTGTACTTCTCCAATTCCAGTGAAACTTCTGTCTATTCCTACACCCAGAGCAACCGTTTCCGTGGCCAGTGTTGGTATCTGTTTTACAACTTGACAATAGAAAGCAGCACTTTCACTCACAAACTGGATAGGTGGTTCAATCTCACAAGGTCCTTCCTCTATACATCCTGTCCAGACTGTTTGTTGATACGCTTTGCTGTGGAGAGAGAGGGGAGGGGGGTAGCAGATTTCCATCTGTTCAGCAAGAGGAGGAGACAGCTGGAGCAAAAGGAGATGGAAGAGTTCATGGCTCAGATGAAGTGTCTGAACATGCCTCCACCTAAAGCGATGGATCCTACCTCAGAGCTTTGTCCAGAACAGACAGCTGGTGGTACAGCAGCTCAAACTGATGCAAAAACAGAGGGACAAAATGCCTAAGAGACTTTGATTCATTCATTTATATTTGGTCACATATTGTGCATATATTTGCACTACAGTACCTTATGTCAATGGCAGTAGGTTGTTTTAGAGATAAAAAATTATATTTTCCTTTTAATTCTCCCAGGTATTATCAGTAAACGTGTCCCATTACAGTTATTAGTTTTAATGATGCTGAAATATACCACACAAAGAGGTTGAGCAGAATACATTATCAGGTTCTACTTGTTGGCCATTAATTTTGTGTGGTAATAAAATGATTTTTGACAAACTTGTCGGTATGTTGGAATTTTTGCATTAGACATTTTGGGAAATATATTTTTTACTTAAAGTTTGATGAAAAGATTCTTACCACTCATAGATGTGTGTATCAGCAGCAGCAGCTGGTTACCTTAGCTTAGCACAAAGACTAGTAACAGGAGTAAACAACTAGCCTGGCATTATAGCTTGTTCGATTGATCAGTGCTACAAAATGCATCTTTTCACTTTGGTTCACATGCCAAATTACAGATCGAATCATAGTGTTTATTTACAAAAACTTCAGGGTAGAAAATCCTTGCATCACATACATTAAAATCAAATGGCACTGAGCAGACTCTGTCTAAATTAGTTAGTTTTTAGCCACCTAAAAAAAAGCCCAACAAAAAAAATCAGCATCAGTTTAAGTGTATACTATATTTGTAATATTTTCACCATGTTACCTTGCTGGCAAACAATCTTTTCTGACAGGTAACTGAAGCTGTTATATCAAAGCCATCATACTACAAAAACTGTGATTTTACGTACCAAAACACTAAGTTGCTGGATTACTGCAGTGTTTATTGATTAGTGTGCATGATAAAGCAGAGGCAGTACACAGATACTGATTTTTTAAAGTGGCCAAAATATGCTTTTGCTGCAGCCCTGTCCACGGTAGTATATTGTTTAGCTTCTGTGCCAGTGGATTTGGCTTATCAGACATGATAACAGAGCAACAAAGTACATAAAATACGCACAGCAGAAACTTCAGATAGGTTGGACCGCCGTGTTTGGCACAGTCACAGCTACATATTTAGCATACAAACATGAGAGTATCAATTTTCCCATCTAACTCAAAGCAAGAAAGTCAATAAGCAAATTATTTGCCTAAATGTGAAACTCTCATTTAAACAACAAATAGTTTTATTCATCATGACAAATTACATATTGGTTAGGACTTTCTAATGGGAGACATTTTGGCTTGTCAGCTAAATTTAGCTGCTTTAGTTTCACAGTCCTCATGTTCCGAGTCACTACTATGACTTACTGAAGACAACACATTCTCATCCCAGCCTCGTCAAATACTGCTGTTTTGTCAGTGGACTTTTACATCTCCATATGACACTCAAATTATCCTCTGGGACGCTGTGTCAATTTACGCCTGTTACATGCATTGTGTCTTTTGAAAATATGCTTCCATTTTAACAGGAAATGTACAGTTTCAGCTGGTTAGATTCATGCAGTCTTGTATTTATGTTTATTTGTGCAACAAAGGTGCAGTGGTTAGGTTTAAGCAACAACAGCACGTAGTTAGGTTTAGAAAAAAAAGTCATGGTTTGGCTCAGCATCTATATGGGAAGCAAACGGTGGCCCCCTGGGTGAAGGTTTGGGGTTTGTTGGACCTATTCACCTCCCTTCCCACCCACCCTATGGTGACTTTCCAGCTCCTTATATTAGGTCGTTAACTGACACCGTCCCGTCCGGTGCTGTTATAAACTGACGCATTATTCTCAGTGATATGATACACAGGCATTATAAACTGATGCTGCCAGGCTGCATATCATACCGCCTCAAAAGGTGCCTTTGTGCGTCTGTGTCTAACGCTGAAATCATTGACAAAGCAGCAGTAATTGAAGAGTTCAGAATACGAACGAGCTGGAATAGAACAAAGCTACTGATAATGCTATTATGCTGTGTTCAAATGGAACTTGTGAGCTCATGCTTACAGCATAGGACGTCGAGTAAAATAGCCTTTAGCACCAGAAACCTTGTATCCTTCCTTTGAGTTATTTGGAAATGAATGTAGAAATACACCAACATAGTACATTTATATTTTAATGTAAAAATTCTGTGTAATTGTCGGAAGTTGGAGTTGGAAACTGGAGTCGTTTTTGGTTGTGTCATTCACTCTTTCTTTCTTTCATTTCATGTGCCAGTTTTTAACAAAGTCTTTTAGCAATAATAGGCACATATCTTATACAAACTGCTCTCCAAAGTCTTTATCTCAGCTCATTCCATAATTTCTTCTACGCAGGGAGTCTCAAGGAAGTTGTTTCAGACCACTCATTTTAATTAATGACTCGCCTTCCGCTGTGCAAAATGCAGGTATGACAATGTACGCTGATGATTCCACTATATATCATGCAGCAGCCACATTCTGTGAATTATATCAAGTTTTTTTTTTTGTGAGTTGAGTTTAGTACGTGATTGGATTATAACAAATAAATGAGCCTCAGTAACCACAGCTTAAAGTATTTCCTTCAGATCATGTCACAGATTGGTTTCTAAGCCTTAACCTGAGCTATCCATCTCTGGTGAACCCATACAACAGGTGCACAAAGTGAAATTGCTGGGCCTTATCCTTGACAGTTACCCATCACATTAATACAATAGTTGATCAAATGGACCGAGGTGTTGCAGTCACAAAAACATGTTTTTCCTATGTACACTCACACACATTGGGTCAAGTTTTTAAATCTTCTAAAGCATTAATTTGTGCCACCTGGACTGTTTACAAGCACGGTCATCTGCATCTGAGACAAAACTTTCAGCCTCTCATGGCTCACCATTGAACAAAGGCTAACTTCAAGGATGGCCACATTGTTCAGCTGTACAGTTAACTAAGATGCCAACATTTAAATTCAACTAAATAGCTTACTGCAAACACACATAACCACAACACCAGATTTGCCTGCAGTAGTCATATTGTAGTGCCCAGCCCCAAAACTAATTCCTTGTAAAAAACAAAACAAACAAAAAAACAACAGTCTTTTAAAGAGAAAAATCTTGTATATATATATATATATATATATATAAATATATATGTCATTAGACTCTTATCTTAGTTATGAACTTAGACATAACAAGTATACAAGTATAAGCATTGTTCTACGCTGTCTCTGTATAATTACTGTCAGCAAAGACAAGGTTGAAGATTGCCAGTTTGGAGACTGGTGATCTTATTCCAACACAAACATTGTTTTATTCTGAGAAAATATCTAAATAAATAAATAAATAAACAATCCACAGTGAAATCTCAAGTGGGAGAGAACCACAAAACAGTACAACTAGTAGCCTTATGAAACGAATCCTCTATTGCACAATGATGGAGTCCACAGCTGGATAAAGGACAATGAACTTGTACTGTGTTGCAAGACTGGACATTCATGATGCAGTTTGTAGTATAAAATCAGACAAGCGTCCTAACACAGCTCCACTCTTGGTTAGAAGTCACAACTGAGACCACACATTAAAAAGTGAATACTTTGTCAACACAGAATCTGTGTAATTTCAATATGTTTGCTGTGTTTGCCACCTTCCTCCTCTGCTTGATGACTGTGAGCTGTTCAGCTCCTCTGGCCTGTGAAGAATTGGTCCACCCTTTGGATCAGCTGGATCCTCATCATCTTGAGGGCAGATGGGCTTTAGTTGCAGGCAGTCTCAACCACTCGTCATCCATGGAGGCCCTAAAACTAAGAGACAGCATCACTATGTACTTCTCCAATGGCAGTGAGACTTCCCATTTCTCTTACACCCAAATCAACCGCTTTGATGATCAATGTCAGTACCAACTCTACAACATCTCTGTAGAGGGCAGCAGCTTCACCTTCGATGTGGGGAATCGCTTCAACCTCAACGGGACTTTCCTCTATACGTCCTGTCCAGACTGTGTTGTGATGCAGTGGATTGTGAAGTCAAAGAGGAGGCAATCTGTAGACTTGTACCTGCTGAGCAGGAGGAGATCTGTGGAGGAGAAGGAGTTGGAGGAGTTCAAGGCTCAGCTGGAGTGTTATCAGCTGCCTACACCCGTTGTGATGGATCCTACCAAGGAGCTTTGTCCAGAACAGCCTGTGAGCCGACCAACAGCAGCAGCAGCTCAGACTGAAAAGAAAACAGAGGAGCAAAATGCATGAGGGACTTTGGCACATTTGTACATGATATTCAGTCAGTGCATTCAGTTGGTTGTTTTGAGTCATTAGGTTCTTTAAATGTATTGTGACAATGTAGAACAAGTTAAGATCCATGGATGTGTAAAGAGACCTGGATACAACACTGGTGGCAGTGCCACATTCATTCTGATGAAAGTTTCTCAGTGGCACAAATGCCGTGTATAAAATTACCCAGATGATCAGCACTGTGCCCACACTGTGTGATCCATAGAGCAGGCACACTAGAGACTTTTGCACGTTGAGTCGCCTACAACTGGTTTCAGGCTCCACTAACCTGAATGGGGATACAATCATTCCCAAATGTTAACGGGCTGAATGGAAAAAATCCCAACAGTGAAAGAAGTCATTTTTTGATGCTCAGAAAATTGTATCCACTGATTTACAAAGAAAAGTCTTTTCAGGCTGCAGGGCATCACGTGACAGACTCAGCAGTTGTAATTCCTCTGTTTGGCCACTATCTGCTAATCAAGCAGCCATTAACCATCTCAGCTATTTTAAGTCTGAGTAAACTGTCAGTCATTTATATTGCACTGCATGTGTGATTTGTCTAGACAGTAGCAGCTTTCATTTATTCTATATTCATAGCACCACTGTAAAGCTGTACTTGCTTATCAGTAATAGTAATACTAATATGAGCAGTCAAATTTATAAGGGGTGAGGGTGGGGTGGGATCTGAATATGGTTCGTCTTGGAGAGATGTCACCCTTAACCAACCCTTGAACACTGCTGATACAACATGACGTGATGGGATTCATTTTGTTGGAATGTCTGTTTCAGTTTTCATCCTGTGTTGTCATTTATAAAGGGTGTCGTATGCCCTCTGAGGGAAACTTGTGATTTATGATTGTAGTCTACGTGAATAAAAGCCTCTTGACTTGATTTGACTACTTTTAAAATAAATAGATGCATTCATCAGAGTGCTGTTAATAACATCTTGAAACAATTCGCTGAACTCACATTTCTGTTATTTGCACCAAAATATGATGTAAAGAAAATATTAAGGCATGTAATGCTTCATAAAATCACACCATTCAGGTTTTTTTTTCCTGCAGATATAAAAGGATGAAATGAGAGTGCGTAGTCTTATAATCACCCTCTTATCCCTCTGCTACATTCCTCATTCACTTGCATGGTGTAGTTATGAATGTGTGTTGCTCACTAATTGGATTAGTACTATACATTTTCAAATCCACAACAATGAGGTAAGCCTCCAGCACATGTGTTGATAGATGCACACGTGTACATTCTTGTGTTAGTGAATGTTTGCTGGTGTGATCATGGTATGCATATGTGGGCGTGCACAATTGGTGTACTGAGGGTTTTAGTGTGCACGAGGGAGGAGATACAGGCAGCGGAGCTGTAGAGCTGTGAGCAAAGAGATTCCCTTTGTGCTGAGTAAACATCAGTGACCTGAAACAAGACAAGTGTGCATTCTCAGAAATGAGTGTCTGTTATTTGGAGGGCATCCTCAAAGCATTTTGTTAACAGGTATGTGCAATTCTAGTATTCTGTTATTTACTTTGCTTTTATTGAACTTGAAATTCTCCTACACATACATCCATTATATTCCAATCAGGTAAATGTTTACCACAATAGAAACTGACTGTGTGACAGAATTTACTCTGAACAGCCAAGTCCGTGCAGACCAGCTTTTTCTGGTGTTACTTTCTGCCACAATGACTAAAGCATATCAAAGTAAGTGACTGTAAAATGTGCAAAGAACTATGTCAGCAACCATTAGATAGCAGCAGAGCTAATTCTAATTAGGGATGAAGTTGGCTGCATTTATTTAAATTAATTTGCATTTTTGTCAAATGCCCTCAGATCTTTAACAACCTTAGGACACTGCTGACCCCAAAAAAGGAGGGCAAGTTTATTTGTAAGGCCTGTCGCAGATGTATTTTTAATGATGATCATGATTTTGCTGTTCTTTTGATAAAGTGAGCCCCTTTGTAGATAATGAAGAAAACATAAGTCTGTTATGTAATGGGAGTTTTAAGCCGCAATCTCTTGCAACCTCACTTACCCAATGAGAGTGCTGGAGAACCTTTGGTTAAATTCTGCCAACTTTCTCTGAGCATCTCAGAAAATACAACAGAACAGCATGTCTTATTAGATATATAACACCATTAGTTTGTTGAAGCAAATATACATAAGTGAAATATCTCATTAGGGCATGCTAGAGTTTACACCCAGAGTGGTCAGATTACATTACCATACCACAATATCAATGAGGGGCTTGTTTCCCTACTGTAGCATTGCGGGATCATTGTATTAATGGATCTGAGCTTGTTTGTTTTCAGCAGGATTTTCAACAGAATCAGCAGGTGTGGGTGAGTGAAACCGTTTCAGCAGAGATTTGCAATAGATTTCACTTAAACCATCAGAACAATTGCCTTCTCACTGTGGCAAAATGCTCATTTTGACGCTCTGTTTCACAAGGAAACTTCACATTGAGAACTCTGAATCAGTGAGTGACATATAATGCTACCTTTATGAATTGCATGAGAGTGAGTCTGTCAACATGTGGTCTATTGTTTAACAGTGCCAGTGGTAGTTTACCCAAGTAATACCTGAATATATAAAGTCCAGTTATTTTCTGTATCTGGAGAGTCTATCAATAAAACCTAAGCAATGGTTAAGGTTCAGTTTCATTTAGACATAGTGATAACTGTGTGGGAATGCCAACGGTCTCATTCTCACTCCCACTCACATCTCATGAGAAAACGGCCAGTCTGACAGCAGCCAGGGTACGTTCAGAGTCAATAAGCTGTTTGTTCGTCATGCAGAGACAGGACACTATATTCATGCTTTTACACAGTGGCACAGTCCCCCTTAATCTTACATTCTGTTTCTTTCAAAGAGTTTGAAATGTTAACAACCAGTATTACTCTATGCCCATCAGATAATTAGTGATATTAATTGTAAATCAAGAAACCAAATGATGTGATTCCTTAACTCTCATATTGACATAGTTTTCAACTAGTCTATACACTTCAACAGCACCATAGAATTCCTGAAATTCAGTTACGGCTTTTTGTTTTGGTGTGCCCCCTTAAGATTTTCAGCGTCCCCATCTGGCCATCCCTGTGGAAAATTTCTGGGGCACCACTGTTTTTACAACAGAAGATATTGTTGAAATGAAATGACAGCAATACAATTTCACCAGTGACAGTGAGACAGTCACCAGTCACTCACTAAACCAACATTTGTTGATTGTGTCTGTCTTAGCTCCCATGACTCACTGCCTCATCCTAATTTACCCAACTTAGGCCATGTTGTTCTGCCGTGGTGCCCACATGTTCTGCCATCATTGTTTCATCAGTGTTCCCCATCCATCCTGCCATGTCATGCTGTCAGTCCCTATTATCTCTACATGAAGGGGGAGCTGTACCGTGACTATCTATTGTATCTGTCCATCCATCCTAAATCATCATCAGAGACTAGTCGTCTCCCAGTGCTGTGATCTACGTCCCCCTTAATGATCAGTCACAGCTGGAGTCCTGCCAGAGTGGCTTGGCAGGAATCAACATAGATGGGCATGAGCATTTGTGAAGAAGAACAACAACAGAGGAGTTTTGTGTGCATGTGTGTGTGTATAAGGGATGTGGGGTGGGCAATAATATTGATACAGGGCAAGTTTGAACTAATGACCAGAGAGACAGTGTGTGTATTGAAGAAGAAAAGAGGAGCTGGACTCCGCTTTAGTCACCCTGCAGTCAGTCCTATTGTTATTTCAGATTGTGTGTGTGCTCTATGTGTGTGTGGTGCTGAGCCATTCCCCAGCCTGTAAGCAGATTACAGAAAGGTGTGTTCAGCAGAAAACTTTATATGTTGCACAGCGGAGTACAGTAGCTACTACCTTACAGCCAAAGCCCAGCACAAAGTTATAAACTGGCTGCCTGTCATGCAGGAACAAGAGCGCTCAGCTTCTGCTATTAAAAAGACAGGACACAAACACAACACACATCCACTGGATTGCTCTAATCTTGCACCAGCTACCACAGTTCTTTGCAAAAAATACACAAATGGGTGACAAGTTAAAAGAAAATCATAAAGTGTCATATGGTATTTTGCTACCACAAGCTCCAGACAAGATGAAAAGCAACTGTTTGTACTATTCTTTATTCATTTTGTATTTTCAACATTTCTTTTTAAATGTCAGTTCCTATTCTACTAGTTGCAGCGTTGCAATGCAGGTTGATTGAGGTTTGAAAACAAAAACGAAAACAAAGCACTTAGCATTTCAAAACTATTCCACACTAAATGTCACAGTAAATACAGTTTGATGGTTAATCATCTTGGAAATACTACAGCAAGTCATTTCATCTGCGTCAAAATAACGGGGTATAAATGGGTCACAATGTTTATTGAGAACTGTGTTAATCACTCGGTTGTTCCCCCTTTCCCCTCTGTGTTCCTCTGCTTCACTCAGACTGACTGGCTGGAGGCCGAACATCCTGACTGCTCTAAACGCTTTTACATCAGCAGACTTGTCACCATGGCAACAAAGCCCGTGGCCTGCCAGGAACAGGGTCATGTCAACTCACAAGATGAGTGGGTCAATGAGTTCTGGGCACAAGGTGAAGTGGGTGCAACCGTGAGCCACAACTCCCCTTGGCGAGACAGAAAGGCTCCAAGGGCAGAACCTGAAGAGGATATGGACGTCCTGGAGCCTGGAGCTGAAGAGGAAATGCTGCAAGGGGACCAAACACTCTCAAGAACCAAAACAGCTGATACTACTGAATGGGAAAATCGGGAATCAACAAGAATTAGTCTGTCCTCCTCCAGGGAGACGCAAGAGATGGTGACAGAATCGGAACAAGTTGCCCAACTATCACAGGCTCAAGAGGAATCTAAAAAGTCTGTTGATCTATATGAGGATGCTTTCCCACCTCCTCCTCCTCCTCCTCATCCCCTTAGTGCTTCATCAACAAATGAATGTTTTGAGAAAGAGAGTTTTTCCAGCCTAGAGGGGGAGGAGTGGATCAGTGACACTGAGATTATATCAGACCCAACAGAAGACCTTACGCCTTCCAATGAAAATAGTCAAGAATGGCCTCACACGCCACTCCTTGCTGAGCCAGTAAATACTGAGGTAGAGTCATCATCTGAGGAGATGATGGGAGATAATATGACAACAGAGGACAGTGACATACAGCTGCACATCTCACCAGATGGTTTTGACAACAGTGAGCTTGAAAATAATGTGCCTTGGGCTGCAGCTGCTGGAATAAATAAAACTGCTCATCATTCTCCCTATGACAGAAACAGCTCAGATGATCTATATACTGTGTGCTCTCCTCCTTTTGCTGATGAAAGTGAGGCAGAGGAGGAAGTGAGCAGTGATGTAATGTCTTGTCAGCAGCAATGGACTACACTGGATATCAGAGGCAAGACTTTCCAACCCTCATATTCTAGCAATATTTCAGTTTCCATTGCACTAGATCCAACATCAACTTTTCCTGAAGTTCCTTCAGCCAAACAGCAGGAGGAGCTGTTAACCCAGAGCCAAAGTCAAATTGCCCCCAGGGGAGCAAACCAGGAAGCTGCACAACAGGTGCTTGGCCAGAGCTCTTCACCTTTGTCAGCTGTTGCCATGGAGCTGTCCAGTCAGGGCGGGGCAACTTCTCAAGGCTCTGGTTGTGTTATAGCTGTGAGAGAAAGGCACAGCAGGGCGGGGGGGAGGACAGAGGGAGAGAGCAAGCAAACAGGTGGCGAGGGAGGGCAGAAGGAGTGTGGACTTGAGAGGAACAAGGCGTCTGAGCAGCAGCACGGCAGAGGACTTTTAAAATTTTCAAAAACAGTCCATACACAAGAGCTGAAGACAGAAAAACACAGCTTTGTGTCTTCTAAACACACCAGGATGGAGAGTGACTCATGCGATGATAGCCAGAGTGACAGTGGAGTTTCAGCAGACTTCTCCCCATGCAGCACTTTGGAGGGCAACACCACCATCGCTACAGGTACCCCAGCACCTGCACTTAAAGAGACTCCCATTGAGAGGGAGATCCGACGGGCTATAGAGCGTGAGCACAGCCTGAGAAGGTCCAGGGGGCTTCCAAACCCACCCACCTCACCAGAGTATGTAGAGATCCCTTTAAGGAAAACTGTTCTCTGCCAGTCAATAACTGCTAAGTCTGAGAGGTGTCAAGGCAAAGACAGGCAGTTTGCAGGCAAAAAGATGCAGCATGACATCTATGCGGAGGTCCAGAGGGAGCAGGATCTGGTCAAGCTTGGGAAAGTTCCAGGTGTCTACGACAAAGGCACTGTACGCCAACTCAAAGAGAGGAAACAGCTTTTTGAGGCCTTTCAGAAACCCAATGACTCAACTTTGACTGTGCCAGCAAGGAGTAAGACCACATCCTGGTCCTCCGCCAGTGACATTTCAACCTTGGAGGACAACTCATCGCAGGCATCCACCATAGAAGGCTCATATGTGGAGAGGAGCCCCACGCAGAGCCCAAACTTAGCCAAAGGAGGGGGTTCAACTTCTTTAACTCCCCAAAGACCAGGGTTCTCTGAGGGGACAACCTGCCAGGTTATCATCCTAGAGAACAATCTGAGTGTCCCAGCACAGAAGCTCTACCATGCCAAACCAGAGACTGTCGTCGACTCTGGAAGCCTTAATATCTCATCATCCAGGACAGGAGGACATGGTGGGATTGAAGTGAGAGAGCAGGGAAAGGAGGAGAGGGAAGAGGAGGAGGTGGCACCCAAGGAGAACCCCTTTTTTAAACTGCGCTCCTCAACAAATGGAGTTAAAGTGGAGCAGGACATCCGGGAGGCCCAAGAGAGGGAGAAGGAGCTTCACAAGCAGAGGATCAGTCTGTATGGGGGCACAGAGGGTGCAAAAGGAGGGGGGGTAGGAGGAGGAAGAGGAGGGGGAGAGAGGCCCGTCAGCACAGAAGGAAAGAGTCCCACGTTGTCCTCTTCTTCACTGAATGGACTGGCTGTTCCTGACTCACCTGGCTCATCATCCAGAGGGGGTACTAGACCCACAGCAGGTTAGTGTAGCGCTAAGTTTAGACTAGAGCTAAAAGTGTGTGTGTTGCAGGGTTTGATTGATTCTGCTTTCGCCCACACAGACAATGTGTTTGTGTGTACAGATGCTTGTGTAGGGGTTTGTGTGCAATTTTTTATATCTGTGGTGAGATGATGAAAACCCCCTGAAACAGCCCGGCGAGCACATTATTTCATTTTTCTCATGGTCAGTGGAAAACCTCAAAACAGCTTCCGAAATCAGTGTTAGCTGTTATGAGCAATAATTTTGCACTGGAGACCATAAGCTGGCCGACAAGAAAATAAAAGTCTGTAACTCCACAATAAATAAAGCATCGAGTCCGTCAGATTAATTGCAAGAGCTGAGGTAAAAAAAAAAGTCCCGAGTCATATCTCGACACTTTATTGTGTCAGCAAGAAGGGAGTGCGTTGGGAGAGTCCAATTTCGGAATGAAGCGTTCAAAAAGTGCAAACAACTTGGGTTTTTTTTAGTTCTCAGAGTGATAAAGAGTTAGAGACTTATGACAGCAAGAGCAAATGTGAAGTAAAGTGTTGCCAATAAGCCTACGGAGAGAACAAGTTATTAATATGCATCTCTGGTATTTTTTAACTTTACTGGCATTGTGTGCATATCATGTAGCAGCGATTCACAACCAGGGTTGCCAACGGTTATATAGGAAGACTGCGGATTTGCTCAACTAATTAATATCTCTCTATATAGATATGTATATGAACTACAATTTGATTAACATATACATCCACATGTTGAGTCAAATGTAACACCTGAACATGTTGCAACTGAGTATTTGAAAGCAAAGTAGCCAGCGAGCAGAGAAGGACAGTCAGCAGAACAGTTAGATAAAATCAGCTGAAAGAGATACGGTAGTTATAAGTGGTACGGTAGTTATAAATAGCAGTAGCACAAATTGAAATGTGTGCAAACATGGCCTAAACATTAACCACTGGAGTTAAATTGTATTAAAGCAACTTTTCTATAACTAAGTGTTAATTAACGTCTTGTTTAAAGTAAATTCAAATAAACACATTTGGAACATGATGGGTGGTGTAGATGAAGGGGTGCTTGAGTTCATCTGGCAGGGCTGAGGGGTCCATCAGATAACAGACTACTGTACAATATGTTTGTGTGCATTATATTGGCAAGATAGGTTGTGTTTTTTGGTGTATATGAATGACTGTCAGTGTCAGTCATTATAGGCAGTGGCACTCCCAAGAGGGGGCAAGAAGGGGCCATGGCCACCCTGATACAGTTCTATGGGTACTCACAAGTCTCTAAACTTGTGAAAGCTTGTTCCCAGTAAATGTTTGTTCCTCTCAGTCAATGTACTTCCTCAAATTAAAGCTGTATGTTTGTCTTTTTAAGGAAAAGGGAAACCAGCCTACTGAAAAACAATGAATTGCCTAACATGCATAGATACATGACGGATTAAAACAGGATTGTTCTCAAACTCAAAATGTTAGCTGTACAGGTATTACACTGAAGTAGCATAATCGAATTCCTGAAATCTAGTTATGGCTTTTGGTTTTGGTGTGCCACCCTAAGATGTCCCATGGCCCCATCTGGCCACCCACATGAAAAATTTGATGCCACTGATGACGTCCAGTTCATAGTAAATTCAAATGAACACATTTGTAAAGTGATGGGTGGAGTAAATGAAGGGGTGTGGGTGTATCAGACAACAGACTGCTGTACCATATGTTTGTATGCATTGTGTTGGCAGGAAGGGTTGCCAGTGTATTGTTGTGGTGGCTGTATGTGAATGACAGTATCACCAGTCATTGTAGGTTTAACAACTGTGTGACAAACCAATCAGGGTTTGCATCTACGGGACATGAATGACCATGACTCAGTGCTGGGAAACAAACATTGGTGTATTGTTTTATAGACAAAGCGTTATGCAACCTATTTCATATTCCTCCTTTATTCCTGGAGCCTAGTTTTTGTTTCTCTTTCACCAAGTTCATGTCGTATCAAACACATTTCATTTGCTTAATTCCCACTGCGTTCCTCTCCGCTGCTTCATGTTCACTTTTAATTTGATTCAAGGAGGCTTTATTGCTTACATTGCAGAGCACAGACAAAACCCAGGAACACCTTTGCCTCATTGCTACCCCGCTCTCTCTCATCCTGCATGCACCCACTTTTTATTCTTTGTCTCTATTGCAGCACGCCAGTCAGTTGGCAAGTTCGGCATGTGGCCCCCGGCCCAGGCTGAAGAGGAGAAGATTAACCGACCGGAGGTGAGTCAGCATTGTCAGTCATCCTATTGCAGTGAAGTTTAGACATTAAAATTTCTTTAATACGACTCCTTGCTGTGATTTTCTGGAAATCTGACCATGTGGAAAAACACCAGGCCTCAGAGTGATATTAATTAAGTATTTTTTGCTTTATAAGATTAACACACTCACCCTACCTATCAGGCACACTTGGTATAGGACATGTAAATGTAGGCAAATCACCCTTCTGTGTCTTCCTCGAGTGAAGCTAAAAGGATATCAGGTTCCACAATTACAAAGCTTCTTCAACTGAGACACATATAAATTGCAATGTCGCTTTGGGGGTGCAGTTTCTCTCAGCAGCATGAATATGAACGCATGTTTATAACTGCACTGGATTGTAAAGGGTCCAATGAAGAAAGGCTCTTGGGAGGATGTCAGCATCTCGTTTGCACCAAATATGGGCCACAGACATCTGATAACATACTGAACACACAGTAAGGAGCTTATCTTTATAGATAAGGGATGAAGGCAAACAGCCCTGAGACAGAGAGGGAGGGAGAGGCTGAGTTTGTAGAGTGTGTGTGTGTGTGTGTGTGTGTGTGTGTGTGTGTGTGTATGGTGGGGGGCAGGATTGTGTGTGTGTGTGTGTGTGTGTGTACAGTCAATGGTGGAGAAAGAGGAAAGTCAATTGACAATCTCACTGATTTCCGTTACCTGCCTTGTGGGTCTTGCATCTCTTTGAAACTGCGGTATCTCTGATTAGAGTTGAGTGCTGCTCCGTGGCTTTAGCGCTTTAATTCAGTTTGGCATTGATATGCCGGGTTTTAGCCGCACGCTTTAGTTTGACGTTGGCATTAGCAACGTTTTGCTCTCTTTCCTCTCCCTGCCTTGTGCGTCTAGCCCTCTCTCTCTTTCTGTCTCCCTGCTGGTTGGTTATCAGCTCTCTGCACCAACCTGGGTCCTGATTAGGGTTCAGGAGCAAACGGAGGATTGCAGGAGAAATTGGCCTCAGTTGTTGACTGAGTCACACAGAACACAGCCTTGGATCACAGTCGCATTAACCTCCCTCTGACTTACAGAGCTAATGATGCTCATCCAAAGGGATGTCCTCTAGAGGAAATAATTTCATCCCTCTCTTTTTATCTTTATGGTCCTTTTTTTGCCCTGTGTTGGCTTATTGATCTTATCTCCTGCTCCCACACATCTGATGTTTCTACTCTTTAATTCTCTTTCTTTTTTCTCCTCCTGCTTTCACATGCAATCACCACTTACTCCTGCTGTCCCATATTTTCACACAGAGTCCCCGAACCCCCAGACAGAAGACCCCTCTGGTGCAACGCTGGGAGTCAGGCCTAGTCAACGGACATAGCAATGAAGATGACTGAGGAGA
This sequence comes from Epinephelus fuscoguttatus, assembly GCF_011397635.1. Taxonomy (NCBI): domain Eukaryota; kingdom Metazoa; phylum Chordata; class Actinopteri; order Perciformes; family Serranidae; genus Epinephelus; species Epinephelus fuscoguttatus. The sequence continues at coordinate 37,793,801 of NC_064754.1, read as the reverse complement.
CAGAGTGCACTGAAGGAGGGATGAAGGTTAACCGAGACCTGTAGTTTTGGGGGTTTTTTTTTAAAGTGGAGGACTGAAAGACTGTGAGATGAAAAGGAAAGCAGCCTAAGGAAAGTGGGAGCAGACAGAAGAAGAAAGAGAGAATGTGAAGTGAGAAAGAGGTCAGGGATTGAGGCTTGAAAGGGGGTCAGGAGGATTGGGAGCAAGGAAAAGGATTGATGGTGGACTGAAAACCCTGAAGAGTCAATTCAGCCAGGAGGAGAGAAAAAGAAGGAAGAGGGCCCACCTATTAGTGAATAAGTACTTGGCCTGTTTCTGGTGCTGGAAAACTGTGAGACTAATGAATGTAAAAATGGCACACAAAAAAAAAATAATAACACTGCACTGGAGAAAAGAAAAATGTAAATTCAGTAAGAATGGGATTTTCAAACTTTAATGAAGTTCTTTACAATTTGATTTTTTTTCTTAAATTATAATAAATCGTTATTTGTTGACAAAAATAGATTGAGTGGTAACATAGGCAGCTAGGAGAACAATGTGTCATCACCTGTTTTATGCCTTTAATGATGTCTTACACTGAGTTACTAGTTTATTACACTTGTACAATCTAATGCAATCCCATACAATAGCCATGCAATAAACCCTGCCTTTGTGTAGCTCAGTCTGTTCAGTTTTTATTGACAGTTTCAGGGAGTTGCTGATTCAACTCTGTGGTCATTTTAGAGGCAGTAGTCAGTGTTGGGATTGTATTTGACTGCATTATAATGAATCTCCACTTACACACATGTGAAGGGACAAAAGTTGGAAACACCTCTCAGCATATATGGAGTCCAGTGCAACACCAACACTCACTAAAACATGACCTTCTCCACAAAGAGAATTCATTTCAGCATTTCTGTTTTTGATCATATTGTTGAAGTGTTCCTAATAAACTGGTAACTCAGTGTATATAGGCCAGTAATCGAAAAGATTGTACCAGTTGTAATCCATGAATGACTCCTTCTTTTGTTATGTTTCATGCATCACTCTGAGAGCCGGATCATAGTGCAATAAGGCACCTTCTTCAAAAAGCACAACATTGATCTGGGTTTCAGAGCTGAATGATAGAAAATCATACAAACCTAATGCTTAAATATTATGCTATATGTTGTTTAGACTTGTAACATTTTTCAAATGATAAAGTAAATTAATATTTTGGAATGAAAATTGACACAATTAAGGGTCTCACCTTTATTTTTCTTTTTTATATATCAAACTGAACAATTATGTGACTGCAAAATATTCAGTTTTAGTCTACTAACGCACGACAGCAGCAGCCTAAAATTAAACTAATCAAGGTTGGTTGAAGTCCTTAATAGAGCCACATGTGTGCAGTTTTTCTTTCAGGGCTTGAGTGGTTAGCACATACACACAATTAATACTTATTTTCTTTAAGATAAACTTAATTACAGTAATCCCACATGATGGAAATTCAGCTGTTATAAGACTTAAAACCAAAGGAAAAGGGGGACAAGTGACAAGAAACAAGATTTTGAAGAAAAAAAATTTAAAATTTAAAAATAAGCTAAAATTAAAATATATAGATATAATACTAGTGACCATCTTGTGATGGGACCACTCCAGCTGCAATGTCCCCTTTTCCTACTTCCTACCCCCCTACTTCTGGCCCCCTTGGTTGGCCCACGTCCATATTTTATATCAAACTTCATTTTGATCTGAAGACACCTGTAAATTTTTGTGACTGCATCTTGCACAGTTGTGACGTGATCATGGTGACAAAATCTGTCCCCAGACAGACAGGCAGACATATAAAATGCTCAAAACAGCTTCTGTGAACCCTCAGCATGTGATATCGATACCAAAGGCACCCTTTAGCGTCTTCATGAGCCACACCAGGTTTTCAACTAATTCCACTATAAACCCATCTACAGCAATACTTGAACTGACACAGTATAAAGAGCGCAAAAGTCTGTGTAGGGTGGAACAGAGGGGAGATGGGTTGGGTCAAACAAAACAGGACTTTCACCCAAGAGACTGCAGTTGGTGTCCAGTGTGAAAATAAAGTCAGTGTTGTTTTAATGTAACTTTATGTAGTTTGCATACAGTTGTGGCACACTGACATCACTCACGTGACATATTATCATCATGTTACATTATGACTGGGGGCAGCAGTAGCTCAGTCCATAGGGACTTGGGTTGGGAACCGGAGGGTCGCCGGTTCAAGTCACCGTCCGGACCAAAATATGGAGCGTGGACTGGTAGCTGGAGAGGTGCCAGTTCACCTCCTGGGCACTGCCGAGGTGCCCCTGAGCAAGGCACCGAACCCCCCAACCGCTCAGAGCGTCTGTCATGGGCAGCCCACTCTGACATCTCTCCACTTAGTGCATGTATAGGCCCAGTTTGTGCATGTGTGTGTTCGGACCTGTGTGTAATTGACATAACAGAGTGAAAAATTGAATTTCCCCTCGGGGATTAATAAAGTATATATATAAAAAAAATTAAATTAAATTAAAATTAAAAATTAAAAAAATTAAATTATTGTTACAGAACCAATGTTCACATTTTAACTCATTATATGATCTTTTTTTTTTTTTTAAACCTAACCAACTAGATTTTTTGACCAAGACCCACTGTGACCTTTTCACAGCATTAACCATGTGTTACAGTGTGTGTTACACAGAAAGTGTGTCACATAAACGTGCCAAAGGGTGCACCATACTACACTATGAGACGCAGAGGGACGTGACAGAGTTTCGGTATTTGACAACCTGGGAATTAGAGGGAATTGCGTCACTAGGACCACGTTTTGCCATGGTGACACACACACACACATACACACACACACACACACACACACACACACACAAACACACACAAACTCACAAGGTGAAAACAATACCAGCCTGCACAATGTTGTTGCAGCTTGTAATAAGTTTTATACACTATACACCTTTTGCTTATACAGACACTGTATGTCCATGATGGTCTGCCTCACACTGTTGGTGGTCAAAAAGAAAATGTGTCACCATGGATACAGCTTTGGAAGAAGGTGGAGGCTTTGCCAAAATTAAGCAGCATAATTGCCACAGTGGACCTTTGTGTGTGCATGCATGTGTGTGTGTGTGTGTGTGTGTGTGTGTGTGTGTGTGTGTGTGTGTGTGTGTGGTGTTTGCATGTGTGTGTAGGTGAGATCAGCAGACCACGCTTTAGTGACCTTCCAATCTCCTGTGAATAATTCATCACCTCATTCTGACTGGACACAGCCCAGTGACATTGCCAGTACATTATTATGGTGGAGCTGAAGCAACTTAAGTGCTCAAAATTATTAATAAGCTTCATTCCTCACGAGGCAGTTTCCCTCACATTGCCACATTGTCAGGTATAATGATACATCACCAGCAGTCTTGGTATCAGCAAGTGATGTAACACACAGTATGGTTTCTGTTTTGCTACCTAGAAATAATGTCAGAGTCAAAGATTATTTTTTTATGCTCAGATAATCAAATATGGCAGCACATGCAGGGTGGCCACATTGTATTTTCTAAGTGATCCCTCTTTGATATCTAATCTGGCTGCTTGTCAAATGTGGTGACCCAAAAATAAACCTGCACACCTGTCTATCACCTGCTCAGCTGCAGACTCATTTCCATGATATTTCATTATCACCGTCCTCCAAAGTCCTGCTGGCACAAAGTCATCGAAGCAGCATTGTGTGAGACAGTCGGCGTTTGGAGGATTAGCCGGTGCTCTTATGAAGCCTCTTTGTCAAGGGGACAAAAGTATGAGAGGAAGTGAAGAGGATGTGTGTGTGTGTGTGTGTGTGTGTGTGTGTGTGTGTGTGTGTGTGTGTGTGTGTGTGTGTGTGTGTGTGTTTTTGGATTTATTATAATATGTGTATGATATGTGAGTGCCTTTGTGTGCTCAAATGAGTGTGTTTGTCGTGTGCGTGTGTGTAAAGATTAGCTCTCCTTTGCAGTGGTGAAATGTTACTAAGTGCATTTGCTCAAGCACTGTAATTAGGGATAATTTTAAGGTACTTGTACATGCTTGAGTGCCGCCATTTTCTGTTATTTTTACTTTACTACATTTTGTAGGGAAATATTTGCAACACTTTGTTGTATTCCTTGAAATTAAAGCTCAAATAAAGCCACATAATTATTTATTCATCATTCATTTATCAAACTTTACCTTATGTATGTTACATTGTAGGTTCAGTCAGCTGCTGTCATGCACTGTTCTTACATAAATCTACAAAAAGTAATGCACCAGAATTCGTATATGACCTACGTAACCATGAACCAGTATTTCATTTATAGCCCACGTAATCAGACAGCCTAACAAGCTAACAGGAGTGAAGACGGAAGTGGTAAAAAGGGTGAGCAGTCTGGGGTCGTGAATGGGTCAAACAGCACAGGACTTCCCCCCAGGAGACCAGTGTTTGTGTCCTGCATGCAACCAAGTAAACGTTGAGTTATTTGAAGATAAGTCATCACCATGATTCTTTTCCTAAACCTAATTTATATAATTTTACTTCCCTTTACCAATAACTTTCCTTTCATAAACCTATCCTATGTAACTTTATGTTAAGTACGTAATTTTATATTAAGTACATAACATAGTGCTTCACGTGAAAATGCCCAACCATGTGTCTTTCCCTAAACCTAACCTACGTAACTTTACTTTTTTAAACCTTACCTACGTAACTTTACATACGTGCTGATGCCCAACAGTGTTTCTTTTCCTAAACCTAACTTACCTAACTTTACATTAAGTATGTAATTTTATGTTAAGTACATAACTTTGTATTAAATACAAAACATGATGATGACTCATGTTTCCTTTTGTTTATTTGTTTGTTTATTGTTGTTTGCACTTACAAACATACATTCTGGAAGAAAGAGCAGTAAAAAACAGTTAAAATGTGCAACAAAGACCATAAAGCCCAAAGGGCTTATAAGCAACCCTACCCTCCCTTCAACCTAACCTCTGTAACTTCACATTGAGCACATAATTGTATGTTAAGTACATAATGTGACTACTCCATTTGTGGGGCGCTTATTGGTTAGATACACAAACCATCGTTTGAGGACACATTGGTTCAGTATCCTCAGCTGACTTTCTGTGCACTGACTAAAACCCTCGAGGTTACACTAGGAATGAAGTTAAACTGATTATTTGCAGGTGAAACCAATTAACACTTATTTTTCTATTTACCATATAACTGGTATCAAATTCCATCTTTGCAGGAAAAAAGTTTCAGTGCTGTGCAAGGAAAAACTATTTAACTTTTTATTTTGTACTGCTCTGTTTTATTCCCTGATATTTGACAGCTACTGTATAGTTAGTATAAACCTTGCAATATATGTAAATACCATATTAAATATGTTATGTTGTTTTCAATTATGCTACCCAACAGTATATAAAGAAGTGTTAATTAGCTCTGCTGGTTGATTTTATTGCAGTATTGCTATTTTTACACAGAGGATCTGAATACTTTCACCACTGCCTCCATGTTACAGAAGATGACACTCTACACTATAGCGAGAACAGTGTGGCTATAGTCATGAAAAACATCCCTTTATGTATGTGCTAAACGGCCAATTTCACATCTGTCTGTGCAATCACAAGACATTCAGTCACTGTTGTATGTGTTTGATGCTATACCCACAGGCCTCCAGTCACAATGTGTTATATGTGAGTGCACGGTCAACAGTCAGTTAAGGAGATTCAGAGATTATTCTTTTGATTTCCTCACATATGGGCCTTTTGCATATCATAATGCTTCACGTGGGTGTGTGTTGTGTTGCTTTGATGTTCGAGAGAAGGGGGAATAAAATGGCAGAACTGAGTCACAGAGAATCAACATAACAGCGAATTTCATGCAGTCTGTGTTTTACTGTGTAGAGAGGAGAGAGGACCTATTTAATGCTTATTCACTGCAAACACACATCTCTACCTTATGTAAGAATAGGTCAGTCAATGTGTTATTTTGTCAATTACTGTGTCTTAAAAAACATATCTTCTTTAAACAAGTGACAAATACATGGTTGATGACAATATCTCTCCTAAATCAGTCATTTCCTAAAACTCAGAAAATAAAAGAAATGGACTTGATAACAAACAAAACTCTTTTGCACACTGCACCATGAAAGAAGAATGCAAAAGCAGAGAAGATTTTTTGATGAACTAATGTAAAAGTTGGTCCCCCTGTAACAATAGCAGAACAATATGAAAACATCTGTTTACAAACTCTCAAACAACTCGTGCGGAATAAGCCAAGACTCGTTTATCCAGTCATATCCTCAATACAGGCTGTTATCAGTCTCAACAGTCTCAGGCACGGATGAATGGTGCACTTGAGCAGAGTTCAAATGCACGCACTTCCGCCTTCTTACATGACACTATTCATCAGGTAGTGTTTTAAATAAACAACAACCTCTGGGGCTGAAAAATTTAGCCATTGCTTTAAGTGCCAAAAACTGCAGGCCCTCTAATGGCCACTTGAGGGTGGCCATTAGATTCAAATCATCAAAATGTTCTCTGTTTTTAGACTCTGCAAGAAAAACTGTTTTCTTCACAAATTTAAGGTAACACGGAGCGAAAATCAAAATTATTCCACTCATCAGCTCACATTTGCTTTTGCCCTTGAAATGCGAATTATTTCATAAGGCTGTCTGCTTAGTGTTACTGTAAAGCTACTGACAGAGAGCAGTGAACTGTCAGCCATCAAAAGGCCTTAAGCTAATGTGTCTAAAGTGGTCAGAAAAATGGAAAAAGCAAAAACGTTTTTCTTTGTCGTAATCTATCAAAGATAATCATAAGAGACAATTTGCCACCCAACCTAAATCCTCCCTTCAGTCATACTAAATTAATGAAGTGCATTGCATCAGAGGATATTGAAGTATAAACCCAAACTGGCTGCCAAAACTCTCACAGTCTGCACACACCTTAATGTTCAGCCTCTGCATACACACTCGTTGAGCTAATACACAGCATGGGGTGGCATTAAAAGGGCAATTATCATGAGTTTCAAGATTGCTGTTGTCACTTAATATCGACCTGACTCATAGTTCAATGTGCACACACAGGGTGAGGCTGCCAGAAGCCAGAGAGCAATGGGTGCAAATTAAGGTGCCACTTAAATTCATCACATCCCTCAAGCCTCTTATCATTTATTCTGCCTCTTATTCAAACAAATCAGCCGAATGCCATTATCTGGAGCTGAATATCTCCACTGTGTGCCCGTGTGCTTGCGTGTGACCGCACAGGAAGAGTAAACGGTGACTCAGACATGACAAATCAAGCAGACTATGTGATCTTTGAATCCATCTACGTTTTCATGGGGTGTTTTTTCTGTGTGTTTGAAAAAGACATGAATAAACACATCCCCCTCTGTGTATTTCTGCGACTGATAGAAAGTTTTGTGCTGCTATAGAAACCAGTAAAATGTAATAAAACTCACTACTTATACAGAGTTGGCTCTCTGCTGCTTCCTGAAGTACAATGACAGCCCTTCTCTGCTGAATTATTGTCCACCATAAAAACTACACAAACAGGTGGGAGGTGTCTCTCTCTCTCCTGAGTCCTTTTACTTTCTTACTTTCACGCAGTATTGAAGCCTCAGCACATTTGCAATGTAGAAAAAAAAACAACGAATATACTGTAGATGTAGGGCTCAATCATTATGTCTTTAGGGGTCGTGCTTGTCTCATCATTACATTGTAAAGTAAATAAATAAGCTGCAGCACAAATCAGCATCTGTTGCATTACTGTGGACACACCTGGATGACTCATTGTTCCACTAAACACACAACCTGTTTTGTCATTATGAGGGATGAAATCTCTTTGTGTGGTGCTGGACTGTAGGTGTGTTTTTAACATCCAAATTATATCTAAACGGTGCCCTCTGCAGAATATTTAGCAAAACTACAGCCAGACAATTTCATTACGTGTCATTAGTTGTATTTCTCCTTCACAAATACAACACAATATTTTGAATTACTCTGCCCTGAGGTCCTTAGGCACGAACCTGTTTGCTCTTTCCATCTGAACATGTAAGACCAAAAAGGACCAAGCTTTTGCAGTCAAGGAACCTTAACTCCTGCCTGATTTGCAGAATCAGTGTGTTCTTTTTAATCACTTAAAAAAAGGGCCTGTTTGTTTATTTATCGCCTTGTTGTTTGCATGTGTGTATTTATGTGTGTATGTATATGCTCTGTATGTGTCACAGTCCCAGTCTCAGTTTTTCCCCTCCCCTGGGGGCTCCTGCCTGTCTTCGTGTGTCTGTATGCATGACACTCCTCTGCTCTCTCATGGCTCCTGATTACTGCTGATTATCCACACCTGCCTCCCATCAACCTCATCAAGCTCCAGTATATCTACCACAGTCACTGAGTGTTTTTGCCCTGCCTAATCTTGTTCTGTTCTGCTCCAGGATCATCTTCACTGGTCAGCCTCCTCATCAGCTTGCCTGCTCTCCCTCTACAATTCCCTCAGCCCTTCCAACTAACCACGCCACTCCCTCCAGTCCTCACCCTCTCCAGCCATTACCCAACACTCCCTGCCCTCTGCCTCAGCCAACCATCTCCTTTTTCATCTCCACCTCCACCCCCTTAAACCTAATATATATCCCTTTAATGCTGTTCCTTACCTGAGTCTGAGTCTTTTTTGACAAATCATAACAGAATGCATGTGATACATCTGTTACATGTATACATATTCTAATATCTACATATTATGTGCATGTGACTTTGTATACATTTTTTTCCTTTTAAAGCACTATGAAATATTTGGATTTGATACAGTAAGTGCTATAGAAATAAACTTTATTATTACAATGTAACTGCATAAACAGTGCTCAGTGTTCAATATATAGTTTGAAAGTGTACAGACTTTGATTTGACATAAAATTGATAAAGCAAGAGTACACTGCCAATCTGCAGATAGCACTTCAAAATAAGTTGTAATCTTGGTGTAGCCTAACAGTCAGACAGGTAGATTATATAGATTTCTACAAAACAATCTACTACTATGATGTCTGTTCAAACTGCATCATACTGATGAAGATCCTGTAATGTAATGGAGAGTTCCTCAGCTACTTCAAGGCAGCCCAGTAGCTAGAAGAAATGTTGGTTTCACATTTTTGCAAACCCCAAATACATTACATTTGCGTGTTTCATATGTATGATATCGAGGTGTTTGTTATTCAGCAGCAAACATAAGTGTTTTGTAGCAACCTGACGTCGTTTTTCCTGCGGCTTTTTAGGCACCAAACATGGGTGTTTTGTAGCGACCAGTAATTTTTTTCCCAGCAACTTTTTAAGGAAACCAAACATGGGTGTTTCATAGCAACTGGCTGCTGTTTTTCCAGCAGCTTTTTAGACACCAAACATGGATGTTTCGTAGCAACCTGTCATTTTCCTGCGGCTTTTTAGGCAACAAACATGGATGTTTCGTAGCAACCTGTCAGTTTTCCAGCAGCTATTTAGGCATCAAACATGGCTTTTTTGTTGCGACCGGTCACTGATTTTTCCAGTGACTTTTAAGACACCAAACATGGCTGTTTGTAGCAACCTTTGTCATTTTTCCAGTTGATTTTTAGGCACCAAACATGGATGCTTCGCAGCTACCCATTGCTGTTTCTTTCCAGTATTGTGGCAGGAAATGCAGCTGTTTTGTACCATGTGGTTTTGTGCAATAAACCTTACCACACGTTAACCACAGCGTAGTTGGAACGCAACATTTCTGCATAATTACGACATATAATATGCAAATGTAATGCGTCTATGGTTTACAATGCCAACACTTTTTTTCTGGTGATTGTTCTGGAAAAAGACCTCATTGTGAGATTGTTTTGTTGTAACCGTAAGGTCAATAATAAACTTAAAGTAAACTTATAGGTAAGAGACAAGGTTAGGTTTTCATAAAACAGATACAAACAATAATAGCAATACAATTTGTATTTAGATTCCCTGGCTCAGTAACATGTAAGATCAAACAAACATCATATCCTGTCAAATTGTACAATTTTACTGCTACACATGAAATAGGAACTGAGGAAATAGCCCTTCCTGTCCTGCTGTGTAACTCCAACTGATGCTACATTGATAAACTCAGATAAAGTATAAACACACACATGGAGAGAGAGAAAGACAGAGAGAGAGAAAAAACAAACATTTCTAATAGATCGGATGGATCGGAGTTGTGAATGTGGAAAGCGAGTTCCATAAAGGGGATCTGGACCCTGTCCCTGTAGTTGTGTCCATATTGGCCCATTCCTGCACACAAAACATACACAAACACACAAGCTGTTGAAGATCTCAGAAAAATGTCTTTCCTGTGGCATACTTAATATCATACCACTGCTTTTTTTCTAACAAGTTTCCCTGTGTCTGGGTATCAAAAAATAAAACAGTTCAACATATAAATCACTACCTGTATTGATGAATCTTCTAGAAAAGTACGGTTATCACTCGGGATATAAAATTAATGGCTCAAAAACACAAATTTTAACACTTAATTACACCCCATCAAAAGAGATTAAGGAATTGTATCACTTCAGCTGGAATATAAAGAAAATTAAATATCTGGGGGTTACCATCACTAAAAGACTATCTAAACTTTACAAAGCAAATTATAATAAGATAAGTCAAGAGATACAAAAAGACATTGAAAGATTGTCTACTTTACCCCTAGATCTTAACTCAAGAATCGAGACTATCAAAATGAATGTACAACCAAGACTTCTTTATTTATTCCAGTCCTTGGCAATAGAGGTCCCCCTATCGCAATTTGTGACTTGGGACAAGACAATATCAAGGTTTATTTGGGGAGGCAAAAAACCTAGTGTTAGGTGTGAAACTCTCCAGCTACCAAAAGATAAAGGGGGTATGGGTCTCCCAAAACTGAGAGAATACTTTTATGCTGCCCAGTTAAGGCATATTATATGCTGGTGCACACCAGATTATACAGCTAAGTGGAAAGACATGGAGAAAAAGTTTGGAGAATACCCAACACTGGAATTATGGTTCAGATTACTAAAAAAGTACAGGATAAAGAAAGAAACAAATGTGCTTAGATGGGTAGCATTTGACAGTAATTTTAAACCAGCAGTGTATGATAAAGGATTCAAATGGTGGGTAAACAAGGGAGTCACAGCATGGTACACTTTACAGAAGGATGGGGAGCTGGAGAGTTTCCAGAACATGAAAGACAGATATGATTTAGATAAGCATGAGTTCTACAGGTACCTACAATTAAGAGACTATTACAAAAAAGAAATCAGGATGGATCCCTCCGTGGAAATGAATGGTGTAATTCAAATTATAATAAATTCCTACAATGGAAAAAAATTAAAATCATATCTGCCTTATACCAAAAATTGATGACGAATAAACACTCAACTAAGTAAATAAAAGAAAAATGGGAATCAGAATTTAACGGGAAAATATCGGATGAGGATTGGAAAGATATGTGGAAAACTCCAACTCCAGACATCCACCAATTCGCGGATATGGAGGGAATTTTCCTAAAAAATTTGATTCGTTTTTTCATTACACCCAAGGTCAAGAATAAGTATAAGTGCACAGACTTCCCATGTTGGAGGAAATGTGGAGTAGTGGATGCAGACCACTCACACATATTTTGGAAATGCCATAAAGTACTGAAGTTTTGGAGAATTGTACACGTAACTATACAAAAGATACTGGGGTATGATATTCCTATGAGCTACATGGTACTATATCTCTGTAATTTTAATTCTATAAGAGAGACAATAAGAGTAAGGGATAGATATTTGATCAAAATACTGTTGATAGCCAGTAAGAAAGCTATTACGAGGAAATGGGGTAAAGTGGATCCTCCTTGTCAGGATCGGTGGATTGGGATAGTAGAAGAAATTTACACAATGGAAAAACTGACACATGGCCTGAGACTACAACAAACACAGCTGGAAGAAAAATGGGAGAAATGGACATTATTCAAAACCAAAAACAGCAACAAAGATGACAGACAGAACCAATTGATCTAGATGAAGACACTATGACAAAGGATGAACAACTTAAACTGTAACTCCCAAACAAATATTATTCTTATTTTGTATTGATTGTGGGTTGTTCATGTATGTCTTGTATGTGTGTGAATGTAGAAATTATCAATAAAAAATAAGTGATAAAAAAAAAATACAGTTCAACACACTAGACTGGGTATTTCACAACGTAGTATCACTGTCATCAATGCTGAGACATCACATTAAACATTTCCCATTTCTGATACTCCCAGAACATGATGAGGCCTGCATTCTTCATCTCCAGCATAATTGTTTAGCGATTATTTAAATCACGCTTTAGCAAAAACCAAATAAGGAATATCTTGTCTCTTACATTATGCTTCTCCTCTTGTTCTAAACTAATCTGTCACTTCTTCTTTCTCACGCTATCAGTTAAGTTAGGTACTATATCTGCAATTTGTGACAGACTAAAGATGTTTCTGCCCCCGTTCCTAGAGCAAATCAGACTTTAAAGCTGGATGCTTCTTTTTAAATATAGCCACAATTATTTCTTTCACACCTCCCAGTCACCACCATTCCCTCCAGTATGTCCACGGAGAGTCAGCGAAAAGTTTTGATCAATTGCACAAAGGCTTCACTTCATCACCACCAGCATTCAGACTCCAGAGAGATGCTGTCCTATCTCCTTTCTTCTTATGGGCCTACACTTAATGAAGATGCTTCACATCATCAGTCTAATCAAGTCTTTCTCTGCTGATGAATGTACACTTCCAGCTGATCTCTCTTTAATGGCAGTAGCGTCCCTGAGGGGTGTTTTATTGTTTTATTATTTTACATTAACTGTAAAATAGTAAAACAAAGTATATCAGTATGTGATTCCTTAACTCTCACATGGGCATAGGTTTCAACAAGCCTATAGACCAGAGCAGCATAACAGAGTTCTTGAAATTCAGCTATGGATTTTGGTTTTGATGTGCCACACCAAGATTTTCGGTAGATTTTCTGGAAGTGCCATTGTTTGACAGAGTAATGATAAAAAGAAAACTGAAAAACTGCATGTCTCTTTGCTGTGCAGTGACTGTGTGTAGTAAAACAAGAGATAACTGACAAAAATATGCCCCAAATAGTTGCTATCCTTGGTGAAATTGCTGCTCTTTAGGTAGAAGGTAAGACAAGGACACTCCAGATCTGCCAAGACACATCTGAGATTAAATATTCAGTTCATGACAGCTGGTTAGTTTTTCCATCAGCTGGAGATGACAGTGTCTGTCTGTTATCTAAGATGGCTGTTCAGTAGCAGTGCACAGAGAAAAAGAGAGCGCCTGGAGAGAGCCTTTAGTTTAATGAGAGCCCTTCATTGAGCTAATTAATGAAAGTGATTGCAGCTAATGAGAGGAAGACCCAAACCCTGTGCTAGCACTATCGAGGAATATGTGTGGGTTGACAGTATGCTTGGTGAATGGCAGTGTGTGTGCGTGTACATGTGTGTCTGTGTGTGCATGTATGTGCGTGTGTTTGTTTACAGCAAAGGGATCAGGGAAGTTTACAGTGTTCGTCCAAGTGAACCTACAGGAGAAACATACTGTAGAGGCCACAAAAATACCACAAGAAAGAGGAAGGTTAATGTCAGGAAACTGCACATGACCTGTGTCAAAATGGATACTGTTGTCAGTGCAACGTTTAACATTCTTAAAGGATAAGTCTGGTCTTATTCTATGGTTTTGTTATTGTTAACAGATCTCTTTTAAAGATCAAAACCAGCTATGAATTGAACAAATACTGTGTATCTAAACATTCTGCTGCTGTAAATACTCAAACCATCACATTTATATGAATCCACTGCTTTTTTTTTTTGTCTCCAAAAAATGCACTATTTGCTCTTATTTGAGTACCATTTGCCAAGGACTGCTGTGTCCAGCTGTTTTAGATTCATATCTTTATCAGGAACTAATGGGTTTGAGGCTGAATGCCACAGACAGTCTGAGACAATCAGAAAGAGTGTGTGATAGACTAACACATTGTTGGTTTTGATCTATTCAAGGAATTTTCTGACAATAATAAAAAGCCAGCCAACCGTATCCTTTACCTCGAAGTGTTGTAATAAGAAAGTGCAGAGGCAAAAAGGAAGCTTTTGCTTAATCATAGCTGAAAATCCAATAATTTTTACTGCAATTGGTAAATGGGGTATTGATTTAATAACTACCTGAGATGTGAAGCCTGCACGTGGGAGTGTAAGATCTGCAAAACAAAGAAGAAGAAAAACAAGCACATTATCAAGCAGTGGTTTGTGTCAGTATTTCTCTTTATTTCCATGCAATATACTGCAGAAATATTAAAATCACCTCAAAGGAATCAAAGAGAATTGAATTGATAGGCCGTTAAATGCGTTAGATGTCTAGTATGTAGGATTTAGTGGCATTTAGTGGTGGGGTTGCAGACTTAAAACCTTCTTCCGTGTGCCAAGCTTGTAGGAGAACTACAGTGGCAGACATGAAATGCAAAAATGCGAATGGCCCTATCTAGAGCCGGTGTTTGATTTTTTGGTTCTTTGCTACCATAGAAACAACAAAGAAGACTTGCACCGTGTGTAACGGTTGATTCTAAGGTAACAAAAACACAATGATTCTAATTTTCAGGTGACTATAAACTAGCAAAAAACATTCTCATGAATATCATCTACCACTTCTGCCAATAGATGTCATCAAATCCTACACACTGGACCTTTAACAAGTTATAAATATGATCATGAACTCACCGACAACATGATCCTTCGCGTGAACTTGAGTCCAGAACTGTGCTTCCTGTCTGAAACAGTTCAACACAGCAACACTTTATACCAAAATACCAATTTATATGCAATGCAATAAGGAGTTTTATGTACCAAGTCATATGAAAATCAATTACATAACCTCAAAGCAATGCTGTGTAAATGCAAGCTTATAATGTCACATGTATTTTGGAGAGTTATTATTAAAGTGCACCTACTTTTCTCTGCTTACCATTATACATTTTTAAACTACATATCATGTTCAAGCTAATTCTGAGCTATTTTAAACTGCATGTTCAGAATACTTCATGGAAAATATTTGTGGTTAACACTGCCTCTAAATGTTGCTCATGTGTCACGCTGTCTTAATCATTTATGATGAATTTATGAAATTTAGAAAGACAAAAATATTCTGGACATACAAACACAGTGATCATTTACTGGTCTTTAAGACTCATGAGCACTAAAAACACAATACCTTTTCTTCTTCTCCTCAGCCGCTGCTTTAACTTGAAATTAGAGGAAAGAGAGGAAATAGTAAGTTTCACAACGGAAGACTATTTGTGACGGTATATCATGTGAGAATGTGAAGATTCATGTGTGAAGTACCTTTCCGGTGTGCCACCACAGCCACGAGTGCCACTGAGCAGAGGAACAATACCACAGCAGAGAAAGAGCCCAGTATGAGAGGCCAGTCAACACCGGACCAATCTGCAGACATCACACCAGCATTATTGTGAGATATATGAAATATTTTCATTCATGGTCACTGGAGTATAAGTCTTCTTTCTTTCTTTAACTTTCTGCAGCTCAAAATTCATAATAGATAAAACTACATATAAAATAATGTTATTTAAGGTCTACCTGTTGATGGAGGAGGGGGATTTCCTAGAAGATGATAAAAGAAGCACACAGTTATATATTGTGTCATGTAGCACTCAAATAAACTAAACACATACAGAACAACTGTAAATCTGCACCTTTGGTTACAGCCAAAGGGAGGCTGCGCTCAGAGTTGCTCCATTTCCCTCCTAGGAGGACATCATACTGGCACTCGTACAAAGCCACTGGAGCTTCCTGGACAGGCACTGGGAAGGCGGCCTGATGCTGGATCAAGGTGGCATGGTGAGTGGCAACAGCAAGTTTATTATCAGCCAGGTAGAGGGAGAACACAGCGCTGGGGTAAGCAGGAGACCCAGTGCAGAGCAGATGCCACACGTCTGTGTCCTGCTGGAGGACAAGGGTCGGGACTGGCAACACATCTGGCAACCAACAAAATCAAAGGAAACATTAGTGAAAGGTGTTGATAAATCATGTGTCTAGACTGGATAAACAAGGTGTCAGAACTGGAAATGTAATTATTAACTGATTTATTGTTGGGCAGAAAATAACTCTTCCAACAATTTTGATAATCAATTAATCATTTAATCTTTCAGCAAAAAAACTTGTTTTAGCTTTTCAAAAACTAGTGAATATCTGTTGCTTGTTTTATATGATCAGGCTGTTCTCCTACATTGTTTGTACAATGAAAAGTAATGCACTAGAATTCGTATATAACCCATGTAATCGTGAAGTCTGTGTGCACGTAACCAATGTGCTGACAGGAGAAAAGATGGAAGTAGTATAGAGAGGGAAAGTCCCAGTAAGGAAGGCAGGTTGGAATGATGGATGGGACAAACAAAGACAACCTACCCTTCGTAACTTTGTGTTAAGTGCATAACGTTACGTCTAACCATGATTCTTTTCCTAAACCTACCCTTCATAACTTAACGTTAAGTGCATAACGTTACAACACCTAACCATGATTCTTTTCCTAAACGTACCCTTAAAGTTAAGTGCATAACGTTACAACACCTAACCACGTTTCTTTTCCGAAACCTACCTTTTGTAACTTAACGTTAAGTGCATAAAGTTATAGTGTCTAACCATGGTTCTTTTCCGAAGCCTCCCCTTCATAACTTAACGTTAAGTGCATAATGTTACAATGTCTAACCATGATTCTTTTCCTAAAACCTAACCTATGTAGCTTTATGTTAAGTGAAGTGCATAACACAATGACGCCCAACTGTGATTCTTTCCCTAACCTTATCGGTTAGGGCGCTAATTCGTAAGGCTCTAATTTGTTAGATGTATATGCTTTCTTGTAAGATGTAAACACAGTAGTTTGTGAGTTTTGGACTGCTGTTCAGACAAAACAAGCAATTAAAATATTTCAAGTTGAGCTTTGAGAAATAACGAAATTGTTAGTTGGAGCCTTGATTACAACATTTGTGAGCAATGAAATAGTTTCCATTAAAATCTGTTGACAAATGCTCATTATCATTCACTTCCTTTATTGATTTTATTCATGCATACAGTAATTAATTAAACTAACTGGAATATTTTCAGCCAGCATAATCATAGTTCAAGTATCTAATTCCAAAACACAAAACAATGTCAAAAGATATATAAAACAAAACATCCCAGAACAATAAAAGATTATAATATTTTGGGAAAAATGCAAATAAAACTAGTTGAATTGACTGAGATATACCAAATTCACCAGAAGAAAAATCCACTCAATGTAAATTAGGTTTATAAACATTTTAGTAATGATTTAAAGGAAGTCAGCAGTAACAAGTTAAACAACACAGATGCTGTTCCAGGGTAAAAATTCATGTGCACCTCACCTGTAATAGTAACTTGAACCATGTTGCTGACAGTTGAATTTACCAATCCCCGTTTTTTGGCGATCTGGTAGAGGCAGGTGTATGCACCCCCCTCATCTCCCCTCACTGGCCCCACGGTGAAGACTCCTGGCTGGGGTTCGGGGTTAGACACCTGACTGGCCTGAGGCTGGAGTATGATAGATGTTGCCGCTGTGCGCTCAGAGGCTCTCAGCAAAAGGAAGGTAACTGGTTTCTTGTTATAGGTTGACTGAGACTGGGGCAGATTTGGGACCAAGCAGCTGAAGGTTAGCACCTCCCCACGTTTCACCACACCGGTTGAGGGCTCCACAGACAAGACTGGAGGAGGGAAAGAGGGCACAGAGCGTGTGGGGGTAGCATCTGGAAAAGGGAAATGAAAAAGAAACAGCTATCTTTATATTTTTGTGGCTTCGTAACTTTTACATATTTCATTTCTTGGCAGAAAAGTCAGTAAAACCTACAATAATGCTAAGAACCTTTATATGCCACAGTTGCTAGCCAAACTTTCCTCTCAAACCGTTAACCCTGTGAGCCAGTACACACTGTGTTTGATGTTTTTGTGTGTGTCAGGGTGTGTGGTTTCTATATGAAGTGCAGGATGTAACTACCACAACACACACCCACAGAGCAGAGGACAATAAGAGACCACAGAGAGCACCTGCATGCAGCAATGTGTGTTAAGGGTTGGAGAGGGGCGGATGGGAGTGTTTGTTATTTTATACCACATGTAGAATCACTACTGGGTGCAGACTGAACAGATTGACTCTGCAAACTCTATTGCTCATAAGATATAAAGGTACAGCCCAGACCACATGTTCTCTCTGCGTTGTCCTGTATATTAGACCAGAGTTAAGGTTGAAATTCAAAATGTTTTTATCATTTTGCCAGAGTGAAAGCTTCCATCAGTAAACTGAGGGTCAAGTTGTTGTTGTTTTTTAAATTTACACACCTTTTGGCTGCTCCACCTGCAAATAGTGACTGAATAAACTGTAACGACCACCCTGGTCCTTGTACAGACAGCAGAAGAAGCGGACTGAATCCTCTTCCTTTACTGTCACAGTGAACTGAGCCTCCTGAGTACCAGACTGCAGCTCCTGAGAGTCCACCTCAATGATTGAGAGAAACACAGAAAAGAATAAAACCACAGGAGCCCAGTGGAAGACACAACAGAAAACATTACATAAAAAGATTCACCTTGTCTCTGTCTCGGTACAACATGAAATGAAACCCTTGTTGGCCCTCTGGGGCCCGACAGACCAGAACCACTGAGCCCTTTGACCTCGAATAGATGTCAAGTTTAGGAGCCGGAAGAGCGGGAGAGGAAGTGGAAGCTGAAAGTCTTCCTAAGCAGGACAGAGAAAGGTATAACATCCAGTAAGATTCAGTTGAATTTCACAAATTTCCTTTGAAGTGCAGCAACAGTACAGCAGAAATACAAAAAACACTGCTGTATTTGCGACATGTGGTGACGTTCACTTTGTACCAAATCTGTGATTGCAGCTGATGTGAAAATTACAACTGAACATAAAACAAGAAATAGAGGAATTGCCTTTATCTTAAATATTTGGTAAATTTAAAATAAATTTAGAACAGATAGAAATGTTTGTGTTCATGACAAAATATTTACTGGCAGTTTCCCCATTGTTTACAACTTCTTAAACCCAAAGAAATCATTAAATACACATTTCTGGTAGAACAATATTATATATCTTTCAGTTTTTAGACAAAAAAAAAGAAATAACGATGAGAATAGAAACACCTGTAGCATGGTACTTACCCCAAAGTTGTAGAGAAGTGATTAGCAGAGTGTATATCCAGAGTGACTGTCCACCACCAACCTGCATCTTTGACTCAAGAAGAAGACCGAGCACAAGCAAGACAGCACCTACAACCAGCAGCTGCTCTCTTTCTCCCTCTCTCTGTTTTTTCAACACACATCACATCCTCTTGAAAGCATAACGAGCGGGGGAAGTTGAAACAGTAAACACACTTCCTTTTTTGGAGTCCACTGGTCGGATGTGTGTTATGATGAGAATAAATAGCAGCCTCGTGTCTTAGTAACCCAGATGTATAAAATGTTCCTGTGTCAGCACATTAATGAAGACACAGCAAACACAGAGTTGCCCAACATGCCATTAGGATGTGATAGATATGCTTGATAATCAGTGGTGGAATGTAGGTAACTAGGCACATTTACTCAAGTACTCTACGTAAGTACAATTTTGCGGTACTTGACTCGAATATTTACATTTTATGTACTTTATGCTTCTACTCCACTACATTTTGGAGGCAAATAATCAATCATCAGGCATCAGTTACTGTAAACTTTCATATAAATAATACAAAATATAAATCAACAAATAAATGATTATGTATAATCATTAAAAGCAAGAGCCAGCAGTATATAAAGTAGATTAAATTAGTCCCACCTTTATAAGCTGCAGCATTATTGAGAAAGATGTTACCCTATCACATTAGTATATTTATTTCTTGTATATATATGCAGGTCCTCCACTAATGAGCAGATCAGTGGTTCAGTCCTTGGCTCCTGCAGTTCACATGTTGAAGTGTCCTTTTGGCAAGACCCCAAATGAACCCCAAACTTGCTTACCATGCCATCGGTGTGTGAATGTATGTGAGTGTTTAACTGAGTAGCAGGTGGCACCTTGTAAGGTAGCCTCAGCCACCAGCGTACAAATGTGTGTGTGAATGGATGAATGTAGCGTAAAAGTGCTTTGAGTGTGGAAGACTGGGAAGGCGCTATATATAAAAGCAAGTCTATGTTTTGCAGATGTCGGATTTCATTAAAAGAAATGGAGGTTGTACCGTCTTTAACATTATTAAAGAAATATTGTCCTGAAATATTACCCTGATAATGAAGTACATATTGCTTTTTGTTCCTCCAATGATCAGATCTATTGTTCTTTCTTTATTTCTACTTGTGGAAATAAAGACTAAATACTATCATAAATTAAATGCAAAGTAGGCCTACAACATGTTCAACTTTTGTTTTCAGGCCTTTTTCAGTGACTGCTTTATTGGAGTTTACACACAAGCCTATTCTTTCTTATGCAGAAAGAATTAGACTTAAAAGTGTGGGAAAAGTTAGAGACAGCCACAGCTGCAGATGATAGAAGAAGAAAAGAGGAACTGGATAATAGAGACCAAGAATTAGGTCACTGATAGATAGAACAAGATGTTTATAAACTCTGTCAGCAACTCCAAACTTGAATAGCTGTGAAGCAGAAGTAGTTTAGTTTGCATAGCAGATGGAATATAACTCCAGTCTAGAGGAGTATTAAAGTGCACATTATACATTTAATTTATCTCAAGGTGGTAAATATCCCTAAAGAGGGTTGGGGTACAGATTTAAATCACATTAGTCTGGGAATATTATTTTGGGAACTTCCCCTAGAACCCTGCAAAATGAAGACTCATATTTCATAATAAATTCATCAAAAGCAGGATCGCTGCTACTCGAATTTTATTGACAGTCAAGCCATAGAGGAGCTGTAAATCTAATCTAAGTGCAGATCCTTGAGGGCGCTCTGCCTATCACTTTTTCTTCAGGAGCCTCCTCTTACAAAGAGTGATCAGGTGCAACAACATTTTAAAACTCTTAAAAACACAACATCTGCATCTCAGAGTCCGTGCTTATTAAAGGGACAGATCACCAGATTCAGGTGTGAGTTGCTGAGTGTTACAGATGTCTGTCTTCTCTCTATATAATATAACTAGATGGCTCAGAGCTTATAATGCTCAGCAAATGACCACAATACATTTGAAAAACTCAACAGCAATGTCTCTCGTGATTTCTGTTGTTCTGTTTTCTGGCTTTAAAACAGAAAAAACAGAACAACTAGATTGTTTTTCTGTTTTTCAGATTTGGTTTTGAAATGGAAAAACGAAAGAACGAAGGGTACACAGATTGGTAAACTGTCCTTTTAAGGAAACTGAGATTAACAGGATGACTTTACAACACATTTGCTACTTTTTCTTTCAAGAATAATAATAATAATAATAATAATAATTCATCTTGTGTGTGTCATTCCCACACATTACACAGAAACATGTAGAGGGAAGTAAACACAATGACACATGTCAAATACAGAAGAGAAAAACCAGTGGTTATGGTGAGCTGGTGGTGTATTTTTAAGGAAGAAGATGAGTTATGTTCCATTTTATCATGATACCACTGAAATAAAAAAAAACAAATTCCCCCATTCCAACACTGGAAATACTACACTGTTTGTTTATAAAACAAATGGTGGGTTATATTTCAGCATCATAATTCCTACTATCAGCAGACAGTACAATATAAAACAGGGAGCTTTGTTTTCTCTCCAGACAGTAGCACATGTGCATCTCCTCATAAATCTGTGATCTTACATCTGGTCCTTGTATGTGATCCAGAATCTGCTGCTTTCTGTTCTTCTGACTTATTAACAGCACTCACCTCCCATCCTGGGTGTAAATCGTCTCTGATTAGATGCTGAAATTTAAGTGTAATGAGTTAAATGAAAGTTATAGATACAGCCTTGAATGCACAAATAGCAAAAGGATGCCACCAGAAACATTTAAGAACATGTTAACCACTGTTCTGTAAAACACATGCCTCGCTTACTATAAACCAGACAAATGTTAACTGGTGATCACACATGATACCCAGTCACATGCAGCTGATGCGGTACAGATATCCGTGGTGTCCTGATGATGACTCCTGATGACTGAAATGATTCCCTGACCTTTCCTCTACTGCCACCAGCAGGTCAAAGTTTTTACTTGTCATGTGAAAACGCAAATGCTCATGGCCAGCAGACAATAAATCCCAATGACTGGTGGACTTGGTTTGACTTTTCCTCCAGGCACCATGAGGTTCAAATTTGTGGTTTTGCAGGAAATGTCTTTACAACTGTTGGATGAATGGCCATGAAATCTGGTACACTGATGTCCCTCTCAGGATTAATTATATAGTGATACACTAACTTTTCCTCTAGCACCATCGACAGGTCAAAAGGGTTTGTCAAAATCTTTGGCTCATGCAAACCTGAAAAAAGAAAGACATCATTAGTTTCAGCACTTTGTATCTATTGCTTATCATCTAATGTGAGCATGCTTACATGCTAAAGAATGATTGAGAACATGGTAAACATTGTACTTACAACAGCATATTAGCGGTATCATTCTTCATGTTAACATGCTGGAATTTAGTGATGGGCAGAAATAAATGATCATGATCTTTTTGAACAGCTCTTTTCAGTGTCCAGTATGTCAGGGTCAGCCTGACTTGTAATTCCTAACATGCTGTAAGGTAATGCAGCAATGAGGTTGAACGAATGAGCAAAGACTGATCAGACTCAAGACTTCTGCCAGCTAAAGCCCATGGTGCATTTGCATTCTTCTCGATTGTCCTTCCAACTTCGGTGTGTTGATGAGCTGTAAGTTGTAATATGAAAACAACAGAAAGAAGATGTGTCTTGTATTTTATAATTCAAAGCGTTAAACGACACATTTATAATAAAGAGCAAAAGAAACTGATCAGGTGAGCCATGAAATATGATCGGGAACTCATTTTTGGAGGCTTGCACAACTCATAGCTTATTTGCTTTGCTGAATGCGTAGCAGGTAACCTTCGACTGGGGATCCGCTGTAGCACCCGGGCACAACGAACCCTCTCATGACCCTACGTAGAGGAGAGGAAGCGAGACGAAGGAAGAATTGAGCTCGATAGCATCAATAAATGCAGCACAAGGCTGCAGAAATAACTGGGATGTCTGATGTCTGCTACTGCTACTTGCCCCTTCAAAGAACAACATATCCTTGGTCAGTGACATCTTTGTAACATCGTGTTGAGCTCACAGAGCTCACATAGCCTACCTACATACAGGTGGGATGCTAAATCAATGCATTAAAATAAATATTTAATCTTTATAAATGTAAACATATACATGATGACTGGTAATGCATTGAAGAGGAGTTGTGTGGGACAGGCGGTAGCCTACTAGCTGTTGAATGTGCATGTACTATAACAAGGTCATCATATTTTGCAGGAAAAAAAAGTATTAGCACTGGAAATATTTGATACATTTACATTTATAAACTTGGAGGAACTGATACAGTGAGAGGAATCAGTCTGCCCCTCTACTGACATAAGGCTCAGAGCCAAACAACAGCTCAAAGGGCAGCCATCTTGGCCTGTAGGTAAAATTATGTTTCTTGTGCTATGGTGTTTTGTAACAGCATGGCAAAGTTAGGGAATAGTTTAATATAGTTTATAAATGACCTCTGATTTACTCTCTTACTATGACAAATTATTAGCAACACTGGTTGCTATAGCAATTGAATGCCTTACAAACACTTCAGTGAAGCTGAAAAAGTGATAAACTGAGTGGGAGGCGAGGAATAAGTGAACTTTTACACTGTCTGCCTCGGTCTAGTGGTTATGGAGAAACCACTGCTGTGCGTCCCTCTACTTCCGGGTTGGGACTTGTCCTCTGTCGAGCATCACTCCTCCTCTCGCGCGCAGCAGCAGCATCCACGAGCTCGCAGCTCGAGCGGTTTCCTAACAGCATGGTGTTTTGTATAGTCGGGGTAACACACCTGGGAAAAGAAAGACGAATAAAACAATAAAGTCATGGGTGAAGACTTTATTCCTGAGCCGGAGCGTCTGCTGACGTTTGTGAGAAAACTTAAAGAGGTGTTTGACGTGTGTGACGAGGACTCAGACGGGTTTATCCGCCCTGAACACTTTGTGCAGTTGGGTTCTCAGTTTGGACAAACAGAACAGGTGAGAACATCTGTCTTGGACATTTAGTAGCTTACATTTTTTGCCTAGCCTTTCTTTTCCCTCAAACTACTGGCTCCCTCCGCCATTATAGTGAGGTCAGGTGTTACAGTATAATAACGCTAGCCTTTGCCCGCGCCCTCATTATTATCTGTAGTGTACAGGCTATCTGACCTCTCGAAAATATTTTACACGTAATATGTGATGAAGAAGGTAACGTGAAGTTTCACTTTTTGACATGAGAGGCTAATTGTGAAAAGCTCAGCTGGACCGGACTGATGCAGAGGAGGTACACAATGAAAGTTCTGCAGGTTGAAGCTAAAGCAAAAATATATTTTTTGTTTCTCAGGGAACAGTGGGAATAGATATGACACTCCAGCCAAACAACCTGATGACCCTTTACCTCTCTGACCTGAAAGTTTTCTGTGTAATACTTATGATGGTTGTTAAGTTTTACTGGAGCAGGAAAGGTACTCTGAATGCTCGCTGGGCACTCTGTCTGGTGGAAATATGCTATTCACTTTTAACATTTTTCCAACATTTTAATTGCATGTGCAGAATAGTAGAGGCATCACATTTCTGATCTGAAGTGAGAAGTCATGTAGAAAAAAATCTGTTTGATTTGACAAAATCTAATATTAAAAAAAGGAGATGAAACCGACATATAAACCAGAGGAATAAGAACATGGTGACTACTGAGAAAACTGAGATGTGAATAGTTCAAACTGGCCCAGCAGAGGACTGAAACTCAGTGTGAAGATAAGTAGCTACAGTACAGGCCATATATTTGTTTATAATATCTTACTGCTGAAATATTGGTATTAGTGTATGTGACTGAGAAGTGATAAGTAATAACAGTACAGAAATGCCAAAGATATGTCTGCAGTCACTGTAGTCTGTTTAGCAGAGAGCACTCAAGTTTTTATTCAAGGGTAAAACCTGGTGTCTTGGAAACAGTTTTTTAATAACCACATTTACAGGATCTATGTTGAAAATGTTTGTTTGTATTTTGTTATATTTTTTAAGAGAAAAAGGATATCAGGAGGCGGCACGGTGGTGTGGTGGTTAGCACTCTCGCCTCACAGCAAGAGGGTTGCTGGTTCGATCCCGGGCGTGGGAGCCCTTCTGTGTGGAGTTTGCATGTTCTCCCCGTGTCAGCGTGGGTTCTCTCCGGGCACTCCAGCTTCCTCCCACAGTCCAAAGACATGCAGATTGGGGACTAGGTTAATTGATAACTCTAAATTGTCCATAGGTGTGAATGTGAGCGTGAATGGTTGTTTGTTTCTATGTGTCAGCCCTGCGATAGTCTGGCGACCTGTCCAGGGTGTACCCTGCCTCTCGCCCGATGTCAGCTGGGATAGGCTCCAGCCCCCCCGCGACTCTCAAGAGGATGAAGCGGTTAGAAGATGAAAAAGGATATCAGCTGATATATCATAATACTATTTTTAAGCTCTAAAACAGTGGTTCACAACATTTTTTCTTAAAGGACCCTTTTTTGTTATTCAGTAAACTGACACCCCCTTACTAAGTGACATATTTTATGAATAGGCCTATTTTATATTATATTTAGTACATACCAATAGCAGTTCAAAATAAACTATATAATTAACCCAAATAGTGAACACACTGCAGGAAGTTTGTGTTAAACAAGGGATTTGGATGAATCAGAATTTCCTTGATATTTTTAGGATTTTTCTGATGTTTTTTTTTTTGTTTTGTTTTTATTATTACTTATTAGGCATTTTTTGGACAAATTCAGTGTTTTATTCTCCCTGACTCTTAGCCATTGTTGCATTACCTTATACTGTAGGGTTTTTATTTTACTTTTTTAATGCAGGCTTTTTAGCAGAAAGTGACGGCTCTGTGAATATCGCTTGTGTTCAAGTCTTCACCGTTACTTATATATATATATATATATATATATATGTGTGTGTGTGTGTGTGTGTGTATATAATTTATTTATTTTTTCTCTTACACCACTTGCCCCTGCAATCCTCAGTGTAAGCCGGTGTAAGTAAGATATGTGTCCCTAGCATTTTGTACATGACATGTATTTAAATCTAGGCTGTTCAGTGTGGGTGCACCCTGCCTCTCACCCAATCTGTGAAACAGCTTCAGCTTCTGGCAGCACTGAACAGGATTGGCACTTCAGTATATGAGTGTATTTTGGAGAAAAAGGAAAGCCAATGAGGGTTTATTAAGGTTGTTGTTGGAAAAGGGACCAGGACAGCAGCAGAGGAGAGCTCTTTCTCAGGAACTGCTGCTCATAGGCTGTTGGACAGGCTGCTCTGTCAAGCAACGCCATATTACCTCAGCCCTGAGTGGTTGTATTGCCCTGTTACTGTCAAAATTGAATTACTATGAAGCTTAGAAACAAAGACTACAGTCTATATCTGTTATTATTGGGAAATGTAAACTTAAAAACTCTGACGTCCAATAAGCCTCGATTCAGGATGCTGCTTTGCCTGACTGTGGAGATATTTTTTTAGCATATCATTATGAAAGACCTACCTTCATAACAAAGTAGAAAATAATGTCATCTTCTGTAACTCATTTGACCTCAAAGAGCTTAGTTTTTAATGAATAAGCAATATTATGAGTTATATGTTAGATGTTTTTTATCAGAGCAGGTGTCACTGTGGACATCCCTCGTGTCTTGCTGCATGTCAGGGTAATTGAACAGAACTCTGTAGCTGATTGGCTCCTCTGTGCTGTGTTGTTCATCTGCAGGAACATTGTGGAGGCACTGATTAGCTCCTCGGGGAAGCTTCCACTGACCTGGGAAATGGGTTATATAAGTGGATGCATAACTAAGGACCTACACATTAGTTGATACTATACAGCATCATGCAAAACATTTTATACTTAGTATGACCTTTTATTATTGTTAATCATTGTTTGAAAAGGATAATCCCATTCTTATGATCCAATTCTCTGACTTTTGTATTGGAAATAATGCAGCATTTGCACAAAAAAGAAAATCTGTTGACTAAAATAAGATTGTGTATACAGAAAAACAAACACACATGCTAATTGCACCTACTCTGTTTGGTTTGTGCTATTTAATTGATGCACTGCATTAAGCAGCATCCTGCATACATCACCCTCTCATGTCATTGTCCTATATGGGCAAATCCCACCGGCTGCTCCGTGACAACCTGACCTAGTATTGTACACAGTAGGTGACACTCTCCCAGTCGTACAGAAACATGCAAATGTGCACACACTAGCGTAATCCTACGTTTTTTTTCTGACCTCTTTTCTTTCCCTTTCACTTTGTCCTTAAAATTTAAGCACAAGTGGGGCATTGGTGGCTTAGTGGTAGAGCAGGCGTCCCATGTACAAGGCTGTTGCCGCAGCGCCCTGGGTTCGAGTCCAGCCTGTGACCCTTTGTTGCATGTCATCCCCTTTCACACTTAACTGTCCTGTCCATTAAAGGCAAGTCAGAAACAATAAACTAGGCTGACAGCACTCTTGAACAGGAACAGCTGACTTATACAGATCTCTTAAAATTGGGTTTCATCCAAACAGACAGGTTACCTTGATCTTAGTCCTCTATTGACCTCAATTTAAAAACACCTCAAAATGCTCTAATGAGCAGCACTTTGAGTGACCCAGTTGCCAGGGTAATCGTAATGAGGTTTCGACATGACCTATCTTAGAGTGTGTGCCATATGTTCTAGTAACAGGCAATAGGATTGGGTGGGTCTAAACATTTTAAAACTGGTTTGATATTAAGCCAAACACCAGACCAAACTGGTGTACCAGATTTCAACACTGGGTGTTTGACTTGACTCAGCAGCTGCTCCCAGGTTGAACGTAATGACACTCAGCTTTGTTACTACCTCCACTGTCAGGTAAATGGCAGAACAAGAATGCCCCTCCCATTATGTGTTCACATGTTTTATAGCCTACAGAACAGCGAGGCGGATTAATGATGCAATATTCCCTCCTTAAACAGGCTGTATATAAGGTGCTCCATCTTGTCACGTTGCCCCAAAAAACAGGTATATTTAATGGACACGTTAGTGGTGGGGGTTAAGGTTTAGGAGGTTAAGGATAAGGAGCTGGGTCACAGAATCTGATGGGTCACAGAATTTGGTGTAACACCGGCCTCTGTTTGGCAGTTCATTTCCTAATAGGCTGTCAGACACTAGTAGCTCCATTATTCCATTTATTAGCAAACATAATATATTTATCAAGTTTTGTGAAACTTGCGTGAGCCGCTTCAACAGCAATGTCTTGCTATTTTATGGTGTGACAACGCTGTGGTCAAGATCTGGTTAGGTTTAGGCACAAAAAGCTCTTGGTTAGCGCGAATGAAAGGTAATGGCTTGGGTTAAAATGATCACTTGAAACATGGAACAGGAAATCTCACGGGAATTTTTGTGAATCTAGAGGAACTACACATGACCCTCACCTGCCTTACAGCACTACAGACAGCTGGTCTGGCTACTATGGCAGCCAGAGGCAAGATGTCGGCAAGTCATTCAGCAACAAGAGCGCTTTGCTCAAACAGCGCTGCAGGCACTGTGATGGTTGGAGCAGAGTGAATCATCATTTCCTCCTTGTGTTTTATTCCTGCTTTCTGTCTGCTTCTGTGACGCTGTTGGCACAGGTTGCTGATGTGGGCTACTTTTTCATTTGGCAGAAAGTGTAATAATGACAAATGCCAGTACAACTGGTTGACATGAAATCAAGCTGGTTTAAGCCCATAAACTGGACCAGACTAGCAAAACTGGAAATGTTTTTTTTAAAAAAAAAAGTAGTGACACACTGTTTTTTTCTTATTTTGTCTCTTGTCATGGTGCTGTCTCTACCTCTCAGAGTTTGAGCATCAAGGCCCCACTCAAGTTTTTTTTTTTTAACCTGGGAAAACTCTGAAGTTGTTTCCATCTAGTCACAAACCTTTGCTAAAATTAGTGCTGTTAAAATTGAAATGGCTGTGGGTAGCTTGCAAAGAGAATAATGCATTATTCAGCCGTGGTGCAGAGTGCTTAAAGGCAGCAGCCCTCTTCAGTGATGTGATGTGGGTGGAGGATGTGCATGTACTTGGACATGTTTTGGCCACTTGAATTATACAAATGTGTGATATTGCACATGAGGTTTGTTGGTTCATTTAAATAAACAGCCCACTGCCTTCAGTCTTGGTTTAGGTCAAAAGTTATTTATAGTTGTTTTTATGGTAATCATGTCTGCCTCAGTGAGGGCCTGAGGATGGCGATGTCATTTTGTCCATTTGTTTGACAGCAGGTCTGTTTTGAAGAATACAGCTGCTAGTCAAATTTCTATGTAAATTACTCCACAACATTATCATAGTTCCCAGGGGAATTTTTTCTAAGGATTTTGGTGACCTCTTGCACGTTCATGGACTGTCATTACAACATAGTCTGACAGAAATACATGAAATGGACACGACCTTTTACGCATTATGTGGTGGTGGGCACGAAACTTCTTAAAATTATGTGCCAGCAACACGAAAACAACGCAATGAAAGTACGTCTACCAACGGCTGCACTTTTGGAAGTTACAATGTTATGTACTTACATAAATTACCTTTGTAAAGAACTTCGCGTACTTACATAAAGTCTGTAGTCACGTAGCTACGTTGACTTTTGTTTTCACATGGGACACAAACATCAGTCTCCTGGCTGAAAGTCCTTTTCTGTGAGACCAGGCTGGTCATTATTAGCTGCAAGGGAATGAGCTGGCAGGCATGAGCAGTCACAGGTGGGTTTCCAAAACAAAAAAAAAAAGGCTTTTATTACATTAAACAAAACATTAAAGAAACATTAAAGAAAATGAGCAACAAAGTTCTGGGCTCATTAAGGGGGTCAGCTAAACAGAAGGTAACTCAAGCAATGCTTACTCAACATAAACTGAACACACTAAAGTGACCTGACATGACAAAATCTGACTAAACTAACTAAAAACAACAGGGAAACATACAGTATATGTAATGAGTGATCAGACCATTTGTGAAAGACAAACACTACCCACTAAACTAAAAATAAAACAAACAGTACAGATGATCCGTTAATATATTTAATTCAGTAATTAACCAACACAACACCAACTCTAAAGAAATAAACAGTCTGTGAACGATAAAACCCGACACCCCCATGATGTGGTGGACACGTGGTACATTCCAATTGGCCACTTCCTGTATTTAACAGCTCATGTTTTGCTTCAGGCCTAACAAGATGTCCATCCACCAACAGCAGCACCTTCAGCACTGGTAACTCAAAGAAATAGAAATGATGAATGATTGAAGGCAAACTTGTCTGAAGACAGTGTTGGGGAAGCTACTTTGAAGGCATAGCTTTTCAAGCTACCAATTACTTCACACTGGAAGAAGTTGAACTGCAGCAAAGGTACTCTAGGGTGAAATCCAGGTTGGCTAACTGGAGCTACAGAGAATAAATAGTTCAAACTACTTTGATCTCAAAAAAGATCAAATTGACAGTGTCCATAGACACAAAATTGTAACAACATATAATACAAAGAAACCAAATGCCACTCAAATGAGTTTATTGCAAAAACAAAAAGTGCCTATTGTTACACATTAAAATAAGGGGAAAAAAAACATTATTCATGGGAAAGTGCAAGGAATGACAGCATTACATCTGTCTACAATGTCCATCAGTGAGACGCCTGCCTACATTGAAGTTTAGTTTAACATATTCTTTCTGATGAACGCACTGCCTGGGCATGTCTTCACAGTGGTCAGGAGGGAGAAAAAAAGGCAACAGGGCTGGTCAAAAGGGGTTAAAGGAATTGTAGAATAAATATGAAAAATTATTTCTTTTCTTTTATGGCTTGTTTTTAGTTTTAGTAGTTCACTACACAAAATTGATTAAAAAGTAGTATGTATGTAGTTGAAGTACCAGCAAGCTACTGCAAAATGTAGATAAACTAGGTACTAGGTTACTTACATGTAGTTTACTACCCCCAACACTGTCTAAAGACAAATTAAAGTGTGACTGTACAGAGGTTAACTAAATGTGTACACTACAACTCCAAACTAATGTACAGCCATGAACTAAAACTATAAATATGAAGCATAAAACTAAAGCTCTGTGTCATCATTTCTGCTGACGGGTGTTCAGTGTCAGAGGTCAGATCTTAACAGAGGAGTAATGAATTATCAAGGATGTAACTGTAGAAAATGAAAGTGTGTGTAGGAGAGTTACTGACATTTAAATCAGTTATGTGGGAAGCAGCAGGTGAGGCCATTACAAGAGGACAAACTCTGCTTACTCAAGAAAATATTAGTGGAGTGGGTGGCCAGAGGCTGATTCCTGCCCATTTTGTACATATGTACACCACCATCAGGCCAAAATATCAGTTTTGCACATCCACTGTCTCCTAATCTAATAGACAGATTGCCTTGAATTTGCCAAGATGATAAACATTGTTGATTTTAATGACTGTGTTGCCTTCCCTCTGTTGTCATTGTCTAGATAAACTTAACACTTAGAACTCCCAAGGCTCTAAGAATATCAAAACCATCAGTAATAGCTGTTTGGCCAAACACCGACATTATAGTGCTCAAGTGCTGTGTTATAAACATTGCAAATTACAGTGAGGCTGTAAACATTGTTTTGTTTTCAATATGATAAAAGCAGTAAACAGTTTTCATTTAGACATTTATTGTTGGTTATAATCCCGCAAGCGCATAATCTTTTAACATCGTGTAACATCGTGTGTGACCTTTTGTTTGCATGACTTAGAATAGTAGAAGCTTTGAGGTAAAATTTGAATATTGTTTTTCTTATTTTTTTAACATTTTGAAAACAAAGTTTCTGGCAGTCTGTTTTTTGATGGACATTAGTTATTTTACAGCCTGGGAAGTCTGCAGTTGAAAAGCCATGGTTTTGCTTGCATTGATAATGAAAAGAGAGGACGGATACAGCATCATAGAATATTATGAGTATCAAATTATCACTGTTATTCTTAATATGGCTGGTGATATGAACCCTTTTACAGCATTGCATCTCTGCAACGAGCCTGTTGAAAAGGCAGGATGAGTCATGCACATTTAACTGCTTTGTGCTTATCAGCCACCTTTTTCTCGGAAACCTACTGGTTTACCGTGGCAGTAGGAGACACAGACCTGCATCAACACAGTTATATACACACACATGGAAATACATGTTGAGGTGGATGAAGATGATGATAAATGTTACTTTTTCAATATCCTGACACCAATATGATACTATAACTGTGTGTTAGAACTGGTTATAATGTTTTTTCACAGTACACATTTGGATTTGGCTTAGCAGAAAAAGCATAGGCCTAAGAACACCAATGATTGCTTGGTTCTATTAAACCAGTGGTACACCTAAGAAATGCAGTGGTTGTTTATGTTATAACAAAAGTTGTTGTTTTTTTTTAACAAAACCCCTTTTTCATGCAACAAAATAATATCTCAAATGTATGTATAATGTCTAAAAAAAGGTATAAACTTAACCAATGCATGGGCACATTTTGTATCATCTGGGCTGTAAGTAACTGGTCATTTTTGAACATA
Source organism: Epinephelus fuscoguttatus (assembly GCF_011397635.1). NCBI lineage: Eukaryota > Metazoa > Chordata > Actinopteri > Perciformes > Serranidae > Epinephelus > Epinephelus fuscoguttatus. Next base: position 37,761,023 of record NC_064754.1, on the reverse strand, counting down.
TGCAGGTTTAGTATCATGGATCCCTGATGATTGCTCCCCAAGACCTCAAACAGACAGACAGAAGTGTTATTTTTTAACTGAAACCGGAAGCAAATAAACCTCATCCTTGATTAATTTCACTGTGCATTAACAGAAATGTGGTTGGTGTGCTCTGATAGCCATGCTGTTTTCATGCTGCCATGTACTTTTCCACAGGTGAAGAAGTTGGCCAAATGTCTGGACCCCGATTCTCATGGGAGGATCAACTTCAAAGACTTCTGCCGTGGTGTCCTCACCATGAAAGGTCAGAGTGAGCTCAAGTATGGCACCTGAGGAAATGTAGGCGTTTGCATGACTGTCTCTGGCATTAGGTGGTCATGTGTGCCTGTAAATATTGCCGTTAGCAGGTCATATCAGAAACATATTAAGAAATGTAGTAGAGAATGTAGTTGCAGTGTTGACTTAATATATTTAAGGGTTGCACGGGTTGTATTTTAGGGAGCAGCTGAGTCTGTAAGTGTATTGCTCCCTTTTACAGTAGCCTTGGGAATAATTTAGCATAGGCTACACTTCTATTTCGACTAAGAAAGTCCAATAAAAATCATACATTTTCCTGTTTGTAGTTGATAGCTTTATGCATGTGGGGATGGTATGTAATCTGAACCAAACCTCCATGTTTTATTCAGAATTATAAAGTGAAAAAAAAGTGAAGACAGTCTGATGGAGTAACACCTACCTATGCCAGTGGTTACATTCAAATCTCCAAGTCACCCATACTGTATTTAGGCTGAGGCAAAATTACAGAGACTTTGAGATATGTAAAAACCTTGGCAGCAATCATCAAAAGGCCAAAACTGTCTTCATGGCTAGGTACCACTAGAGGAAAGTTAAAAAGTTTGTTTTCCTAGAAATGGCATGAACCAAACTTTTATTGTAATTTAGTGTTACCGTTGGTTTGTCATGTTCATTCAGCTGCCTGCAGGCATTCCTAGAGCATACTGAGTGACAGAAACTTGTTTATTATTTCATTGTTTTTTTGTATTTTACAACAGTCAGTGGACTAATGCTCTTTTACAATATATTTAGCTGGGTAACATTGAGCATTATAAATGCATACTGTATAAAATAATAATGATTATAATAATCATTATTATTTATAGAGTACTTTTCAAAATTCACATTACAAAGCGCTTCATGGGGCAGGAAAATAAAACAAGTCATAAAATAATCAGGTATTAAAAGAAAACTGATTAAAAAAAAGAAAGAAATTTTATGTATAAAACCAAGACAGTGTAGGAAAAAGTAAGAATAAGAAAAGAGAAGACAGTTCAAGGAAATAAATGATGAGTAACTGTGTATTCTATGTATGATTCTAGTGAAGCCCTAATAATGCTACCCTGCTTCACCAAGTGGAATAAGTTATCATTATGCCCACTCATCATATTTCCTCTCTCTGGGTTCAGTTCTCTTTGTGTTCTGCCCAGACTGAGAGTCTCTGTAAAACCAGGTCAGCTTATCCACTACAGTGGACCCAGGCCAACGAGGACACAGGGACAGAGCAGGGGTGCTACCACTGAGCTACAGCGGAACTCATTTGGGTTCCTAGCTCTGCATTGTTGAGTTATATTGCATTGACCTGGCATTAATGATACGATGTTCATTTAACACTCGACTGTCAGTTAAAGGTAGAGTTGGCGTTTCTGGAGAAAGATTGTTGACAATTTTTTCAGCGCTAGAGGTGGGCAATATGGCCTTAAAATAATATCGCAGTATTTCAGGGTAATAATAACAATATTTTTGACATTATGACAAATTAGAAAAAAAATGTATTATTAATTTAAGAAAACAGAATTGCAACAAAATAAATGAACAGTTTGCCTACAAATATTCAATAAAAACTAAACAGAAAGGATCTCTCATTTCTTCTGTTTGTAAACAACAACAGTAACTCAGAGTGAGATTCAGATTCTGTATATAATATTAATAGTTCAACAAAATAAAATCTACCACAAATTACACATTTAAACAGCTCTCAAATGCAAAAAAAAAGTACCCTGGGATCTAAATAAATAAATCAACAGGCGATTTCCTTCTCTTTTAGCGAAATCCTAAATGATTGAGTTGGGGGTTTTTTTCCACCTGGACCTTTATGTTCTGCCATTTCTCCTCTAATCATCACGCTGTAACCTGTGACAGGCTTTAATGCTTTGATAACTATTGCACATTCACATATATGTAGTTTTTTGTCGAGTTGTGAGTGGCACATAGGTTTACATTACCAAAGGTTTAATCACGTGACGACACCGACTCCTGTGTGTGCACGGTGAGAGAGTAGAGGGAGAGATGCTGTTCAGCTGCCAGAGGTGCTGCTGAATGAGTTCCCTCTGCAGGGAGAGTAATTCACGCTAACTCGCTACAAAAGTGTGAGAAGTCCGGGGCTGTTTATAAAACAATCAGTCCAGGCCTGATGACGCTACATTTTACTCCACAATACTGACGCTGCTCCTCTTTTTGGAATCACTGCGGAGTCGGAAATTTTGCTTTGAGTCATATTTGTTGTTCCCATGGGTAGCAATATGACGTCAATGTGTCAACAAGCAGAAATATCTCAAGTATCTCAATATGAATTTTTCATATCTTGTTAAAGAATATACCAGCATTATCGTGAACATGATGATATGGCACACCCTATTCAGTGCACAAACAAAACAGGTGAGGAGATATTTGCTAAATGTGACACACTGTGGCGTGTATTAGATTAGAATCACTGACTGCACCTTTATGATCTATTTCCAAATGTGTGAGCAACACAGAAGGTGACATCCATTAGACTTCCATTTCACCACAGTACTGCATATCATTATGAAACACCATGAAGTCTCTTATAATGGTATCAAGTACACTAATAGAGTGCAGTTGGAATGACAGATTATTGTAGTGTTCAACCTGAGGAGAATTATTAACTGAATCGGCAGCTCCCGTCATTTTTACTGAGCTTTATTGCAAGTTTTAGCTAATGTTTAACAACTGTACTGTTCTGGTTCACTCTGGCAGCACAATTTCCAGCTGCAGCAGGCAGCTGTTTTTAGTTAAAAAAGGCTCTTAAAACCCTCTATACCCTACATGCTCAGCTCCAAACAGCAGACACACACAGTTAGTGACTAGCTGCAAAACATAATGGAGCATTTAACTGCTAAAGAGACAGATATTTCCCTCAGGGGTTGGTAGAGACCAAAAAGAGCAGTAAAAGAGAGTGAATATTGGACTTAGATTCATCAGGTGGACAGAAACACGACTCCAAATGTATGGTAATGTTGCTCCTTAACTGCTGGATGTGTGAATAAGCACCTAAGATATCAACTTAAAAGGTGAAGAACATGTGGATGTTGTGTTCACTTGTTCCCTCTGCCCTCATGTAGCCAAAAGAATACAGTTATTGCAGATTTAAGCAAAAGTTTTTATCCCATACATCAGTTTATTGTGCTTTTTGCGGGAGAAAGTCTTGCATCCTTTACCTCACTTCAACTGTAAGCCCTCCCCTTGGTGCAACTTCACAACTGTTTTCCTGTTTCTCTCAACGGATTTGGGTTCTTAAATAATAGATCGGCTTCATAAATTACACCACTTATCTGCTCTCTCTTAAAAGTTTTATCACAGGGAGTGTTTGTGGTTTTGTCCTGATATTGACCCGCTGCTTTTGAAGTGGTTTGGGAGCATCAGAGAAGCTTCTTCTCTACTTCTCTAAACCACACAGGAGAGTCAGGTTGTTGTGGCTTTTGATAGGTTTGCAGAACATTATCGTGTTGAAAATCAAAGCTAATGTGACAGTTTCCACTTTCTTCCCTTTTTAAAATTTCTCTTTTGAAAGTAAATAACAATAATGGTGTTCAGGTGAATAACATTAGATGAAAACTGCAAAGATTACGTCACTTAACACCACAAAGACAAGAACGGCAGTTAAATATCCTTAGTGAAAATACAACAAAATACAACACACAAAACACCAGTGTTTTTTTTTCTTAACATAAGCTGTGTATTTAGCAGCACCTTTACTTTTAGCAGACTGGATAGGAAATGATTGCTCTGCAGAATCTCAGACGGACTGAGATGAGTCATGCATGCTTTTTTTCTTTGCAGGTTATGTTGGGATCCTTAAAAAGAAAAGTGGGGCACGGTTCACCACAAGGCCATATGAGATGGCTAAGAGTTGCTATCGGGTAAGTTTTTGAAGTGCCTGAGTCTGTGTGTGTGCATGTATAATAAGTGTCCAACTGAGTTGAACTGAAATTTATCAACCCCAACAACGTTTTTTCTCAACTGCCAGTCTCTGACACTCTCCTACTATCCTACATTAAAATGATAATGTTAAATCATTGTACATATCTCTGAGAATGCTGGATATAAGCTGGGCATTATATTGATATGATATTGATATCATAATGTGAGACTAGATATTGTCTTAGATTTTGGGTATCATGTTTGGGTAAGTGTGGTCTTTTGCTGGTTCATTTTCTGAATTTACCAGACTGTTGTAGTTGTTCTATTATTTACCTTTCCCCACTTAGTCATTATATATACACTACTGATGACTATTTATCAAATCTCATAGCATAAATGTTTTGGTAAACACCAATAGTCAACCCCGCAACATCACTGTAATATGGATATTAAGGTATTTGGTAAAAAATATAGTGAGATTTGATTTTCTCTTTATTGCCCAGACCTAGCCGGATGTACTGCGTGTGTGTGTATATATAGATGAATATCAGCAAGTCGTTAATTGTAGTACAGCAAGAAACTATAAAAAGGACTTTGCAGCTTCCCTGTGACTCCCACTGTTTTAGTTTTACAGTCCTGTTGTGCACATGTGAGCAGCTGTTTGAGGAGAGTCCCCTTTTTACAGTGTGTGGGTTATACCACAGGTTTACATACAAAAAATGACTAAAACTTTCAGTTATCAATGTGCAGATAAGTAGAAGAAAATGTGCTAAATGTTCACCCTCAACAACCCTCAATATAAGACTGTCTTGTGGGGAGTTTAATTCATTTAACAAAACTGTTGTGCAATAAATTTTGAGCGCAACTTGTACTTCACCCGTTTGTCCACTTGGTGGTAGTGTTCAATTGAAGATGTGCAATGGAGGGACAAACAGTATGTCAAGATCACTTACACACTTATTCACTTGTATGTTAGGAGTTTATTGTCAAGATTTCACAAATTATAAACAGATTTTCCAAATCATCTTAAGGGTTTTCCAGATGGAAAGTTTTTACAGATGTAGTAGTTGTTCTTATGGCCACAGTCTTTTGTCTGACTCATGTGACCTCTTGGTAAGCTGCGATAATTAGCTTGTTACATCACAGTCTAACTGAGATCCCTAGGCGTTACATGTGACACATATTTCATAAATTCCTGAGACTATCTCTTGGGAAATTTAATACTTTGTACAATACCACTCCCCCTGGCAGTAATAACATGGGTACTTTGCATAGCAACAAAGTCAAATAAACGTCAGCTCCACTTCATAGTTGAGAAATAACTGTTAGAACTGATCATGCTGCAGTTTGCGTCAGTATTCTAGCTGTAGAGTGTCTTTTAACATGACTCCACAGGTTTAGAGAAGTTAAGAGCCTTTTCATTGCCAATGGTACAGTGTAACATTTCATTATACCAATGGAGAAGTGCTCTTAAAATATTCACACTGGGTGAAATGCAATACGGTCGCTACCTGCATCTTTCACAGGCAATACAAAACACTTCTCTTTTTTTGGAAATGCTGTCTCATTTGCACACTTCCCTTTGAGTCAGGGCTTATAAAAGATCTGATAGCATTCAAACCATCTTGTGTTCCACGAACAGGTGTGTGCCTTTATCCGAGATTGCGTTTCACTGCTCATCATTTTCTCCACACAGTGACAGGTAGGTGTTGCAGTTATGGGTTTAGTTGTCTGAGTAAAAATGCATTGTGTTTCAACCTTGAAAATGTCTTTGCGATGACTGGGGAAGAAGAAATTAGACAGAATGGAAATATGCATGTTGCTGTACTTTTTGCAATGTAGAGACTTAGGGACATTTATAGGGGATTGTTAGACTGATGTTAATGGAGATGACCAGGATGATGCTGCTGCTTCTGATTACAATGAAGCTAATGACAATGCTGATGTGTGGATAGTGTTCAGGACATCTTTTCAGAAGGCTAAGAAAAAAAAGATAAGATAGCTACATCTTTTACATACAGCACGTAGACACTTTTGCTACACATCACCTTCTTGTTACTGCTGTTTGAAGTTATGGTAAATCTACCTGCAGCTGTTGGTATGTCATGTGCATATCATTGATCGTGCTGAGCAGCATAGATAGCATTTTGCAGGGAGTGTGTAAAGAGCTCTGCTGTTAGGTTAGATATATCGTCTTCTATGTAAAGCACTTTTTTTCAACTTATGTTTTGTCGAATGATTCCCTTGGGTGAAATACTCTACCAGCTCTAAACTGCTGCATGAAAAAGCAGCCGCTGCATTTCAACTCATTGGACGTTGCAGCCAGTCAATGCTTCAGTATTGGTTTCCACAGAAAAGCAGTATTCAACCCGAAGGTTCTTCCTCTGTTTCATCTATCGGTCTTGGTCTATGCAGAGCTTATCTCACTTTCCTGTAGGAAGGAGTTTTCCTCCTGTGTTGGATAGAGATAATGAGAAAGTAATGACTGCTACAGTATTTAACCTCCTCACTGATGGCATCCACTTTATTAACATCTCCTCTGTCTACTGGTGGTCTTTTGTACACGTCTCCTTATCTCGTTCTCACATTCGAGAGGCTTCTCTCTTTTTTTGTTGGATGAACATACGTTGCATATTTTTTTGTAATTAGATTTATGATCCATAGAAGCCCAGTTATGTGAGTGCTGGGATGTCCAGCTGTGGGAAAAATGTCAAGGAGTAAAGTTGTGTTGCCATAGCAAGGAGAGGGAGGAATCCCAGAGCTCCCCAGGGTAGCTCTGCAGAGGGGTGTGTGTGTGTGTGTGTGTGTGTGTGTGTGTGTGTGTGTGTGTGTGTGTGTGTGTGTGTGTGTGTGAGAGAGAGAGAGAGAGAGAGGCAAGGGAGAGGGAGTGAAAGAGGAGCGGGAAGAAAGGTGAGAAGTGTCTCATTAGAGGATTTATTAGCTTGCTCTCTCCTGCTGCTTGGGTTCACACACTTGGATGCATACACATGCACACACACACATACACAAATATGAGTAAGTGCAAGGGAAAGACTCAGCATGGCCAAGGCAGGTGTGGAAATGAATTTTGGCATGAAGCAAAGACAGATTGAACTGGTGCACTAAGCACCTGGGAGAATACATATATTGTGTATGTGTGGGGATGTAGTAGTGGCCTACATGCATAGCCCCAGCATAACAGGAATAGCAAGATCAATAGGAGAGAGGGTGGAAGAAGGCTGTAACTGATCAAATTTATGGACTGGATCAAAAGACAAAGTGTATAAAATCTATATAACATGAACTTAAATCAGTCAAACATCATTGTTGACATTAAAACGGGGCTCGAAATACAGTGCAATGTGCCTATGCTGGTAGTGCAGGTAAAAGTAGAGCTGTGCATGTAATTCTCATTATTATTGTTCACTCACCGCTGCAGATAACTTGGTGCAGAACATGTGAGTGAAGGGCTGCCAGCTCTCACACATTGATCCTGATTTATTGAATTTTTTTTTTATTTGTTTCACTCACGTTTATGCACCACAATCAGATTCACAATTAAAACAACTGTAAGCTGACAGCGCATGTAAACACAAGACAAAGTAGCACAGCACAGTAGCATCATGTAAACACTGTGGTCAAGCTAGCTGCCAATTGGATTTTGATGCACATGTATTCGTGCTGTTACTGTGGCCATACTTGGAGCAAATAAAAAGGTCTGAGATTAACAATACAGCAATAATTTAATTTATTTCTTGCTGAATAGGTGACATCACTATAGAATTCCTATAACAAGATTTTTAAAAACAAAATGTTCCCATATTAGGTTTTCTAAGCTGCTCAAAATGTTCCTACGACCATTCATTTTAAATTAATTTTACTGCAAATTATTGTAAATGGAAAGTCAGCTCAAACTATATCGTGTCACATTGAGTGCGTCCTCACATCACATGGTAAAGTAAGAAAAAATGGGTGCATGTAATTTCAAAACATGTACACAGAGAAAATATTTTAAGCCCTGGGCAGCTGTCTGTGGACATACTGTCCTCCCTGCACTCTGCACAGACAAATGCTCCTCCATGTGAACCCATCAGAACACTATGGTGCTCACATGTAACACGTTTTACATCAGTTGATTGATATTGATAGCATCAATTGATTTTTGGCCATGTGGGGGCTTTGCGACAAAACACCTACAACATACAGTGGTGGAAAAAAGTTTTCGGACACCCCATGCATTTGTGAAATATTGTATTAAGAATCACTCTTAGGTCTTCAAGTGCAATTTCTTTTAGTACAGTCATAGCCAAAATACTAAATAAATGCTAAAAAAGCCATTAAAAACTTAAAATTGATTGGTTCCATAAAAATACATAAGAAATTTTGAGTATTGGGTCATTTTGGTACCAGTAATGAAGGTCGTTCTTTTTATTAAAAGACACAATTTTTGTTGCCAAGCTTCGTGTCTACATAAAGCCAGCACATTTGAAAGTTCTTCAGACACAAAAATGGCTAAAACAAGGAACCTAACGCAGGAAACACGCCTGAAGATAAAGATTCTCAGCCAGGAAGGGTACAGTTGCCGCCAGATAGCCAGGAAGTGCAGATGCAGTCCTTCAGCAGTTGGATACACTCTGCAGAAATACAGACGAACCAACAGCTTGAAAGACAAACCAAGATCTGGGCGTCCAAGAGTTTCTTCAGCAAGAAATGACCACATCCTGATCCGCATGTGCAGGCAAAACCGCCGAATGACATCACAGGCGCTTCAGCAGCAGTGGTCAAACCAAACTGGTGTCCAGTGTTCCACCCGCACTGTACGTGGCCGACTTTTAGATCATGGCTTAAGGTCCTACAAGGCTATCAAGAAGCCCCTGATCAATGAGAGACAGAGGTTAGCCCGGCGTCGTTGGGCCCAGGCACACAAGAACTGGACAGCCAGGAATTGGAAGAAGATTTTGTGGTCAGATGAGTCCAGTTTCCAGCTTTATCTTCCTCCTACTAATGTGAGGGTACGCAGAAGGCCAGGCGAAGCATTATCCCCAGCATGTACAGTACCTACTGTCAAGCATGGTGGAGGCGGTATCATGGTTTGGGGATGCATGAGTGCTGCTGGTGTTGGTCATCTCACTGTCTGTGATGGCACATTGAACTCTACCAAGTATTGTACCATTCTCGAAACCCACATGCTCCCTTCTGTGCGTGCACTGTTCCGTCGAGGTAAAAACTGGATGTTTCAACAAGATAATGCCCCTTGCCACACATCCAAGGCCAGTAGAACTTGGCTGCAGGAGCACAGTATCCAGGTCTTAGAGTGGCCAGCTCAATCCCCAGACATGAGCCCCATTGAAAATCTGTGGTGGATTATCAAAAGGTCTGTTTCAAAGCATAAACCAAAGAATTTAGAAGAATTAAAAGCAGTAATTCAAGAAGAATGGGACAAGATTACCCCTCAACAGTGTGAAAGGCTCGTGGGGAACATGCCAGCCAGGATTAGAGCTCTACTACGTGCCAATGGCAGGACTACTAAATATTAATTTGATGATGTGATGGTTTATTTATTTTTTGTTCAGTTTTGAACACATTCTCTGTTATTTGTTGACTTTGATACCGACAATGTTGAGAACTGACATATTGAAACTGTCAAGAATTTAGTTTTGTTAGTTTTTCTTGTAAACAATAAACAAAAAAATATAATTTGTATTTGTTTGTATCTGTCTAATGCAGCCACACCTTTTGAAACACAAAAAAGATTTTTCCACAAATATTTCATGATAATATTTGAGATTGTGTAAAATTTTAAGGGTGTCCGAAAACTTTTTTCCACCACTGTATTATCACTTTATAAAGTTGCAAAGGCAAATATCTTAGTAAGCAGTTTACACATCCAGCAGATAGAGAGCAACATTAGGGTTCATTTAAGTCATGTCTCTGACTACCTGACAAATGTAAGTCCAATATTCAATCTCTTTAGCTCTGTTTCTGCTCTACAGCAGCTCCTGAGGGAAATATCTCGCTCTTAAGCTTAAACTAGTTGCTGACACTGTATCTGTACATGAGGCATAGGAGCTTATTTGTTTTGTCAGATATGCTTGAGATGGGAAACTCAAGAACACATCTCTAACTTTGTCTGCTGTTTGGTGCAGGGCAGGTAGTGAACAGTGGGTTTATCTGAGCTTTTTTGCTGTAAACAGCTGCCAGCAGTGAATCAAAACCATAATTAGGTTGCAGGCTGTAAAAACAAAAGTGAGCTAAAGACCATAAAATGCTCCATTGAGATGATCGAACTGCGCAGTTGGATGATAATTGTCTGCGGGTTTGTCACTACAAATCCTGTCACATTACATGCAGTCATTTGACTCAGTTAATTTCAAATTATTGATCAGCGCAGCTTTAAGTAATCAAACCTGCTTAATGTGATGTTGTTGGAAATGATGTCTGGAAACAAACACTTGTCAGTGATTTGTTAACTCTAAGGCCTGCTCCGCACAGACATGGGTGGTTTTGGAAACAGGATTTTTCCCTTTCATTCTTCCTCCAAAAAAAATCCCTTCCACACTCACTGTTATGAAAAAAATCTCCTTCCAAATGAAGCACAGTAACCCTAAAGCTACATGGAGAAGATGCTGGCGAATCAGAAGCCTGGAGAAAAACTGTTACTGGTAGGCTACCTGGAGCAGTGACCTCCTTAAGCACATTCTGACACCTCTTTTCCTTAATATAGTGTAACAGTAGCTGTACATTTGTGCTACCAAGTAAAAAGTCATGTTAGCAATGTTAGAGCCAGCACTATTTTAGTCATGTCTGCCATTGTACGAAAAGCCGGCTCATTTGTGATGCCTGACAAAGGGGGTAACAGCAAACACTCTGCCATTACAAGGCAAACTTTGTTTTCCGTCTACAAGGCAACACTAAAAATGGAGTTTCTGAAAGTCTTCACCTTGGACGCAATTTTAGTTAATGGTTAATTTTCTGTGACCTAAAACACAGCTTGTGTGTGGACAAAATGCCAAAACACATAGAAAAAGCTGTGTTTACAAATGAATAAAAAGTAATTACACATCTAATCAATAGTGACCTGCTGATATTAATTCCATTTACATAATCAGGTCAATTAAACTGCATTAATCTCTTTGGAGACAGCTGACAAGCAAACTCCCACAAAAGAAATATATAAATATGCACATTTCAGATTATACTAATGTCTGCTTTTCAAATATTGATCAATGCACAACAAAATCCACTATTTTCGGACAATATCTTCAACATTTTAGCATAACATTCACAAACCTTTGGTGAGAGGCAATTATAAGCCTAAGTGCAAACCCTAAATACTCTACACCAGTCCTTAACCAGCAGGGATCCTCAAAAACCAGATCCTGAAAAGATGTGGAAAACTGTGTGGTGGCCCAGATTTGCTGAGCCGCTGCAGAAAAATAATCAATAATTTACACCTCATTTGTCCTCACATGGAGAGATGTTAATTTCTTCTCCTTGGGGTTTCGAAGAGGTCAGAGGAACCATCTGAGCTCTCTGTCTCGAATCTGCTTTCCTGTCGAAGCTTGTCTGCGCTTTCTCTGTGTGTGTGTTTTCTACATCTCCTGCTTGTTTCCTTTAATCTCTGTGCTGTCTTGAGTGCATGCCCTCCCTGGGTTATCATGGAGATGATTTTGTTCGTGTGTGTTTCACAGATGTAGAAGTTTGGTTTGCAGGTCAGAGGTGCGCACCACAAAATGCTGTCATCTTGTCACTCTTGTCTCTTTGTTTTAATGGTCTGCTGTAGTTTTACCTCTCATCCTCTGTTTAATATATACTCTTGTTTGTAGCACATCTCCTGCCTTTATTCATTATCCATCACTCTCCAGCACTTTGCTGCCTCCCTTAACTTGAGCTTTGTTCTCCTTTCATCTTTTTTCTAGAAATCTTTTTTATTCATTGCCTCATTCCCTCTCTCTTCTCCCCTTGCTTGTCTACATCTTCCTCTCCCTTCCTTTGATTTCTCCATCTCTTCCCACTTCCATCCTCCTCTTCTCCCTCCTTCCACATTAGCACTTCAGATGATCAGTGAGGAGGAGATTGCTCCGCCAGTCTCTGCAGTCATTTCATGGTCTGATTAAAGCTCTGTGATGGGAGGGAAGTGAGGCTGAGAGGGGGAATCAAGACAGCAGAGAGCAATATCAGTGAAAGTTGAAACAACGAACAGCGACAAACATAAAAGGATTTTAAAAAGGGAACCAAAAAGAAACAAAGAGAGAATACAAAGGGCAGGTTTACTGTTTACCATTGTTTGTGCAAGAGCATGATGGAAAAGTCAGCCAGCTGAGCCGCACTGCAGACTAAGAGGCAGAGGTAACATCCCCATTGCTGTCTACAACATGAATACTTCCTCATAACTGTCAACAAACCTTCCTCAGAGCTGTGTGGCTCTTTTTACAGTTTAACTCTCTGAGTTAGCTGAAGTTTGTCTAAAGGTCAACATCAGTTTATGGATAATGTATTCATGTTATTGTTCATGCAGTATGCATTAGGCACAGTAGTCTTGCTCCTCTCACTCAGCAATGCAATGATGCAAATGGCTCATGGTTCGTATCACAGTGTCATTTCATGCTGAATGGATCAACAGTATGCCATAAACCACGATGAATAACTAACCACTGCATCCACCCAGGACTAAATGTTGATACTCTGTCTGCGGTATCACTGGATGCCACAACAGAACTGTTTGTGTTTCCTACTTTAACTGTGCCTTTCCTAAATACCGTCCTCACCAGAAGAACAACAGCATCAGTCATTTGTTCAGATGGCTTCTATTACTAATGTTTACTGAACAAGGACGTCTTGTACCCTTGCAGATTGTGATTGTTGTTTCTCAAAAGCAAAAGTACGGTGTTATTTTGGCACCTGAAAACCACTGAGGAAGGTCATGGTTGGTGGTTAGGCATACAAAGTGTGTGAGTTTGACATGAGAGGCCACAACCTGTTTCCTACCAACAATCAGAGTTGGTTTCTTTTAACCATGACCACACTTTTTCTGTAACCTTGACCAAATAGTTTTGGCACCTAAGCCTGACTAAACCTTAACCATGGCAGTGGAAGATCATAAAGAACATGAATAATTTTAGTAATAATCGTAGATGTGTTTTGGAAGGCACTGATGAATTATGTTGTCTGGTTGTCGGGGCATCAGATCTGAAAATGCTATAATTTGTGTCCTCTTGGCAGGCAGCAATAAAACCACATATTATAATGTCAAGTACGAAGGACTTAGTTTACTTATTTTAATTGGATCATGTCTTTGGCTGAATTTGTGGTAAAAACATGACTGAAGGCAGAGACAGATCTGTCCCTTTAGTAGTAATACTTATTAGATAATTAGAGGGCATGTAGGTTTTAGTTTGAGGGGTTTCCAGGCTGAACTGTGGCAGGTGTAGAACATGCTGGATCGACTATTTCCTGTTGGGAGCCCCCATGAGTAACTGGAGGATGTTGCTGAGGTGTTTAAGCTGCACTGCTCACTCTTGTTTCCACGGTGACCCTGATCAGGATAACAGCACTGTATGAAATCTACTTTTGTCATGTCTTTGTTGCAGATTGGGTGACCCAATTGTTAGAGGTTGACAGATAATTTCCCTTCTGTGTATCTTTGATTTCCATATGTTTTGTGTGTTTTGGCACACATGTGGAGCAGGATGTGTGAATCCCTGCAAGTTTGTGATGTTTGGACAACCCCAAACCAACACGGTAAACTTTCTGGCCACATTAAAAAGCCAACAGTGCTGACTGATAGCCTGCTGACAGCCATGGAAACCCTCTGATACGCGATGCCACATTGTGAACCATCTGGTATGATGTGATGTGATGGCACATTATGACAAGCTGTCTTTTAGATTTGCCATTTTTCTTGTGATCAGAGGACAATGCTGGCAGTGTGTGTTTTTTCTGTGATGTCTGCTAATGACCCAGACCTTTTCTCAGCTGCTGCGGTTAACGTCTTTTTGAAATTTAATTTGAGACAGCTGTCATATGCCATACAGAAGTATTGAGAGCTGACGTTAGTGTATTTTTGTGGACTTTCCTACAGTAACAATTACACATCAGTAATGCAATGTGCAATTACAGCTTCAAAATATTTGAGGATTTGCGGAAATGTTTATACTCTCAGAATTACAAATATTTGGGGTTATAAATGAACGTCACAGCCTAATTTCACATATTGTGATGATTCAATCTCTCCTTTTTGATAGCAACTCATAAGACAAGCTGATATTATATCATTAAAAAACGTTGCTTTCAGGTACAAAACTCATCTTATCAGCTGTAAATCTATTACCATGTATCCAAGATTGTAAATGCAGTTTTTGTTGGTTTCACTGTGGATCGGTCTTTTGCTGTTTTACTGCCAAAACTGTGATTTGGTGTCAAACTGTACACATACTTTTGAGTATTGTAATAAAAACTGTAGGTATTATCATTTATCTATGCAGATCATGGTCATGATATGTGGTGCCAGTGGGTAGTTGAACCTGCGTAGCTGATGGCCACAGTGACACAGGTAAACCAGATGTGGCTATTAGTGAGAAATCCACTTTAATTATAAACACTATTGTAGTATTATTCATATATAGTTGTAATCTGTAGTTAATCTGTAATAAATCCCATTTGGAACCCTGAAGTTAATCTTTTTGTACAGACTAGTCAGCCACATGTTCTTAGTGCGATCTGTAAGTCTTTGTTAATCATACAAATCCTCAAGAAGACACATGCATGACACGGTCTCAGTATAGTAGTGCGTTGTTCAGTATTTAAAAGTGGAGTTTTTTTCTTACACCTCCACTAGTTTGAAGGGGACAGGATGCTCTGTCAGAACCAACACATTCTCACTTCCAACTTGTCTTACTGATGTTTTGTTAGTGGCTTAGCCATGAAGCTACGATGCTCTAGGTACCCCTCTAGGGTCGCTTTTGGATGCTCAGGGACGGCGTGTCAATATCCACTTATTAAATGCATAGGGTCTTTTCAGAACTAACTTCTGTTTCCGCAGGAAATGCATACAGTCTAGTTACAAACTAAACTTCTAACCAATCTGCCACATCTGGGGGTGAAAAATGAGGCTTACAAAGAAGTGCCAAAACCTGCAGGTCCTTGAATGGCCCCTTGACAACGGTTCCAGAGGAGTTAATCCTCATAGACACCCATAATAAAATGCCCAACTTAACAGCAGAAATAAACATGTTTACAGTCTTATACAAAAAAGGATTATATCTCTATAGCTAATTTCAACATTCATGACAACTGTATATATTGAAGGGCTGGAGTGCTTGAGTGACAGAATGTCTGCCAAGGTTGCTTCAGTTTTTGAGTCAGGAGCGCCCCTTGCTACTCAACAGTTCTACCCCCTTGTCCAAATATGGTCACTTCTGTCTTTAAAAAAAACAAAAACAAAAAAAAAAACAACAAGATGGGGACAGCCAAAATGCCAAACTCCAGGCTTCAAAACGGCACTCCACAAACCAGTGTACGATGTTGTGGTAGCTATATCCATTTTTTTTTTAACATTCTGTGCTTCTGACATAGGTTTACTTCATTTTTAGGTTTACTTCCTAAGGTTAGGGCAACAAAAGCATTTGTTACTTTACTTACTAATGTAAGGTACTGTATGCTACATTCTTGAAATAACTCAACGTTGACTTTTGGTTGTATCAAATAATGAAGTGGCCCCATGCATCTCTTACAGACGCTAAAGGGTGCCTTGGTGCATCAGTATCTGACGCCACAGGCCAAGCATCTGTATTTGATGTGTGGGGATTGAAAACAGGCTGTTGGAACTTCTTGACGGAGGGGCAAATACCTTTGGGGACCTATGATTAGCGGGGGCTGTTTCTATATACATTATACATTTCTATAACTCTCTGAAACTGATAATCTGACATTCACAGCCACTTCTCACCATTGTTAGCCAGACAGAGAGGTGAGAAGGTATGCTAGGTTTGAACTTCTCTCTCTGGCTCTCATTTTTTTTTTTTTATTTGTTACTCAACTAACAAATAACCACAACAATTTGTGACACAAACACGTCTGCAAACTATGTCTTTTTTTGTGCATAACCCTACCCCTCCTTTTTTTGCATCCCAACAAGGTTCAGTACAGCAAAGTATACAATGGGAGACTGTAGTCTAAGTATAGTGCCATAGAGCAAGACAGATTGAGACCAGTATGACATATATAACATACTGGTACATAAAATATTGCAGGTATCTTGCTACACAGTTGCTATACATATAGTGTACACATATGACAGTGAAATGACTACAGGACTATAGCATTTCTGCCTCGGTCTATGGGAGAAGCAGAGCATGTGGGTTAACTAGCTGTAGAACACAGAGCCTCAAGCAAAAATCAATTGGTATTCATTGCGTTTGTTTGTTATTTTGATAGTATATTGACTTTGAGTATATCTAAAGAAGGTTATGGGAAGCCAGTGTGCATGAGAATACAGACTATGTCAGCTTTGTTTACCTCTGTCGGAGCAAGTGAGGAGAAAATGATGGGGTAGTGATGACAGTATAAAGAATGGCACAAGGAAAGCATTAATAGATTGATGGATGTGAAGGAACGAGAGTTTGGAAAGAGATAAGAGCTGCCTAAGGAATGCAGACAAAGAGTCTGAGGAGAGATGAAAGGAAAACAGGCAAGAGAATATAAAGAAAAGATAAGAGGTGGACAAAGAAAGAAGAGATGAAGAACAGAGACAGATAAAATAAGCAGCACCTTTATCTAATTTGTTAATGGGCGAGCCATTTGGCCTGCGATTGTGAGTGACAGGGCCCATTAGTGCAGGTGACACTTGTCAGGCCTCACTTCTAAATCAGTTCTCTGTTTCAGATGGAAACAGGAACGAATGATATGGTCTGGATGAGCCAGAAACTAGTGTGTGGGGTCTGCACTGGGGCTGCCTTTCTTTAAAGGAAACATGGATTACACAGATCCTGAAAAAAGCTTTAAATGATCTTAACCAAAGATTTTAAAAGTCTACAGTGCATTTGAATATTGCTTTTTAAACTTGCTGTTATCGCATTCTATCTGAAATTTGAATGGCCTGTGTATTATTTTAAAGAACCGTTTGACCCAAAATAAGAAAATACACAGGCACTTAGCTTGTGATGATCAAAGTGCCAGTATATTTGAAAAATTCAACAGCAATGTCTCTTTCCAGAAATCATGACCCAGTTACTCAAGATAATCCACAGACCTTGTTGTGAGCTGCTTCATGTACAGTAGGAACTATTTTTTTCCACCAAACTACACTCACCAACTGAATCACTACGTAGAAGGAAGTATGCATCTACTGCTAGCTCACCTAGCACCACTGAGCTAGTTAATGTTGCAGCTCAGCTGAGGAGGATGTCATTAATGGTTCCATCTCACACTGTCATGAGAATCTGGTCCATGAAAAAATGCACGCTTCCTACTGCACAGTGAAATGGTTAACAGGTGTAGATTGGTAGCAGGAAAATAGTTCCTACATGAAACTGCTCACAACAAGGTCTGTGGATTATCTTGAGCAACCCAGTCATGATTTTTGGAAGAGACATTGCTGTTGAGCTTTTAAAATGCATTTTGATGCCTTGAGCACCACAAGTTGAGTGCCATCTAGTTCCATTATATTGAAGAGATAATAGACATCCACAGCCGATATCTCCAACACTCAGATTAATAGATAGATTGATAAATAGCACTACAGGTAAGAGGAAAAATATGTACTTTTGATTTGGGGTGAACCGTCCCTTTAGAACTATGTGAAATAGGTGCCTCTCTGTGCTGAATTGACCACTGAAACAGAGTCCATCTGCACTGACAGAATTTAGGGGGAAAAACATGTGATCACATGAAAAAACAGTAAGTGTAATGCAGCTGTGTGGAAAATATGCTCAATTTCTCACCCATCGATCACAATGCTGCAGAAGTCTGCAAAATGCCCTTGAGAAAAGCAGCCAGTCAGGCCAATACTGTGGAGTTGCAAGAAGAATTCTAACTCCGTTCAAGCAGAGAGTGATCAATGGATGGTATCAATAAGGAAAACACAGCAAGGCATCCTAGTGAAAATGGGACATGGTGCATGTGGCTGCAACCATTGTTAATTATTCCTCCCATTTGCTTCATGCGGCTTCACACTGTCAGTTACCAATTAATAACCAGAAAAAAATGTTTAATGCAGAATATGGCACTCATTGTTGTTTCTGTTGTCTCAGTTATACATCATATTCTTGGAGGATAGGAAATGCGCACACAATAGGCTGACTGGGAGAGAAGGGAATTACACGTTGATTTGGAAGAGCACAAGCATTGCAGCCTTCCAGTTTTTGGCACCAGTGTTTGTGGCTTAGTTGTTTAATTAAAGTTTTGAAAGACTTCCATACACATACAGACACACACATACACACACATACACACAGTCTGGAATAGAGACAAGGACCGGCAGAGTCCCACCAATGACAGTCAAGGACACACCGCCACCAAGCAGACATGATTATCCTGTTACTGTGCGGCTATAAGGGAGGACTGCTAATGAACAGAAACATCACTCGTTCACCCTGAGACCCTCCCTGTTTCTCTTCCTCCTTCTTTCTCTCTCTCCATCACACATACGAATCGCCTTTCTCCCACAATCTCGCAGACTAGCAATGACTATATCTTATATACTGGCTTTCGCTTCTGTTGTGCTGTCCGATTCCCTAGTGTAATGTTTATGCATGTATGTGCTGTACATAAACTTTTACATATTCCCTCTCAACCTTCTTACATTATTTTTTGCATCAATAGTCTCATACTTTGTGTTGTGGACCACGCCACCTTCCATTTGTCTCTTTCTCCCTCTTCACTGTCAGCATCTTGGAAAGCCAGACTGCAGAGCATCAGTACACTCAGACAGAAGTAAAACACAACTCAACTTTCTGATAAATTATGCTTCTCATTGGGGTTTGATAACCTCAGCCAATCCCACCATGTTGATGTGTGTGTGTGTGTGTGTGTGTGTGTGTGTGTGTCCCAGGGCTGTTTCTCTTGTGTTATGCAAAACAGAGTTGCAATATTTAACAACTTACAAACTCCACTAAAGGTGTTAAAAATCTTTTTATAGCAACAGTCATATTGCTGATATGAGAATATTACATTACGTTACATTACAAGCTTGAGGCAGTGTCGTGAGGTGAATTAGCATTTGGAAGAGAGCTACAATGAATGAGACTAGCGAGGCTGGAGTCAGAGTGGAAGCGGAAGAACGTGGTTTCGTGGTTATTTCTGCCGTTCCTCTTTAACTAGTTACTCTGTAAGTTTATGCGACTTTATTCTGACTTTGAGCAGGCTTTGAGCCTCTCTCTCTCTCTATCCCTGTGAGTGTGTGTGTTGCCACAGGTCCAGACCGTCTGTTAGTGGACAGAGGTCACCTCCTGCCAGGAGCATCTGGGTGGAGATCATGAAGCATGAGTTTTTACACACTCTCTCTCTCTCACACACACATACGCACACACACACACACGTGCTGCATGCATTTATTTCTCTGTGCTTAGCTGCAGAGAAGCAAATTAATTCTGTAATGCAAGTGTGCAATTTCAGACTGAGTTCCAGGAAGTTTCTCTGCACTCTATCGTGAATCACCAGATGGAGAGAATGAAGTTGTATTGTACTTTCTCAGAGGAAAGTAGAGCATAATTGTACCTTCACCACAATGAATTATGCAGTGGTTTATCCCTTGGCTTATTGCTGGTACAGCAAGTGTCTGTGTGTTTGAAAGAGATGATAGAGAGGAACGGCAGCATTGTTTTTGTGCCTTTGCGCTGGTGATAGGTGTGGCCATTGTTGGTATGTTGGTATGTTCTATTCTCATGAACCCAATATCTCAAATGCCTCTGGGAAATTTCTCTAAATTTGGCAGAAACAGTCCAGTTGGACTCAACAATGAACTGATTAGACTTTAGGTTAAAGCTCACTGTGACCTGTGACTGTGACCTTGTATCCTTCTCATTCTCGTGAATGCAATATCTCAAGAACACCTTGAGAGAATTTCTTCAAATTTGGCACAAATGTTCATTTTGAGTCCAGGATGGACTGATCAGAATTTGATGGTTGAAGGTAAAGGTCACTGTGACCTTGTGTCCATCCCATTCTTGTGGATGCAGTATCTCAAGAAGGCCTTGAGGGAATTTCTTCAAATGTGGCACAAATGACCATTTTGACTGAACTGATTATAATTTGGTGGTTAAAGGTCAAGGTCACTGTGACCTCACTAAACATGGTCTTAGCCATAATTTAAGAATTCATTCATTCATTTCACACAATTGTCTAATAGGATAAAATGATGAAGGTCAACTTCATTGGAGAACAGAATGGGTGACACTAATCTCGAAACGGCAGGGATTGTATAGATTTTCTGTGCTGCTGGGGGGGGAAGACATGTGTCTACCATCCATGTTTTCACAGCCATGATTGTAAACTGTAACTGCAACTTGATTGGTTCACAGACGCATACAATCACAAGGCACTAATTTAGTTTCAAGTAAGTGCTTAAAAATAAGTTTATGTACAGGTGACAAAGCCGTAGTAATGACAGGAACAAATAAGGAAGCCAGACGTTGTTATCAAGTGGCAAAGTCAGCATGGATGGTTGGGTCAACAAAAACTAAATAGAGGGGACCATTTTCCAAGTGATATGACCAAGCATGACCACATCATTCCCTTACCTTATCCCCATGATTACTATTGCAAATATGACAACAATGGTCCCGTAATCCCATGTAGTAATTTTACCACAATGTTTTCATAATCTTGAATACTTATTTTAACTCTTACCATGATTCTTCTCTAAACCTAACCAAGTTGTGTTTATACCTAAATCTAATCAAACCTTAAAGGTCCTGTATACGACATTCAAAGCATTAATATAACAGCAAACCTCCATTTGTTATGTAATGATATAGTGGAGTAATGGTGTCCTGAGGAGAGAATTAAGTCAAACTACATTTGAATGTGTTGTAATCTGATCTTTTCTGTTCTTTTCTGTGGTAGAAGGTCCAGCTGCATGTGCATCTTAATGCATGTGAGTCCCTGCATGTGTATCCCTCTGCTGCTCTGCACTGTGCTTATACAGCGACTCCTGTTTATATCAGAGCCGCACCATCACAGAAGTGTTGCACCCACCCTCTAGTCTCGCCACCAGACAATCAGAGATCTCCGCCTTCTGATAGTCTGGAGACACTCCTTTCTAAAGTGTGTTTAACACACCGGCGAAAATGGCCGGCAACAAAGCAACGCTTCTTGCATTTTTGAAAAGGACACGCCCTCCCGGAAATGTGCACTCCCCCTTTTCTCGTCTGCAAGGACACAAACACACAGAGAGCTTGAAAATGGATGCCAAGAGATTAAACTCCGTTTTATCAAACGTGTGCTCAGTCCACAAGATTGTGGAAATGAAGGACTTACAGCGACTTGAGCCATTTTGTACCGCTGCACGTGTTTCTAGTCGGACTATGTTTATGAGCACAAGAGTTCAGCGAGCCACCAAAGGACCGCCCTGCAGATTTACTATTGGTTCTGCAACGTAGGGAGTTTTTTTAAACTCTGAAATTGTATCCGCCCATTTAAACACAAAATCAGGGAGAAAGTCATCAGTCTTTCGTTAAGCAAAGCGTCTTGTGAGTCTACCCACCCTCCAGTTCCTCCCAGGCTAACACCCTTAGCTCTGAGTGTCTGATCAGAAAATGTGCTGTTCTAAAGTGCATGGACTATTAACATATTTCCCCATTTAATTTGGAGGACTTGTTGGGATGCAGACAGTCTATAAAGTACTGTATGTGCTTATGCAGCTGGTCTGTCCTCACTGTCCATCTCAGTATGTGCATGGTTGATCTCTGCCGGCCCTTCCTTTTTTAATGACACCCTTCTTAACACTTTGCTTTGCCATCACTTTTAGCTGTTAATTTCCAAACAACTTCTCTTTCTGTTTGGGTGTCTCTTTCATCATTCTGTGCACGATAGAGCAGAGTGCCGAGGAGACAACATGCAATCTGGCACAGCTGTTAAGTGTGGTTTCTGCAAAGAATGAAGAAGGAAGTGCTCAGCAGAACACAGTGAAGTGGCTGTGCATGAAGGTCTTCTACATTGTTGCAAATGTCAACACGGATCTGCAGACACTTCTTGCCAGCATAAATCACCAAATCACACATGTCAATACTTATCAGTGGATGTACTCTCAAAAAGCACACATATCATCAAGGTTGAAATGAGAAATTGTACTGCAGTTAACAAGCTAGCAGTATGTCCAACATCAATATAGAAGCATTTCCACTAGAAAATGACCCTTTCCGTCAACAACAGTTGCACAGACTGCACTGTTACTTTGTCAGACTGAATCTGAATGTCATTAAAGTGTCAGATAGCTGAATCAGTGTGACCTACAGGATACATTCTGTCGTTTAGTCTGGCATTGTGTCCAGCAGAGTCTGTTTTTTCAAACATTACCCCTGTGCCAGCCTTGTGCCCTGAGTCTTACTGAATTAGTTACTTTACTCTCTTTCTTACTGTCAGTCTCACTCTCCTCCGTAATTTATTGTCTTTTGCCTTTCGTGTCTCTCCATTGTTATCTCCCATGACCAGTGCTGGAGGTCTGGACAGATCTCTGCTGCCCGTCTGCCTGTCTTGTTATCTATAATGAGTGTCCAGACCCTTTCTCTCTCATTTCAAAGTGGATAAACTGAATTGCTTGCAACAGCACTGTTGCCCCCAACCTCTCTTTCTCTCTGTCTTACAAATCTGAGCCAGCATTTCTTGTTAGTCAAGGCCAGTGTGTAAAACACTGCACCCCTCTTCACTACCTCTGTTACCGCCCCTCTTTCCATTGTCTAACTCTACTTTTTCCTATTCTGCTGCTCATGTTTTATTTGGGTCTTGCCTGATTTAATCATTGATTTTCTCCACTAGATCTTTATTTCCTCTGATTCCCTTCCTCTCTTTGCAGTTTTTGTTAACTTTGCTCCCCATTCTCTCCTTTGTTTTTCTCACAAGCTTCACACATTTTTTCCTCCAGCATCACTTTCTCCTTCTTCCCCTCATCTTTTCCTCTCTGTCTCTCTCTTTTTTTTCTCCCTCACTCTCTTTCTGTTTGTTTAATTAGGTCGCTGATTTTCCTGTGATGTGTGGACTGAATAGAAAAGCTGTCACAAGAGCTCAGTTCTGGATCACTGCCTCCTCCTTCGCTCCCTTTCTCTCTCTCTTTTTCCCCTCTTTCATAAACAACACAGATATAAACACGCACACTCCCACTCATAGTGGGAGTTATGGCATTGCATCACACTTAGTGGTTGGTGGTTGATTCACCAAACTGCCTGGAAGTTACCTCAAGGGCCACAAACCTTTAACGGACTGCTTTGTTTTGAATTTAGAGAAAATGGCGGTTAAATATCAGTTTTTAGTTTAGTTCCAGTGTCACTGTGTTTATTTTGCAAATAGGTGCATCGTGTCACACCCCTATCAACACTAAAGTGACTTAACATTCTAGCAACAACTTATTCCCGCTGTGAGCAGATAGATTGAGCAGCACATGTAGCAAGTTAACAAGGCAATTTCACACATGAATGTTCCCTCTGCCTCAGCGTCACAGTGCAGCCATTAAGGAAGTTTAGTGCTTGCACAAACTGTTTCAACAGGTGTTTCACCAAATATTGTATCCTCCACAGTGTCATAAGAAGGTGACACACAAAAATGCACAATATCCTCTCAGCAGGCTCAAATCCTTTTTCCCTATTTCCACATAAACGACACCTGTGACTGAAAGAAAGGAGTCACCTTAGTGTGAATGTTTACCACAGCCAACTTCCTGCTTTGGCACCCAGGTGTCTCTGAACCACAATACTGACGCACAGCTTCCTTTGAGCAACTGGAATAATACTACAAATTTAAACACAGTGGTTTAAACAAAAATTACACACAATTGATGGTTCTCATTGGTGTTGTGATCTAAAGGCAGATAAGCCTAGTAGTAGTGACAGTGCTACATGTCAAGTATTCTGTTAAATTACTGCAGTTCATGTTTGTGCTTTAATGCAATATTTGTTGTTTGCACTTTGCGACAGCTCTAAAGTACTACAAAGCTGTGAAAATAGCAGCAATCTTCATGCATGACAACAAGATAATTCATGTGTCCATTCAGAATAGAAGACTAAAACTTGTTTGAACAGTTGAAACTTTGAAAACACAGTTAATCTGCCTATTGCTTCAACTTGTTACATTCAGCTACCTCGCCCACAGTGTGTGTGATTTGTGTGCATCCTCTGGGTTCGTACATCTCTTTGCATTTATATTCTATGACCTTGGTCAATGACTCCTTTCACGGTTCAGCGTTTTTCCTCCTGTCTGTCAGGCTAATTAGCAGCCATTGTCTGGATGCATTGTTTCGGTTCAGCTCACACCAGCCCTTTCTGCCCACTCTAACCTTTTAATAGAGGAAGTGAAAACCTCCATTAAAACCTGAACATCCTGCAGAAGCTCTGTAGCACTTCTTCTTCAGCTCTGAGCTGCAGATACACCAGGGTTGTGATATAATGGTGAGAGAATTTTGAGTGTTAGCGTAACTTACAAACACAAATCTTTAAAAAGTTCATTTTCAGCGTCGTTCTTTTTCTGGTTCTCTCTGTCTCTCTGTCTCTGTCTCTCTCTCTCTCTCTCTCTAATCAGACTTGTCTTTATCTTTCTCACTACCTCATTGATCCCTCTGTCCCTTGCTGTCCCAGTGGTCTGGTAGTGATTTGATAGATGGATGGTCTGGGTGTATATTGATCATCAGGCTTTCATCTGTTGTCAGTCAGATGTTAGCCAGGCCTGCTCAGCATACTGACAGAGAAGATTCTGTGTGTTGGTTACGTGTCTTTTCTCCAACAATCTATTTTTGACTCTTGTTAAAGGAGCAATAAGCGAAATCGTTTCACCGCTAGGTTTGTTGTTGTGCATGCCTGTAGACCAAAACAAAGTGTGTCATGAGCCACTCCTCCCTCTACCTCTGCTCTCCACCCCCTACTCGCCTCGTCTAGCAGTTAGCGATGTCTTGGTCTCTGCTTTGTTAAGCTATTCCTACTTCAATGATGATGGTACCTGTAATAAATGTAATATATTTGCTGAGATGGAGGCGAGGCTCAGTGACTAGAGGAGCTGGTAGAAGCGCTACATAGCTGTTAAGTTACTCCAGTAGCCGGTGGCAGCCGACTCGACTAGTGCTAACACAGGGAGCTAATGCTAAAGTTCCTTCTCTTGTCCGTGAGTGAGAGTGATGTTTTAGCCTAGCGGGCAGCTGGCTTAAAGTGGGAAGAAGCAGCGGGTTTATCGGGCAGCTGAGTGAAGCTGGGTGAAGTGGAGGCTGTGGAGGAAACACCGGGATGGGTTAATGTCCGGAGCTTGAGCAGCCCGCCAGGCTGCCCACCAGGCTTGCGGGCTGCCTGCTAGGCTAAAACATCGCTCTCACTCACGGAGAAGAGGAGGAACGTTAGCGTTAGCTCCCGGTGTCAGCACTAGCCGGGTCGGCTAGAGTCCGCCAGGCTGCCCGCCTGTCTCGCGGGTGCTCCGGTTGCATCCAAACAGAGAGCCGGGGCTAGCTGGGAAGCTAGCGGAGGCTAACCAGCTGTGTTTCCCTCCGGTTATGCTGCGCTAATGCCTCGCCAGCCGCTCCCAGCTAGCTCTGGATTGTTATTGAGGTTAAAGTGGGCGGCGGATCTGTGGGGCAGCTGAGTGAAGTGGAGCCTGAGGAGGAAGCACCGGTTAGCCCCAGTTTCGTTCCGCTCTCTGCCATTTCATTTTGAAAATATGCGCTGCCATTGCTCACTGGCTGTAGCCTTTTATAGGGACGGAGGGCCAAGGGCTCCGAGGAGGGGGGGGGGGGGGCAAACATGAACGTGCAGCCGGACCGGCTTGTAAACGATGGGCTGGAGATCAACACTGAGAGAGGGTGTGTAAGGTCATGCTATATTCCAGATGAAATTACACCTCTAGTTCTTCACATAGCAATTTTTTAATTCCTTCAATCTAGAAATGATAAATTTCGCTTATTGCTCCTTTAACATAGCAAGTGTCAGCTCACCACAGCATTGCATGTGCTTATGTAGGCCTATATGGATGAAAGTCCCTCATAAACTGTGTTAGTTTGCACATGTCATAGTCACATCCATCCGTCCATTTGTTATCTGTGCCTGCATGCCAGTAGAGTGTGCCAGGGCTGAAGTCAAAACCCGGAAGTTTAGCATTGCGCTGGTTCCCGGAAGAGAAAGTGAATGTGATTTTTCCATTGCGTTTTGGATTATGTCAGAAAATAAGATCTGTGGCTAACACAAGTTTATGATACAGGTTTTGTTCAGCGAGATAATCTTCACATATGAACACCTTTCATACCACATTTGAAGCTTAAATGCGATCGCCAGAAGTAAAAAGCTAACGTTAGGCTTTAACAGACTACATGACTACTCCGCGGTTGCATGACTCTTGATGTCACCGCCACTAAGCTTTCAACTGATTTCGGCCGCTTTATTTTAAAAACATTGTATAATGGGGAAATCGGACTGTTTAAGCTAAATAAGAAGCTGTAATGGCGGACTGCCAGCACTCTCGCCTGTTCGGGGGTGATGACGTTTACTGCCCCCGACAGGGTTTGTAGGCGTATTGAGCAACTTGTTAGCAACCGCCTTTTTTACGACACGTAAAAGCTTCAAAATTCACAAGTAGGGTATTTACTGACGTGTTTTATGTCGTAGAACAAAACCTGAAACTCGCTTAAGCTTTTGTTAACCACAGACCTTATTTGAGGCATTTTACCAAAATCCCATTCAAAAAACGTATTGACTTTTAGACGAGAGAACCAGAAGTGCTAAAAGTGCTAACGGAGTTCCGGGTTTACTGGCACACTCTATTAGAAATAACACTAAATATACTATAATTATGATAGGCTGCCAAAGAGCTTATCTTAAGGTCGTTGCTTACCCAACAGCTGGTGTCAATATGAATTTGTAAGTCAAAACTCTACACACAGTTTGCATAAAAAGAAAGAAGAGGAAAAATGTAGGAAAAATAAGATCTTATCTGTCTAACAAACTCTTCCCCTTGTAGTAAAAATGTTTCCACTGCTGTGGAGAGCTCTGTGAAACCGTCATTTGCATCATTGCTTTATACATGTACCCACAGTACATGTTTGTGTGTTTGCATACCATCCTAAAGTGCATACCGTCTTCTCTGTCTAAAGCGTACTGTATGCTGGATGCTGTCATTCATAACTGTGTCAGAGTACATTGTGTGCTTCCATACACAGATGCATTCTCACCATGTGAAATGTAATCAATACCTCCACAACTCTGTGTGAGTTTTCCCTGTAGGCAAAACTAACCCAGTAGCCTGCTTTCACTCATATTACAGCCATATAGTCACCAAGAGATAGATGTGTCCTGCTGTGGGAAGTGGCTCCTTCTTTATTTGACCTGCAGGATTCCTTCAGAATATTCTGTGTTATTGGATACTTGCATTTTAATTACCAACATCTCTTTGAAAGCTGATGAACCTTGTAATGGCTGTGGTTTGTATTTCAAAGACAATATACGTTGTTCTTAATAGATCTAGAGATAATGTTGCAATCATGCAATCCATGCAGTACTGTACTGTTCTTGCTTGTGACTTCTGCATGCGTCAAACTGTCGACACACAGCCTAGCTTAGTGGATGGCTTGACAGCTGCTAAGCTGCAGACCACAGCAAGGCACTGTTTAAGACCAATAAACTAAGCAGCGGTTGTTTTTAGAAAGATATTGCAACGTTTCCAGCAGTGACTGTGCCACCAAAAGCTGGTGCTTTTTAGCAAGCTGCGGCGGTATGTCCAGCAGCACTTGGGCCACCAAACATGAGTGTTTTTAGTGAGCAGCTGCTGCATTTCCAGTGGTGACTGTGCCACCAAGATCAGGCATTCAGACTTTTTTACCCCAACAATAACCAAGAGAATTTTTTGTAGAGTTTCAACATGACCACAACAAAATAACATACAAATGTTACATATCCATGGTTTGCAGAAATGTACAATGCAGCCAATTATTCTTGTGATTTGGTTGCTACGTACAATGGTATATATTGTTGCATGAATTAAGTTCAAGAATATGCTTTTGGAAGCTGATACTAAATCACTGTTCATACTTTTTGACAGCATTCATTCATATCCTTTTATATATGTACCTTTGTGTGAATGTATATTTTTATCTCTGTCTGTACCGGGTTTGTGTACAGTCTGTGTGCATTGCCTCCTGTTGCAGTGAAACTAGACTGAAAATTCATATTGCATAGATGTATTTGTCTGCCGTCATTCTTTTCATTTGACTTTTATATTTCCCCCCTCTGTTCATGTGTCCTCCGCTCTTGTAAAAAAATTCATTGTCTACATTTTTCAATCACACGTACTGAGACTCAGTTATTCATGGTGTTGCTTTTTCTGTCAAGCCCACTGAACTCAAGATAGCAGCAGAAATAATAGTGCAGATTTCAGACTTTTCAATCGCTCTCTCTCGCTTTCTCGCTCACTGACTTGCTCACTCACACTCTATCTGACCCCCTCCTCTCACGCCTACATTATCATGATAGTGAATTTCATAAAGTTGCGAAGTAAGTGCTTACATGTTGTCAGATCTTAGGCTCAGTAACAGATGTTAGTTTCTAACCTCCAACCCTGTATCATAGATAATTATTGCATATAAAATTTAAATTGTGTTTGGTTATCAATTATGCCAGAAATTATAAGTCATTTAAAAGATAAAATCTGTGACTGTGGCACTGTCCAGTAGTCTGATTGGTCAGGGGGCAGGAGCTCTAAAGGAATTCAGTAGGCTGGAGAATCAACTGTAACAATACTGAACACCCGAGGTCAGCGAAACAAAGGACACATGGCAGAACAGCTGGCTGAATGGTCTGAAATGAAATCTACCTGTCACGTGCACTTTAAGTGCGGCAATGCATAAATGCGTGTTTGTACCGCACGTGAATCTGGGCATGCATTTGGACTTTTTTTGTCCACAAGAAGTAGCAGCGGCGTTTTTGGCATCCACAGCACTCGGCCTAAATAAGCAGTGGGTTGGTAGAGTCCCTGCCTCGTTTATTTCTTGTAAGCTTCCTCAGCTCTCCTCTCCCTGTATCAGTCTCTGCCCCCACCCTCTTTCTCTCTGTCATTCGTCTTGCTGCATTGCGAACCTCAGCAGCTGGTTGAGAATCCCCACAGAGCTGTTTCAGCTGAACTTTGCTACACGCACATTTGTTAGTTTTTTTTGTTTTTTTTATTACTACTGTGTGTGTGAATGCTCTTAAGGGTGTCCGTGTGTTTGCTTTAGCCCTGTGTCCATTCATCTATGAGGAGTATAGTACATATTTCTCAACCACCATCTCTCTCTCTCTCTCTCTCTCTCTCTCTCTCTCTCTCTCTCACCTACCCTTATCACTTTAACACTATGCCTCTCTTCACTCCTTTATACACCATTATAGAAAGTAACGCAATAATGTCTTCTCCTCTCTGAATAGCATTAACATAACTGTGTTCACACTTTGTGAAAGCACGTAGTGAAAACCAGGCCCTTGGTCCATAACTGTGTGTGTTGCTGTCTGAATGAGGCAGGTAGACATGAATAGAATTGTAAATGGCTTCTTTGAAAAGGGGGAAAGGGGCCAACCCTCTAACAAATTGCACATAAACAAATAGCCACAGGCCATTGGCTGAGCCACTGCCAACATCTTTTAAAAGTGAAGAAGAAAGAACAGGAGGGAGAGAGAGAGAGAAAGGAGACCGTAGGAAGGGCGAATTCCTTTCCACATAATTAGGTTTTATTTGGCTCCCTCCAATTGGATCATATCTCTTTCCTCCTCTTCATCTTTCTCACCACCTTTCCCTCCTCTTCTCATTACTTCATCAGTGTAAGAGTACTCACATGTAGCAACAGGACTCAAGCATCTATGACTCTCTGACACATACTGTATGTGACATATAGATTAGCCACCTTTAAGAGTATTAGTCATAAAAAACTGAAATATGTCAACAGGCGGAACAGAGGGACAAATAGCAAGAAGGTAAGAAGTTCACTGACATTTCCTCGTAATTTTAGAAGGATTAAGTTTTGGCCCAGCTTCCATCAGGTCCTGCCAGGGGCTACTGATGGAGTCTAGTTACTGGAACAAGACATGAAGTGGTGAAATCTGAGCTAACACCATACAAACAAAAGTCTTAAAACAGACATTCATATACCCGAAAATATGAGATTTCATAATCATTACAATGATAAAAATTTAAAGATGAAGATATGAATCTATATATAAACAGCAATGAGGGGAAATAATAATACAAGAACTGCACAAAAATAGCATATGGATTAAAAAGAAGAGAAAAATACACAAACTATCATCCTTCTCTTTTTATTTCAAATAGCACAGAGAGCGGAGGGGGATTTGTTTTGTTGGCAGTAGAGTGTGTGATTTATGTTTCCACAGCATGGGGAGCAGGTCCTTCAAATAAGTAGGACAACAGAAATATGGGAGGCAGGGATGTCCTCAGATGACAATATGAGAGAGCGGATAATAATAGTAGCTTGATCGGTCAAGCAGTAATGCAGCAATATAGCAAATATATCTTAGAAATGATTCACAGTGAAATATAATCTTGTTTGTGATCAGTTCTTTATTGTGTGTATATAAACAAACAGAACAAAGAGAACAAACAAAGAGATTCAGTCCGATCAGATGGCACATGGCATCTCCACCCAAAAAGCTCACCTATCTTACACTTTCCCATACCTATGTAGTTAGCAACCCCTCTACTTGTATTTACTGCATATACATACACATAAGAAGCACAAGTATTGCATTTGAGATTTTGATTGCTACTGGAAATCTTTATAGAAATGAGACCATATCCTCCGCCTGTATTGCTTTGTGCACCCCAGATGAAACCAGGTCATCCCATTGTCTTTATGAAAAATGTATGGCTTCACACCGACGCAGATACACTGGCCGTTAAAAAATGGTTCTGTCTACCAGCACTCTGACTGCTGTTGTATCATGGTGATGTCCATATGGACCTTATTTCAGTTGTGTCCCATTAGGGGTGTAAAGTTACTTGAAATTATGATCATGTAGTGTTAGAGCCTGTCTATAGTAAACTCCAGCCACATTCACCTTTTCACTTGGCTAACAAGATGTAGACAGTCTTTAAGGCAAGATGAATTTTGAATGCAAAATAGCTCCACTAGGGACAGACACCATCAAGCAATAGTAACACACATGATAATCACATTTTTGGGGCTCTAATTAGAACAAGCTTGGTCTCTTCAGGTGTGACTCCCAAGTTGTTTTTTGTTACTCTGATAGAGTCTGGTCACTGTTTAACTAGAATAGGAGCAATTTTGAAAATACAGTGAGGGGTAAAGTAAAGAGTGGCAGCTGAAAGAATGATTGAAATGCCCTGCAGAGCTGCGATAAGACTAATAACAACAACAAAAAAAAGGTAAACATTACGGAGAGCCCAACCGCAGAATATTTCCTTACTTTTATTTAAAACCTCTGGTGTCTCTTTGAGGGATAGATTTAACGCTTAAGTATTTAGAAATGTAGTAGAAATAGCAAAGCTAAAAATTGTTTCTTTTAAAAAAAAAACCATAGCAAAATAGTTAAAGGGGGGTTGGTGCAAAGGGAATTTAGAGTTTCCATTCATCAGCATGTCAATTTAAAAACGTATCAGTGTTGTTTATTTATCAGCTTCACTGATGACTACGTAATAGTAATTACCTTTTCTAAATGAAGACTTGGATTTTTGGCACATATCTTTGTCACATCAGTACAACATATTATCTTTCCAATGTTAACTTCTCAGAAACCATGAAAAATGACCACTTTGAATTTTTGAAAGGATTTCACGAAAGATTTTGAAGATGTGAAGATTTTCTCCACTTAAAATGATATGATCCAACAAATAAAACACAAACATGTAGGTCTCTTAGATTGGATTAACCAGAGATTTTACCCATCAATACCTATAGCCCTTTTTACACAGAGACCGTACTGAAGGGCTGCTACAAGGCTGCCGCCTTTGCATGTTTGCATAGATCCAAACAACAGCAGCATCGTGCCACCCTAGTGTGGGATTTTTAGATAGCAGGCCAGCTTCCTGCAAGCAAAAGAGGTATGATGGGTGTGACATCTAACACAACAGTGTCTACATCTAGTGTAATAAATAACATGTTGACAGTGCTTTCTATCAAAACAATAGCAACAACATACCAACAACAGCTATTTACTGTCCCTGTTACTGTATGATCTCCTGATCACCCCCTCTGCTTAGAGTTTAAGGAGCTCCCGGACCGCATTGTCTCCCCAGATGGTGGACGTTTTTGGATGCCATTCTTCCGCCTTGAGTTAGCTGCTAACTGCTGCGAGCTGCTTTTTAAAAGTCCTGGTGCTGGGTCAAAACTTTACACTTGTCCCGTCCATAGTTCTGTCCTGACAGCTGTCCCTTTCACACAGAAGTTGACTCTGCGCTGTTACTACCTCTGCTGCCGGCTTAAAGGCAAGATTACTCTGTCCCCCAAATTCTAGTATGCTAAATTCAGTTCTTGTTTTGTCTGTCCCAAACCCAAAGATATTCCATTTGATAACACAACCAACAAATATGTACACTGGAGAACCTGGAACCAGAGTATTTTTGGTATTATTGCTTTAAATTTTATTTTAACATATGATCCATTGAAATAGTTTCTGATTCATCCTCTAATTGATTAATGGACAAATTGCAGATACAGGTAGTTTTTGAACTCATAGACAGTTTGAGCTGTGAGAAATGGACAAACAAGTGCCTCTAGCTGCTGCTTTGCCATCACCTCCCTCCCTTTCTCTAATGCTTCCGCGCCCCTTTTCTCCATCTTCACTGTGACTAACCAGTACGTCTTTTCTTTTTGACCCATCTTGAGGAATCTGCTGCATCACTGAAGACAAACTGTTTCACTTTAAGTGACAACAATCACCTCCCTCCCCCCTCCACAGCCCACACAGGCACTGGCCTCTTCCCCAGCAGAGACAGACACAGAGGCAGGCAGGGCTTGATATGCAAATATAGCCTGAGTAGGCGGCAGCCGAGAGCAGAGTGTGCAGCAATGTGAGGACTCTCACAGGCCCCGCCCACAGAAGCCAGTTGCTAAGCAACCACCCGCAAGGGGGAGGGAGGGGGGAGGAGGGGCCATGAATTCAACAACTGTTGCCTGATCTGAGCTCTCACTGTGTGAATGCAAGTCAGCCGGCGAACCAGTCAGCGAGAGAGGGAAAGTGTGTGAGTGTGTGAGGTGCAGAGTCTGTGCTTGTGTCTGTGTGTGTTTGTGTGTGTGAGTGTGTGTGTGTGACTGTGTTACAGAGAGAGAGAGAGGCAGTCTCTGTCGGTGTAAGAGAAGCCAGGCAGCCGGTGCAGTGTTTTAAAGTGAACGATACATCCTGCTCCGCTCCTCTGCCTCTCTTTGGACTATACCACTAACAGGGACTCACCCTTTGGACTATCCCGACGCTTCCTCCTCCTCTTGCCTTTGAAGGGAACACCTGTGTGTGCCGTGTGCCGTGTTTGTGTGTGAGCCAAGACAACGGACTTAGCCCCGGTGATCAGGGAACAGTGGATGACTTCAGTTGATGAGGGTTTTGCTGGCGGAAAGACGGGGACTGCTGACCATGGACTCCCCTCACTAGTAAACGGGGTAAGCACAGACTGCACCCAACCAGCTGGAAAATGGGGGTGATGAAAGATCACTTGACAGAATGAGAACAAAACAGAGAAAGGATTCAACAGAGAGATGAGAGGGTTTGGTGAAAGAAAGGCAGAAACATGAAGGCAGCACAGATAGTTTATGTTAAGGGGGGGTGGCTGGCCTGTTAAAGGGGGGGCCAGTGCAGAGTCCATTGTCCCCCAGTTTGTGTTTGAATGTGTGTGTTGCATGCAGTTGACCCTGCCTCACAGCTTCCCTGTCTCTGTTGCTCAGCTGTCGGTGTCTGTGTCATCATGCTACACAGTCCTGTCTCTTCTGTTCGCTCTCTTCCCATCACTGTCTGCTCTGCACTATCCCTGCCTAACATTTTCTGTTCCTGCCTCAGTCACTGGTGGCTCTGATGCGGTTCAACATCTCTCTGATGGTAATGGGATTAATTGGAAAGCGGGTGGCTGCAAGGATAGGAAATGACAGAGAGTGAACGAGATCAAAAGAAGTGTGCAGGGAACAGGACAGATATAGCATGGCCGGATACAGATAGATCAGAGAAGATGGAGGTAAATGTGAGAACAACAGGTTTGTTGTTAACAGGTCTAACGGGAA
This sequence comes from Epinephelus fuscoguttatus, assembly GCF_011397635.1. Lineage (NCBI taxonomy): Eukaryota > Metazoa > Chordata > Actinopteri > Perciformes > Serranidae > Epinephelus > Epinephelus fuscoguttatus. The sequence continues at coordinate 37,726,465 of NC_064754.1, read as the reverse complement.
TGATATTTGGCACATAAATGTAAGACAGTCTAGTCTGATATGATTCAGGACTCAGGTTCTGTCTTGTGTATTTATCATCTTTAATACTAATATTGAGCAGTCTGGAAAACGTCTGGAATAATTGTGCTCTAAAGTGTAATTCAGGTTATTCCAGTCTGTTTATTTAGGCTGCAGTCCAGTGGAAAAGGGGAAGTTTACACCATATCAATCATGTTGTGTTTTGAACCAAATACACTGAATGTCTGTGCAGACATTACACCCATAACAGGGCTTAGGAATTAGTGTTTTATTGAAATAAGTTTAATTTACTACTTGGATGTCATGATGCAGATAATTTAGAAGTAAAAAATTAAAGTACTGACAGTCAGTTTACAGCGTCTTCATTTAAAACATGTTAGATTTAGATCATCTAGAAAAAAAAATGTACACAATGCTCTGTTGACAGTACAACTCGTAGGCCTACTTGCTGTATTTTTTTTGTACTTTCCCAGATCCTTTTGTTCCTCCAAAAATAGAAAGACAAGGTGAGATTTATTTTTATTGTGGGGATTTCAATAGCAACACATGACGTCAGACTCTGTAGTCGTTTCGAATGCTCCTGGTCTGTGACTGGACATTACATAATGAGATTTACTCTTCTTCAGCCAAGCAGGAAATTCTCTGTTGATTGTCTAGAGACAGGGGAGTTTTATTTTCCACTAAAATAATTGTTCTTATCGTTATATAGTTAAACATTGGTGCTGTTTACAGTAATTAGATTTTGTTTCCTTAAACAAGATTGACAGACATCAGCCAAATGTCTTTGACAGTGCACAGTGAGTACACCAGGACTAGAATAACTAGATTAACATGCAGCACTGAGCTGTACTGCATGAATGGAGGCTAATCTGCAGGAGTTAGAACAGTCACAGCCCTTTATGATTTCTGTCATACTTTGTTATACATCGATACTGAGAGAGAAGAAAGAATAATCTCTAGACAAAGCAAAGAATTTTATCAACACAAATGCATTTGTGTTTTCTTAGAGTTAATGCTCTGCAGTTTTAAAGCCATATATTGCCTCTGAGCTTCTTGTGCTTGCCGTTTTCCTTTGAGAAAACGTTTAAATTAGTTATTTCTAGCACAAAACACGAAATGTGAACTCTAAAATGACATGCAACAGCTGAAGAGAAGCAGGCTCCTGACCACCTGCTGAGGGTCTGCCACTTGCAGCACACTGACGTGCTCTGTTCAACTAGAGGGCTGACAGGCAGTCCTTTAGGAGAAAGACAAAGCACTTTGTTAAAGAAAGACTTTTTTTCTTTTTCACTGGGCATGAGATTGATGACACAGAAAGGACAATCAACACGCTAGACTCAACACACTTTGAGACGTGGCACTTGAACAATAAATGAGACTGAGACTTGACAAGTATTTGCTACATATGAGTCAGTGTTGTGCCTTTCCTTGAAAATGAATCAAACTTCTCTTCTTGTAATCCCTAATGATACTAGTGATGATTGTAATTCAAGGGAGACATGATTGAACCATCCTAAATGCTGAATCAGAGGACCTAACGCAATAAAACAAAAGAATCAGCCAAAAAATTATAACTGATTCATTTTTTTAGGGCAATTATATGGCAAAACTCTAAGCTTCTAAAATGTCTCGTTTTGCTGCTTTCTCGGTTTTATATCCTTTTAGATTAATGATATAAATTGAGTTTTAGACTGCTGGTGGGACAAACAAGAAATCTGATGATATTACTTGATGCTCTGGGAGATAGTGAGGGACATTTATCACTGTTTTTGAATGACAACAATCATTAGATGCAGCCCCTGGTGAACAACAATGCTGTTGTAGGGCTAAAAGCAAAACACTCACATGACTTGGTTTGACTTCTGTGGGTGAATGCCGACTTCCTTGTTTTGATGTGAAGCTACAGCGTGTTTTGTTCAAACATACTGTAAGTAGCTGTCAAACACTTTGGAGTTGAGAACAGGTGGTTGGCATGTAGAGAGCAAATGGATTAATAAACCCCCACACACCTGCCAACTTGGTGTGACAGCTTCCCTTAATTACTCTTCAATATGTCAGTGAAGCTGTTTGGCCTACATTTGGATTTTTGGAACATGTGCCCACAAAAGCATTTAGTTTCCTTTTTACTTTCTAGTTAAGTCTCTCTCAAGGATTGGTAACTGATGTGCACAGGGGTGAGAAAGTACAACATATCTCTTCTTTGGTTTAACTTCTGGAGAGGTTTTATTCCAGTATCACATATCCAGTCTGTCTGTTCACACCTGACAACAGAATGCATCTTCACATGCATCCCAACTGGGGCTGGACCCGTACATTTGAATATTCGTTCGTTGGGTAGGTGTTTGATTTTCAATTTAGGGATTCGAATGTCTGGATTTTTTTATCTTTTTTTCTTTTTCAAATCTTTGTTGGCGCTATGCCATTTTTGTGCTTCTTTTTCACAGGGATTTGTCACGGGGTAATCACTGAATTCTGTACATATTATTATTATTATTATTATTATTATGAGCATTCAGTGTTTCCCACAGAATTACAGTCTGTTTGTGATGGTGGGGAGGCAGCAACAGCTGATCCCCGCCCGACATTCAGCTGTTGCTGTAGTTCGATGCAGCGCTGAGTCTGCGGAACTGCTCTCCTGCTGACAAATGGTCAGTCTAAAATCTGCCCTGTTTGTATGAGCTTGAGCTTGATTCTGTTGTCAAACCTGTTGGATAATGTTAGTCGTGCAACGCTAACAGTTAGCCCTGTCACTGTGTGTATGCAAAGGGACTCTCGCCAGTTGTCTCCAGTGTGCAGCTCACACTCCTGCAGCAGTATTCTCATGATAAACAGAGAGAGTGAGAATGGGGCAAGAAGGGGCTGAGCTAAGGTAATAGATAAATAGAAAAGTCATGTTCAGCTGTCCCTGGCCCCGAAAGCTTTGAATATTTGCTTTTCATGATTACTGAAACTCCGGAGCCCAAAAATGATATTTAGGAGAGCCCTAGCCTCAAGTGATGATTTGTGATTGGATCTCACTTCCCTGCTCTACATGCAAATAAACATGTACATAATTTCTGTTTGCTAAGACCAATTGGGTTGTTGTTTTTAAACACAGAGGCAGCAATGCACTTCCCATGCCTAGTCTGCTGGAAATGGAAAGAAGAAATTTGCAAAAACCTAAAATCAAAACAGTACAGAAGGGTTCTATTTCTACAAGCCAAAACATGCAAGAAGTTTTGCACACTTGAGTTGGTGTTCCTTCAGTGTGGCCCAGAACACTTTTGCATACTCACTGCTGAAAAAATGTGGCCATATGTGTCCCAGACCATCCCTGAATATGGTCTGAACAATCTGATCGTAAGACGCACTGAGGACGCATAGGGTGCATTCACACCTGTATTCAGAACTGTCCACTTTTTATGTGATCGTGCAAGATGCCATGTAACACACATGGTGTAAATAGTGCCGCCCAGACTTGCACATGAACTGCATTGACTGAATGTTGTGCTTTGCGTGCAGCTTTGTAATTCACAAGTAATTGAACTAAATTGTGTTGTGATGTTCTCAGGGATTTTTCTTTGTAATCAAAGACGAGCTTCACCCACTGATTCACACACACAAACAGCATAATAGAACCGTTGAATCACTTGTACTAAAGGGATGTATTTCAAGTTCTCCTTGTTTAACGGGCCTACTGTACACACACACACACACACACACACACACACACACACAAACGTTTGGAAGCAAACTAACGATCTTGGCTGACAGCACTCTTTTAGTCATCACTAGCCTCAACTGTCACCACTACATGGTTTTAACCCTTTACTCTAAATCTTAACTCTAAATCCAGATTTTTACCTTAGAATTCCCCCTGATGAAGTCAGGAGAAGCCAAAATAAACTCTTGGCTTTCTACTTTTAAAGGGCATTTTCTTTTCATTCAGTAGATGCAGACATACAACAGAAAACACAGGCACACACTGTCTCACCTGATGGGGTTTCTTGCGTGTATCTAACTGGGTTTCATTGAGTATACCTCCACACAGTCTCCAGTGTACAGCTCCAGTCCCTCCCTACATTGTCCTTTGTCCACGCAACATTCCTGGTAATCCAAGCAGCTGCCGGTTAGAACTAGGTGGAAACAAATGTGTGTGAGTTTGTGATTGAAACCTGTGCGGAGTGGTAATGTTTTCATTCATGTGTAGTTGTTCGTGTTAAAGCCCCAGTGTTATGTTACTTACAGTTATGACTGAAAGATGAATGACCGGGAAGAAAGACAGGCTTTATTTAAAAGTCCTCACAATTTGGAGTCTCAGGTGTTTTTTTTATGTGTGTGTGTGTGTGTGTGTGTGTGTGTGTGTCTCATTTACTGAAAGTTTCACACAGTGTTGACTTAACAAAATGGTCGTGAAATATGAGTCATCATTACTTCCCCTTTTAGTACTGTGTGAGTGTGTGGATGTGTAGGAAGAGTATTGCTTATACCTTATGAGCTGAATAATACAGACATGCAGGCTGACATGCACACACACACTATCACAGAATTTTGTAGAAGTGGTACAGGAGCAATCAAAGTAGGTTTGGATTTGATCATCACTTAATAACTAAAGACTATTTAAAGGTAATACCTTTCCATTAGGGTTTACAACTGACTGTTATTTTCATTATAGATTTGTCTGTTGATTGTTTTTTCAAGTAATTGCTTTTTTGTTTAAGAAATGTCAAAAAATAACCCCAGAATATTCAGTTTAATATCAGTGATAAAGAATAGCAGCAATTCCCCACATTTGAGAAGCAGGAACCAGCAAATGTTTGGCACTTCCACTTGACAGATTGCTCAAATTACTGACTAATCAAATAATTGATGAATCATTTCTGCCTCCTTTGTATGTTTGCGAATTAGAATATCATTTTAAGGTTCTGTAAAGCCTCTTATGTCCCTCCTGTCCCAGAGCCTCTTGTTACCCACTGGTGGGATCTGAGGCTCAGAATGACAAAAGCACCCACCACCAACACAGTCAAAACACTGGATATCAAAGCAAAGGCATTAAACGATTCACTTTATAGGTGAATGTTTCTGTGGTGGCAGCACTTGAGGAGCTCAGGGCTTCGAAGAATGGGGAGAAAAAGAGTAAGAGAGGATGAAATGAACAAAGAAAGAGAGAGACGTAAAGCCTCTGCAGAGAAACGCCTCTCATCTCTGAGCTCGCACTGACAAACACAAGTGGGGAGACTGCTGTTCTTTCCCTTCTGCCCTTCTCTCGGCTTCACTCTTTTCTCTCCTTCTGATCCATCGTCTATATACCCCCTTCTCAATCTGTCCCTCACTCTCCTGCTCATCCTCTAGTCGCTGACTCGCACTAAATCAAAGCTTCATCAGTGTGGATCGATCCAGTCAGTGTCAGTTCATGCATCTGCTCATCCAGTCCCTCCCCACACTGGTGTAGCACTCCATCTCTGTTTTGTCTTCTCTTTTGCACAACACTTGTTTTGTGTGATTGTGCAGCAACAAGATGGTTACCACCCTACTAGTTATACAACAAATGGGCGACAGGAACAACACATTTTAAAGCCCTATAAGCTACATTATTCCTTTAATCTACTTTTGCTCAAAAGACAAACCACAAAAATGTTCCTTAGATATTTTCCGAGGGTGGTCCTCCCCAGTAGAGATCACAGCTCGCTTGAAGACTTATAAGACTGATGTGTCTCTGATAAGGCAAGAAGCTTAAACTTTTAGAATGCATCACATTTTAAAGGGATACAACAATGTGGGTAGTTCTCCCACATCTCCCTGCTCATTGCATCATCCGGTGGATTTTTTTCTGGCTCTAGGGCTGTTGCCACAAATTATACTTAGGCATTTTCATGTGCTAGCCACCACAGAGTAGAAGCAGGTCGAAAGAGAGAACCACCCCTCTTTCTCTCTCTCTGAGACCAAACTGATCAAACTGTATAACTAAGCAGTGCTGAACTAATATAAACCAATATTCCGTTACTGTATTGCCTATTTCTCACCAAAAATGTCTCCAGAAACATATTTTTAGTGCACTGTTTAGCCGTTATACAAGAAGATGAATAGGAAGTGGGTGCCATACTGTTTCCTGTATTGTAAAAATGGAGGCTGAAAAAACTTAAACGGTAAAACTAAGCATTGCCGATCAAATGTAAACCAAGATTCTGTTACAGCGTCACCTATGTCTTGCCTCCAATGTTTTCAGAAGCATATTTTAGCTTAACTGTTTAGCTTTAACTGTAATTGTAGATCATTTGTTACCAACCGGCTGCCATATTGTTTCCTGCGTCAAAACAGACAAGCTGGCATTTCGTGCTCAACAGGCAGGAGGATTTATTGGTCCGGTGCCGCATGGTGCATTCTAGTAGTTGTACCTCTTGAGCAAAAGCAATCCAACAGCCCTTTTTCTCTGTTTTCTCTGGTCAGTTGGCACCAATTTCAGAGGTATATGCATCTGTTTTCTGCTTTCCGGCTACTTCTGTAACTGATAAACCACCAAACAGATCAACTTGCATCAAGAATTCTCTCGGTTCCTATTTCTTTTATTGATATGTACGGTATTAGCTGCTGTCTCCTCAGCTCCTTTGGTCATTTAGATGTTGCCAGGGTAAAGACAAAAACAACTTAAAAGTTCATGGTAAACGAGCGAAACTAAATTAGACACTCATGGGAGTCTCCCTGTGCTGGCAGCATCTTTAGCTGAGAAAATAAGATATTCAGGTTGTACCAGTCGTGCCCAGTTATGGTCTGCTAAGTTTAAAGTCATCTTCTCCCTCTTTTTACATGTAGATCAATAAGGCTGTGAAATGCATCGTCATCCACGTAATTCTTCACTGTGCCAGGAGGGCAGATTAATGATTTGTTCAGCACTAAACTGGTATTGACTCAGCATAGACTAAAGGGGTGTGAGGAGAGGTGGATCAAGAGTCTGTCTTTTTAATGACAACAACACCACCGCAGCTGTTGTTGTTGTCCAACATGATAAAGAGCTAGGGTCTTTGATGACTTTGAGATTGAACAGTAACCTCAAATTAATTGGCATTTCAGTAAGTAATTACTCTGCCTGTCACTCTCTATGGGAGTTTTTGTACGTGTGCGTGCGTGAACGTTGATTACAAGGATACACTGTTACTGCATGATAGAACATCGATTAGCTACTGAAAACAGGAGTTAGTCTTGTCAAAAATACTTGGCCAGTAAAGTTGAACCTGGTTTTAACTGTGAAAAGACAAGATGTCAGAGTGAAGACAATGAAGAGAATTACAATAAAAGAAACCGAATAAACTTGTACATTTTCTCAAAATTTTTAGAAGATGATTTCTTTTATTTTTTTCCTCCAAATTGAACAAGATTTACCCATTCCCTCTAGAACAGGGGTGTCAGACTCATAGTTCATGGGCCACATACAGCCCAATTTGATCTCAAATGGGCTGGACCAGTAACACCATTGTATAATAACCTTTGAATAACACCTCCAAATTGTTCCCCTTCCTTCATTGATATAATGATAATATAATAGTATAATAATGTTTTTGTAACCTTTTAAAGAGCAGTGAACTTTTACTTCTTAATAATATTCAGACATTGGACGTAGAATATGAAAAAAAGGTTAACACCTAAAAAGTATATATGAGTGTAAAGTACCTTGAGACAAAAAATACAGGTTATGCCTCCTGGGACGACTAGACAAGCTTAAGGAACACTGCAGTTACCTCCATAATCCAGCCAGTATGCTGCTGGATAGCAGGTTAATTAATGTGTATGAGGAGATTTTTAGAAAGTGGTGATAATATTTGGCAGCAGTTGAGCGCTGCTGCTAAATCAATAAGTGGAAACATTGCTACACTAAGTATTGATTGTTTTTACAGAGAACGGTACTCTGGTCAGGGTGGAAAAGCCTCTGAAGCAGCATTTTACATCACTGTTTGAGTTGCTGCACCCTTTAGCAGACAAGTTCTGGCCCGCGGGCCTTATGTTTGACACCCTTGCTCTCATGTACACATAGTACATGATGCATTCAGTTTCCGAAGAACAATGATTCAGTGTCACTGAACTTCCTAAGAATAACCTTTATTGTTTGCGCACCAGTGAAACATATCTCCATGAGGAATTTGCATCCTGAATTTGGGTGGCTAAATGATTTGACTAAAGGTCACGTCAGAGGAAATGAGATTGCAAGTGAATATGGGAAGACTTTGAAATAAACTTTCCAGTGCATCTCTGAATGCAGCATTCACCTCCCACTCACCTGTTTGTTCCAAATCTGTCTCTTGCATAAACGCACACAAGAAAATACTGTATGTTTGCCTCCCTAGCAACTAGCACTGTAGCAGTAATTAAAATACAATAACAATTTTCAATACTGTAATCTTTCACAGTGTTGCTCAACAACGGCAACATGACAAATACATTACTCAACGTTTTGAGTTTCAGGACTGTGTCAACATGGTGAGATTGGTATTCATCACTCATGTTACATAAACATTCATCTATGCACTGCTGAAAAACTAATGTCACCGCCAAGCTCAACCGAAACTTAATTAGGAGATCAAATTATTTTCCATTACTTAAAAAAGATTTCTAAATTTGAGGCATGTGTTGCACAGATTTAATAGTAGTGCTTTAAGTTGTCTTTTTAAGTTGGTTCCAGTGTCTCCGGCCTTTTCTCTGCTCTTCCATCTGTCTCTTTTATTTCTCTCCACTTGACACGTAGTAGTGTCTCTCTGAATCTCTTGAGCTTCCCGTAGAGGAGTAACACGTGTCCCTGCTCTTTATTTTCTATCCCTCTATCTCTTCTCTCCTCACTTATGTTTCTATTGCAGCTGCAGTGGATGTAAATAATACATTTTTCTCCGAGAGCCTGGCTGTGTTAGAGCATCCTCCTTACTCTGTGTCGTACATAACTATTCATGCTGCACAACTGTTGCACAAAATCTGTAGCTGGAAAATCTGGGCTAACCGTCTTTGTGTCGGCACTGAAGGTGTCTGACCTGTATTTTCCCAGAGAGAGTTTTTAGAGGGCACATGCTTATTCAGCCACACTTGACATCTAATAAATCTGTCACATGTGGGTAATTCAGTGCTGAATGAGGATGTGTAAAAACTCATCTTCAAACCGAGCACCTGGACAGGGCTCTGCTAAGAGGGTAGCTGGACAGAAAGAGCATACACTAACATGCTGTCTACACATACACGTTGTCTTTAAATATAAATATAAATATATATATATATATATATATGTATATATGTATATGTGTGTGTGTGTGTGTGTGTATATATATGTATATATATATATATATATATATATATATATATATATATATGTGTGTGTGTGTGTGTGTGTGTGTGTGTGTGTGTGTGTGTGTGTATGTATATATGTATATGTGTGTGTGTATATATGTATATATATATGTATGTACAGTCAGGTCCATAATTATTTGGACAATGATACAGTTGTCATCATTTTGGCTCTGTACACTACCACAATGGGTTTTAAATGAAACAATGAATACCTGCTTAAAGTGCAGACTCTCAGCTTTTATTTAAGGCTTTTTTTCAAAAATGTAGTATGAACCGTGTAGGAATGACAACCATTTCTTCACACAGTCCCCCGACTTTTAGGGCTCATAAGTATTTGGACAAACTAACATAATCATCAATTAAACAGTCAGTTTTAATACTTGGTTGCAAATCCTTTACAGTCAATGACTGCCTGAAGTGTTGGACACATAAACATCATCAGATGCTGGGGTTCTTCCCTGGTGATGCTCTGCCAGCCCTTTACTGCAGCCGTCTGCACTTCCTGCTTGTGTTTTGGGTGTTTTGCCCTCAGTTTTGGCTTCAGCAAGAGAAACGCATGCTCAATTGGATTCAGGTCAGATGATATAACTTGACCATTGCAGAACATTCCACTTCTTTGCCTTAAAAATGTCTTTGGTTGCTTTTGCAGTATGCTTCAGGTCATTGTCCATCTGCACTGTGAAGCATCATCCATTGAGTTTTGAAGCATTTGGTTGAATCTGAGCAGATAATGTAGCCCCAAACACTTCAGCTTTCATCCACATTACCAGACTTAGATAGACCACAAACACACAGCAACAGTCTGTTCAGTCAGCCTGAATTTCTTATCTCAGGAAAGGAGACAGGATTTTTCTTTTGTCTTCTTCATCTTTTTCTTCTCTGACATTAGCCTCACCTGGGAGAACGGGAAGAAAAGCAGAAAAGATTCGATGTCTGTATTTTAACTAGGTCAGACCCTGCAGCAACAGACTTGGAGAGATCAGAAATCTTCTTCCTATTTTATTTAAGAATGTGGGGGGAAAAACCCATGTACAGCAGCATGCATGCTGTGCAGAGCAATGCTATGAAGCTGCAGAGTTCTTACATCTGGTCTGTCATGGACATGAATGTTGTTCAAAGTACAACACAGTGTAAGTTTTCCTAATTCAGTAAAGTTTTGTTGTGCATTTGGACCAAATAGAATTATTCATCCTTATATTTGGTATACATGTTGACTACAGGGCATCATATCACATATCTTTAAAAATGCTCGTGATATGTGAAAATACTCACTTGCAAAACATAGTTAAAAATAGATTTTGGTGTAGTACATCAAGTGTACTACCAAACACTGAAAGGTTTTAGACACTCATAGATTAATTCATCTGATGAAACATGCTGGTAAATAGTCAATAACAGCTGATTTGTCTTAAGCAAACATTTAAAGGTGATAAAAATTTCCTCTTTGGCGAAAGGGTGATTTGAAGGCATGTCAGGCTTCAGGCTGAGCCACTGCGATTAAAAGCACAGTATATCTTTGCATCCGGGGTTCAAAGCCACTGGCAGGTCAGACACTGTTTGGCAGGCCAGCTGTGTTTGTGCTCCGGGGAATCAAGGAACTCAAAACAGTCTGTAGGCTCGTGTTTTGGCAGTTACAGCCCCAAGGCTTTTCTGGAGCAGGCAGGTACAGAGAAATGCTTACTGTAAACACACACACACACACACAGCTCCTCTGTCAATCATCCCTTTTTACTATTCTCATCAGAGTGACTGGCAGAGTGCAAAATGGGATGTTACTGTCCATCAGTGTCTTTGCCTGAAACAACAGCTGTCAGACCAGATTTAATTGGCAGCCTAAATGATGGCACACTTTGCTCCCAAACATGAGGCGTGACTGACTGCTCAACGTCTATCATCTCTGAACACTTGAGTGTTCGCCTCAACAGAGGAAAATGAACCTACTAGGTTGATTGTATTAGTGTAATGGAGGTACACTATACTGAATAACTATATGAATAACTGTATAGATATAATTATTACTGATTTTTTTTTTTTATCGCTCCATTAGGTAGAAATTTCCTGTTAATGTAAATTTATTGCATAAGCAGAATATCTCTCCTCTTCAGCCCATATTGAGGGCACGGTTCTTTTTTTTATTGACTCACTCTTCTAACATTATTTTTAGTTTATATTACATGAGCTAGCATTACATATGGAAAAAAACCTCCTCTGCTGTCTTCCTCAAAACAAGCGCACCAGGTGTCGAGCCTCCCTGCTGTGTCTGCTTGTTCAGTTTTTTCAAATTGTTGTGGTGGCGTACAGAGGGGGCCTGCCGGTTTCCTCACCTCACACTGTTTCTTTTTTCTGCTGCAGGGAAATAAGGAGACTGGTCTAAGGAATGCTAAAGAGACCTTTATCCCTGATTTTATTCTCTGTGACTCAGCTTCAGACCCCATGGTGGCTCTTTGTAACAGCACAGAGCCTCAGTTTATGAGTTCAGTGGGCACTTTTTAATTTAGTTGTGCACAAGCATGAAGGTTCCTGTTGGGTTGGGTATGGGATAGGGATGTAAGCAAATATGAATACATTATTCAGACATGAACAGATAATCCCGTTTGGATATTGCAGTATTTTATAATAATAATATTTGTGATTTACAGACCATCTCTAGAGTAAAATGGCCAAGACATCTTTTTGTCAATTGCCTTTTTTCATAGACACTTAAAACCAACTGTATTTTCATTGGAACTGCTTACACAACCTCTTTTTATGATTAAGTGATATGGCCCAATAAAGGTATTATGGCCCCTTTCTCTGATTATTTGTGTTTTTATTGATTTAGTCATTTTCATTAGCATTCTCATTTTTTATGAGACGCGTAAGGCCATCTTTGCATTTCTCTGGACCTCCTCCCATCATGTAAACAACTTCCACTCTTTAAGGAAAAATCAAGCAATATGTCATTTTGATTTGTGTGTTCTCACTGTTACAGACTCTTAAACGTTCCATTTCTTTCTCTAAAAATCTAGCTATTTGTATTAATTTCTCACCACTCCCTTACAAGTTACACAAGTTATTTAAGACTTACTTTTTTAAGATAATGATCAAATTCAAATCATGTTGTATTATTTGATTTTTAGGTACATTGCTCAAGTATTGGTATTTTGTATACTTTGTTATACATACATACCACATACTTAATATATCACACGAGATGGAGTGCCAATATTTAGTAAAACAGCACAACCTATGATGACAACCTATCTAATATTGTTTTAATATAACAGTTCTAAAAGTGCCTTTTATTAGTTAATAGAAAAAGTGACAACGGATTATGATTTATTTGTTTATTTATACTTTATTTAGCTCAGCCAACACGAATAGCATCACAATTAGATTGGGACTGGGCTGTTGCCAAGCAACACATAAACATTTCCTGCACAAAAACTTAATGTTGTATGTAGGTTTACATGTTACCACAGGCCAGCTACTTTGTATAAAGTACAGTTATCTGTATGTTTCCATTTATTTTGCAACCAGTGAAATAAGAGTCTGTTGACAGTCGCTTCGGTGGCATGTGGGATAACAGCTGAATAAGACAGGGCATTGCGACATCGGCTGACATGAGCACACCTGGAGGTTTGCAGTGAAGTATCCAGGCTTCTTTCCTTCCCTTCGTCCTCTTCTTACATCCATTCACAATTTAACTCTTGTGTTATTTGTGGAATTAAGTTCCTCTCCGTGGTGAAAAGTTTGTTGCGATGACCATTAATGTAGCCTAATTGTCAGTTAAAGTAATTAATGGTTTAGAACACCTGTAGGGTGACGTGACACTTGCATAGTTAAAAGTCAAAGTGGCGTTGCACTCTATATCAACACTCTACTTTGTCAGAAGTAACTATTGTATAATTTTACATACAATTTAGATGTTTTCTAACAAGTTTTTGATGTGGGCCCTGCTCACTTCTGGTATAAATCCGACATATATTTTTATGACATACATACCCCTCACATGGGATTGGAAATTCACTGTTTAGCCATGATTTCTACATCAGTGGAACTTAAAAGATGAAAAGTCAGGGTTGTGTGTGTGAGAGAGACAGAGAGCTGTCTGAATCTTAGTTGCTGACACCTTTTATTAGTCTGTAATGTTGTCTAATACCCACCTGACTGTCCTCAAGCTACTTTGTTATCTCTCTGCCTCTCATATCTTCCTTCAGCATACTCACATTCTCGTCTAATCTCGCCCGCACACTGTACCTCTAATTCCTTTTCATTCCTTCTTGGCTTTGTTCTTTATGCCCTCTTTTTCTTCTCCTCTCATGTTAGCTGTATTCTTCTCTGCTATATTTATTATTCCTCCCCACCTCCATCCATACCACCATCCATGCCTGTTTGACTCCCTCTCCCCGTTTCTGTTGCTACCCAACATGTCACCCTGCTCTCTCTCCTGATAACCTCTCTCGCTTACCCTCCTGCTTCATGCTGCAGTGTTTCAGCTGTTCAGTCATGCTGAGATAATTCCTTGTTCTCTGTTAAATAAGATGGGATTTGAGCCGTTGAAGAGTGAAACTAGATGGACCTGTGACCTTTGACATGTTGCCCTCTAACCTTTCCTAGCCATTCCCACAGTGAAAGAATTTACTAAATGGGATGATTTGTAAACAGCTCTGCTGAAACTCATAACAGGTTAATGTCATTTTGCTGAATTCCAAAGGACTTCCATGTCTTCGAATGTATTTTGGAGGAATACAAACATTTGTCCACCATTTGGCATTTCAGTGGTATAATACAAGTTCTGGAACTTTTTTTGCTTTAATTGTTTTTTAACATAGTTTCTAGTCCCCCTCCATTCAAAAAAAAAAGTGTTTTTCTTATGATCATGTCCCCTAGAATATCTGACCTTGACTACAGTATACTGACTTGTATCTGTGCAAGATGTTTTCACATTCCTCTACTGAAGGGGACAATGTCTGTGCATTATCCTAAAATCTGAGATTCAAACGGTCAAGTTAGATTAGGTATGTCACTAATATGAAAGCCAATCGCTGTCCAATATGGGAGATGCATATCAATGGGGGAACAGACTTCGACAAAACACTGGCAAAGAAACCTGGAGCCCCCTGCGTAGAGCGGATTTGTCACACTTGATCATACAATAGCGTGATGAGAACTACTTACAATGATAGAAACAATCATTGGGGAAAATGTATTTGACTTGTACTTTGAGTTTTTAGCTTGGCCCATGCCCCGTCTGCTAACATGGAGGTAGCAGGCTTTATGACCTATACTGTAGCCAGCCCCCAGGAGGCGATTGAGATGTTTTGGCTTCCCCCTGGGGAACTGTCATCAATCTGCATTATACAGTCTAAGGTTTCATCTGTCTGCCATTTTAGCTACTGGGGATGGACTGCAAAGAACTTACATTGATACTCTTTGGTGACAGGGGATAGCTACAAATAGCTGCCAGTGAAAACAAAGCACTATCCTCTTAATGTTTTGGTTGCCCAGTTTTAATAAGAGCCATCATTTTCCTGGGAGATTGTACCTGGTGACAGACAGAATTGCACAGTGAAAGCCAGGCTTATAGGGAACCAATTCAAACACTGATGGTGACATTATTCTATAGCTGTTACATTGTGCAATCGTGATTTACTTTGTAATGATTAATTAAAGAAAAAACTTGCCACTTTAAAGGTTTTCACTGAGAAGGATTTTGGCAGCATCACCACATAATCACAGTAAGAGCCACTCTCAAGCTCTAAATATTTCTTTTTTTACAGGTCAGTGTAAATGTGTGTGTAAACTTACTCCCCCCTTCCTTACTCTCTCTCTGCCTTTCCTCTCATCATTCTCCAGGGTGGTGAGGAGGAGCGGCCGTGTCCGGTCATCATGTGCACGCGGGCCTATCCTGACCCCGTCCCTGAGTGCCAGCTGTTCCCGGGAGAGGTGGAGGAGCCTGAGGAGGAGGTGGCAGACGAGGGCAGGGAGAGGGAATCAGACAGAGACAGTGCAGTGGAAAGTACCCAAGGGTCAGACACCTCTGACGGGCTGATCAGACCTGGAGACAAGGAAGACTCACTGGGAGATCTCTTTTTCCCCGGGGAGAAGTAAGTATTGTTCTCCTGTTTATGCTTTCTATTCTCCTTGTTCCAATGCTGCATACAGAAGAGTATTCAAGGAAATGAAAATTCATGGGGACAAATGTCTGTTTCTGCTTAGCTGAATGCTCCTCACTGCTGTTTTCTCAATCAGACTCTCTAAAATTCTCTGTCAGACTAAAAACATTATTTTCAAAGGCCAAGGCCAAAGTCCCACGGCCACAGAACCATTTTTCCTCTCCCCACCACTCTTTTTGTATAATGAATCTGTCTGCAAGTGATATTTTGGGGAAAATGTATCCTCTAAACTCAGTATACAAGGGGCTGCTTTTGTGATCATGTGTCATCATTCATTTTAGGTCAGAACCTGAAACACTTTGTACTCCTGACCATGGGTGCAGATCTGATGACAAGTTTGGGATGGACACAATCAGTTGTGATTTTTTTTAATTGCACGCGTGCAAATCATGCCCACAGAGCGCTTGAGAGTGCCAGCATATTTCATGATTTCATAGAGGCTCATCACCAAGTCATTCAAAAAGCACTACAAAGAGAATCATATGCTTACCTTTACTGTTTATTTCTCTTAAACAGCCAATAGCACATGGAGCCAGCCATCTCCCTCCTCTCCACTGCTTCACTGTTAGTTAATGCTGCTTCTAGTTTCAGGGTCTCAGGCATGTTATGTCCACTCACGTTCTCATCTCTCGCCTCTCACAGATTCCCATTTCTCCTCATCATCTTCCCTTTCTCCCAGTATATAGGACTACTGTATACATTTGTTCAATTTCAATCATTTAGGCTATTTAGAATTTGGGGGGGACAATTTGTGTTTTTCAGAATTTGGGGGGGACATGTCCCCCCCAATCTCCCCTGGGATCTGCACCCATGCTCCTAACATTACTTATAGAGTGCCTATGTTTTAATTTACCACCTAAAATAAATGAACTGAATACAGAGTGTAACTAAGTACAATGTCTCCTCCTCTTTTTCCTCAGGTGTGGTCAGACCAGCATCTCAGTGACCTCTGACTTATCTACACGTTCCTCAGCTTCTCTGAACGAGGAGCAGTTTGAGGACTACGGA
Source organism: Epinephelus fuscoguttatus (assembly GCF_011397635.1). Taxonomy (NCBI): domain Eukaryota; kingdom Metazoa; phylum Chordata; class Actinopteri; order Perciformes; family Serranidae; genus Epinephelus; species Epinephelus fuscoguttatus. Next base: position 37,709,981 of record NC_064754.1, on the reverse strand, counting down.
GAAGGGGAGGAACCAGACTACACTCCCAGCAGCCCCTGCCCAGACGACGAGACTCGGACCAACGGGTACTCAGACCTCGGCTCATCTGTTCCTTCCAGGTAAGAGAAACTTAGACAGAGAAGCATTGTTCACAGGGATTGCTTTTACATGCTTGTAGCCCATTATTTGAAACATTGGCCGTGTTTCAGATGAACATCTAACACTGTAATGTTATATGTATGACAGAAAAAAGGAAAAGCATAATAGGTCCACTTTAATGTTCTGCAAACAAGAGCAGAGTTGTTATTTAACACTGTAACTTCTATGTATTAAATGGGTGTGGAGACTGTCATCTGCTGCTTATGAGACAAGACTTATGGATTATCAGGTGGTTTGCCATCTCTGCCAATAATTTCCATGCTGACAACTGACTGTTCTTATTAACAGTGTTTTGGAGTGGTCAACTTGGTAGCAGTGTCAAATTTTGATGTCAGGGCGACCACAATAAATGTCCAACATTTAAATGTTAAAACAGTGATTAGGTCTCTCCCCTGCCTCCTCCAAAGAAATGTTGTGTTTTGTCAAATTCTCTCAAACTCTGAATAGTTGTACTTTTTACCCAAGTAAGCTTGTTGCAACAGTAAGAGGAACTCCACACATGCTAATTGTGCAGCTAAGTGGATAATGACAGATGATTATTTACTTGTTTGAGATTGTTTTACTGATGACCTACTTTAGTTTGAATTCAGTATCATGTTGTTTTGAGTGTAACAGGGAGTGATGTAGAGAAACTCCACACAAATCACAAGGAGAAGATGGTTACTGCAAAAATAGTTTTAATCAGCCGATAAACTGAAGTAATTGTTTTCCAGCTTTCTGGGTGAATCATAGCACTTCTTCCAGGCCCAGTAGAACATGTTTTGTGGCCCAGCACCCACCGTGGTCCTTGGTTCAGAAAATTATACATTTCAGTTGTGTGTAGGCTTCTTTTCGGTTTGGTAAAGGTCAAGTTATGATAAAAATGTCGATCCGTTTCTGTAGCTTCAGCTGTGTTGAATAATATGGAGCTGAGGCTCCACTCTGCAGAATCATTACCTGACTCTTATTATTCTGAGTTTTGACTGTAGCAGTGTAGCTTAGGAGTTCTTGCCCTTAAGGCCACATTAATATTCATCAAAGGCTTGTGTTTAATGGGATTAAGTCTCCCGGCTGATAGAGTGGCAATACTGCTCTATGCTCCTTCCACGCATACCAAGCAGACAAAACTCGCCAAATGGAGTTGGCGTGGAGATTTAAATTCAAAATGAGGCCCGCATTTACAAGAAGTCTTAGACAGCTCAGCATGGGAAAAAAGTTTGAATAACTACAGTGTAAAGAAGTTTAAAGGTGCACTCTATTTTTAGCACAGTGTCCCCTAAACCAAGAATGAGTTTTAGGTTGAGTTCAGTGAGCTGGAAGAAAATAATGGGAGTTATTTGACACTTAAACAAAAATCATTGTGTGTATCTTCACAGACATGTCTTGCATTATGGCTTTTTCTTATTTTGGCAGAAGGACTAGTAATACAGTCTTTGTTTTGTTGTCTTGCTTTAACTGTCTGCTACTCTCAACATACTGTAACACAGTATGAAGACATGATCATCTCATGGATGGTCAGAACATGTTTTTTCTCCTTAGTCTTTGACATCTCTTTCTCCATCTGTTTCAGTTTCAGTTTTTTATTGCACTCACATGGTGTCTCAAACAGTCCTACGTTTACACATAATGCTCCTTCTCAGTGTACTGAAAAGCTGTATATGTTTCTCTGTGTGTTAACAGTGCGGGCCAGACTCCTCATAAGGTGCGTCAGCATTACACCGGTGAACTGATGGATGTCTACTGTTCCCAGTGCAGCAAAAAGGTCAACCTCCTAAATGACCTGGAGGTTCGCCTCAAAAACCTCAAGGCTAACAGGTAGGAGACACAAATGCACACAGACACACACACAGTATGACACAGGATATACACCCACCAAATGTCAGTTGTCAGGGTTTTTTTTTTTGTGTGGCCTTTTTCTGCCCTCAAATGTTTCCTGCTGACCACAGTACTCTTATTCTGACTGTAAGCCAGTCAAGTTGAGTCAAATCAAATCAGCATGTATTCGCTGACTGCAAATTTTTCCTGCCACTTGAATTCAAATTAAAGTCAATATAACTCCATGTGGTGAAATATGCTGTAGCAGTCATGAAACGCCCAATGCCATAAACAAAAGCTTCTACTTGAAAACCGGTAGGGTGACTCAATTCTGTGAGAAACTAGCATTAATCACCCCGGCAGGTAATTTTTAAACACAACAATGGTATATTAATAGACAATACCATAATTATCTATGACAGCAATGATACACCACCCTGTTTTTATGTGAGACAGACACAAATGTCAGCCATTATGTGTGAAGCACAGGAAACATTCAGATGGTTTTGAAGTGTATGATGACTGGTGAGGTTGACTCAGAGGTCACTGTTTGCTTTGTGAGCTCTTTTTTGTTTAGTATAATTTGGTAAGTGTGTCTGAAGTGTTAGACCCTCGTTTCATGCACAAACACATCATCATCATTCACATGCGCACACACACACAAACACTAATTGATTGTTACATAAGGCTTTCACTCCTATGCTTACCTCACCAACCATTGTAATAGGGAATCTATTATTGGAAACATAATCCGTGGTGACCATTAATAGCTCCACTGGCTACCTGCGAACACAAATGCACGCACACACAGAGTTAGTAAAGAACACTAAATGTTGTAGAATAATCTTTTTAAACTGTGAAGTCATTTTTTGTCTTTGTTACTTGGATGCTGTGCTGACTCTGCAGGATTTCTCCCCAGGGAGAAATGGCTCCATAATCCAGCATGTCTCTCTAATAACAGCTATGCTTTTGCCTTATGAATAATGAAGTGCAGATGGACAGAAAGAGACAGTGGAAAGAGCAAGAGTAAGAGAGAATGAAAAGAAATCAGTTGGAGAAATCAGGGCTGAATCATATCGGAAAATTTAAAATTTTCATTTAAAATGTCCTTATCTTCCTCTCTCTTCTTTCTTATCTGCATTATTATTTTTGTTATTGAAAAATAAATATGAATCTTGATTACCTCAGTACTGTAAGAAACATGTGCAACAACTGTTTCTGCTTCAGCTTCCAAACCATGGTCAGAATGTTGATGCCCACTCCAAGGCTAACACTCTACTTTACCAGCTCATCCACTGTAAAAGGGTCGTTTACATGCTGCGTTTTTTACACCCTCAAATCCTGTGTCAGTGTAGATGCACAGAAGACACACTAAAAAGTGAGAGCGATACTGTTACGCCATGCAAGCACCCACTTTTCAGGACACAGCAGCTGCGCCCTGAAATAGGCTAAACAAAGTTCAACTACAGGAACACAGCAAAGCGCACTGCATGTCATGTGACAGGGAACAACCAATCACAGCCAGCATATCTTTTTCCTTTTCCCATAAATATCAGTCTAGGGGAAATATGGGGGAGAGGTAGCAAAGGCTACTCAGAGCTTTGCAGTCTGTCCCATAGAAAATATTTTAATACATGCACACTAATAAAACAACACCATCAAAGCTTACACATGGCATTTACAAGTAGTTTTCTTCATCTACTCATTCTCATATGTCATGTGGAGCGAAGGGCAGTATATGTACGCATGAAGCCCAAGGGGCAAGGTGTTTCCAGTCCTCTGGTTGGTTGGATTGTGTTGCATTAATATCTCAATATAGATTTCAATTCACGTAGTCGTTCAGCCTTGCTTCAAATGGGGTGAGCTCATAGGAAATGGATACAGACTGATTAAGATGGTTGTGGGAATGGATTGTGATGAAGACAAATGAATATAAAACTGTAAAAAAAAATTTTTTAAAAAGCACCATATGCATAAATCCAAAGAATGACTGACTTCAGGATAGACTTAATGGATTCTGAATGGACAGAGGAAGGAGCTTTTGCCATTAAGCAACATACAGTATTTAAAGGAGCACTTGTACTTGTCAGGCTCCTAAACACACAGTTACTTACATCAAATTGGCCACAGTGAAGCATGAGTTATAAATATGGTTTAAAAAATAGGGGATTATTGAGGAAGACATGCTCGCGACCATGGAAACGAGAGTTTGTGTTACACACAAAATGTTTGGTATCATTTTTATGTGAAAGATTCTTTCTCTACCACACTGTATGTCAATGTGCTTCACTTTTGAGAACATCTGTGTGTAACTTATACATTTAATCATTTAGCTTATGGGAAGAAGCAACAGTGCAGGGTTTAAGTTTAGGAGCACAACCCCAGAAATGCACTGCTCATAATTTTAACCATGTAAAAACACAAAGTGAAGAACTTAAAAATGGGAAACTTTTTAATTAGCACATTTTGTACATAACAGCACCAGTAAATGGAAGACTGAAACAAGATCACACAGGTCACATGCATTTTACATGGAATGTTCAATAATAAATGTGTTTGTGCAAATGAAAGTTCAGTGATTAAAGACTTCTTCTAGCAGTAATTCTGCTCCGCAGTTTTAGCTTCTTAGACTTCTTCAAAGAGGGCATTAGGTTAAGTGAAACATTAGCTGCAAGGGAATCGTTTTGTCACTCAGGATTAAACACTCTGTAAAATTTAGCTTCATCTAAATGCTGAGAGGTTATGCAGGATGATCAGCCTCTGAGACACCATTGTCAAGTTATTTCTTGGTGAAGCCTCTTGATATTGTAACATTTTATAATGTGTTTTTTCCCACAACTGCTGTCTGCACTGAATGACATGCGTGTCTTTGAGCTTCTCCAGAGGTGGTACCAAAAAAATAGGATTGACACGACACAGATAGAAACACACCTAAACTGTTTCACATGGATGCAACAGTGATCATTCTTGTATTTGCACAGAGTAGATTTTTATCGAATTAGCCAACTTAATTGTACACTGCTGATGCACCACCTCACCGTGAGTTGGCGCTAATGTTAGTTTAATGTCTACATCATACATTCATTTGTGTGGCCCTACAGTATGTTTGCTCGTTTGTGTTAATCCGATGTGAAACCCAGCACAGACAGCCACATCAGACTGAAAGACTCTTTGGGCTTTTGTCCCCCTGAGACAGTTGCTGAGCCAACAGAAACCCCGGCTCACTGAACCAGGAGTGAAATTGTGTTATCATTGACATGTCCTTCAGTGTTTCTTTCTTTCTCTCTGTCTGTCCTGCATGTCTGTCACACTGAATAGCCAAAATCTTAATTGCCATCAGCAGTTAATTCTAGTGCGTCGTTGAGCTGCAAGTCTAGACGTATCCGTGGCAATTCACTGTAATAAAAATGTCTTGTCATTTTTGTGTTTTTCCCCTGTGTAGCCCCAACAGGAAAATCTCCAGCACTGCTTTTGGAAGGTAAGTCGCTCACCTGTTTGTGTGTGTCCAAGTGTGCGTGCTTCTATGTGTGTCTACAGGGAAGGTCACTCACTTGTACTTTGTGTGTTTATGCACTATACAGCCCGTGCTGCACGTGTTTGCTCTATTTGTTGACATAGGCGCACAAACACACACACACGGCAAGATTAGTTATCACTGGGCTGCCTGACCATTGTGCCCTAACAGCCAGTTAATTAGTAACTGGTTATTCAGAGAAAATGCATGTAAATCTATATGGAATTAATCTGATCTGAAACCAGACGTGCTGTAAAATCTTTTGTTTTTGTTTCTGGAGTTGAGGGGAAAAAAAGAGTTCGGACATCAGCTTTTTTAGTGTCAGCCATGTATACCTCTTCATGGCCTGTTGATCTGAAGTAAGTGAAATGTTTTGTATCCAGGCTTCTGTCCTATTTTCACCCACAGTAACTGAGTTATAGTGACAGAGTGAAAATGGCCTGTCAGACCTGACCTATGTATTCAATATAAGGTTTGGCACTCTCTGCTCATTCCCTCTTCTGTCCTCTCTGTCTGGTTTGATTACTTCTTCCACTTTATTGCTCTCTTTATCTGCTCTTCTGTTCTTTCTCCTTTCTGCTTCCTCTTTTTTTCATTTATCTCCTCTCCTCTTTCGTCTTTCCTCCTCTCCTTTCCATATTGCTAATCTCAGTAATGGATCAGAAGCCTGCTGTTCTCAAGTTATTTCCATCAGAGGAAAAAGATGGCAGTTGTAGTCACATCACGGCATGAATGTCACACTTGATTGTGTGACATAGTCAGCTATACGCACACCTGTGTGGGTGTCTGTTCGAGCATGTGTGTGTACTCATTTAGATTCTGTTTGCAGCAGCTTCTCTGCTTGGCACTGTCCTTATAGTCCTATACCATCCATGCAATCTTGCAGCAGGAGCACTGCAAAGCTGAGCTCATTTCCCCTCACTCTCTCTCCCACATACACATATATACAGTATATACTGGAAGTAAATGCTCTCAGATCCAGCTGGTCCTCACCTGGATCTATTCTGGGCAGATTCTTTAACTTTCTGTGTCTCTGTGTGTTTGAGCAGGCAGCTGCTTCACAACAGCAACTTGAGCAGCAGTAACGGCAGCACGGAAGACCTTTTCCGAGACAGCATTGACTCCTGTGACATTGATATCAATGAGAAGGTATGATTATGTTCATGTCCTTTAGTGCGAATGCCGTTGTGTTTGCTCATATGTTGATCAGTATCAGCAGGCCATTATGTAACTGAGCTTCTTTTTGAGCACTGAACAAATGCTTGTGGGAAGTAATAACTCTTCCTGTTTCTGTGTGACTACTGAAAACTCATAAAAGATTGAATATTTCTCACCTTCAGCATTTTTCAGCACTAAAATCACAGAGAGTGAAGAGTTGTTCCTGGTGGATGCACAGCTTAATTTTAGCACAATCCCTGTCAGGATTCCTCCTGTGTCTGCAAATTCAAGGAACAGGGTTAACATTTTTTAGCCTTTGAAACCTTGGGCATTACTCAGACAGAGTGCTGCAGGACAAAAAGCTAATGGGAGTTTCGGTGTTGTGTGCGATGACATTTAATCTCCCCGACAACCTCTTTAGTCTCATTTTGCCTCTTATTAGCAACCACCTTTTTGTAAGATGCATAAAAGCTTCAAAATTTTAGAGTGGGGTATTTATTGATTTATTTTATGCAGCAGAACAAATCTCTCGAGTTTGTGTTAACCACAGATCTTATTTCAGGCATCAAATCAAAAACCCATTCATTTTACGGATTGGCTTTTAGATGAGGGAGCCTGAAGTGCAAACATGCCAACTCATTTCTGTGTTTGAGGACTCATTCCTGCACCACTCTATGCTTGCAGTAGGAAGTAATAATAGCCCTTCCTGTTTCTGTATGACTACTAAAAACCCATAAAAGATTAAATATATCTCACCTCCAGCATTTAAGGGACTAAAATCACAGAGTGAAGAGTTGTTCCTGGTGGATGCACAGCTTAATTTGAGGATGAGCCCTGTCAGGATTCTTTTTACATCTGCAAATCCAAAGAATAGTGCTATTATTTTAAGCCTTTAAGACCCTCTGAGTTGCACAGCTACTTTTAGGAATTCTGGAAAGTGTTGTTGTTGTGTTTGTTTTGTTGAGGGATATTTCCTAGTTTTCAAACTGGCCAGCATTTTTCAGCATCTTCAATCTGGAGATATAATCGTCACAGTGTTTATGTTTATGGTGCAAAGTCATGTTTTGATAAACTTTCTGTTTTTATCAGGTGACGTCTCTTGAGAAGAAGGTGGCAGAGCTTGAGAATGAGATTTTGATGAACGGAGATCTCAAGTCCAAGCTGAAGCAGGAGAACACACAACTAGTACACAGGTAGGGTCAGAAAACTGGATTTCATAAATACACATGATTTACTAGAACAAATAACTTCTTGTTGTTGAAAAGGTTTTGTCCCTTGAACGACAAATTGTGTAGACATAAAGTAACAGAGTGTTGCAGCAATTTAGTCTTTATTACCACTCAGTTCATATTGATACTGTATTGAATGAATTTTGTGTGATGTGTTCATTGCCTCAGGGTTCATGAGCTCGAGGAGCAGCTGAAAGACCAGGAGACGCGAGCAGAACAAAATCTGCAGGAGGAGCTAAGACGACACCGAGAGTCCTACAGCAAGATGGAGAGAGACAAGAACACACAGATAGAGCTGCTGACCAACCGGTGAGAAACAGACAGATAATTACACACACTACACATACTTGGATGTTTTTTTATTTATATGCAAATGTATGAATTCATTAAAGAGATGCTGAGATGCAGTTTTGATTATGGACAGCTGGATTGCGGCTCTTAAATCCCCTGGGTATGGACATTGACATGCCTGCCTGTTCAGAGAAAGTGCAGAATGTAAAACTGTACTCCTCCTGGGGTTAGTCAGTTGCCTGTGGAGCTACAGCATATACTGTGGACGTTTGCTTAAACCGCTGCCTTAGCTTACTAAAAGACACACTCAGCTTTTATATAAAAGTAAACTGATGTCCAGGATGTTGTGTTTTTAGAGTCAAGCAGCTGGAGGAGGACAACAGTGAGATGAGTCTCAGCATGTGTCGGCTCAAATCACAGACAGAGAAACTGGATGAGGTAAGTGTTGTTTACTTTTTGTATTTCTTCCTATGTTTGCTTTCTTTTATCTTGTTTGTCTTTTCTTTTTGTGTCCTTGACATACATTGAAGGGGGAACTCCACCAATTTTGTTTACAAGTTGTGGAGAGTACTACTGCATATGTGAAAAGGTTGTGTAAAGCCTTTTGTGGTTCAGACCTGAACTGTTGACAGAAGGGTTGTATTGTGGGTAATGTAGGCACCAGGTTTTGAAAAGAAGGAGAAGGTATGGGGGTTTCTCTTCCTCACATGCAAGGTCTTTGTAATTTCCATTTCCACACTTGTCAACACAGCTCCACTGCCCTTTTAAAAAATGGCAGTTTCTCTCATAGTTGAGTAATGTTCAACATGCACACACATGCACACACAGACACAGATAATGGAGAACTGTATTTTATTTATGAGATGAGGTGTTAGAAACAGCCACTGGGGGCTGAATCACACCTCTATATTGAGACAGTGCTATGTAAATACCACCAAAACCGCTAGCTGTCAACTCTTGCTCACATAATACGAATGTGTGACGGAAGGTGTCACAGAAATGAGTCAGAAAACATTTCTCTGTATAGAAACACTTGTCAGTGAAATTTTCATGTATAAATGCACACTGAAAGCCTTTTGTACCAAACACCTGTTTTGCTTATATTTATGCATGCAGAAGTTTCTATACATGTGCATGTTTTGATGGGTTTGTAAATTTTGAATGATTGCATACTCTGAATTGGAATGCTTTTCTCATAATGTATGAGTTTATGTGTGCTTGTCTGATTTGACATAACTGAAACATGTAAATAACACAAACTTTAAACTGTAACTGTCTGTGTATCTGTCGTTCCTCAGGAGAAGCAAAGGATGACAGACAAGCTGGAGGACACCAGTTTGCGCCTGAAGGACGAGATGGACCTCTACAGGAAAATGATGGACAAACTGAGACAGAACAGACAGCAGTTCCAGAAAGAAAAGGACGCCATGCAGGAGGTGGGAGGGACTATTTTATGCAACCACACACATGCACAGAGTGGGTTGTGTGTTCTGCTGCTCACTCTGTTCTCTTTCACTCCTCTCTCTCTCTCTCTCTCTCTCTCTCGCTGCCTCATACACCTACGCCTACACCTTCAAAATACTGCACTGGCATTATATAACTTCGCTCATCCGTCCTTTCTCTGTGTGTAGCTGATAGAGGACCTGCGTCGAGAGCTGGAGCACTTGCAGCTCTTCAAGCTGGAGGCAGAGAGGCCCGGCCGCAGTCGCAGCTCTTCCTCCGGGCTGGCAGACTTCAACAGCAGGACCAGGGAGGTGGAGCTAGAGCACGAGGTCAAGAGGCTCAAACAGGTACTGATAAAAGACTGTTCAAATGTCTTTGTTGTGCATAGGCAGGTCAGTGTAGCGACTGAGTTTGTTTTAAGATGCAGCGATAATACGCTTTCACATTAATTTTAGAGAGTGGGAAGTAAAATGGCACCTGTTGTACAGCTTTGGTTTGAAAGCACTGAAGCAGGTTGAATGAAGCCTTTTATCTACAAATACCCGATTTGTTACAGAATACTTGTCATGGTTGCTTTTTTTTTTCAAAGCAGCTGCAGCAGTATCTTGGCTGACCAGTTGTTTTTTAATTCACTTGCTGCACAAATGACTTGTTTTCCTATCCTTGGTTTCTAAAGTGTGTCTTAATTTTACACATTTTTTATGGAATACAGGTTTGTTTTATTCATTTAAGGCTTTTTTAAATATATTTTTTGCCATTTAACATGACTGACCACCATGCTACTTACTCTTTACAATTATTTTACACACAATGGCATCAAGTGCACTGTTTTCATAAACCAAGCCACACTGTTGTTGTTTATCATGGCTGCATATGCTAAGTGGTTGACATTGAAACACGTTGGGTTTAGGCAGAATATGTTATCATGCAATACCAATGTGGTTTTGTTCCAGTAACGATCAGAGCCAATCACACTGGCTTCTTATTCCCTTAAAATCCCCTTTAACAGCAGCACCATCCTCCACATGCTGTACTGATAGTCTGGTGATGGACCTTAACCCAAATGCAGAGTACACATATTCTCTATGTTTTCCACCATTCTTTAGTTTCTGTATTCCCAGATACAGTGACATTTGCCTCGAGGTATCTGCCTGCCAGATATAAATGTCATGTTACTGTTCCCAGTCCTGCAAAGTGAACAGACCTGGTGCAAAGTAAACATTAGAGTCAAGGGAGTGGATGAATGTTCTCTCTGATAAGACTAGTAAAAGTAGATGTTAATGCTATTTGAAGTTGTGTAGAAGCCTGTTTCTGACTCATTTTCATGACATGTAATGTTATGCATTAGAAATTATGCTTCCAAGTTCCTAAGCTAATGGAAAAGGCCATTCAAAAAGCGGAAGTTACTAAAATGACCAGGGTAGCCAGTCAGTTAGAAGTGGGGATTTGCACAGTGTGTCTATCTTATCAGGTACTAAGATTATAAAGTCCATGTCCCGCTGTAGCCACACACCAGGCTTGTCACATTACGTCCAGACAAACAAGAAGGCGAATGATAATAATGGTTTTATTCCAGCTTCAATCTGCAGATTCTTCTTTTTTCTGTTTTTGTCTCTGAACATTTCAACTTCTTATCCTGAGCTCCTTCCACCAGTTTAGATTTAGAACAATTTGACTGTGCTTGGATGAACAAATTATGTAGCTGTGCGCCTACCATGAAAGACACTGCCCTGTGACATCCATTAGGATTAGCTCACTATCTTATGCTTGCCTGTGCACTTCTGTAAATGTCTGTATGTGTGTGTGCAGCGATTTGTGTCCCAGGACTTTCTTCCCCCTGAACTTCAGCACCTGGTGTTGTCTGGGGCTCGGCTCCGTCCTGGTCTGATGGTAAAATTGCTTCCGTGACCTTTGACCTCCCGATTAACCACTAATCACAATGGAGTAGAGTGAACTTGCCCAAGCTGAATTGGGGTCAGTGCTGCAATTCCCTCACTAATGGTCGAGGACCGAGCGAGGGAAAAGCAAACTGACCTCTTGTCGGCTTTCAAAGGCAACTTAATCATGGAGCTTTCATAACACACCAGACAAAGCAGGGGAGCAGTTTGTTCTGTAACACGTATAACCCACGTTACGTCCCATAGGTGTTGCCAAAATAGATTGCTGTGTTTGCTGCTGGATGAGGTGCAAAGTGCAGTGTTTTGTGGTATGGGTTGAGTGAGGCTTGAGTAGCGGCCATCTTTTGAAAAGCATTATCACCGCTGCGCTGATACACTTTTGTGGTCCAGATCTCATTCTCTGTCTCTCTCTCCTCTACTATTCTGTACTTTTAGGAGAACCAGAAGCTGAAGGAGCAGAACGATGATCTTAACGGTCAGATCCTCAGCCTCAGTCTGTATGAAGCCAAGACACTGTTTGCCACGCAGACCAAGGCCCAGTCTCTAGCTGCTGAGATAGAAAATGCCTCCAGAGACCAGGTAAAATGAGAAAAATGTTCACAGTGTAGTTTATTCTTGAACACGTGTGTGTCTATGTTGTCTTTGTTGCCTGTTATGCAAACCACCATTCTTCTTAAATGGGATTTAATTTGAACAATGTTATTGATGCTTTACATACAGTAGTTAGAGAGTAACTGTATTTCTAGGACACAGCACAGCAGGACAGTGTTCTAGATATTACTTTATTGTAGATTTGAATCTATTACGCATAATATGGAGGTCACTTCTCACAATAGACTCTGACCAACACCATGAAAACAAGCTGTCCATGCCTAAAATGGGACAACACAGTGTCGGCAGGTCCTTAAAAAAGTCCTTGAATGTCTTAAATTCAATTTTATAAATATTAGCCCTTAAAAGTCTTTAAATAGTATTGACTTTGTATTTGTGAGGCCTTACTTGCCATAAACATTTGATCTAATTTAATATATCCATCTTTTAATTTCTTTATGTCAAAATGAGTCGGGCTGTGCGGCATTTCTTTCTTTCCTTTTTTCTCCAAATCTCTTTATTGAGTTTTCTTCAGACATGACGATGTCACTACAGTAAATCCAGGACATGGCAAAGCATCTGTGAGAGACAAAACAATAGAAAAAATGAACCATCCACCCTCCTACCGCCCCATGTTGGTCATGGTCATAAAATAAATAAATAGGCCTAAATAAGAATAAAAATGAAATAATGAGATAAAAACTTAAACATTATAGGCATATAGTAGAGTAGACAACAGGTACAGAGGATCATGGGGAAGGAATAGTGAGGAACCCTCTTTCCTCCTGTAATGGGCTCCATCTCAGGAACACTATCAGCATCAGGAATAAAAGTGAGGTCACTAATAAAGTTTTGTAGGGGACTCAAGGTGAAAGTCCACATTTCTGATGTGACAAATATTTAAACCTACCACTAAGCTCAACACTCTATAGATTAACCTAGCTCACTCTAACAACCATATTCCAACATAATACCCACCTCTGCACAGGACTATATACTACTTACCTTTATACTTACCTGCAATGCTTGAGTAAGAACAAGGTGATTTCTCTAAATATCAATCTTAAATTTGGTGATTTTTGAAAAGGTCTTAAAAATAACAAATGTAAGTGTCTGTTACATGTAGACACCCTGAAAAGGCACTCATTTTTACCTTTAGGTGCATTAGGGCTGAAACAACTCAGTCACTAGAAAATGGAGTGGTAACTATTTGGGTAATGGATTACTGCTGGTCTTTTTTTAAGCAAAAATGCCAAATATTCTCTGGCTCCACCTCCTTTAATGTGTGGTTTTGCTGCTTTTCTTTGTTTTGTGTCTTAGAAAACAGATTTTTTTTTTGGTGTTTTGGACTGTTGGTTAGACTAAACAAGCAAATTGATCAAATGACTTGGGGCTATAGGGAATTGTGATGGGCATTGTTTTCCATTTTATAACATTTTATAGACCAAATTATTAATTAATTGATCAAAAAATAAGAGCGTCAAGAGCTTAATCAGTAATTAAAACATTCACAGAGACTCACAAAGAATGTGAGATGCTCCAGCAATTCAAATTTGCAACAGGCCGCCATTTTCATGACAGTGTGACATAATGTCTGTTCTGCACAACATTGTTAGATGATGCCTTTATTTAAGGTGCAAAAGCTCCGAAAATTGTCATTGTTCCAAAAAAAAAAAAAGTAAAAAAATTTGGTCCCATTTTCGTTGATTTACGTTCTGGTAAAAGCACTTTTGACATGAACAGAAGTTAAAAAATTATATTGAGGTGTCAATAAATCACACTAAAACAATGCCCCAGGTATTTAAAGGCCAAAAGTGGCATTTCTGTATACATAACAATTAATGCGCTTGATTATTACAGGTGTTTCCCTAAAAAAGAATTTGAATATAGCCAAGACTATATACAGAATTAAATATCTGTAGCAAAGTAAAACTAAGAGACTCTTGTGCTACAATATATGTTGATGAACTACAATGAAAATGTGTGTTATACATTTCTCCCACCAGTTAATGGAAGCCCTGAAGGAGCAGGAGGAAATCAACATACGTCTGCGACAGTACATGGACAAAATCATCCTGTCTATCCTGGACCACAACCCCTCCATCCTGGAGATCAAGGGCAACTAGCAGTGACTCAACTGGAGTGAGAATCGTTCCCAGTCTCGGGAGAATGAGGATCATTCCAGTTGTTCGATCAGAACCTGCAACCCGAGTCAGGAATCTGTACAGGAAAGCGGAGAGAACCAGAGCCAGGCTTAGAAACTGGAACTTAGAAATAGACGCACATCGCCCCCTGCTGTTTGTGGCAGGAACAGAAAGGGAGTTTTCTCAACCAGGGATTGCTCTCTGGCTGCAGGTCATACTACTGTGACTCTTTGACTTGATCAACCCTGCTCTGTTTTTATTTGCTGTCTATGCTGTGAACTGTAGTTACTGTCACAACTTTGAGATCATATGACAAAACAGATGTTTCCTCCCAGGAATATCCTGCGCTCAACATGCTTTGAGGATCGACGAAGTCGCTCCATGTAGTACACTGGACATTTGTACTTTGGCATAAAAACTGGAAGGATGTAACAAACGTGACGGGGGTTCTGCTGTATCCTGGTGTAATATTAGCTGTATTATCCACAGATAGACAGTTTGGTGTGATGTCTTAGGAAAATACGGTGAGACAGATGAACAATTCGGCAAGCAGACTGTAAACCCGACTCTTAGAGGCATGAAGGCAGACCAGTCGAGTGTTGCCTGATCTGTAAACTGCCCATCTTTTCTCCTCTGTAGGTGTTCTCTGAAGAATGCATTTGATGACATATTTGTACAGGCACGTTTAAAGAGAGGATAGAGAAAAGTGTCAAAAGTGGTCGGAGAAAGAAAACAATGAGAACCCCTATAACTTCAAAGGAAGCAGGAGGTTTTGAAAAAAGTGGGGCGTCAGATGATGGACTGTGTATGCAAGCAAAGGAGGGTTTTAGTGAAGTCGGTAATGGTTAATTGAAGGTGAAATCGTTTAACTCCTGAGAACATGTCTTCCAGTAACCTTGCAACAGCACTTGCAGTGTCAATCAGTCCACTGAGAAGTGGCCCTTAGTTGGTTCAGGCGAGTGTCACTTTATGGAGCAGAAGCTGCAACCAAGGAGTGTCTTTAAACTGTAACTTCCATGGCTGCTATTTGCTAGCAATGCGTTGGCTTGAGAAGGTACATTGTTGCTAGCAATAGACCCAATGATGTTGCACAGAAATGTAAGGATATGAATGTACAGGGTGTATGGGGGATTCATGTTGGAGTGACTGGTAGCCATTGTAACATGGTTTACTGAATCATCTCTTTATGCTCAATGAAATCAACTCAGATATTGTACGTGAGTATGCACTGGAGACTCACTTTTTGGTACAAAACAACTGGATTAGCAATCTCATTGAAGCCTACAGATTGTTTTTAAAGCCCTCTGAAACTCTCTAATACTGTAAATATAATGAATGTACAACTGGATATTTCACTTTCTGTGAGGCCAAAAAGGCTTTTTGACTTTAAATCTCAGTAATTGGTTTTGACACGTGGTAACACACACGTACAGTATTCAGTGCTGTAATGAAGAGGGCATTGTTTAGGGGAAAGAAAACAATTACAATCTGCTGTATTATGTAATTCTTCTAAACTTGAGTTTTGCTTCCTTGCACAAAAAAAAACTTGTTTTCTTTTGCATGGTTCACCTTTTCTTCTGTCTGTGCCTTTTGAGGACATTTTTCAAGACGATGTTGCTATAGATTTACATAGTTTTTTGAAGGTACATTCTATGTCTACGTCTGACATATTTTCTCGACTTGTAAATGTTGTAATTAAATAGTGATAATTTGTATTCATGTGCCACTCACCACTCTTTTTCAGATTAATACTATGAAAACTATTTTATACAGTTTTATCAAGAAAGAACTTGCTTAGGTGTCCTGTTAGAAAAGCAGTAGGCTATAGCACAACGCTTTGTATGGTATGCAGGCCAGGTTAGCATTTTGGGAATATTTTGTCAATGTAATATTTTTTTTATGCATTTGTGGATGCTTTCTTTCATTTCTCAATTTATTTTGTTAGTCATGGTAAGTCCATTGCTTTTCAACCTGCTTCAAAATGGCTTTTTATATGGTTGTAAACTGTCTTCCTAACTTAAACTAAATGATGAGCATTATGAGCAATATTAACTTATTTACCAATACCTGCTGATTTGTGTCTTGTTTTGCTTCACAAATCGTTTCACTCTTTAGCTGCTCATGCCATTCTAGATTAAAGAATGAATAAAGAAACAGTACATTAAACTGTAAAATTTGTCACAAATCCATTTCTTGTAGCTCCTATATTTTGAGTCATTAGGCCTTTCCAATGTGATGTAATCACCATAAACAGCAATTAAAAATGGCTTTGGCAGTGATGCTGTCGTGTGAAATGTATCATTTTGAATTAAGTTACAAATTACAGGTAAAAAACTCCTCCTGAATATCTGGATTTTGAGTTAGAGAAAAAATCTGAGCACACTATAGCAGGTGCTGGGTTCGTGGCCTGTGAGAACAGTGCTGGAGAAACACTGATTTGTCATGTGAAACTGCTTTATTCAGTTTTTAGCAGTTTTAATCACCTTTGTTTTGAGAAAAAAAAAAGAAGAAACTTCTGCAGATAATTTGGCTCCCAGTGAAAACCACCTGAGCAATTAACACTGAAGGGATTCTAATCTTGAAGTTTCAGTTGGTTGCATCTGCATTCCTCAGTAGACGCCACTAAATCCCTTAAATCTTACACACTGAACCTTTAATGGAAAGCTGGTTGCATTTGAAGCAATCATTACAACACCTTTCAGAAGTTGGCCCACACAGCTGGAGTTGAAAAACATGTTGGGAGAGGTAGATCTATTTTGGCATGAAGCCTATAGTATTTGTCTAAAAATGTGTGAACAGAAGAACAAGGTATGTACACTAATATTGCAAGTGTGATTGTTGAACATCTCATCACACTGTTAAAATGCTGCTGTAACAGCCTACGCTGTTGTGGGAGGGCCTCCAGTAGCTTTCCAGTTCACTGTGCAGGCCAGTCAAGTTCTTCTTCTGCACCAAACTCCAAAAACCATTTCATCAGGGACGTTGCTTTGTGCTTGAGGGGGCAAAGTCATGCTGAGTCAGGAGGCAGCCTTCCTGAACTGCAGCTTTAAAGTTGGAAGCACCACTGATGCATGAGATAGCATTAAGACTTCCTTTAATTTAAATAGGGGGCTTGCCAAAACTAAAAGCCCCAAAGTACATACTGTAAATGCATGTGGACGGTGGTAGGAGTGTATCTGTCATAATATAAATGCAAATGTTTCCTTGTGGTAGTACAGCGGACATTTTTTGTAGATTATATGAGCCAATTCTGCTCAGTCTGAAATGTTTACTTTGTCTTAATATTAGGCACACATACCTTTTTGTTTCATTTTACACTCATACATTGAAAGGTGGTGCACATTCTGTGTGTGCTACGCTGATGGTGAGTTGCTGCCGAAGACTATACTATAATATAGGCATTTATCAATTTAAATTGCGTCACTGTCAGATTCTGGTTCAGGTAAGGAGCAGGAAGAACAATGAATTCAGCAACTATTTCCCATGGGACATGAACAAAACATCAGCCTCCTCTATCCTAACAGGTAGAAGTGCTCTAACACACAACAAAACATATAAGCTACAAATCAAAATCAAAACTATCCATGTAAAATAACCAAATTTAAAAAGAATCAGTATTTTGGGCTAAAATAAACATTTACTGTTACTACTGAGTTTTGTAGATTTGTCCATTTTCCATTGTTAAAATGCAATGTTACAAATTCCTGCAGGGATTGTAATGCAGGAAGCTGCGGCAGACAAAATAACACACACATATACGTATATTCATGTGGTGGATATGTAGTCTCTAGTCTGACTGTAATACTCAATACGAATTTGCTCAGCTTGAGATGCATTCAGGGTCCCTCCTTTTCTTACGTACCCTGTTTGATTTGTGTAACATGAAAGATGGAGTGTGTCTACACTGCAGGGGCAAGAGTTTGTCCTTATCTTGGAGATTTCTCACACACACAGGCTTCACCTGTCCTGATCTATCTGACAGCAGCACAATATTTTGCTATATTGCCATATTTATTTTAAACATTTCAAGGGATGTAAAGTGTCTACATTTACCAGCTGCATTTGAACACCTCAGCCGTGGTTGCCCCTGTTTCGATAAACGTCATGGCCTTCCCATCGGGATGTGGTGGCATTAAAAGAATAACTTCCCAACTTTTCAGCTGTATAAAACGGTGCCACAGGCTCATGGCAGGGGATACCTGAACCTGACGGCATGTTTTCTTAAAAACATTTTAAATTGGGCATACGAATAAAAAAAAAACAAAAAAAAACCACGCCATGGATATGACATGGTTTTCTGGCGCCACCTATCGTCGTATCGTGTGCTACACCTGGGGGGTGGAAGTTACCTCATTCTCCCTCAGGCTACAGTACGGGTAAGTAGTAATTTAGAGTCAATTTATGGAGTTAATTTCTCATTAAAGGCATTACTGGGAGTCCCTTAGCTGTATTTTGTTAACTTCTCCCCATGGTGAGCACATAAACTGTCAACAGCCGACATGACAGTAAATGTCATCATAGCGCTAATAAGGAGTGTTAGCCTGCTGCACGTAGTTAGCATGCAGCTGGCACAGAGCTAAACATGCTAAGCTAACTTAAAGTGGCTTTTATCAAGGTAACGTTACTGTCAAAAAATGTAGCTGTTATTGTGACAAACACAATGTCAACTCATGAAGCGTGTAAAACGATAGTGAAAAAAAACCCCATTTTGGATCTGACCGAGTGTATTTAATTGATTTCAAATGGATCGTGACTAACTTAACATTGTATCAAACAGTAAAGTGCGCCAAGGCAAAGCCAGAATGTTAAGAAGCAACAATAGTGTTAAAATCAACAAAAGATGAAATAAACAATATTAAAAAAGCTAACATAGAGCTGCTAATTTACACCACAAGAAGCCAGATAGAGGTGTAACACAATTGCACCATATAGATATGATAATAGTCTCTATGTGGAATTTAGAGTGGATGAGTTGTCTCAACATGGCTTTCAACATGGAGGTAGCTAAACCAGTGGCTAGCAGCTAACAATGCCAAGTCCATAAACACCGCTAAACAAGGGCAACAGTGTTGGCAGAGCTAACAGTGTTATCCACAGAGTTTAAAATATTCCAGACTGAAAATTACTTGTACTGGTTTTATTACTATTTGGATTTGATTATTTTATTGTTTTCGATCAGTACAACCAAGATGTACAAGTACAACTGGGGGACTATGTCAGGGGATCACCAGAGTCATTTAGGCCAGTCAATCTGTGGTTTGACCTAGGGGAAATTACAATAGAAATCATTCATGGAATTTTGTGATCTCTTGGGATATCCAAATATCATATTAAAAGTATAGCATTACATATTCAGTGGGTCAAGGTAAATGCGGGGCTTGAAATTTGAGGCCATTATGTCACAGCATCAGACAAAGAAGTACATGTGTCTGCTTCAGAACATAATTTTTTCATATCAGATAGCCTATGTTTAAACATTAGTTTTTTAGGATGTTCTTTCCCATATAACCATCAGATACGACCTGTTCTGACTGTATATGTGCATTTAGTGGCTACCCCTACCCCAAAATGATCTTTTTTTTTTAATCCAAACAAAGTCAGTGAAATTAGGTCATAAAGCATATAATTGGTTTGAGTCATTTTTCATAGAAAAGTACTATAAAAGTAGCCCAAAGTACTCTTACTGCAGCTTCTTATGTTCAGATATTGGCAGCTTTACACACTCTCCCAGGACAGTGAACTAAAACCCTTTGGCGTGAGTATGAAACAAGACATTAGATGGTGTAATTTTGGGGTTTGGGCGAGACAGACTGACATTTTTCAACATTTTAACACATTTTTCGATGAAATGATTAGTTGACTAATCAAAGAAATAATCGACAGATTAGTCAACAGGGTTCAACGCTAAGGATTTTTTTTCACTTGCCCGGTCGGGCAAGTTGGTCAGAGATCTACTTGCCCGAAGTCAGTTTTTACTTGCCCTATAAAAATTGTTTAATTTAAGCGGCTATCAAATAACAAAGACTGCAGTTATTTTTATGTTATGTAATCTTTATTCACACTCTATTTATTAATTAAAACAACATATGTAATGTATTGTAGCTTAATTCCTACACAAAAATGACAGTGTCAGGGCTTAAAGTGAAAAATTTGTCAATCGTTCTCCGTCTATAATTTTGCGCCCTACTTGAGCCATGCCCACCTCTATTTATTTTTCACCCCTCTCTCCAGTTCTGCTGTATTAACACTGGGTTTAATATATTTTGCTTCCATCTCTCTGCCCTGCTCTACTCTACTTCAACGCTGCTTAGCTCTCTCTCTACTCTACCAGTAGACTACCACATCCACCTGTTGCACAAAACGCACAGCAGTGTTTCCCCTAGGATGGAGTTGTAGCAGCGGAGGTGAAGCACACGCATGAAAAATAATTTTCACATGCGTGAAACTTTTTGTATGCTTGCAAAGCACAGTCTGCTGGGATGTTTCTATGTATCTACTGGCACCAGAAGGGCTCTTTAGGACTAAGTACATAGAGTACATGTGTGCACAGTATGAGCAGATGAAATGTCTGTCTAGCTTACATATGAGGTGTCTCAAGATTTAGGAACATACAATTTTATTGAATATAATAAAGTAAAAAGTCACTTGACATGCTGCTGTTTTGTGCTTTGACCTATTTAAGTGTTGGAAGTTGTTATTTACGTGACAGTGCCTGAACGCAACACAAGCTCAGCATGAGTGCCGTGCTACGCTGCTGTGCGAGCAGTGTGTTTGTCTGTGCGTAACAGCAGTCTGTTGATGGTTATTTACACACTGTCCATTTCAATAACTTTGTCAGCTGACAAACTGCACCGGGCTCGGGGTCAGGTTTGGTCAGGAAAATGCGGCCCCAGCCGCTCTAGCGTGCTCACCTGTGTGTGTGGCGGAACTCCGCCATGCGCGATACAGAGAGGAGAGGAGAATTGTTAACGCGTGACCATGTAGAGACAGAAATGACACGATGACATAACACCATAAATAGTATATTGTTATGTTATATGAAGTGTCCGTCGCGCAAAATAATATCAATGGGGGCTGTGGGCAGGACATTGTTACACAGCTGTGCCTGTGACTTCAGGCAGAGATCAGAGCAGAAGAGCAAGTTTTAAAATACATTTATTTTATCAATTAGTTATTAACTTTTACTATTTTTAGCAACTTCCCCGATCGGGCAAGTGAGTTGTTAGTTTACATGCCTGACCGTGAGTTTTACTTGCCCCGGGCAATTGGGCAATCCTTATTGTTGAGCCCTGGTCGACAATGAAAATAATCGTTAGTGGCAGCCCTAGTTGTGTGTGACTGTTTCTGTTTTGTTTTGCCTCTTTCACTTTTTCACTCACATCAAACCCTCCATCTATACATTTCAGGTGCAGTGATGCCTCAGAATGGTATGAACTACGTGGGCAGAAGAGGAGGAACGCGCCACAACACCTGGAAAGCTAGCAGTCAGGTCCCAAGCACAGGTTGGGTTAATGGAGCCATTGTTCACAATGGCTACCCGGCAGCTGCTACAGGAACCAGTGAGACGACACCAGCTGGCACACTGAATGGTACCAAACCACAGTGCATGGTTAATAGTTATATTAACCATGGGTACAAGGGCAAGAGTACAAGAGCTGCACCCCCAAGAACCCCCAGGAAACAAGGAAGCACGATTTCAGCTGTCACTGATGCCTCAGCAGCTGGCAGGGGTCGCAGTGTGAGAACTCCAGGTGGTATCTCAGTGGAAGGGCCCACCAGTCTAGACACTGTTGCTTCGCCATGTAATTCTGACCGAACTGCATCACGACCCAGCGGGTCAACAGCATCAAGGAACCCAAGAAGAAGAGAGAAATTTAGAAGGAAGAAGAGGTGCGTCACCTTCCCTACAGATGCTATGAATGCATCAGTAAAAAAATAGTTATGCATAGTTACTCACACCTCTCTCAATCCACTCTCCCCCGGAATAACTTGTGTGTGAGCTGTTACAAGGCTGGTGTAGACAGTTGCCTTGGTTGAAATGGAAATGTATCCTGTCTTTCAGACAGGCAACTAAAAATGTGACTGATACGGTGTGATTTCTACTGTCTTAATAGCTGTGCAAGATAAGTAAGTACAATGTCAAAGGTATTGTTTGCAAATACATTTATATCCTTTGTTGCTGAGAGTTAGATCAGAGTATTGATACTGCTCTCATCTATCTAACAAAAGGCTACAGCCAGGAGACTCTAAACAGGGCAAACAGCAAGGAATAATCATACACATAACCCCAGTTAAACCGACAGTTGTTCATACACTTTGTGTTTTCATGAATAAAGCAAAAAAGATGTAGGGTGTTAATTAGTGAGCGTAGAGGTGCTGGCAGCCCCTTTAGACAGAGGCGGGTTAGCTCTCCTCCCTGTATCCATTCTTTATGCTAAGACAAGATAATTTGCTTCTGGTTGTAGCCTTATATTTAATAAAAACATGCATGAGAGAGATATCAACCCTTTGATCCAACTCACAGCAAGGAAGCAAATAAATTTATTTCCCGATATCTGGAATGACTCCTACTTTCTGAATAAATATGAATTGACAAGGAGCAGTATCAGATTATCAAACATAATGTATGGAAAGATTTGCTGATTTCTGTATGTAAATAAGAAATTTGCCTTTTGTAGAGACACTGAAGTCCTCTGGCCGGAGGTGCCACTACCGATGCCACAACAAGAGACAGAGGACTGGGAAAAAGAGACCCAAGAGGTCACACTGACTGACTGGGAAGAGAACTGTTTTGATGTCACACCCTACGGTAAAGAAGAAACACCTAAATATTACTATTTCTCCTCCCAAAGCACTTTATTGATGATATATGCTGATAAGTTACTTTGCATTACAGACAGTTTTGGAACGCAATGAAGTGCTGTACTTAGGTACTGCATAATTTAGAGGTACTTGGATTTCAAAGGGGAATATTGTACTCTTTACTCAACTATATTTATTGGACAGTTTTAGTTGCCAGATACTATGCAAATTAATACAAATTATAAATCAACTCAATAATGATGTTATGTTATAGGTTAAGCTAGCCAGCAGTATATAAAGTAAATAAAATGAGCTCCACCTTTACAAGCCCCAACATTTAAGTGGGGCTGGACGATACGGCAAAAAATATGTTGCATTAATTTTTTCCATGATGATTGATATCGATATTTATTGCGATATAAAGTTTAATAACGCTCCCAGTTTGAAGACTATCTTGATACTGACTGAAGCTTGAAGGAACCCGAGGATTCATCAGTTAAACTTTAGAATATTGTTTATTTAACAAGTGCGTAAACATGGCTTGGTTTAGAATTTATTTTGTGGTTTAAAAAAAAAAGTTCAATAACATTAAAATAATGGATTATGATCCAGAATTTATATAACCTTAGTTACATCTGTAACTCTCAAATTGTTGTGTTTCCTGTCTTGGCTGGCACAAACTGACGGCATTGTGTGTTGCTTTTCAGATTTCCAAACCACTTCACAATTGACATGGTGTTAGCGTATTTGTCAACAATTTCCTCAGCTTTGGAGGGTAATGCAAGGTCACTTTCAGCACTTTAGCATAACAAGCATTGTAGCTGTGTACAACAAAATAAAATAATAAAAAAAAACGCATGTGGATTAAGAGGAGGCAAGAAGTTTGTGTGGACACAGTGGCCAAAGACGCTATATTTGTGTTCTGCTTGTTCAACATGTTTGAAAAATTGATCATACTGTCTGTCCCTTTTGTTGTATTTATGTATAATGAGCATTGTTGTCAGTTCCCACAGTAAAACATATCCTAAAGTCAGTTTCATTCCCTTCTGTGGGCTCTGCACTGAGGTTATGTTGCTGTCCACTCTGTGTGGAGCACAGGTCTGTCCTCCTGCAAACAGGCAGCAACAGAGCACGGGCAGCAAAAATATGTAGCAGACTGACTTGCTGTTGTCATGTTTATTTCTGCCATGTGAGAGGCTGCTAGATTAACTCACAGTAAGTGAAAATGTCCAAAAATGATCACCGTTGTTGACACAGATTTAATCGCAATCCCCTATTGCGATCGGTTAATCGCCCAGTTCCACATATTAATGCATCAATAATTATAGTCTGATAACATCATTTATACAATTCAGAAATGGACCATTCTACATAATGAATACTTTTACTTTTGCTATTTTAAGTATGTTTTGATGCTAATACTTCTGTACTTGTACTTAAACAAGATTTAATGCAAGACTTGTACTTCAAACAGTGTATTTTTACACTGTGATGTTGCTGCTTTTAATTTAAGGCATACTATGCAGGATTTTTCATGTACTGTTTGTTAACACAACATTCATACTTGGCCCACCCTCTTAAGCTTAATGAGACTATGAGGGGATAGAGAGAACAAAGCAGTGAATCAAAGAAGTAAAAAATATTTTCTGATTATTTCATGGCAGTTATGTTCTAAAGCACAAATAAACACACCCTCACCTCAGCACAACCCTGCGGGAAGTTGCTGTATGGCCAGATTTTGTGTGAATTCAGCTGAAGCACATGTTTCATCATGTCAGCTTGGCTTCTCTGCTCTATGTGTGTATGTGCGTGTGCATGCATGTGGCTCAACCTCGATCTTGATCAAACAGACACATAGACCCGCAGCTCGCATCCAATGAGCAGAAGAAAAGGACGGAGATAGCGGTGTAACCTGGTCACTGCATTTTATAGAGTCCTGACCTTGCACTGCTATTGACTCGGGGCTACACCATCACTCAAAGGTGGACACTCAGACACGTAGTGGACAAACCAAAATTAGAAGAAGACACAGGCAGAGGGCAGCTTCTCTGCAGATACAGACACTGCAACACACAGCGAGTAGATAATCCTGCATAGTATGCCTTTAAGTCAATGATCTAAATCCTTCTTGTACCATAGAAGTAAGAATAATTACAGTAGTATTGTTACAGGGTTGGAAATGAACTTAAAAGAGCTACCTGCCACTGTAGCTGGTGGATTACAAAATCTACCAGCCACTCGATAGATTACTATTGTTTTTTTTTGGCTTGTGAGCAAAGGAAAACTAGCAGCGACTTGCATTATATAGCAGCCTTTAGCTGGTAGCTGGTGCCCATTTCCAACCATGATCGTTAGCACTGCCATCAGATGAAAAAAATAAAAACGTATTCAGCAAATGTCACCTTTTTCAAGGTTTATCTCACAACAAACTCTTCTAAGGATCCAGGTCAAAAGTTTTACCGGTATCCTGTGTCTCCTTCAGGTCCACAAGATGCGATCCCTTGTTCTTTGAGGGACTTGACACTCAAGCAAATGGACACAGTTGGCCTGCCGGTGACAGCCAATTACACACCAGCCGTACACCACCCACTCCCCATCAAGTGGTCCCCCTACAGCATTCCCACTGAGCCTGACCAGTTTGCAGACGCTGACGAGTAAGCCAGACATGTGCTTTTGTGTTAGAGGATTAGTAGAAATCAGTGTTCACGTAGAAAAAAGAAACTGAAGAGTTCTGCGGTGAATCTAGTTAGCCCTTCTTGACATTGTTCAGATTTGGGGATCCTGGAAAGTACCCATGCTTAGAATATTTGTTTAGTATGCATCTGTGTTATTTACCTCAGCTAATACATTAGTGGAAGGAATTAAATTTAAAACGTACTCTAGGTTAGCGTTAATGCAAAGCTTTAAAATCAAATAGGTTAATGCTGTCATAGGCCAAAGATTGTATGGTGGAGCCTAGGTTGCAATGAGGTTGTTTTTTTATTGTAGGTTTTATTTTCTATTTTATATTCAGATTTTATATTGTAACATATTAGTTTGTTAGGTTTTTGTGATCTTAAGAAATGATTTTAGATAAACTACCATACTTTGCAGTTGTACCACTTCAGTTAGTGTTGTCTCTGAAAACGGTCATGCATGTACTGTTCTTCTATTTCATACCTTCATAATTTTGCTAGTATTCCAAGAACTGAACTGAAATAATAGTTTTTATGTACAGTTTTTTGTGTTTTAAAACGCCGGGTATTGGAACACTTGTCGTAATAAGTTGTTCTTTTGATCTATCAATTCTGTTGTCCATAAATTGGAAGTTCACAACAAGCACACGAAGCAGCAATTTTAATTTGGGGACGGTAAACGTCAGCAAGAAATTATGGTTTGATTATGTAACAGCAACAAATCGTTATCCGCCCTTTCAGACTTTCATTTTCATTATCACAGCCACAATAAATTAAATTTTCTTCTACCTCATTGTGGTCAAACCTTGCATGTTTATCTCCATGAGTCACCACTGCAGTCAAGTGTGGCAGGGCTGCCCAGACAGAGGTGGTCGTCCTCTATTTAGAGAGATCTAAAAAGAGGAGGACCAGTTCTTCCATTTTACTTAATGAATCAAAAGATATTATCATGTTGCCCAGTATGTATATATCCCACTAGTCTCATGTTATGGAGATTTTAGCAGTAATGACAACTTTTGGCCACTAGATGGTAGAGTTGGTGTCAGATTTAGCCTCCTCGCAGTTCCTCCATGCACCTTTGGGAGTTCAGTGGGTTCATTCCCAAGGACTTGGGATACATAAGCACTTACTTGCACACTTTTCAAACCCCCTTTTCCCCCTGTTGTTTTACTCAAAATGCAACTAAAGACAGAGTTGCAGGCAACTGATACTAAGCTGATTAATGTCATCTAATAGTGTTAAATCATTCATGTCCACAGACACCGTGTCAATAATAGATTGAGGTCATAATCTCTGGTGAGATTCTCAGTTGTGTGCTCTGATAAGACTTTGTAGTTGAATTCTGAGTAGAGCTCTTTTTTCCCAAAGTATACAACATCAGATCATTTCCTATCAAAGAGATGAGGTAGCTTTTGATGTTCCCTAGCCATCTGTGTGAATTTCATTGTTGATGTAAAGGGCAAAATGTGACTGGGGGAGTGCTGATGGTGATGATAGGAGAGGATAATGTTGTACTTTTTGGTGTTTGCAGACACTTAAGGTGGGGACTGAATGGCTACTGAGCGATTTGTGTTTAAGTCATGTTGAAGTGTTCATCTGAGTTGCAGACAGGTAATGAGGTGAAATAAGACAAACATGACATGCCAAAATTAAGGCTACATCCACAATAATATGTTTTTGTTTTATAATACATAACTATTGCTACATTTACACCAAGCGTCCACACTAGTCCGGCGTTTTGGAACCCCTTAAACAGAGACCTTTGAAAATACTGCTGACCCCGTTTTCGTCTGAAAACTGGGGCTTGTGTTTAGTCTGGATTGGCAGAAACAGAGATTTTTGGACACAATGATGCAAACACTCACATTCACTTCCCAGTTAGGTATTATCAGTCACAGCTTGTCAAGTCAAAACAATATAGCTAGGCCTGGTGTGGGCACTCATTTCCCATTGCTATGGGTTCCTCCAGCGATGGATAATGCTTGCGGCCCGTGCAGCTCTGATATGTAGCTGGATTTGTTTGTAATGATTCACAACCTGTTTTCTGGCTGCCTTGACAGCCTTATACTCACGTGTTACTCTCAGTAACAGTTCCACCTTGTCGTCGGTCCAAGCAAAGAAGTCTCTGGTCTTACTTTTTGCCATCTCCTTAGTATTGTCTGTAACTAAGCAATCAAACTCTGAGTAGACTATCTGCTTCCTGTTTACACCAGCACACATGCCCTTTTCACATGTGGGCATGTGACATGGGATTTCAGGCGTGTTAGTATGGACGGAGACGCAAAGACCACACTGATTTTAAAATGCCCTTTTACAATAAAAATGTATCAGTGTGGATGTGGCCTAAGGGTGTCAAGAGTGAACCCTGCCTCTCAATCAGTGCATGTAGGGATAGCCCCTCCACCCCTGAACAGGAGAAGTAGTTTAGAAAATAGACAGATGGATGATTGTCAGAATGTGAGTTTTAATCTGTTTGTCTGTTTGAAGCGTCAGTTTCCAGGAAGCTGACCCACACTAAATGTCATTGTTAATTTACCCGACCGCTGATCATTCTTTGTGAACTTGGCTCGCCCTACTGCGAAAATCCGCTCCGAGGCAGAATTCACATATGCTATTTGTTTGATCTTAGACAGTTTAATAAATATTTGTGTGCATGCAGAACTCTCTCCCAAACCCAGAAACCAGAAAACCCAGAATTGAATTTGTCATGTTGTCATGTGATTAGGTCTTGTTGCTGCTTCTTTGAAAGGAAGTGTTGTTTTTCTCAACTCTGCTGAACCTATTTTGTGAAAACTAAATGCTTTTCACTGAAAATTTCCTCATTTATAGTCCCCCCTCAACACTGGGAATCTGTACACAAAAACCCATCTGTTATTAATTGTCGTTGGAGCAGCGCACATACCGTCACATTTAGCTTTGTGAGAGGCTGCTTCACATTCACAAATCCTGACTAAAGCAGCATCTTTTTTTTTAAAGTGTTTTCTTTAGGGTGGATTTCCCCTTGAAAGCTGCAGTAGCTGTATTAGTCTTGCTTTATAATTTTGTGGGGGTGGTATCAGGGTTAAAATGTTAGGAAATAGCGTGTTTCATACATGTTGTAATCCTAGTGAGTGATTAATGCCCCTATATGTCTCAGTGGAGCCTTTCTCCACATCCTGCATTTGGACAAATAAGCAGACTGCTTGCCCGCCTACATCCACACTGCAGTTATGGTGTTGGTCAAGATCAGCTTATTGCTCGTAGTTCATGTTTTAACTGAAGCTGAGTACATTATTAGACTGTTGGTAGTACACTGACCACCCACATTATTTTATTGCATTGATAGCCAGACAGACTTTGATGATAATACAAGTTACATTTCCCAGTGCTGAGATGACTTTGGGAAATTAGGTCCAGGCCTTTATAGCGCCACATTTCTTCAATGTGAATCACCCCCAGTTATTTCATCTGGTTCCAGTGTGACCAGTCATTTAGCATTCAGCGTCTCGATTGATCTGGCAACATAATGGTTTGTTAGCCTGGCACAGGAAGAAACCCAGGAGGAGACAGGAAGGAGGAGTGTGGTCAGTTTAACCTCCTGCAGCTAACCAAAGCAAACACATTGCGGTATATTGGATAGACATTTTGTCAGAAAAATCGTTATTCTAAACCAACTGTCCTAATGGTTAATCCTTCCTGTGCTTCCACGTGTACGCTGCTGCCAAACGCTCGACCTAGTTGTAACTACACATGTAACTTCAGGTCAACTATACATTTCTTAACATAAACAAGTGCCACTTTAAGACCCATACCAACAATTAATTGATACGATCCTACTTATAAGTATTGTCTGTTGTCCAAAAACTATTAAAAACACATCAGTAAGAGAGAACCGGGTGTGTATTTTGATTAATCCATCATTTGAAGTAGTCCCCTACAAATTCACTATTATCTCCTTTTAATTGCTACAAACTACAGTGCCAAGATGTTTAAGTTAGTTACTAGGCCTTTAAAAAAAAAGCCTTACAATGAAGGTAACACAACCTCTTAGCCTCAGCCTCAACTTGACTATAATGTCTAAATGAGCACTTACTAAATTGTTTGACCACAAAGTGACTTCTCTGCAGTGGGTCACATATGTTTATTTGCCACTTTAACTTTGTATCAGTGGCGGTGAAAGCAAACAGAGCTGTCCATGCACTATTAAATTCTCTATTCACCTCGAGACCTTTCCGTTTTGGATTTGGAATCCATAGCTAGCCTTGCTAGGCTGAGTCAAGATTGGCCACTGCTCTTGAGGTTCGGCAATATTTAGAGGAAAAGGTGCCACTAGGCCATGAATTATAAAACATTTTTTCTATCAGTCTGTAGTCTACACATTTCTACAAATAGGGAATTTAAAAATTACTTAAGGCCTATGACAATCATAAATAAAAAATCAAATGTTAAAAAAGCAGTAGTATTCATTTCCATGTAATTTTTTTCATCCAAAGCCACAAGGAGCCACTGAAAGGGGCTAAAGAACCTGTCTGCAGGTTGCCTGGTTTAACATGTCTTAGAAACTAAAAATCGGAACCAAAATACTGTAATGGTGGTGTTTTATATTAATATGCCTCAGTCCTCCTAATCCAAAGTGCTTTATTGATAGAGGGTGCAATTAGGTTGCCATAGTTAGAATGACCATCAAAAAAACCTCTGTTCCTTCACATTCTTACATACAAACAGCCAGTACAATGTGCTGTATCAATAGGATCCTGTCCCCCTGCCTCCTCCTTTAAATGACCTCCTGCAGTGCATGATAAATTGCACATCCAGTTCAGACAGGCCCTTAGCTCTCTGTTTCTCCTCTGTGACTCACCTCCAGTCATGGCTTTTTTCATCTCTTTTCAGTGCATCCGGTCATTTCCCGTGCCTTCTCTTGATTGATCTTGTAACAGTATGTTGGCAAGTACAGGAAGATGCCTGTGGTTAGCTAACCACAGCCAGAGCTAACCAGTACAAAAACATAAATAAATTGGCTGTTTTGGGGGGGTAGGAATTCTGGTAAATTTGAACAATTATCTGCAGTCCACAGTAGTGAAAATTGGTAAAAGATGGAAACTACAAGGCCCTTTTGGAAAAAGTACCTCAGTCAGGTTAGATCCATGCCAGTGTGTTTTTTTTTTTTTTTGTCTACAGAAATTTGGCAGCATTAAATTTAATGACTCCTTGGCACTTTTTGAATTCTCTAAACTTTCTGGTGGATACAAATGGTGGATAGTATTAAATGGTTTGTTTTTAGGCTGTGAGGACGTGAACACATTGATTTCTCTGAGGTTCTGTAAACCAACTGTATCGCTCCCAAAGAAGACAGTTTCTGGTTTCCTGTCATTGTGACTTGACCCAGTAGGAAGACAGCCAGGTTGAAGGGATCTGGGTGACAGACCATCGAGAAAGAAATGCACATAGCCTGTGGAACTAGTTGGCAGCACTGTCTGCAAAGATTACAGCAGGCTGATGACCAAGCACACTGTTTCTTAACTTTGTGACGAAAAAATAAAGGTGCTGCAATGCTCTGTCCTGACTTTCCCTCCAAGTAGGTGAGCTTATACACTAGGTCATCTGTGGGCTCTCAGCCTGAGACAGTTTAAAACTCGGTGTGCTTAATAAGTTTTAGCACATTAAGTGTTTTTGGGTGGATTGTACTAAAAGAAACCGTTGTCACATCTGTTGAACAGAGGAAGGGCAACAGATTTTGCTGAGTCAGAGTGATTGGAATCAGGGGGCGTTTGCCTGAAGTAAAATCTTCACCATATGGTGAAACTGGAGCATTGCACCAGTGCTACAAGCCTGGCTCTGGTAAATTGACTTCCTGAGTGTCACTGTAATACTATTCTAGGACATTCCTATTGTAACATGATGGGTTTTTGTGAGGTTACAGTTAAGGAAATACATATGTTTTAACATAGTCCTCCTGACTTGAATTATAGCAGCATATGTCAGCTATGCTGAATGACAGTCCAGTTGGTGGACATTCACAACTGTCTCTAACATTACATAGTGAGATATGAAAGATTGTGCCATCCTTAAATGTTTAACATCACATTGACACAGACATTTCCACAGAGAACTAAAAGGAGAAAAGAAGAAACTGTCAGGATGATTTTCCCAGGGTTACGGGTACATGTTATACGAAAATAGATTCAAGAATGTGTGTACAGTTAGTCTCCTTACAAAGAAAGGTGGCTTAGGTTGTACAGCCTGAGATTAGTGTTGCTCTCGTTTAGACTTGTTCATGTTCTTATCATGGCCTCCTGTAACATAGGACTATGATCAGGTCATTGTCGGCTCAGTCTATACTTAAAGGAATTTCTTTTAAGAATTTGGAAGTTGTAGTTTTTCTTTTAGTTTGATGTAGATTATCTTGCCTTTCTTGCTACAATAGTCATCCTCCTGTAAATATAATCTATAGGGCTGCAACTAATTATTTCATTATAAATTAATCTGATTTTCTTCTGTAATCTATTACTTTGGCTGCTTAAAGGCCTGTGCAATTTATTGATATATTGATAATGTGGTAAGTGTTGTCTTTTCTTGGTTTTAGCGGTTGAATTACAGTAAAGTGATGTAATTCTTTGAATGTACCAGACTGTTCTAGCTGTTCTATTATTTGCCTATACTCACTTAGTCATTATACTGTAAAACTTCAATCAGTAGCCCGGGCTATTATTTGTTTAAATCACTGAAATCAACAGGCATATATTTGGGACAGTTGTCTTCATGGGACAGGCCTTTAACTCCTTTCAAACAAAGGAGTAAAGATTTGGAAATACAATTAAATTGTTCATTTAGACCAGTTGTTTAAAATTTTGGCTTGTAGGCAGCCAACAATCCAGTTTTATACATCCAAAGAGCTTATATAAAAAAAATTAACTGCTTGGCAACCAGACCAGGCCTCTAATTGAGACAAGCATCTATTTTTTCAAAATTTGTAGCCACACTGGGCTACTAAAAGGGATTAATTGACATTTTATTGTATTCACATTCCTGATGACTATTTATCAAGAATTTCATTGTGGAAATATTTTATGAACGCACCAATAATTAACCCTACAATATTGTTGCAATACTGATATCAAGTTATTTGGTGAAAAATATTGTGACATTCTATTTTCTCCATATCGCCTAGCCCTAGTTCAAACCTGAAAGAAATAACGATTTGACATTTATCATAATAATTATTAATATCGACTGACCGAAAAATTTTATTCTAAGAACATTTTAGGCGTTCGCCTATAATATGTCAATAAATAAAACGTCTCTTACAACCCACATTAACATTGAGCTTGTTTTGCTGGACCAACAGTCCCAAACCCAAAGATTTTCATTTTGGTTTCATAGAAGAAAATCGGTAAAAAAAAAAAAAAAGCTGCCTAAAAATTTCAGCTCTTCTACTGTATGAAGCAGTTGGTGAACTCAAACTGTTAATCTTATTTAAATTGCAAATGTCCTTTTAACTTTGATCTATGTTGAGTTGAACCCCAAGCCCAAACTGACCGTCATGTTCACTGTTCTATACTCCATTCCTCCGCCATCCTTACCCAAAGCCTTACTTAAGGTGTTAGGAGGAGATATCACCTTCTTTTGAGTCTTTGGCTGAACACACAGTAATTAAAGGGTTATTTGTCTCCATGCAGGCAACATTTAACGCCTGCAGTACCGTGCCAGGCCCAGACAGAGGCAGTGTTTATCAGCCATGCAGCTACTGACCCTCTGGCCTGTTGGGATGCTGGGCTCGTAGCTCGACTGGCTGCTACGCACCGGCCTGTGACGACTTGCTTGTCTGGCTGCTCTGCCTACCTGTCTGCCTCCTACTCGCCTGCCTATATTTGTCTTCCTACCTGTTTTGGCAGTCTCTTACTGACAGCCCTCTCTGTCTCCCTGTCAAAGTACTCGCCTGGGTGTCTCAGTGCTGCCTCTCTGGACATATCCCGTCCAGTTGCCTTTTTTTTTTTTTCATGCTTTTCCTCCTGCCTGTCAGTCTTGCTGCAGTAGCTGCGGAGCTGTCAGTCCTTTCCTCCTCTCTGGTCGTCTTTTGTCATTCTGTCTGCCTGTCTGGGTTCCCAGCTGAGGGATGTCTGGGTAGGTGCTGGATAACAAGGACCCCGCAGACCCACCACTCACATACAAGAACAGATACAGGGGAGGGAGGGTGAGAGAAAGGGGGAGGAGGAGGCTGTGACAGATGAAAGGAGAGATAAATGGAGAAAAGAAAAAGAGGAACAGGGAGGGAGCACATACAGTAAGAGAGGGTGTGGAAAGAGAGAGGGTGAGAGGCAGGGAAGGAATGAACACATGGAGACAGACGTGCATTAAAAGGAGATGACGAAGGGAGGATGAAGCAGATGGATAGGTGGGAAAGCAGAGTGGACTGAGTGAAAGAAGTAGTGAGACGGGGAGACGGAGAGAAACGAGGCATACTGCTTATTAAGAGGCTTACACTCCACTGCTGTTTCTTTATTGAATTAACACGCAGACATACTGTTAGTCTGAGGAGCAGAACCGTGACTCTATAGGGACTTAATATGCGCTGAAACACACATCCGACCGCACACTCCATCCCTCTCACACCTTCTCATACGCCTGCACACCCACACAGGCAGTCATGTAGTGTCAGACTCCTGGGTCTCTGCACACAGTGATTGTGATGAGACCTACATCTGAATTACAGATGAGAGCGGCGAGTGTAAAGTGCTGCAGTTGGAGTTACAAATTTACAGCTCATTTGTATAAAACATAACTCTGACTGTAGTTAATCTCATTGGACAACCTGGGCGTGTTATATCTCTTTTTGCATGTTGCTGTGGCCAAACAGTCATCTCCAACTATATTTAAAATAAATATATCTAGAACCTCAGTGGGCATAAAATAAAGCGATGTACTGAAGTCATGTATTGAGTTATTTAGGGCTGGAACAAAAACCAAACAGAATGCAGTTAATTGCAAACTATTTTGAGAATCAATTATCCTCTGCTTCCAGCTTCTTCATTGTGAGGATTTGCTGCTTTTCTCAACTTAATATTGAAAATTGAATATCTTTTGGTCTGGCAGAAAATGCCATTTGAACACTTGGACTCGAGGAAATTGTGATAGGCATTTTTTTTTTTAGTATTTTCTTCTATTTATCTATCTATTTATCTATCTATTGAAGATAATTGTTAGTTAAGCTGCAGTGGCGCCCCCAAGGGGTGGCCAGGGGGGCCATGACCACCCTGGTACAATTGCTGCCCTAACTGAAAAGAATTGGAGGCTGACATCACTGTCTTTAAGAGGCTAGTGATATCCTATGAAAATAGACAACCTAAGGCATCCATTGATACCAACCATGTCATGCTAGCCTGCGAGGAAAGTGGCTAAATAATGTTTCAAAGTCAGGCTAAATTTTGGTGAGGGAACAACTGGCAAGGCCATTTTCAGTGGGGTCCCTTTAACTGTCACCTCAAAATATCTGAATAAAAATTGGTTCTATGGGTACCCATGAGTCTCCCCTAAAGTTGAGAAGGTGTGTTTTCAATAAATGTTTTGGTTCTTACAATAGATCTACCTCTACAATTTAAAGCTGTATGTTTGTCTTGTTAAGGAAAAGGACAACCAGCCTTTTTGAAGAACAATGAATCGCCTAATGTGTAGATACATAACACATTAAGACAGGATTGTTGTGGAACTCAAAATGTTAACTGTACTGGTATTAATTTATGGACATCAGATAATTATATTAATCATAGACTGTATTTATAATTATAGGCAACACACCTCCACTTACCCCCACTGTACAAAAATGAAGCCAAAATATCCTAGATGCGGCTGCTGTCATCTTGCGCTGGTGACATCATTTTGAGCCAGAGTCAGCACAGATCTCTGCAGCCTCAAGTTCCCGCCCAAACACCTGTCCAACCAATCGAGAGTGTCACACGTAGCTGTCAACCATGACATCAAATTCCCTTTCTATACTGTCAAGTAACTAATTAAAACATAATTGTAATAAGAACTACCGAAAATGACCATCTTTGGGAAAAATGTATTTAATGTGTAATCTTTTTTTTTAGTGTTGCCCATGTCCCATCCACGAACATGAAGGGAGCAGGGTGTATGACCTGTAGCCTACTGCAGCCAGCCACCAGGGGGCGATCAATATGTTTTGGCTTCACTTTTGGGGAGCTGTCGTGTCCATCTTTATTATACAGTCTATGATATTAACATAGCATTCAGCAAGCCTATACTTTATCAGCTAATGGAATTCCTGAAATTCAGTAATGGCTTTTGGTTTTGGTGTGCCAGACTTTCAGGGGCCCCATCTAGCCACCCCTATGAAAAATTTCTGGGGGCGCCACTGGTGAGGTGCTGTGAACTGACTCTTCAATATACAGTCCAGTGGGCTCAGTAGAAGCTCATGTGCTTAAACAGGTGGTAGTCTTCATTAAAAATGTCCAACTCACATATTTAGCTTAACTCCCACTGCTTTTTATTCAGTGTAGAGTGATTGCTCATAGCATTTGCCTACATGCTATTTGCTGAGTTAGTAATTCAGTGTGTGTGTGTGTGCGTGTGTGTGTGTGTGTTTAAGAGAGAGTGAGAAAGCACTGGAAAGGAAGAAGAGCGGGAGGGGTTTTTTTTTTTTATATCATCCTCTCTGCGTGTCTTTGATCAGCAGGGCTGAACCCAGAATCCTCATTCTCCACATTGCTCTGTGGAGCGATAAGAGGAGTTGTTGCTAGCTAGCTTACACCTCCCACGCCCATTTCTACAATACACAAACACACATACACACACTCGCACTCTGCACACCATACATCACCCAGGAATCTGCCCTTTTAAAGATGAATTACATTCACTTTCCTGTCTCTGTCTGCCTCTCACTTTTTCTCACTCACACACACACACACACACACACACACACACACACTGCACTGTGCGAACTGAACAGGCTGATACATGACCAAGGGTCTTCAAGCTCTCCTGCCATCCATTCAGAAAAACGTAACCTTTTTTCCGCCCCTCCCTCCTCCCTCGTCTGTCTCGGCCCATGTGTTGTCTTTCCATGCCTTTTGGAGCTGTGGTCAGCGGAGCCATCTTTGCAGCTGTATCCACAGTCATAACTAACTTTCCGTAGGGGAAGGCCCGTCTGACAGCACATAACAAAGGAATGTGACCCGACTGTCACAGCTGATAGAGATATCTGTGGCCTCGTGTGTTCATTTGCGCCGTAGCAGTAGCTGGCGGTGGAGTTCAGCTGTTCTTCCATTATTACAGTATTGGGTAATTGTCTTGTAATACAAGTCTGACTTTACAGCCATTCTCACAGTGAGCATTCCCTCCCCTTTATCTTCACTGGAACATGCTCTTTAACTCGTGCTCCAACGTCAAATTGTGGGCGGCAGTATGGGAATGATGCTTGTAAAAATTAATTATTTGGAGATGAGAAGCTGCACCTCTCATTCAGCTGTGACATGCAGAACCTTACATTGCAATATGTTTTTGGCCATCTGCTGTGTTGGGATGCTGCCAGGATTTGCTGGTCACACTTTACTCCTAAAGTAAAGCTGTCAAGTCATTTCTGTTGGCACACCACGTGTTTGTTTTGTTAAAATTGACTCTCTTTTGGAGTCACTTCTTTCAGGATGACATATAGAGGAGTATACCCATGTGGTGATTTTGATTAGGAGTAAAACAATTAGTTGATTAATTAATTAGCAAATTAATCTGTAACTATTTGATGATCGTTTTAAGTCATCTTTTCAGCAAATATTCTCTAGTTTCAGCTACTCGAATGTGAACTTTTGCTCTATTCCTTTATGGTGCATGATAACTTGAACACTTGTGGGGTTTTGACTGTTGCTTTATAGAAAACAATCAATTTGAATATACTAACTTGGTAAACTATAATGGGCATTTTCACTGTTCAGTGAGAACTAAAGCAATAAATCTATTGTTCTATTGTCTTTCTAAATAAAACAACAAAACAGCACATTAATTACCAACTATATTTAAAAGTATTACATATATTGTATCTTGGTATTTGTCTAATATAAGACATTAGGAAATTTCACAGGCATTTTCCACTGTTTTCAGACATTTTATAGACCAATCAATCGATTGAGAAATGATTACTGATTAATCGATAGCCCTGTTTCTTATGTCATATGTACCAACCAAAGACTGTGTGTATATACACGTGGATGGATGACATGAGCTCCCCAAAAGTGAAGCCGCAACATCTCGATGGCCCCCTGGTGGCTGGCTGCAGTACTGGTCACAAACCCCGCCTCCTCCATGTTAGTGGATGGGACATTGGCCAAACTAAAAAAATCAAAATATACATCACTGGAATTTTTCCCAAAGATGGCTTCTGTTATTTTAGGTAGTTCTTCTTATTTTGATGTATGCTCAAGTGTTTATTTTTCTGATAGGTTTGGTTTAAATTATTTATTTGATGCTTTCATGAGTTGATTGGACTGGTGTATGGGCGGGAACTTGATACTGCAAAGATCGCTACTGCGCAGACTCTGTCTCCTAATGACGGCTTCATTTTTATACAGTGGGAGGAAATGGGGATGGGTTGTCCATCTCTATATACAATCTAAGGCACCATTCGATAAATAGGGTAAATAATTGACAGATTCGATCCGTTGTGTAATGTTTTCATGAGTCACAGCAGATCATTGGTTATCAATACCTGAACGTGGCTGCATGTGTAATTGACAGGATTTCCTGGATAGTACTCCTCACATGATGCTTCATATACATGTCACTTATTCACTCTGTTTCACTTTGGCCAATCTGTCCCTTCATAATGAATAAATCATTTGTGTTTCATATGAACAGGCAGAAGATCCCCCACATACTAATTAACCTGGGCATGTTTTGTCATGCTCCCTGTCAAAGACCTCTCTTAACACACACACAGACATAAAACAGAGCTGCCTGCCATTAAAATGTTGGCACAGCTCGGGCAGAAAAGTGTGCATCTGGTGGAACGGCACCTCTGTGCTCCTGGCGGTGTAACCTGGCACCGGCTGCAGAGAGATGGCAGCAGGATGGCAGCTTAGCAGGCAGACAAACAGAGGGAGCGGGCACTGTATCCAGGACGAGCAAGGTCACCGGCGCAGGTTGATTGAGTGCTCGTAGGAGTGGGTGACCTCCTTCGCTTCCCCTCAGTGGCAAAAGGGAGAGGAGAATGAGGGGAGGATGGAGCAGGAAAGGAGAGGAGGGAGTTAAGCACTTGTGTCGCTGCTATCTGTCCCACTTTCTCTCTCCCTTTTCTCTCTCTCTTTCTTTCTTTCTTTCTCCATCTCTGTCCCTGTGGTTACACTTATAGACACATTCTCTGTTGACATACACTCACATATTTACACAGTACCATACAGTATACTTCCTCACGCACTTCAGGGCACAATTAAATTCTCTCTGCTTCTATTTTGTACATTTCTACATACAGCGTCCATGTTCAGTGTACTTTGGTGTGCCTACACACCACATATAAACGCCTTGGACCTTGGCCGTGTTCATTATATAGCATCAAAGCAACGCCCTATAATTTAGAGCCTGTGTTAAGTTTATCTGACTTACTCTTTGTCTCAGCCACCTTCTTCATCTTAGCCAGCTCCTTTTGTACAGGGCCGTATTATTGTACATTAGCACAGCCATGGTTGCCGTGCAGCATTGATCACACTTAATCACTGTGACAGACGAGCAGGTTGGTGAGTCAGCAGGCGTTCACGTCCATGTGTGTCAAGAGGGTCTACCACTGAAATGTAACAGGCAGGCTTAAAACCTGGCTATCATGTGCAAATGTGAATAGCACAGCAGAGCTGATCTGGGGAGGGCAGAGAGGAGGAGGAGGAGGAGGAGGATTTAAAGGAATA
The DNA here is from genome assembly GCF_011397635.1 of Epinephelus fuscoguttatus. Taxonomy (NCBI): domain Eukaryota; kingdom Metazoa; phylum Chordata; class Actinopteri; order Perciformes; family Serranidae; genus Epinephelus; species Epinephelus fuscoguttatus. The sequence continues at coordinate 37,670,424 of NC_064754.1, read as the reverse complement.
GTTCAGCATTTTAAGACATAGGCTTTCCTATTTGTTTTGGTTACTTTCCAGGGGAAGAAAATTGATAGCACTCTCCTGTTGTACACTTAATATGAAGCAGCCAGTTAGTTATCTCCTGCATTGTAAGACTGGGAACAGGTGGAAACAGCTAGCCTAGCTCTCTCCCGACTTGCAAAATCTGCCTACCAGCACTTCAGAAGCTCACTCATTTATAGGATATAATCTAATTTGTTTGATTAGAGCTTCCTAAATTGCACCCCTTTTAACTCTGTGTTCCTTTGTGCCAGAAACAGCTAAGAAAGATTGGTATTTGGCAGACTGTCTGCCATTTGTCTCTTTTACTGTTATACTTAGATATGCTATATGCTAAAATGTGCAAATTTTGCAAAATATGTGGCTGGGGGACTGTCACGTCTTTAGGGACACATTATATTGTATATAGTCATTACTCAAGTTAACTAGTGTTAACAAAACACTAGCTGCCTAGCTAGCTAATGTATAACTACATCAAGAGGAGTTAACCTCATCCTCAAGCCAAGATGGCGCCTATTCTTTCTGATGAAGTTGCTCACCTGGCACATACACCAAAAAAGTTTTCTATGTCCGTGGTTTACCTCTGTGGTATGTGTCCCATTGAATAAGTGCAAAAGTGTTCCTCAGGCTGTGTTCCCCACAACTTCCCACTCGGCTCGTAGACTTTACATCATGATGACATCACAGATTTTGAAATTGCTTGTCTTGGCTTGAGGAAAGTTTTACAAATATAAAACTACCATTCAACAGTTTTACAGACATAAATATTTTTTGAGACGCAGGGGATTTTTTTTGCTGCAATACTGCGAGTAGCCACTGGGATCAATACGCTGCACGATTGAGCTGCTTTCCTGGGGGCTTGGCTTTTTTTTTTTTTTTTTTTTTTTCTTAAGTTGCTGACATAGTGATAAGATGACATGAATTGTTGTTTGCCAGAAAAGATCAAGGCCAACATTCCTTGTTTATATCATTTCTGTCAGGCTGTGCCACCCTAAAGTAACTAATATAACTTTCTACAGTAAAGGGAGATGAACATTAGCTCAGCAGCATGGTCTTTATTCATTACTTAATACATAGAATACTTTACTGATACCCAGAAGGTGAAATGGAGACACATGCCTGACAGTACAGGTGCAATGTTGACTGATGGTCTTGTCATCCTCGATCTTTAATTCTTTCTTTTTCGTTGAGACTGTAAAGCCTTAATTTGCATTGTTTTGCCTGGTTTATGAAACATTCTGAATATATCCTTCCATCACATACTGTAGTCGTCGCTGTTGGCTTCTTGAAGCTTTATTGCCTGATGCCCAGAGACTAAGCAATGAGAACTGTGGCACCCAGCTAAGCTGAACTGGCATCATTTTGTTTTTTGTTTTTTTGTCAAGCTTGTCCAAGCTAAGCAACAGTAACTAAGGAGAGCGGGACTGAGGATGGGTCAATTCGTACTAAAACCAAAGTGTAAAAATTACATGTTGTGGTGGATGTATAGAGAGAACTGGATACAGTATTGGAGGCGGGACCCCGCTGATTCCTTGATGTTGCTCAGTGGTGCATGAAGCTAAAATGCATGTATAAAATTACCTTGATGATCGGCACTGCTTCCTCATCATTAGGCCCATAGAGCAAGCGTACCTGAGAATTCGACTGACTGAGCCAGCCACCTCAGATTTAGCACTTTGCTAACTTCAGTGGGGATAAAATTAATCAGTCATGAGGCTCTTCTAGACCTTCATGTTACTGGACTTAATTGGTCAAATTCTGATAGTAAAACAAGTCATTTCGAGGGGGTTGTGATGCCAAAAAAAAATGCATCAGCAAGACTGTGGTTAAAAAGTCATTTTGGGCTTAATGGCATCATGTGACAGACTCATGAGTTATGATTCCCCTGTTTAGCCAGTAGTAGTCCAGTGCGCTTCCTGGGGGCCTGGGTGGTCTGTGCCAGACTATTTCTTAGCTGGGCGCAGTGACTTACTGGCAGTCTCCACTGGTTGCCTGGAAACCTCACTATGACAAGATTATTGATTAGTAAGCTTTAGAGGTGTTGCTAGACAGATTTCCTATACTTTGGACAGGGCAAGGAATGCTGTTTCCTCCTGTTTCTAGTCTTTATGCTAAGCTATACTAATTGGCTGGAGGCTGTGGTGTCATATTTAGCTTACAGACATTAGTGTGGTATTTATCTTATCATCTAACTCTCAGCAGTAAAGCAAATAAGTGTTTCTCCTGAATGTCAAACACTTCCTTTAACAGTGCAGCTGTTGTCAAAGGTGCTTTTTTGTGTTTTACATTGAGTTTTTCAAGCTTCCTCTCTTATTCATGCCTCGTGTGCCCTTCCTTCTCCCTTTCTCCTTGTTCTTCAACCCTTCGCTCTCGTTGCTGACGTCTGTCTCTCCTCTCACAAATCTCTCTCTCTGCAGTCTCTCTACCTTCAGGCCTTGGAACAAACCTTTAAACTCCCACACTCGTGCTCCTTGCTGGCCTCCATTGCCGCGCGAGTTTGTTTAGCGTGTTTTATCGCCTCATACACAACCCCACAATGCAATTCAGCTGCAAAACGTTGTGTGCAGGGCTCCATCGTCAGCAGGGGCTGAGGAGCGTTTCTTGCACCTTCTCCCCTATCGCACGTCCACTAACACCTACCTCCGTGCTGGGTCTTTTGGGTCATGACAGCGATACATGCTTTGTCTGGAATCTAGCCTTCCGGATGTTTCTAACAGGTGCCCTTAGACACTCCTGTATCTATGTCTGCTGAGATATGTGGCCTGGGTGATGTGTGTGTCCATGTGGGTGAGTGTTTGTGTGCGTGTTGGCAGTGACTCCTGCATCCTCCAGGGGGTCATCAGGGGCACTCTCTGTAAACAGATCTTCCTGGGCATCAGCAAATCCTCTGGCTGGAGCACGTGCTCTATACCATTCTGTCATTTTCTCTTTCACACACACACATACAGGCACATAAACACTCCCACTCATGCATTCACACATATTGCTTATCTGTTGACCAGAGGTTTCAGTCTCTCTCCCTCTCTCTCTCTCTCTGCGCACTCTTTGTCACACAGTCTCTCTCTACCCCTCTCCCTGACACTGGGGCCTCCCGCTTGCTTTACCATTTCCAGGAAGTGGGTAAAACCAGTCTTGAGTTTCGCTCCCCTCCATTCCAAGCTTCCAGGTGGAGAAAATAGACTCCGCTGTCACCCTTGTCCAAATCTGTCCCCACGTTGGGAGCGGAAAACAAACAGTGGCGCTGCCTGACAGGTCCAGGGGGGACGTGAGAACCTGCGGACTGTTTGAACACAGCCCAAGAACGGTTGCACTTCAAAGCTGCTGCATTTCATTTGTCATTTCCTCCACCTTCCACCTATTGCCAGACACACGGGGCAATAAGTCTGCCGCCATGAGTGAAGCTCCCTCTTACGTCACACCCTGCTGTCATACATCACTTTGAGCCCCATAAATAGCCTCTCACGGTCTCAGCCGTTACGAAGATGCCAAACTGTCAGATGGTTTAGTTTCTTACAGGCTGTAATGATATGCTGCTACAATCAGTATAGCCTCTCATGTTGAAAACTATTCTAAGATATGCCGTGAGGATTCCTAGAAGGAGAGCGATGTTCAGTCGCTTCCTGGAAACAATCGTCAATCATGTGACAGCATTGTCTATTTCCTCTTCCAAGTTGCACCTACTGCTGCTGAGTTCTGCCTCTTGTAGTAAGCTGGGATGCTGCCAGCCTTTACAGCCTGCACTTAAATTATATATATTAGCCACAAATGATGCAGTTTAATGGGACAAGTGTCATAATATGACCGCAAGTCCTTTTAAAAGGTGTCATTTGTTTACTTTCAGCTATGTATTTTTGAGGATTGATAATTTTAGGTTGTCACACGGGCCACTGCTACACTGAGACAACACAATTATAACCTGTCATTAGAGACGCATTGATTATCATCCGTCATTTCTTCATTTCAGTCACAAATGTTTCAGAGAACATTGCACACAACTCTTTCTCATCGATTTTTTTTTTTTTTTAGATTTCATTGGAAGTATTATTTGTCAGGCTGCCAGGTAAAGAAAACAACAGATTCTACGAAAGTAAACTTCTCACACAACCGCTTTCTACCATTTTGGCAGGTCTCTCAGTGAGCAGTGTTTTGGCAGCTCTCCCTCATGTGTGTGTGATAGTTGTTTGCTGAGTTTCAGGAAGGCTCACTTTGCCAGCAGGCCTGAAACAATAGAGCACGGTTTTCTCAGCTTGTTGCTGCTCAGCGTAGGCCTTCGTCTGCAAGAGCGAGAGGGAAACCCCGGACTTGCCACCTCCTGCTTCTCCTCCTCCTCCTCCCCCTTCTTCTTCTTCTTCCTCTTCTTCTTCTTCTCCACCTCCTCCTCTTTCTCCTCCTCCCTCTTTCTCTCTCTCCCCCCTCTCTGATGACTCAGAGAAATGTGCTTGGCTCGGCTCCCGCTGCCAAAACTCAAACCGAGGTCTGATGAAAATGGAGTGAAACTGACAGAAGATTCCTTTATAAGAATTTGGCTGGATTAAGGCCTTAAGCTATTTCAGATGCACTGGGGTTCAATAAGTGCAATAAAAGAGAAAGATTTGTTGAAGATAGACCGAATGGGTTCATATTTCTGAACTTCATACATGTTTGTGTGCTCGCACTGTCTTGCTGGAGCCGGTTGAAGGCAGCCGGTTGCTGCCAAGCACAGTTGCAAACATCGTAGCACAGTTTCAAGGCTGGGAGTTTGCTGATAAGATTTAACCAAGGGTAATGCTGATTTATGCTGTCTGTTTTTGATATAATAGACTTAAATCTAATGCCGTCCTGACACAGTGATGTCTGCGTTTTCAAGTATCTATTTTCTTTTACCTCCTGTTAAAAGAAGACATTTGGCTGAGAAAAAAAAACATACTGAAAGTATGTTATATATTTTATGACCTACTGTAAAGCAGGTAAAAATGGTAAAAATACATTTGTTTAACAGGTTTATAACTTGCTCTCCCACAACAAAACTGCCTTTATTTTTTTAATCCTAACTTTATATTTAATTCATTAAAACAACATTGTATTTTAAAGGTACTTTTATTTGTTTTAAAAGGGTTGACTGACAGAAGAAGTTAATTTAAAATAATCATCCTTATATAACTATTTTGTGTAATACATTACTAAAGACTAAATAAATAACATAATTAGAAAGACTGTTATTTCACCAAAACATTTGAGATGACTTTACAGTAGAAATGGAAAAATGCTGTTTAAGCTGATTTAGCCAAATTATTTAAAATCAAGAAACTCTTTTCTAGATTTTAGTTACACAATCCACTATGTAGAGCACAATTTTAAAAATTGTGTTTTTAATTTTTTGTAAAATTCAATTCAAAACTAATTTCCCTTTTAAAATGAAAATGACAGCAGTCTAACATAAAATTTTAAATCAAATCCCTCTTTATCTCTTATAAAAAGAGCACAATAATACTTAATAACAATACTAAATAATACTGGAACAATATGTAATTAAAATAAAGATCCAGCAGGTTGGTCAGGTATTGTAGGTCTTTTGCTCATTTGCTTTGCCGTGGTAAAATAAATACATGTGTTAATGCTTTTTGTTTTACTGTTTAATAAGCTTAACACTGTGTTATTCATTTTCTTATCACAGGTACAATTTGCAATTTTCTGTTCCCACATTAATCATAACTAATAGTATCTGCTATTATATTAGTAGTAATAATAGCCAATATATCACACAGCATATCACTAAATTTATCCCATGTGATCTTCCATTATACACACATTTTACACTTATTTATATAAATAATAAAATGTATATGTCTTCTCTGTAATACCTGCCTTGTGAGAGGTTGAATAAACAACCTGTTTAGGTAGAGGTAGATTTGATTTTAAATGTTAACAAGATTTTCTTTGGTATTATACAATGTCCTTTATTTTATATATATATATATATATATATATATATATATATATAATATCTCAAAAGCAGTTTCAATGTAGTGTTGATAAATGTTTAATCAGAAGACACAGACGTAGTGTATGGCAGCAGGATTTTTAAATGATTTGCAGAGTGACTCACAAACGGTTTTCCGGACTTGTTCTTGTTGCTTCTTGTCTGACCACTTGGCTTTTTCATTCAGGTTTTATGTGTCACTGTGGCTAATCGGTAGCTTCAGAGCATTAAAATGGTAGTTTTGGCAGCTCTGTCCAGTCGGCCCTCTAAAACTTTGGCTTTTGTTTGTGACGTATTTTTTGGGAGCTCTGGCAAGCAGTTGGACCGTGTGCCATCAGTGGTGTGAAGGTATGTGTTATGTACTTAATGATACATAGTTTTTGTTCCTGTTTGCCTTGTGTGCTTATATAGTCACTGCTTAGCAGTGAATGAGATGCCTTGACTCACCTTAATCTGCTGACCAACACACCCCTCTCATGATCTATCTCCTCCTTCCTCCTCTTCTTTTTGTGTCTTTGGCTTTAGCTTGCTCTTCTCCTCTCCTTTCGTTCACATTATCTGTGTTTCTTCATCTCTCCCAACTGTTGCTATTCTTGAAATTCCCACTTGATCTTTGTCTCTCATATGATCTTGCGGTCTTTGACTCTTTTTATCTTTTTAATTCTGCTCTGCTTTACCATTCCTTTTCTTTCTTTATTCATCACCCACCTCTGTATGCCACACACACAACATAACCAAAAGCCCCTGATAGTTTCTGTCAGAAATATCTACTCCTTGTCACAGTCCTCCCTCTTGTGAGAGCATAAAATAAAAACTTTGTGAATAAGAAATTTGGAAAAAATATAATATTAGAACTCACTGCACACAGATGGATAAATGTGGCAATAATAGCGCAGCAGATTTTCTTGGCAGTGCTTTGTAGAGTATTAGGTTTAACTGTTGGCTGTAATATATTTGGCCAGCTACAATAGCTGCTCTAAAGCTAGCATTGTTGAGGGGTCCCCCAGGGCTTGTACGTTGGCCCCGCACAGTTTCTTCTCTGCAAAAGCATCTGCTTTGTTCTCAGCTCTGAAGTATCATCTTTCAGATCACATATCTAACCACTATATTGATCTTAATAGCTCGAGCCTACGGCCCTCTGATACAGACTCACAGGCAAACACACACACACACTATCACAGAAGCACAGTTGGTCACTACTCTTACAAAGGGCACACACATGCAGAGTCATGCACAGAGCTAATCAAATGGCTTGTGCAACACTGGTGATAAATCTGTTGAAGGAAATGACCCACTGTTAAGAGCAAGATTCCCCGGCTACTTTGGGCACTGTTTAAATGTGTGTACGTGAGAAAGAGAATACACTCTTTATCTATTTACTCAGCAATCTTGAGTATATGTATGATTACACACAGTTGTTCTATATGCATATTGTAAGTGTGTGTGTGTGTTTGTACGTATTTGGCAGCTCTTTCCATAACTCTCCTGTGTGTTTGTTCCACAGGAAATTAGTTTTGTGCAAACGGGTGTTTATGATGAACCTGATTTGGCCTCTTTGTTTGCTTTGACAGGCATGCAAGTGCAACTGCTGTACATGCATGCATATATGTTATGGTCTGTGCATGCATGTGTTACTGCATGTGTGTCACATAACACAGCAGACTCAGAGGGGTTTTATATGGTCGGCCCTATTGCTGGTAGAAATCCCTGAGTGAGCTAGAGAAGCAGAGCAAGAGAGCAACAGAGCGTCAGTGTGTGTGTGCATATGTATGTATGTGTGGGTGGACTTGTGTGTGTGTGTGTGTGTGTGTGTGTGTGTGTGTGTGTGTGTGTGTACATTCTGCAAAAAGAAGCAGAGCGACAGTTTGTTTGAAGCCTGCCACTGAGACTAGCATCAAACACCACCTCAACTCTTTGCCCTTCAGCCTGTAATCACACACAGTTGCACATCGCTGAAACGTCTCAGGCTCTATCTTCCTTTCTGATGCACTCAGAAACACACACTTCTCTCCTGATCTTCTTTTCATATTAGTATTTTAAAAAAAGGCAAAGAGACCAACAGAAAAAAATCAAACAATGAAGCTGCAGGTATTTTCCCCCCTTCTTCCATTCCAGGCATTTACAGTATCTGCCTTGTCCATCTGTTAGACAAACAAGAGCATGTACAAACACAGGTTGTCTTGTCAATCAGACGGCACATCAGTTTGTTAAGACATCTGAACTCCTCTGAGGTTATCGTTTGTCAGGTCTGGGAAAAGATGTAAGTGGAAAAAAACCAAGTGGAATAAGACCAAAGAATAACTACAATTAAAGGAACAGTATGTGGGATTTAGTGGCATTTAGTGGTAAGGATTGCAGATTGCAACCGGCTGAAATGTCTCCCAAGCGTAAACTCCCAGTTAGGATATCTTTAGTGTTTATTGTTCAGGAGGTTTTAATCAGGAGCTGAATTATCTGCAAGGATCTCCTCTTCGCCAAAACAAACAGAGAAGATGATTAAAACCAGTAAAAACACTGAATAACAGTTTAATGTTAAAATTCAGTGTTTCTTCAATGCTGTTTGGCTCATTGCAGACGGACTGCTCGCCCAGCACCTGCTAATGTGTGCTTACCTTTTTTCGTGATAACTTAGGATTCAGACACTCAGGAAGTTCCTACCAGAAGCTGAATTATCCACGGAGGTCTCTTCTGCTCCAAAACAAACAGACCAAGTGATTTAAACCAGTTAAAAAAAACTAAATAAAGCAGTTTCACATTGAAAAGTCAGTGGTCATTTCTGAGAGGCTGCTAAATATGGTGGTCGACGTGAAAATGTTAATGGAATCACCAGTGTTTGGTTTGTTCGTTCTAAGCTACTGTAGAAACATGGTGGACTCCGTGTATAAGGACCCGCTCCCTATGTAAATATAAACAGCTCATTATTAATTGACAAAAACACAACGATTCTTATTTTCAGTTGACTATATACTAAAGAAAACATATGTTGTTCCATTTCTGCCAGTATATCCCCCTAAATCCTACATACTGAACCTTTGAGTAAAAATGTTATTTTATTTTTTTATTTTTTATAACTGCTTGACTAAAACACTCCTTAATTAAAGAAAAACGAGTGATAACAGATGTATACATATTTAGATGATTGCTAATGCTGGTTAAGGTGTGTCTTCAGTGAAGCTGAAACTTGTAGGCCCCGTGTGCACATGACCTAGATTACTGGATGCCACACATCTCCAATAGGAAGTTGAAAGTAAGAAAGACTGTCTTTGGTTAAAAATATGTCAGGGAAATTCCTTTGTGACTCACACTAAGTTGGTGCTGGCTTGTTCTGAATCTGGGTTGGTGTCGGGTTTGGTGAAGTCCACCACCCTCTGGTCTCTTCCTCCCCCTGTCTGTCTGGATGGATGGACGGATGGGAGGGATGGAGAGTGGGTGTGGGGAGACAGGTTTTAACCACCACCCTTTGTAGTGAGATACAGTCTGGGTGATGACACTGAGTCATCCTTGCTTTCTAAGCTCTCCTCTTTCTTATTAGTATTCTGCATCATGGCTCCTGTTCTCACCACACCCTGCCAGTGTTACGCACACTGTACAGTGTGCTGTAGGTCTACACACAGTCCCCCACAGGCCTTTTTTCTCTAAATCTGGGTCAGGACCCAATTGAGAGTTAAGGGAAGATTAAAATGTGCCTCAAATATTCAGAGAAAATTGGCATGTAAATCTATTGCCTCTGCCTTTTAACTGAGACCTAAAGCCTTCCTGTTCCCCTATACGTAAGGATGAAATCACTGTAGCCTAAAGATATGTCATTTTTCATGCCAAGGGAGAGAGTTGCATCATTTGTACGGTACAGTACTCCAAATGATGCAACTCATGCTGCAGATAAGCAAACACAATAGTCTGAAAAATCTGTCTGGGTTCACAAGGAAAAATCTGTTGAAAATATGTACAGTTCATCAACCACAAAGTCTCTCTAAATGATTGCCAGCTTTACTCAAACAGTACTGTGCTGCCTTTATACTGTTTATAGATCTGTACTCCAGCGGCACTAACTTTAGGCCTTTTCCACAACATTCTGTTTATTCATTCAGTTCATAGAAACATAGAAACTGTGTTTTTCTTAGCAATGCTAGCGGTTTGGCTTTTGGGCACAGCAGCGTTGGTGCATCAGTCGCTCTGCCTATTGGTCGGTCCACCACTGTGGCCCCGAACTGAAATATCTCAACAAGTACTACATGAATTGTCATGAACTTCTGTACAGACATTCATGATTCTGGGCTCATGCATTCTAAATACCTGAAGTGGACACAGTCTTAACAACACATTAGCTTGTGGTGGGCCGCAAATGTGTTCACAGGATGTGCTGGCAACACAAAAACAATGCCAATGCAAAGCCAAAGAGGATTTTTGCTGTGGTAGACACTCAAATTAAGTATAAAGAGCAAGAATGTTGACGTGTGGTGGACAGGGTGGTTGTGGATAGGTCAAACAAACATGGACTTTCAACCAGGAGACTGCTCTTCACATTTTGTGTAAAACCAAGAGTCAACGAAGTTACCTAACTTTGGGGAATTTACGTAACTACACAAAGTGCTTCGCAGGGTTCCCACAGTCATGAAAAAAGAAGTTGTGGAAATTCACAGTCACATTTTCCAGGCCTGAAAAAGTCATGGAATTTCTAAGAATCACTGAAAGTTTTGGGAAAGTAATGGAATTTTGTTGTGTGTAAAGAAATTGTTACAGTAATCTTTCCTGGATAACCTTCAATGCAATTAATTAATTAATTTATTTTTCTACTTTTTAATTTATTTAACAGGGACAGTCCACAGCACCATAGTTAGCTGGGCAGGGAACAGAGAATTATTTCTTTGCTAAAAGACACTATTGTATAAAAAAACACAATCACAAATTAGAACATATTCATGACACAACGGCTTCAGCAATAACAACAGCAAGATAACACAACAACAAATCATTGCGACAATAAAAGTAGCAACAATACAACAACAACACTAAGACACCATGACAACAATAAAACTACAACATTAAGATATAACAAGATTTCACAGTGTGAAAAATAATGAAAGTCAATGTGTGACAACATTTTGATTCTGATCAAGACCGTTTCTTCATTTTCTGTGTTCCACTCTCCTTCGATGTATGCTTGCTAGCTGAAATTATGTTTGAATAGAGTTTGAATCTGATATTTATAAGAAACGTCGGGTGAGTGGCGCATTTTTTTTTTTTTTAAATTATGGGTCCTTGAGAAGTCATGGAAAAGTTTAGAAATTTTGTCCATGAAAGTATTTGGGAACCCTGACTTTATGTAGGTACTTTACATGACTATGCACAGTATGTAAGGTTACGTAACTGTAAATTACTAGTAAAATAACTACTCATCTGTGGTTATTTTACTTGAAACCACAATCTTTTTTTCCGTAACCTAACCAAGTTTTTTTTTTTTTTTGTCTAAACACTAACAACTTTCTTTCCCTAAACCTAACCAAACTGCAACCATTTCACAACCAAAGTGGGACCATTCATAAAAGACTTTGCATTGGCATTGATTTCATGTTGCCAGCAGATAATTTTACTTTTTGTTATTCTGTGAGACTGTTGATTTTAATGACTTTGGTGATCACCTGACTTTACTTGTAACATCACCACCAGGTTCACATTTGTGGTTTTGTGTAAATGTTGCCACAACTGTTGGATAGATTGCTCTGAAATTTAGTATAGATGAGTTCTAATAACGTTGGGAATCCCCTGACTTTTCATCTATCATCAGATTGAAATTTAAATTTAAAATTCCCATCAACCTCACCTGTTCTTTATATTTAGGTCCAGTGAGCAAATGTTAGTATGCTAACAGGCTAAACTAAGAAGGTGAACATAGGTAGAAGTCGACTGATTAACCGTTTCGGCATAGTCATTGTTATAAACATATGCTTGTTTTTATAAACTTGTTAACTTTGCCCCCGATATTGGCTGAAAGCTCCAGGGAAAGCAGGTCCTTTCTGCTGTGTGATTGTGTCTATTTTAAGATGTATTTATATGATTTTTTGGATGAACTGCAACAGCAGGCCAGCGCTGTAACAGCAAAAGTCCTGACCAACCGACCAACTGATGAAGTTTCACCATTAGTTGGCCTATTGCCACCACTTCCTGTTTCAAAATAAAAGCCCTCCAACATTTCATACACAGTCCAGCCAAATACTCTTTTTGGGGTGCACATAACATGTGTGGCTGCTGTCTGTGAGGCATCCCCAGTGTCTGTATGTCAGATCCACCCCTCACTCCTCATAAACTCCACCCTCTAAACCAAATCTGGTAACTTCTGGCTGAAAAAAAAAATCCAAGATGGCAACGGCTGAAGTGCTGAACTCAAGGCTTCAAATCGGGAGTCCACAAATCAGTGGGTGACATCACAGTAGACATGTCCATTATTTTATATAGTCTATAGACTGACTATTTAGGTTTCACTTCCTTTATGGTTATCTCAGCTAAGCTCCGTCTCAATAAATTGGGGTCTGGGGACCTAATGTTTATCAATTGAGGGGACCTTGACACAGAAAGTGACCATCGGTCTAGAACATGCTAAACATCAGCATGCTAGCATGCTAAAGTTAGCATTTAGCTCAAAGCACTACTGTGCCTAAGTCTCACAGGGCAGCTCTTGACTCTTCAGCATGACAAAAACTAGTAACATCTGTATAGTATGACATTAGAGTACATACAAACTCCTGTCACCTACATTTCAATCCCATCTTCAGCATTAAACATTTTCCTGTGTAACATCTCCTGTGATTAAATATTTCATTTCTTATAAAGGCCTGCAAAAGCTAAAGGTTAGTTGCCCAGGGCAAAAATCCTCAGGAGATAAAATGTACAGACATGCCATTCATGCCCTTAACTTTATAACCGAGATCATGATTGTAAGACTGTGCATACACTGGGCCATAGCCAATGTAAATATATGTTTGGCTGTGCTGCCAGAGTTCATTGAGCTGAGTGAAATATCTGAAATAACTCTGAGTCACAACTATATTACTAATGCACTGGGAATTTGTCTTGCAGCATATTTAAATGTTCTTTTTTAAATATGAAAATGCAAATCTGCTGTGGGGGAAGCTTGACACTTAACATGTAGATGTAATTGAAATGCTCTTTTATATTTAACACCATAATGTGAAGCATTTGGCTAGTATGAGTAGACGAGTATAGGCCAGAGTTTGACAGGGATTTTTTTTTTTTTTTTTTTTGTATGTATGTTGTCTAGTAGCAAGAGAACATGCAGAGACAGTTACCCTGCATGAATGGATGTTGGCGGCTGAAGCTTGATGTGTTTGAATAATAGTCTAATATCTCACAGGTAGACAGTTTCCCCCAGGAATCACTCCTGCCCCAAAGCCCTCATCCGTGCAGTATCAAAGGCAAATGTGCGGAATAATCTACTGGCTTTTTGACTGGGGACTTGACCCCCAAGCCTGGAGCGAACAATCATGCACAGAATGAAGCTTTTTCAGGCAAATTAGCTCAACTGAACTCTTCGAGAGGCCTCTTACCTTGACTCTATGCCTCATTTCATTTTGCTCGGGGCTGTCTCTCATGGGAACACACTTTTAGTTTAAAACTTAGCAGCAAAAGATAAAATTACCATTACATTCAAAAGTGAAGAGAAACATTTTCACCAACTCACATCTGCCAAGATTCCTGCTTGAGAACGAAGGCGGTTCAGAAACCTTTGAACCATAAAGGAGGTCGAGATACAGACAATCATGAGATCAAAAGGCCATAAAGCTGACAGTGAACTGTCTCTTTATGAACCTATTATCAGAGACTATACATGGCACACACACTGGTGTGTGACTCAAACTCTGTGACCCGCAGAGAGATTCCTCCTATGTAGACTGCTGGTGTGAATACTGGCACAGTGCCTAGAGAAAACATGTTTTATACTGCTGTCATGATAAACAAGTCCAGGCAACATGGTGGAGATCCTGAAAATATCCTTGAAATAGCACATCAGTGAAGAAAGAGCAGGCCTTTACAAGATTCTTTACGTCGAGATTTCCTCATTAATACTTGCTAACTAGTTTTACTTGTTAAACAATAAACCTTTCCATCACTGTCATGGTCTTCTGTCCATTAAACCCAAACTAGATTTTTAGTTCTGCTTTTAACATGACTGCACTACTACTCTCTGACTCCTTCAGTATGTACATTAAGTAGTGGCATAAAGTAACTAAATTAAATACTGTATTTAATTGTAGTTTTGAAGCATTTCACTTAAGTATTTCCATTTCATGGTGCTTTATTTTACTCTTCATTTATGTTTTTTATATTGTTTTTTTATTACACTATGAATTGAGAGCTTCACCAACAAACAACATTAGAATGCAGCTTACAGGCTCATTAGTAATAATAATAATAATAATATATTTTACTTTACTTTTATTTCTCATTAAATAGGGCCTATATTTTCTATTTTTTTATGAGTTTGCGTAAGTATAATTTTGAATGCAGGACTTTTACTTGTAATGGAGTATTTTTTACATTTATTCCAGTAAAAGGTCTGAGTGCTTTATCCATCACTGACATTAACATACTTACATGTTGAAACTAGAACCAAAGTGATTATCAATTTGTTGTCAACTTTTAAATTAATGGCCAACAAATTTGGTTATAGTAATTTTTAAAGAAAGAAATTAAAAATTCTCTGATTCCAGATTCTTAAATGTGAATATTTTCTGGTCTCTTTATTCCTCTATGAAAGTAAACTAAACATCTTTGGATGGGGACAAAGGACGTCATCTTGAACTGAACAATCAACATTTGTCAGCATTTTCTGACATTTTATAGATACTAATCAACAGATTAATTGACAAAAAATAGATCATTGTTTGTTGCAGACTTATATATCTATGTATCATCACACAATCAATTTTGATTAATTGAATATGGCCAAAGGGGAAATAAACTAAAGCTAAAATTTAAAAAAGTTTAGCTGACTAGACCTTTGTTTCTTTGGCAAACTCTGGTGAGTTGCAGTTTTGACTTAAGATTTCTCAACACTGTGAATGTATGAATAATAAAATGAATAAATCACCCATGATCAGAGCAGAGGCCTGCAAAAAGGCCAGCAAGTGACCATGGTGGTGTGTCATGTGGGACAAAAAAGGCAACGGAGGCCTAGTTTGAGGAAGGAAGTCATCGTACTTCAAAATAGATTTGGTTTGCTTGTATGGTTTTGGCCACGGCAATCTGGTTCTGCCTGGAGATTCAGAGGGCGGGGGGAGGCTACTGAAGAAGAGAAGAAGTTTTATTAAGAGGCAGGCTGGCTAGAGTTGATCAGGAGTTTGTGTGTGTGTGTGTCTGTGTGTGTTTTGAATGGGGCTTTTTGTTCCAACGTGACTCACCGTGTTCAAGCCACGGTTGGTGCCTGAAGGGAGAGATGGAGGGAGGGTGAACGGGACAGAAGAAAAAGAGTTGATGTGGTTAAGTCATTAGGAGACTGCATGTTCGGTTGCTATGTCAAGCTTCAGCCTACTTCTCTGATGAATCAATAATCTCAATGCCTGCCTGTGAAAGAGACACACACACAGTAGGCTCTATCTTCTGGTTTGCCTGGCTCCTGATCATTTTAGCTGTTAGCCAACTCCTCCACAGATTGTGTGTGCTAGCATGGCTAAGGGACCCTTCGATACAACATCAGTCAAACCAGATGGTGCATGTGATTGCTCACTACTGCCTATAAATTTGTCAGCAAAATTTTATGGCGTTGACGTTTGTAAAGCCTTTTGTCATGGTTCTAATTACTCAGTGAAAACTTTAATGAATTCTTAGCTGTTTCTTAGAAACCACTGTTTGCCTGTGTTTGTTTTTAAGTTCATGAAGCTTAAACAGATAGAGTCTTAGGGCGCTGTTAGCAATTCTACCCCACTTTGTTTTCCCTTGCATTTGTTTGCTTTTCTTCTTCTTTTTGCAATACCCATATGCCACAATGAAGGCAAAATTCTGGCACACCAGAAAGTCGTACTGACAGGTGTGTCCAATCAGGAACTCTGACTGTAGAGAACACCAACAATCCTTCACACTGTCGATCTCATGTACACACTTGGACTACACTCAGAGAGCTGAAGTGAAACTCAATCTTCCGGGTTCTGTTCCAGAAGTAACAAAACCTCAAAATAAACCCCACTGACATTTGTAACAGCGCTAATAGAGTGGTGCAGGAATGAGTCCTTAAACCCAAAAATGAGTAAGCACTTCAGTACGTCCGGTTCCAGCATCTCAAAGCCAATGGGTCATTGATTAGATGCCTGAAATAATGTCTGTGGTTAACACAAGCTTAAGAGACTTTCATGTTTGGTTCTGCGACATAAAATACGTCAGTAGATACCTCACTTAAAGCTTTTACGTGTCTTAAAGAAGGTGGTTGCTAAATAGTTGGCTAAATGAGCCAACAGAGGCCAAACATGGCTTTACAGTCTTGATGTGGTGGCAACGTTGAATTCATGCGACTGTGGTGTTGTTCGTTTATAGCCTAGCTTTTCCTTCTGGCAATTGCATTTAGCCTTCAAAAATTGTGTTTATTTGTGAAGATTTTCTTGCTGAACACAACATGTCAAAAATTTTATAAATGGAGCTTATTTTCTACAATAATCAAAAATCCAATGGATAAATTTCATTGGCTTTTTGTCAAGGGAACCAGGGCGATGTTAACTGCCGGGATGGCCTACTCAATAACTTAAAATAGCCTTGGAACAGCTTCTCTCGACAGTAGGTTGTGTGGCTCACTTCATATGTTTAGATAAGGATGGTTATTTGAAAAAGAAAAAGTATATTATTGTTTATTGTTTGTTTTCAGCTGCCTTTAAGTCACAGATCATCTGAAACTAAATGTTGCGGCTTGACAGGAGTTCATGAACAAGTTGAAAGGCTGTAATGGGCTCAGACATGTCTGTAATAACTGCAGGACAGGGAGATAAAAGTTTTTAGATAGCAGGGGTTATAGCTAAAAATTTTAAGAAATTTCTTTAAAAGAGGGTCCTCATGAATATTATGTATCTGAACAAAACAAGTTTGCCATGCCTATGAATTTTCATGGGAGGTGCACTTATCATTCTCGACCTTTTATTAAAACCGTAAAGGCTAAATTTTCTAATAGTAAGTGCTGAAGTGGATGCTAATTTCTCTTAAAATACGGAAAGGGAACTCAGGAGCACACTTCATTTTCAGAGTAAAGTAATACTCAACAGCAGATTGCATTGACTCGTAGAAGCCAATGGAATAGAGGCTCACGGGATGTGGTGTCATGACTTCCACTCTCTATATCTGTATGTTAAAATGTTATGAATCAAAATCCCAGCACCTGTTGCTTGCAAACACATGCACACTTCACCAGTTTCTCTGAGGCGCCCCTCCTTTGTTCCCCAGCACTCATTGTCACCCAAGTGTGAAAGAAACCTCCACTTGAGGCCCACCCATGACTGCCTCTCCGGAGCTCTCCAAGAGGTGGTCACGCACTTGTTGTCCTCTCCACCCCTCCGCTCTAGCACCCTTTGCCATGGATGTTTCAAAACCATCTGACCTGGCTGTGCTAACAGGTTGCTATTTTGGGAGAGGGATGGCAAAACCGTCTGCTACTCGCGACGGCCATTAGAAGAAAAAGAGAGGGATCGCAAAGAGGGAGCGGGGCGTCCTCCCGTGTGTGTGCAAACACATCCGTGTGTGTGTGTTGAAGGAGATACACACTTATACCAGTGACCAAGTGTGGTGTTGGGGTCATGTGTCGCTGTAGGCCATAGGGATTGCTGTTGAAACTGGAGATTTCATACTCTTGCAAAACCCAGATAGACACTGAAGTTCATTTTTTGGCAGCTGCTTGTTGTCAGTTCAGCTTTTCACCCACATCATTATCAACATCTTGCTTTTATAAAGGCAAAAATAGGGTGTTTTGCTTACTGCTGATCAAAACCCTGCTCAGTCTGCGTGCTGAGTTGCACGAACTTGCACACGCAGTTTGTACATGTTTGATACTCACAATTTGCCCAGCTTATGGAAATTTTTAAATAAATGTATCCATTCAGCTCCGGGCAGTTGGCAGAAAAAACACCTGCCGCTTTTAACAGAAACAGCCCATAGTGAAATATGTATTCAGGCCCTTCAGGAAAGAGCCTGATCAACAGGTTGGGCAATGGAACATGCCAGCGAGTGAGCGTGGTATCGCTCTCTATTTGCATCTGAAACATCATCTCCCTCCGTGGGACTTGACTAATGCCAGCAAGAAAACGTGTGATGGTCAGATGTGTGAGTCATCATGCTTGACGCTTTTAAGGTAACTTAGCAAGTTGAAACACTAGGCGTGTATACTAAAAGCTTTAGGGTTGCTCTAAAGTGGCCTAATTCTGAGATAAGTTCAAAACTGAACATGAACTTTAAGCGGAACTGAATAGTGTGACATTTTCTGAGAAGCTTTCAAGCCCTTGATTCATGTGCAGTGCTTGAAAAGTAAATGTAAATTCAGTTTATTGGCTTCAAATGGGTCTTATTCCACTCCTGCATTACTTCATCTTACACTTTAACTTTTAGACTCTGCAGCCATGTTCTATTCACTGTGAGCTGCTATAAGACTTTCATCCTACACTAAGGATGAGGACATTTTACATTAAACACTCATGTATACACACATACTCACACACACACACACACACACACACACACACACAGACACACGGGACTGGTCTGTAGAGTGAGTGGGCCAGTTCCTCCTACTATTTCTCTTAATGTGTCCCTTGTGCTGGAGGTGTGGAGCTGCCAGCATTGTTCACTAGCTACTCTGGACACTAACAGCTGTGTGTATTTACCGATGATAAACACACAAGTAACTGCGGACATTTTAGCCTTGTTGTAACCACATTTAGTTTTTGTTAACGGCGGGGTGTTTTGAACATAGGATATGAAGAGCTGTACTCAAAGGTCGTAGGTGTGAGTTCATCTGGCTTTGCTGTTTTATCTGCGTGTGTCTGTTCAGTGTCTGGCAGGAATTGCAGCACAGATAAGGCGTGTCTGCGTGTTTGCAAATCTTAGACTGGTCCCACTGGACTGTGTAAGCAGTTCCTCCGATGTAGCTCCAGGGTGTGGATCGCAGGCTGTGCGACCGGGCCTCTTGATGCAGCTCCTGGGTCAGGCTCATACAGGCATTATGGCTAGGCCTTGAGATGAAGCTGCAGGGTTGGGCTCAGAGGCATTATGAATGGGCCACATGATGCAGCTCTCTGGGTGGGGCACATCACCGGTCTCCCACAGTTAAACCTCTCTTCATGTGTTTGGCAGAACCTCAAGTTTTTTAAAATATTGGATAAGCAGGATAATTAGCAGGTAAAAGATCATATTTCCCTCCTTCCTTTGAATACATTGGATGCTTTTCCACAGTGCATGAGCTCTCATAGGCTTTCATAATAACAAATGAGTGAGGATTGATATTAAACTCAGAGTGACGCATCTCCCTGTCAAAGCGATCCTGCTTGTGTCCATCAGCTTCTATTCAAACTTGGCTTCTTGTGACATTTCCAAGCAGTTTACAATTTGCTTTGTTCAGAGCAGTTAATAATTTGGAATTTTGTGGTTTGCCTAACCGCCTCAGGGACAAAACTCACACAAACACTCACAGATTCTTTAGACGTGAATAACAGTGATATCAACACATACCAGATAAGGTACTGAAAACTGCTGCAATTAAATACCATCTATTTTAAAACATCTTAAAGCTGCAGTATTTCTGTCGTTCCTCTTTCTCTGAGAAAACTGTAAAGCCTTTTTTTGTGTGTGTGTTGCTGACAAACGGCAGCATGTAACATACCATAGAAACTCCAGCTCAGTGACCTAGCTTATCAAACATTTGTGTGAGAGAAAAGTGTATTTTATATGCATGGAATGTCTGACTCATTATTCCTGTGTGTGTGTGTGTGTGTGTGTGTGTGTGTGTGTGCGCGCGTGTGTGTTACATCATCGGACAGGCTGAGCTTAACAAGGTTACTTAGATCATTAGATCATTTACACGTTCATTCTCCCCACTGAGTTCACTCTGAGGACTGTCTCTTTAGCTGTCACTTTGCATAGAGAATAGAGGCCCAACTACTTTTTTTTTCTTGACATAGCAACTGGAGCCTGATAACATGTTTTCTCTGTTCAAGAGCTGAATGAGTTTCCAGGTTCTACCTCAAATAAGCTTGCGTATCTGTGTGTGTATGCGCGTGTGATGTACTGTAAACAATTCCCGAGTCATTCAGTTCAGTGTTTTCCACCATGGCAGATGTTCTGAATGAAATGAAATGAAAATATTTTGTGACTGTTCATTGTAAATAGGAAACTTAACACTGCATGTGACCCACACACGACACAACGAATGAATCATGTCTTACTGTATTTATTAGGAGTACAGGGCAAACACTTCAGAGCAGTTATCATGCACAGTAACTAATGAAACTATACAAGTAAAATTTACACAAATGAGCTCGTCACCTGACCCATCAGGTGTGCTTTTATTTCTGGCAGGTATTTTAAAGATAAGTGTGGCGATATTCTATTGTCAACAAATCCTATGAAAAGAACAAAGCTAAGGATCAATTGATTCTACTGTAAAGTATTGTCTGTGCAGCCAACGCCTGATAGAGTTTATACCTCTGGGAATAAACTCTAGAGCCCCATTGTTGTCCCAAAACTATTAAAAACCCATCAATGAGCTACACTATTGTTCTTAATGACATGTTCTTTCCCATACCCTGAGCATGACCACTGTAGCTGACTTTGAGTCAACTCCACATCTACCAACCTGCTGCCATAAATACTCACAAGAGCACCAACTATGTCACATTATTATAGTGTTATTGAAATTAGTCTCCAAAAGTTTACTGCTGTCTGAGTAATGTGTGCTAACAGCTACAGTGCCCACCTGTTATGAGAAATTATTTTTATTTTATTACATATTTTGTGATCTGTTTTGTCAATAAAATGTCAGAAAATAGTGAAACATGCCCTGTGTAATTTCCCACAGAGCAGGTAGTCTTCAGATGGTTGTTTTATGTGGTCTAAAAATCCGAAGCTATTCAGTTTACTTTAATGTATGACAAAGAAAAGCATCAAATTCTCACATTTAAGAAGCATGAAACAGCAAATGTTTGTTTGCTTAAGTGGTCACTCAATTTATCTGATGATCAAAAAGTTGCCAAATCACTTTCTGCCAGTTGACTAATTGATTAATTGACTTATCATTGCAGCTCTACCGGAGAGGCGGACTAGCACGTTGTAAATTTGGACTTTTCATGGGATTTGTTGTCAATTTAAAAAAAAATATGGAATAACACAAGCTTTATTCTTTAAATACCTACACAATGTGTGTGTACATGTATAGGAGAATTTTAATTTAAGTTCACAGAGACAACACAGTTAATATGATCTTTAAAAGAGTCTTTATTCAACATTTTACACTTAAATTAGTATACAGAGTCCCAGAATAAAAAGTTTCACAAACCTTATTCCACTTGGCTCATTCCTTTAACACTGTACTCCACAGCCAATCATTAAAGGGGAACACCACCTACACTGATAATTCCATTATGTTATATCCATGGCTGAGGAAGGTTCAATCTGTGTTTGTGAACATGAGCTACTCTCTCTCAAAGCCAGAAACCAGAGAAAAAGTCTCAAACTTGTGATATCATAGGGTATAAAGTCTGGAGCTGCACTATAGACATGGAATGGGAATCTGATTTTGTGGAGCCACAGAGTGTTTGTTTTCTTTTTCAAACCCAAATGAGTTTTATTCTACTTTATACCCTATGACATCACAAATTCGAGTTTTAGTACTCTAGATTTTGGATTTGGGAGAAAGTTGTTCATTTTTAATGATATTTTTGGACCATTGGAAGAATATGTATGAATTTTGAAAACTTAACTCCTCAAGGTAGCCTTCAGTTAAAGAGACGGCCATTTATCTTTGTATCTGCTTCTCCTTCTCTCCACAATTAACCACGGTCACATATAGGCCTGTAATTCAGAGCCTTTTCACTTGATTTTCATGCAGCCATCAGCGCTGCACCACACAATCGCTCTTTTTTCATATCTCCACAGTGGATGAACCCAGTGAGCTTGTGTCAGTGAACACTACTCTGATTTAAAGTGGCCCTAAGTGGCCTGTGGCCAGCTGCCTGGGGGCACTGTCTCTCAGTGACGCTACCTTGTGATGTGACAACAGGCTCACACACACAGAGAAACACATAAACACACACACACACACACACACACACACACTGTATGTCCTCAGACATTTCTGCTTAATTTGATTTCACCCTTTTGGTTACACTTTGCCAGCCTTTTTCAGTGATCAACCAAATCAAAGAGGGAACATTCTGAGAGGATGTTCGGACTTAATCTTTTATAACCCTCCTCTCCCCCTCTCTTCTCGCCGGACTCCATTTCACTGATTTTCTAAAAAGATCCCTTTGCCCTGGTTGGGGAGCGATTTGTTTTAATAGCCATTTCAACACCGTCGGAAGTATTTTAACTACCTGCCTATAGGGCCTACCATGCAACATAAAAATATATGGTATTAGCACTATTGGGCTCCAAAACTTTTGCAGAAGATTCAGTAAAAAATATCATCCATACTGGAAAGTTTGTCCTGTCGCTGAAGCTGAGATAGAAGTGTGACTAGCAACGTTGAGCAGAGAAGAAACGATCCCCTTCTGATATGAGACACAAGACTTATTGCACTAACATAGAGATATGATCTCATTATGACAGCTAAATGATACAAACTCATCAGCAAGACACTGACAAGAGATCAGTATATGAGATAAAACTTCTTGTTATATTTGCATTTAGCCCTGCGTGACTGCATAAGCATGTGGAGGCTTTGGGGTAAATGTGTGAAATACAAACCAACCATTGAGAGAATCTCATTGAGAGACTTCAGGCCCTCAAGGTGAAACATTTATAGGACACGATAAAAAAAATTCTAAGGCCTCATTCTTGCAAAACATGCCTTAAAAAGAAGTCTTGCACTTCCTGCCCCTCTGGTTAATGCCGCTCTTCTTGGGCTAAGCAGCTGATTATTGACAACTTGCCGCCAACATTTTATGGCCTTTGAACCACGAGACACGGCATGGCGAACGGGATGGAGACCTCATGACTGTCGACAGATAGGACAGGCGGGGAGGCGCAGTCTCCCCCATCAGCTCTCTCTGTGGGACGCTTTTGTCCGATAAGAGGTCACGCACCACACCCGATTTAAGTCATGTGCTCCTCATTGCATGACGAGCAACACAAGACAACAGGGATGTGTTCGGCTTGTGTATGTGTGTTTGTTCGAGCTAAGGAGAGCAAACGCACCAACATCTGTGGTTGGGTACATTTTGTGCTCATCTTCATCTGAGAAAAATATGTTTTTTGTTTCAGTTTATATCCTTCTTCTCATCTTTCTTCTGTCTGTGTTTGTCATGTGTGTCCAGGCGTGTATTTCTTTGCTGCATAGCCAAAGTATGAAAGCATGTGCTGGGCTGGAAGAGAGGTGCTGTGTCCCTGTGAGTGGGTGCGAAGGGTCTGGGTCAAAGCTTTTTTAGTACTTTAAGACCTTAACTCTGCTCCGGGGGACTCTTACTCCACGCCCACGCCTCGTTCTATTAAACCCTGGACCACATCAACATTCCTGAGATTAATGTAGACACAAGCTCTATAGCTACCCAGACACACACACATGCACACACGCACGCACGCACGCACACACACACACACACACGCACACACACACACACAATATATTACTGCTGTGAGATACATTCGGTCAGCCAGCCAAAAAAATGGTTTGTCAGCTCTCATGTGAGTGCTAAATATGGCTGTGTCCAGATACAGCTCTGTTATAAACTCCAACTATATTCTATAATTGAAGGCGAGTAAGATGTGTCACTTGAACATTTTAAAGATTTCTCTTACCAGTTTTGTTGTCTAAAGGCCCTGATAAAATTCACACGTGAGATAAGATATAATTTATTGTTCCCAAAGGGGAAATTTTGCTTGGGCAATAGTGCTATACACAGCGGCAGTCAACTTAAGACAATACGTAGCCAACAAGACACTACAGTGGTACACCAAAGACAAATAAATCACATAAAACAAAAATAAAAAATAAGATATGTTAAAAATTGCACATTCATTTGCAATAAAAATGTAAATACATTGTCATTATAAACATGAAGAAGGAAATAATAAATAACATGAAAGATAATGCATAAAACTAAATGAAACAGTGACTCCTTGCTTATGAAAGACATAAATAAGGTTTTACCTGGTTTCTTGTTGAGTAGTGTGTTAGAAGTTGGGAGGACAGAAAGGTTAAAGACATTGTTTTTACAACTGCTGGCTCTGAAACATTTACCTGAAGGTCACAGTTTGTATTCTAGACCATTCTCACCCCCATGACATCAAATACCAATGCTTTGTTATACCCCTCAGCTTGTAATAGCGACACCATAGGCACCCTTTAGCGTCCTTATGAGATGCACTGGGCTTTCAAGTAACTCCACTGTAAACCCATCTGTGGCAATACTTAACACTGAGAGCAACTGGCGCAAGAGAAAGTCTGCGTAGGGCGGGAGGTGGATGAGTTAAACAAAATAAGACTTTTATCCAGGAGACTGCAGTTCATGTTCTGTGTGAAACCAAAAGTCAGTGTTGCACACTGATGTCCCTCATGTGGTCGTATTTGCACCACATTAAGTTATAATTACATAACAAATGTACCAATTTTAACCCAAAACATGATCTCTTCTATTCTAAACCTAATCAAGTTGCCTAAACCTAGCCACAACTGTTTTACAACGTTAACCATGTGTAACAAGGCGTTTCAGCTGTGCATCATATAGAGATGCTAAAGGGTTCCCTGTGTGTGGTGATGATTCACTAATGGGCAACAGTGCATCTAAATTTGACAATGTGGCAATAAGAACAGTTTGCATATTCAGACTACAGAATACTGGATCCTTCAGTGTGTACTGTCAGCACAGATCATCCAGTCAGTCATAGATTTTGGGCTGTTTAGCGTCATTGACCCTCCTGGATCCTTGCAAAGTGCAATTTGAGCTTGGACCTTCAATCATGATGTAAAACCTGGCGCTTTCATTACCCACAATGCAACTCAACCAGTGACAGTTTGGTAGGAGATTCAGATGTGTCATGCTAGTGGTGGTTAATGTAGCCTCAAGCTGCTAGCCTCAATGAGATGAGGAGCGGGCTACAAGCTTGGGGCGGTTTCACGGTATTATGGTATAGCAGGATATTTACAAATCCAGACAGTATGGTTTCAAAAATACAGATGTGCCTCTTTTTATTAAACCGATACTGTATTAAGGCGATGTACTGTGGTGCATAGCATGCGCCACCAGAGATCAGTCTCTACTGGTGGGGGTTTCTGGCACAACTTCGCCCACTTCCACACCACAGTTCAAGAGGGGAGACAAATAAAAGGCGTTAAAACTTGAGCAAGACGTGTAGTACTTAGAACAACTTTATTGCAAGACCAACGGGTTTCGGATTGTGGCCTTCAACAGAGTCACCTGTCTGCTGGTGTAAAAGGCAGCTGAGCTGAGAAAGACTGGTCAAAAGCCAGCAATTGCAGAGAGAGGCAATGGGGAACACGGGCAGAGCCAAAATATCTTCACATCCAACTTTTTAAATTAAGGATTTATTTACACCAAACCAGAGCTGGTTATTGTTAGAACAATGGAAAGACTAACCAAGACAGTTTTATTTTGAGAGAGTTTTATTTTGTTTGTGTCAAATTCAAATTAAGTCTGTTTTATGATGAGGTAACTCAATTAAGCTAGTCTTAGTGAAAGAGACAAACTAGAATTCAGAGGATGTACATTTGTATTTCTCTGTTAATAAGGAAAATAGGTGCAAGAGTATTTCCTTTCATGACATTTTAGCTTGTGAAAGGTATGTTAGCAACCTCAGCTCTCGCCCCATCTCCCAGCAGAAACTGCAGAGTTATTTTCACACAAATGTCATCATATACTTAATACCCTGTTGAAATGTCAGGAAGGTTTGAAGCTATGACAAAACAGACACCCCAAGCCTTTCTAACTCCACATCAACATTTTTAAACTTGTAGTTTTCAGTCCCAGCCAACGCTGACTCAAGTGGCATCACTTAAATCAATACATAAGATTTCGAAAGGCTTTTATACATCTCTCTTTCATATATGCAATAGTACTCCCCAACACCTGTAAACAGACTTTGATGTGTAAAATCTATGGCGTTTCTCTTTAACCAAGTGTTTTCAGTTGTCCAAATGTAACCACACCCTAAACACGTGGTTTAACATACATCAGCTGTACTACAGTTTGCACATTTCGGCGAGGTTGAAATAATGAATTGGTCGAAAAATGTCACATCAGAAAAAAAAGTTGAGTCACATTGTTGGTGATGTTCATAGAACCAACAATCGTGCCCTTTGGGAGATTTGTTGGCACATGGTTGGGTGACGTGTGTCTGTGTGGTCATTTCTTCTATGAGCGATGATCATTTCATCGTGCCCTGAGGTAATATAGCATGTACAAAACAATTCATTTTCCTTAGTAAATATGGTTGTCAGGCGCAGACACTGGCTGCATGAATGTAGCCACAGAAAGCTTTTACCTCATGCTTTATGTGAGATCAGAAAAACCACCCTTAATGCCCCATCACTAATTCATTTTTAAAGTTAAATTCATTTGTTAGGGCATGACGCCATGGAATTTTTTCAGCCCATTGGCAGCCATGTAAACATGTAACTGTAGTACAATATAAACATGGAAATCACCATTGTTGAGTTTACTGGATAGACATGCCCAAAAGACTTTTCATCAAGAACAGACAATTCATTGGATTACATTTGAAGGAATTTAGTTTTGCAGTAATAAAAAATAATCTTAAACACAAGCACTAAGCAGGAGCTTGTGGAATTGATTTCCCTTCTTAAACTTAGACTGTTTGTTGCTTCATGTCATCATCTTGAGAAGGGATGAAGGTGATCCTGTCTTGAGCCATGGCTACAAAAAAAGATACATTTAGAAGTACATACTGACACACCTATGCATCTGATCCATCTGCACAGTGATCCCTTCTACACAGTACATATACAGTCGCATATCAATGCTTTACACTCACTTACTTGTGCACAAACACCTTCTGCTAAGCCCTTAATCACAAACATGCTCATTTTCACCCTACATGTTTACCCAGACAAATCAATCCAGCTGATCCAGCAGCTGCCGGACCTCGACCTTAAACTAACCCTGACAGATAGAGCTCCTGCAAGTGGACATGCTCACTTTACTGCGTGTGTGCAAGCATGCAGTGCATTTATTTTGTTTGCATGTACCGTATCTATAAAAGTTGCTATGCATGCAGGGGCCTTCCTAATGCATTAACTGGAACTACACTCACTGTTAGTGGGGTATCATTATGTATGAATATGTGGTCGTTCTTGCATGTGTGTGCATATATTAGCATTTACCCACATGCTTATATACAGTTTTTTTCTGCCTGCGTGTGTGTATTGGTTTATGGTTGTACGCATATGCTCCACTGTGTGTTCCACGTATGCATGCGTACATACTGTACATGTTTAAACTACCCGTATGTGTTTCAGGATTAGCGTGTGTGTCAGGAGCTATGGGCTGTAACTCACTCTGACTGCGAGCCGAGGCCCCTGGCAGGGAAAGCTGTGGGTCTGGCAGGTCTCAGCAGGGCTCTAAAGCAGCTCTGCAGCTCAGCTCGGCTCCGCTGGTGGTTGCGGGCCTGACTCCATGTCACACTGAAGAGGTATTCAAGAGAACTCCTTACTGGGAGGCCTCCAGCGTGAAAACAGGACAATGTCATCATGTCTTATTGTTGGCAGCCATATTAGCTCCACAATAGGTTCGGAGCCACCGAGCTGAAAAGAAGCACGGACATTTATGCCAGCTGATTTGTACAGTGTTTGCCATTTCCCCATGATGAATGGTAGCAAGAGCACTGTTACAGTCGCTACAGGCCTGCCAGGTCTGCCTCGGTGAATAAGCATCAGTGTGGCACCTCTTAACTCCATAACTGGCTCTTTAACAGTTTCCGAGCAGCTATACATCGGATTTCCCAAAAGCGTATGCAGACTATCTGAAGGACTCAAGTGGTTAATTTACAACTTCATGGCTGAAAGGAATACTAGTCAATAAACTTTTGTTCTGTTTGACCAGGAGTTAGATTTAAAAACATCTATTTAATCTCTCTTTAAT
Organism: Epinephelus fuscoguttatus; assembly: GCF_011397635.1. Classification (NCBI taxonomy): domain Eukaryota; kingdom Metazoa; phylum Chordata; class Actinopteri; order Perciformes; family Serranidae; genus Epinephelus; species Epinephelus fuscoguttatus. The sequence continues at coordinate 37,642,122 of NC_064754.1, read as the reverse complement.
GCAGAGATTGACATGTTTAATCTATTTTACCACAGTGTCTAAAAGCAAGGATTAACAGCCAGCCTAACATTGTAAAAGACGCATTCACGGTGCCATGTGATCATTCTGATGGCCCATTATTAAACCCCTAAAAACGTCTCTTTGAACTGAAAGCCCATTTGTCCGACAGCCCAGTATCCCAAAAACAAACGCCCATTGCTCCAAAAACACACTCTTCTTGCAGTTATAAAGATTCACGGCCGGCAATAAGTTGGCCCTGCCACCTAATGCTTCACACTTCTCTTCCCCCAGTTGATTGGAAGCATCTTTTTATACAAATGACTGTTGGAAATGATGTTCAATGACTTCCCAACTGCTCCAAACATCAGACCTCTGATCTGCCAACAGTGAATGGCAACAATGATCACCTTTGCACGTCCATGAAGAAACACTGAATCTTGTTCCTCGTAGGGGATGAAGCTCTCACTACCATTATAATATCATAATAATGCCAACCAAGGAAGAAGAATTGATGAGATCGGAACGTGAGGTCCGACAGTCTAGCCATGACTTTTTTTACTACTATGTTGAAGGCATGACCCGCTGTACACTGCCTCTGATTGGCCTACCCTGATATTCTTATCCTAACCAGTCTCACTCCTCATGCCTAAACCTAACCAATCAAACTAACAAAGGTAACAAGTTCTAGTCAGTCAGAGAAAGATCATGCTTTCCCCTATTAGGAAGGTCCAGTGAAATCATTCTGCATAATAATTAGCCATGCGCTTGTGGTTGGGACCGTGTATTTTTGGAGCAATGGGCCTTTGGAACAACACAAATTTGTTTTTAGGGTAACAGGCTGTCAGACAAATTGGCTTTCTGTCCAGAGGGACATTTTTCTGACTATTGGGGTTGGGGAAAAATGAGCCATCGAAACAATGGTCAGTCCCCCTGCACACATTGTATTCTGTGCATTTCACACACATTGGAAAAACAGCAAGGAAATGTAGTGTAACGAGCAGTTGGCTTAAGCACTGGAGCTATTTACTAACCAACAACCAGTGGGACCAGTGACTGTGCAGCATGTGGCACCACTGAGATGAAACCAACATCAGTTTTCAAGCCAATCGAGGGTGATTCCCACAATGTTTGAGTATTTCTTAAAAATACAGCTCATCACTTTCCAATTTTTTTTGCCCTGACTTTACCATATAATATAAGTACCTGAATTTTTAAGTCCTGTGTAAGTACTGCAGTAACAGCTGTGCCTGTTTTTTACGCTATGAAGTAGGACTGAATAGGCTTATTGTAACAACTCATAACTCATCTGGCTGCCACTGGACCTGCACATGAATCATATGGCTGTTCCTTACACCCGCCTTCAATTTTCTTGATTCCTCATGGGAGAAAAGCAATAGTTTAAAAAAATCCACTGTTGTATTCTCAACAAAAGTTTAAAGTGATATTTTTAGATTGTTACTACATTTTCAAATTCATTCTTCCCATTCATTTACAACTAATACGATCTTAATCTGAAGATGCTGCTTGTGAAACACAACACAAAGCTGCTGCCTCTGTGGATGGCTCAGGCGGCACATGCCAGGCACGGCATATGGAGAGAAAGAAAGAAAGACAGGAAGGAATGACTGAAATAAACACATGGATATAAAGTGGGTGAGGAGATAAAACTGCATGGAGAAGGAGAAAAGACAAAGTGATGGTAGTGGGATGAGATGAAGGAGAAACAGGGTGCAGAGGAGGGGTAGTGAGTGCAGAGCGATGGTGAAGGAGAGAGGTTATGGCTTGGTCTCTGACCCAGATTTTAAATATGGTCTCTGACAACCTGATCTGACCATGCCACTGTGTGGTCTTCCTTTTCTTTCCATTCGTTACGGATGCATGACGACCACACGCCTCCTCCTGTCGGCACTCCATGCAGTTGCTCGACGAGTCAGAGCACGTTCACTTAATGCAACATTAAAATGATGACAAGCTCGAGGTCAAAGCATCGCGAGGTTCTCTTACGGGGTTTTCAAAAAAACCCAGATTGCTCCTTTCAGCGTGTGCATGTGCTCATCAAACATGGATTACACCTCAGGCTTAGAGAGAGTGCTAGAAAATGTAGGTTCATGTAATTATATTATACAGTGTGTCACTGCTTTGCTCTTATTCAAGTGTTATGAATAAAAACATTTTTATAGAGGCCGAAAAATTCTGTGATTCAAAGAAGTAGGCAGAAATTTCCTCTATGTAAGAGAACACTGGGTGCAAGCTCAAGTCTTTGGCAGAGGTTGTTGGCATTCGTCTTTTGCTTTTGCTGGTTTGCTGGCAATGCAGACGCCTGTTTGGTTATTTTACGGCCAAGCAGGAGCTACAACTAAGCCAATTCCTTTAGAAGAAGAAATCAAGATTTTGGGTGTTTGGCAGGGTTAATGGTATTATTTTTTAAATAGCTGGTATTGGTAAAGCATAATAAAATCCTATCAAAGAGCCACCGTATCACAATAGTCTGTTGTAAAGCTGCAGTTATTAATACAATTCACCAACTCAAAAAGAGGATGGGCATGTCTTTACACTGGGAAGTATTCTCATCTTTTTAGCATGGCAAAGTGTCGGTGTATGTTTCTTGAATATATAACCCGCCTGCCTGGATAAACATGAGCACACACACACACATACACACACACGCACACACACTGTGTATTGAGATCGTTGGGAGTTAGGTGACAGATGCTGAGAATGCTTGGACCTAAATTAAGCTCACTGCTTCATCAAAAACATCCTGCCTTCCTGCTTGGACCGAGCTCACATTGACTTCTCTCATTTCTCGTGCAGGTAAACTAGTGGGAACACACACACACATACACACACACACACACACACACACACACATTTTGTTACAGCTTCTTGGAAAAAGACAAGTTGTCTTATTTTCACAGTTTATTTGACTAAAAGAATAAAACATACTGGTTATTATAAATACTACCTTGCACTGTGACTCTGTTGCAATAATTGTCAATTTTAAACAATGTAAGTTATTGTCTAGTAAATAACAGCATTGCTTTAACCACTCCTTTTTTCTTATATTGCGAAATATACTTCAGGAAGGAACTGCACTGCGTGGGTAAATTCCTAAAACAATGTGTGCTGTATGTATTCCATACTATAAATTACATGGGGCTTATGCTCCTCATGCATCGACACGCACACATTCATGCACACAGGTAACAATGTGAAAGCAGAAAGATGTTGAGCACAGCAAATTACATGTTCTCAAGTTCATATAATTATATGAATCAATTGTTTTTAATGACGCTGCAAGTCTGTAGTTAGATGTTACAGAAAAAAGGGTTTTATAGAAAAAGCTCATAGAACACTGTTTCAATTAAACTTCATCAACACTGAAAAATTAGACCGGCTAAAACCTTCAAAAAACTTCTTTCTTGTAAATGAATCAAGGCATCAACTGTCACCATGAGCGCTCATTTTGACGCACATTTTGATGTGGCAGGTACACGTGTTGGTACAGTAAGTTCTAAGCGTGACCTTTTACTTTAAATGCAGCATTGTTCCACTGTGTTGCTACTTTTACCTAAAGGTACAAGTTTGAGTACTTCTTTCCATACGCTCACTGGAAAAGAGAACTTATTTACCCGCATGTACAATCGCAGTATGACCCATATACAGTAACAGAGAGCAAAAAAAAAAAAAAAGAATTGGGTGGGAGCGGAGGAGGAGGAGCAGAGCTCTGCACCACTCTGCTCCAGCTCCACTTCCACTGGTGACCCCATGGCTGTAAATCTGAAAGTAGAAGACCATTCCTTACTTCTTGCTTTTTTTTCTCTCCCACTTCTCCCTTTAACTTTCCGGCACTGCACATAACACTGACAAGCAGTGACTGTCAGTGTTTAATATGGACTCATTATATCCTTTTGGCAAGTCATGGTTAGATGTTAATCTGTTTGACAAGTGAGTTCAGGAGGTGAAATCTCAATGTCTGCTTGCAGATGTTTTAGACTTTTTTCATCGAGAGTATGAAATTAAACAGATACGATCTGACTGACACAACAACTGTGACCGTTCGTCTCTTCGAGTTAACAGACAACTTAATTAAGCAGTCCCGCAGCCTTGACATTCGGATCAGTAAGCAGAGCTACACTGCTAAAACAAGAATTAAGCCGTTTTTACTCTTGCTCATTAAGCATGCATGTCTTCTTATTTACACCCACTCCAAAGCTTTCTGTGTGACAGTTGCCAGCAAAAAAAAAATAAATAAATAAAAAAAAATTAAAAGGAGAGGTGAGAATAGAGAAGGAGCTCGCTAATACAGTCAACTTCCAGGAAAACGAGACTGCGACCGCTTAATTATCTCCGTGCATGCTGAACAACACATCCCACTGAGCCTGAGCCATGCAGATCACACAAAGAAAAAAAAGACAGTTAACGTGGTGGTTACCAGCTCAAGTAAAATTTGGTTGAGGCCTGCCAGAGTTTTTCATACAGTCCCCACTTGCTTTGACAACCAAGAGTGGATCAGGTTGACGTTGAAACGACGCCCAAAATGACACTAAAGACATTAGTATCTGCAGCAGTGTAACAGCGCCTTGCCAAAGTCCACCCAAATAAGTCCTTGTAATGTAACATAGTCAGGATAAAATACTGTTGGCTTCCAGATTTGCAGCCAATATACAAATGTGATGTTTGCCTGCCTAATTGCCTGCAACTTGAGCTTGAACTGAGAGGGGGAAACTGTTATAAAAGTTCCAAAACTTTAATGAGTTGCTGTTTTGGTTAAGAATTGTTTTGGGGCATGGTGCACAACCTGTCGAAATGAAGTATATCAGTGCAGTCCCAGGACACTGGAGTCACAGGCCTGTCTCTGTTGGGTTGGTATTATTGGATTGAGTATTATTATGTTCTATTGAGCCATAGATCCATGTCCAGCAATCTATCATTATTTATTCTGACATTTACGATCTTAGATCATGGCTCCAGCTTTGAGAGGCAGCATGAACACTGGGAATGTAGATGCTGCTCTTCTTGTAAAAGCTCCTATTGTGCTAACAAAGATCGTGCCCAAAGCTACATCGCTAATCTTCCTATATGCTAATTGCTGACAGCCACGAGTTGAACACCACCAGGCTGACGGCAACACCTCAGCAGGGGAGTGAAAGCAACACTTGGAAAAATTCAGTTTTTGAAATCAATCATCAGATTGCATGCTCTCCTCGGCACTTGTTTTGTTTGGTCCCACCAAGATCTTGCAGAGATTGTGGTGTGATTTTTGCAGCCAGGAATGAGTAACTCTGTGGCTACTATCACGAGAAACAGTGATGCGTTTTCTGACCTTTTCTTGAGTTATTTTGCAATAAATTGAGATAATGTTTAAAAATGGCAAAAAAGGTTTAAAAGAGAGCAGAAAGGAACTCACTGGTAATAAATATGTACTAAGTTCCAATAAAAGTATCTTTAGACCTTACAGCTGGTGCCTCATACGTGTATGCTGGAATAAGATAACAACAAACACAGGGATCCTGCAGATCCTTAAAAAGTCTTAAAAGGCATTGAATTAGTTTATCTAAAATAAGGCCTTTACTGGTATGAAAATGTCTTAAATTTATCTTTCAAAAGTCCCAAAATTGCTCAGGCATGGGAAGTTTTTTTCGGATGTTGCAATGAATAAATTTGAAACAATTAAATTAAAAAAAAAAAAAAAAAATTAACAAACGCCTCTCACATTTAAGTGACACAGATTAGGGTAGTAAAACCAAAAGCACAATTTATTTTTCCATCCAGCATGTTCAGAGCAGAGGCTAGCTTTCACTGTACCCTGGACAACATGGGGCATTTAACCAAGATCTCATGGCATGGCTGAACAGATATTACAAATGCATACAAGGCTTGGTGTGTTTTGTGCAAAAACTTTTTCAAACTCTGCAAGATGGGAATCGAGCCAGTGGAATCCCACATGCAGAGTGGAAAACACAAAATCACCAACAAAGGCGAGATGTTGCCCAAAAAAGTCATGTTTTGTGATACAAAAATATTGGCAACTGGCCCTAATCCTAAGTAACTGATGTCAGTTCATGCTTTTATTATTAGTATTATTTCTTTGGGAAAAAATTTAACTCTGAGTGCCATTAAAAAAAGTCCTATAAGGTCTTAAATCTAACTTGACTTAAGCTGTAGGAGTCCTGATACAGTATTAGCCCAATACTGGCCAAAACCAACAATGTAGGACATTACAGAGATGAGCTTCAGGCATGACAATAACTGGTTTTATTCCATGTCGTGTGTCATAGTGGAAGACAACTGACACAGCATCTTGGAAAACTCACAGCTCCCCAAAAACTAGAATTGGGCATCCAAATTGCTTCTCTCCTATTTTGACAGCTTCTATGACATGCTCTATGATGGCAACTATATATAAGATGAAGTGCATCCAGTACCAAAATTAAATCAGATATAATCCTCCCCGCACGCCAAGTGCAACTCCCAACAAGCTGCATTCATCAAGTGGTTAGTTTCAGGTATAAGATTACAAATGGCTTGCTTGGATTTCAGCTTGTTGAGGTTGATGTGCAGTCTGAACGGAAGCACTGCTCAAGAAGCCAACATCAGGGGACTGCAAATCCTCCAGGCATTAACTGTTTTAAAATTAAGTTTGTTCAGTTCGAGTTTTGATTTTATTTGACCTGAGCCTGTGGTGGTGGCTCTGAATTAGATTATTTTATGTGAGGATATGCAGTCACTGTTAAAATCTGCAAGCACCCGTCAGACAAAACTGCAAACTCACACAAATAATGTGAGGAATGGTTAAATTTGTGTTAATTATTCCTGGAGGGACAGTTGATTGTATGAAGGGTGCTTATTCAAGCTCTTGACATTTTACATAATGAGACAAAGTCACTCAGGCTCTTTAATAGCTTTTTTAGATGCAGACTTTGTTAGCTTTGCACGCTGTATTAGAGCAGGTTAATATGGATGGGTGCAGAGGGGAGGATGGCGGGGTGGGGGGACTGACAAAGCCGAGCTGAGTTTGTCCTCCAAACTCCATCACCCTCTGACCCCTGTCCTCCCATACAGCCTTGGGAAAAAGGGAGTGTTTATTCTTTTATGTACATGTTCCTTTATAACAAGTTGATTTATGAAATGACTGTAGCTGTTGCTAAGGCTCCTCTGGCAGGATAAGGACTCTGTGCTTGTTGCATTAATGTTAGCCTCTATCTCTTCATTTGATGTTGCCTTGAGACGTCTTTATCCTCCCCTTGCTTAATAAAGCCGGAGGCTGTTTTACAATTAAGCACACAGGGAGTTTGAAATGTCACCAGACGTGAGCAAACTGAGAGAATCAGGGATCAGACTGTGATGCAGGTGGTCAGAATCTGAACAGACAAGCATTAGTGTTGTAGTTCAACTTACAGGCCTCAGTGTGCTTGAAACAAAGTTGAACAGTGTTAATTAGTGAGCTTTAGAGGTGCTAGTAGGTGGATTTGGTTACCTCAGGGTGGAGCGAGGCTCACTGTTTCCCCTTGTTTCCAGTCTTTATGCTAAGCTAAGCTAACAGGCTGCTTACAGTAACCTTATAGTTACCATATCTAGATGTGACAGTGGTATGGCTCTTTTCAGCTAACATTTGGCAAAAAAACTAAGAAGTGTATCTCCAAAAATGTTATGTTAAAGGGACAGTTCACCCAGAAATCAAAAATACAGATTTTCCCTCTCACCTGCAGTGCTATTTATCAGTCTAGATTGTTTTGGTGTGAGCTGCAGAATGTTGGAGATGTCAGCCGTAGAGATGTCTTCCCTCTTTGGAATATAATGGAGCTAGATGGCACTCGGCTTGTGGTGCTTAAAGCGCCAAAAAAATAGATTTGAAAAACCAAACAGCGATGTCTCTCTCCAGAAATCATGACCCAGCACCACCAGGCTCGCTAATGTCACAACTCAGATGGGAAGGACGCCATCAGTGCTTCTACATTTCGCACTGTTACAAGCATGAGCTTCTGGTCCATGAGTAGATGCACACTTCCTTCTGCGTGGTGATACGGTTGGCAGGTGTTGTTCTGTAGAAAGAAAATAGTTCCTACATGAAATTGTTCACAACACAGTCTGTGGATTATCTTGAGTAACTGTGTCATGATTTCTGGAAAGAATCATTGCTGTTGAGTTTTTAAAATGTATTTTTTGATGCTTTGAGCATCACAAGCTGAGTGCCATTCAGTTCCACTATATACAAGAGAAGGCAGACATCTCTACGGCCGATATCTCCAACACTTGGCAACTCACACCAAAACAATCTAGTTTGATAAACAGCACTAAAGGTAAGATGTAAAATATGTGTTTTTGATTTTGGGCTGAACTGTCCCTTTAAGAATGAACAAAGTGTACTACAGAAAGCCATTTATGAGAAAAGTAGTCTGTGTCGAATGTGGTGACAAAAAAAGGGGAATCCGACATAAAAAAAAACTGTCTGTACACACTGTTCCTGCATGTAGCCATACTGTATGTTGTACATATTGTTTACATTCACACATCCACTCTGCCCAAAATAACCTGTCCTGTATACCGAGGAGATGAGTCAAGATGAAAACAGCCAAGTATAACAAGAAAACACAAGAGGCATAAAGGAAGAAAAATAAAACACTGTCAACCCAAATCAGAGAGTCATTAAAGTGTATCTGAATATTTGGGATGCAGATGTAAAAGATATTTCCAAAACTGTTGGTTTTGGAGTCAGGCGGGCGCTTCGCCACTGTTCTTATGCCCAAGGAATGAGAGGGAAGTTCCAAGAAGGCACATTACAGTGCTTAAGGTCGCCGCGGGCCTGCCTGTCACATTGTGGCTCCCATCACTCTGTTGCAAATATTAAACAGCTCTTCATTCAACACTTAACAAGGCATACTCCAAACACACACAGACACACACACAGAGACATCTTATTCATGTCCACATCAGCTGTAAAGGTTACAGTTAGAAAAGCAATGCAGATGCTGATACTTCACAGACCAAGCTGCACATGTGCTCTGCAGATCAACAATACTTGCATACATCACTATAGAGAATCAAGGGTATAAAAACACATGCACACTCACACACAATCTCCCTTTCTTCTGTAAACCAACTATGGCAGGATCACGCTGTCCCGTGACTGATGATTTTGCCAACATGAGACCGAAAAAAAAAAAAAAAAAAGCTCCAATTGATGTTTTCCAAGCGGCTTGAATAACTTCCATTGACAGCTTTCGATAGAAGCGGAAAACCTCTTTTCTGTAATGGAAGAAGGTTTTTCGGGAAGATGGGTTTTCCTTTTTTGTAATATCCTCAGAGCCAAGCTTGGCACAGAAGCCCTTTGGACGGGAGGATGTTGGCTCGGGCCAGACAATGGGACTTCAAGTGAGCCACAGCGAATAGAAGAAAAGATCAGAGCAACCATGAGGCTCTGTCGTGCCCCTGATTAGCTGAAAATGTTTACTTCATCCCCTCGTTAGCTACAAATGCTTACCTCCACTGCTGCCTCTTTGTATTTTAAAGAAACACCACACTGAAATACGCCTACCACAGTTAGCTCACAAAGGTTGTGAAGGAGGTGGGCACGGTGGAAGTAAAATGGCCACCTTTCTGTTATAACAACTGAGGAGGTTGAACAGGTAAGATACTTGCCGCCGCAGGTTTGTTTGGCAAGTTTTGGCAGTGGAGCCACTTCTTAGGCAAATGATCATAATGCCAAAACAAACACCCGCGTTTCCTCACCCTTTATACACATATATACACACACGTGAACACACACATCTCACTCGCTGACTCCACACAATGGCATGACTGTATCTGCACCATCAAACAGACATCTGCCAATCGCCCTGCGGAGCTCATTGTTACTCAATACCAGGGCCCACAAATGCTGAGCCGAGTTCAGCCTCCAACAAATTTTGCAATGCAAAGAGAAAGTGCCGATGAGGTCTGCCAACATGCATCGTTGACCCCAAATAGCCAGAAAACAACTGGAAACCGACGTGTCCCTGTCTGTGGTTTGCAGGGGGATAGAGGAGAAGAGAGGAGGAATGACTTCAAAATATTCCGGCTGAGCTCGAGCTCAGGCAGCAGAGCACCTCTCAACTATTTCTCTTCATACTATAGCAAATAGTTTCACACAATACAAACATCAACACTCCGCTTATGTACATATATGCAAACATAATCACAAAGACAAACAGTTGAAGATGAGGCCCAGCTGCTGACTGAAGGCAGGCCGACGCAGAAAAGTTCAATACCTGCGAGCAGTTTGACATTCCATATGAAAAGCAAACAGTGAGTGAAGGAGAGGTCGAGAGGTAGAGAGCTAATGTGTCTGACTGTGTGTGTTTGTGTGAGTGTGTCACTGAGTATATATTTGTGTGTACACAGCACTGACCCCTGGGTCAAAAGATCTTATTTCGATATATGTGCAAGAGACAGAGACACACCTTCTACAACTAGAGTCGAAGCCTGGGAGTCATGTATGGTGTTTATTTTGACCTTTCAGTCTACCTACTGCTGAAACTTACTGCACTGCGCAGCACAACCTTATTATTTTATCTGTTTACAATTGCAGCATACTGCGGCCAGACCTTTTCAAAAGGATCAGCTGGATTTTGTTTCCTCCGGAGTTTATTTATTGATGCTGGAATCCTTAAATGGATCTCACATTAAATTAAATTTGCCCCCCTAAAGTTCTTAGTAACCACTGGCTGGTTTCAAGCTTACTACTAAACTGGGTTGCACCATTAAAAATTAAGAAATATCTTAGCAAATAAAGACTTTAGTGATGTGTAAATTGGTTGATAGGAAACATCCGATCAAAATCAATCAATGTCGTGATGTCAATCACAAACTGGAGCATAACTTCCAAAAAAATAAAAGAGCCAAAGGATATATTACACTTAACTGCCAGTCTTTGTGAACATAGGTCCAATTTGCTTTATTTATATATGCAAACATGGAAAGATACATGCGGTTAGCAGTGTTCATGCAGATTAAAATAGGTCGGAAATATCTGATTATGCTAACCTAGCTGAAGGTATTTGGTCATTTATGGCATGTCTACACAGCCACCATTTATAGTCGTCTGTCTCAGGTAACAGATGGGCTTCTGTTTTAATCAAAACAATGGCACACAGTACTTGCGCTGCATGTCAGTTCACATTTTATTCAACACGATATGCATATTTTCATGCTACAAGTGTATTTACATCTGTTTTACACACACAACTTTTGAGTCATTGCGTGTTGGGCTTTGAGCGCTGCGAAATGCAGTTGTCCTACACTCAATACTGTGCCTGAACGCATTCTGTGTAGACAAAGACAGTCTAGACTTATACATTTCTAGAATCCGTTACTTAAAAAGATTAATTCAAAGGGTTCATTCACTGAATTGCTCAGTGCTTGACTGGAGCTCAGACTGTATAGTGCCACTGACTGAACTAAAATATGGCCAAATGTTGAGTTCAGTGTGCTAGCTAGGCACCCTATTACCCTATTATGTACAGCACGTATATTTTTGTGCCACAAAATTATTAAATAAAATATTTGGTACCTTCTACTTCGACAATGTTAGACATGAGAAAGTGGAGATGGAGAGGAGCAGGCTTGAAGAATGTTCAGTGAATTTGAACGAAACACTCATGAACAACAACGCTACTACTCTGCTAACACGTTGCTTCTGTTAAGCAGGCTGTCTATACACAGTTCAAGTCTAACATTACAGTCCGTTCTCATTCCCCAGGGCTTTAAATAACATTTTGTCACACCCCTCGGCGTGTGATATCGATGCTGAAGGCACCCTTTAGCATGCTTATGACACGCACCAGGCTTTCAACCAACTCCGATGTAAACCCATACTTGATGCTGACAGCAACTGACGCAATGTAAAGAGCAAGAAAGTCCACATAGGGCGTGAAAAACGGACTTTCACCCAGGAGATCACAGTTTGTGTCCCTCCTAAAACCATAAGTCAGTGCTGTCAAACAAAAAATGTTCCGTATGGTCAACACATACTGACGTTTCATAAAAAAATAACCCAAAATTTGATCTTTATATGAGGTTTTACAATGTGTTTCAATTGTGAGTCATATTGGACACTAAAGGGTGCCCTGTGTGTCGCTTTAAGATGCTGAGGGGTGTGACAAAACATCGCTATTTCACAATCTGGGTGAGAACAGGTTAAACATTACTGGCACAACATATTCTAATCTGACGCACATTGTGTTCATTTTTAAGACATTACATATTTAAATTTTCCCAGGGTTTTTCATCATTTTTAAACAGCATATTATCAAGTGCCTGGACCATGTTCAGTCTGAACTGGCAATATATTAGCAGGCTAACGTTAACAATGTTAATTCAGCAGTTACACCTGGCAGTCATTGGGTGTAAATACAGTATTTATTCACAACTACTCGCTGTGTAAGACCTAGTTTGTGTGGTGCAACCTTGTGTCATTTGGTGATACATAAATCTTCACACAGGAAACACTTAACATTACAAATAGCCTTGTGATTACAAAGAGCTGGTGCAACCAGCCACAGCAGATCCACAAAGGCAGTGGACAGCAACAACAGCGTCACATTCATTTGGCTAAAGGTATTACTAAGACGGGAAAATTACCATCGCAGATACGTGATGGCTGATTACCCTCCTCTATTTGCTCTAGTCATACCAAAGCCCGGTCACAAAAGCTGATTGGCTAAAAGCAGGTCAGAAAGGTTCATTCTCATTTTTTAAAGAGGGGTGCTGCAGAGATCGACACAGGGAAGGTCTGCTCCAGTTTTTCTTGCCCTCTCGCTTTTGTCTGCAGTGTTTGCTCTGGATTTGAGTGGTTCTTCTGGTGTTGGAGTACTGTCAGCCCACACCCTAATGGCAACCTCTGTTAGAGAGAGAGATCTGGGACTGTGCCGCCACTGGTAAGGGGGGGGGGGGCCTAAACTAGTCTCATGGGCGTGCCCCTTTCACCTGTTGAGTCATGCCACCATGGTGTACTCATCGCCATCTTTTTTTGCTGCACATGCAGATATAAAAAAATTGTTGCCTACCAAAAATTTAGCGACAGGTGTACTGGACACATACACTCATATAAATATGACCTGGGTGCGTGTCTTCACTGTTGTACAAACTTTCTGCCAACTCCTTCCCCCTCCACCACTGAGCTATGTGTTAACACTTAATTCACAACCACTCACATTCAAGGACACCTGCAGGTTCAGCTGCTGACTCTCAAGCAGATAAAGAGAAGTCGTGGTGTATGCCGTGGCTGTGGCCCTTTCACCCGTTTAGATTCTCTGCCTTGTCATCACTCAGTGCAACTTTGTCACCCACAGGCTCTCTGTAGTGGCACATTTATCACTGTAAAGATGGATTTACACAGCCATGAAAGAGCTGTTTTGTGAGCCGAGCCACAGAGAAGCGACTGGACTTAAAATGTCATCCTCTGTTCTCCTTGCACTGCAGATACATATTCATAAAGCCATTTTCAGTCCTTTTGAAAAGTTCCTTTGATTACATATTTTGACAGTATTGCCTAATTTGGAGAAAGAGCACAGAGGCCTGCACCAACTTGCTGTAATTTAAAGCCAAATATAAGCAGACAGGGACTGAGGCGAAACTCCTGTTTCAAAATACCTCAGTATTTACACTTGATAATACTTATCTTTCTTGATTAAAACCAGAACCTGAGCCAGGCTGGCCTTCCACACTCAGGTGTTTCTAGAAACTTTAGTAGCTGCTCCACTTGGCCCACAATTTGACATATTCTCTTTCACCCAGAATGACTTATCAGGAGGCCTGTTACAGCCTCTGCTGAAATTCAAATGGCGTCGTCAGAGAATGATGCAGTATTTTCAACATGCACTCGACAGTCACACGGATTGCTGCGCAAAGCCAAGTGACCAAGACTTTTGGGGGAAAAAAGTCGTGTGACTCAGACCCACTGGAGTGGATTCAGCTTTGATAAAAGAGTTTAGAAACTCATCTATTGTCAGTTCGTGCCTCATGACGCCCTGAGGTGCCCAAACTGGAGGGGATCTGGCTTTGATGAAAGAATTAAAAATAAAAAAAAACCTTCCCGTGTGAATTTGACCCCAGGCTCACCCTGATCCCCACCTTCACTCTGTTCTCGTTCGGTGGAAGCAAGGATGATTGGTGTCGAGCTGGTGCCTGAGGGAGTGATGGCGGCTGGGTGGCGGAGGCTCAGTAGCAGCCATGGGGGAAGCACACTGTCAGTCCTGTGATAGCCGTATGAGATTCCACATGCTCTGATGAGTAATTCCTCCCTCCCTCCTCCATCACCATGTGGTTCGTGGCCCTGAGTCATCGTCCACACTTTCCCTCACTCCCTCTCCCCATGTCTGTCTCTCTCTCTCCTTCCCTCGATGTGAAGAGGATTCTTCCTTCCTTCCTTCGGCAGCGGCCGTCCCACAGGGAAACTCAACAGAATAGCCTCCCTCCGATGACTCACTCAACAACATCGAGAGCTCCACTCCACACCACCCGCTCTCCAGCCACGACAGCCCACCTCACCACACCCAGGCCTGGATCCCAGTCCACGGCCCGCTTGCCTCAATGTCTCTCTCTCTGTCTCTCTGTGTATTTGCCTGTATTGCTGCCCGTCTTCTTCTGTCTGCCTGGTTGCCATTTTCTATATCTCTCTGCGCTGCTGCTGTCTTGTCAAGATGTCTCATTGTTTACCTGTCTTTATGCACCCATCTGCCTGCCTGTATTTCTACCAGCCTGTACTGTGTATCTTAATACTCCCTGAGTTTGTGTTAGTCTGCCATCGCTGCTTGCCACTCTGTCTTATTTGTCAGTCTACCTGCCTTTCTGTCTTTATCTTTCAGTCCATCCCTTGGCACTTGATTGCAAAGTCAAAATACCGAAGGACAAGGAGCATTGACTCCCCCGTCTGCATGTTAAACTACTGCAGTAATACAATGACAACGTACTTCATAAGTCTGCCAAAGGGAAACATTGGTATTGTTAGTATATTGTTCATTCAGCCTGTGCAGTTCCAAGATAGAGTTGTTAACATTTCCAACTTTGTGCTAATCTGCATCAGCAAACGTGTTGTGAAACTTATGACGAAGGTTACTGTTGTTCGATTTCAGCAGCTCCCGTGAGACTGCATCCTTCCATTCACGTGTTCTGCAATTCAATAAGTGCTGCGACTTCTACGCTTGGTTTAACTTTCTAAATGTAACCTATGCAGCCAATACATACAGTAAACATCGACTCGTGCCCTGGCCCTGCGACGTGCGACAGGTTGTTGATTTGAATCCCTGCATGGCGTTCACAGATCATCTACGTGCTGCAACAGGAGATTTGTTGACCATTGCAAGAGCAATAAGGATTTTTAGGGGCATTATGACTGGGTTAATAAAACACAGCTGCCCCTAAAAGTCCCTCACTTTTCTTGCTGCCTTTTCTCTCTCTCCCTCCCTCCCTTCCTAGCTTAAGCTTTCTATGTCTCATTCCAGACTTTTGAGATCAAACTACAACATTCGCTGGCTCCTCGAGTGCGATTGGGTGCATAACTTTGGTATCTGTTCAATCGTGGCTGAGAAATGCAACAACCTGGAGTGACCGCAGCGTCTGACCTTTTAAGAAGGGGGGGTGGGGGGCTGGGTCATATATTTCACAAAAAGCGAGCACGCTCTCCAGTGTTTATGAATTGTATATTTATAATGGCAGAGTTTTATTGGGATTTTCAGTGACGTTTTTAAAGGGGGTTGAATGAGTTCAGAGCAGAATTTCCGAGAAGGAGCGCTCCATGTGTTCATTAGGAGTTCAGCTTTCACAGAAAAGGTAAACACAATCTGAAGCTTTTACCTTTAGCAGACGTTTCTATATGATGCTCACAATAACATACACATTGTTGTGGCCTGTTTGAGAACTGCATGAACCCAGTGACCCTGAGCAGAAAACAACCTGTAGGAAAACGCAGGAAAAGTCTATTTAAAGTAAGACTACAACCCTGCTAACAAATGGTGTGAGGAGAGAATACGAGACAGCCGTGGTGGAAAATAAAAAGATGTAAGCAACACTGTGCAGCAAGTGGCGAGATGAGTCCGATTGGGCCTTTTAAACAATGTGAAATGCCACTGAGAGAGGCTTGGCAGGCGGTAGCAGCCAGCACTGTTTAATATCACAACTTTAATCAGCACACTTGGTGACTATCCCAGAGCTCCCCGTAGCCATGCTGCTTATTCAAACCAGGCTCATTCCACCAAGCCTCCCTTACTAGGCCCTCAGCTCTCATACTCGCACTGGCTCGTACTCTCCTGCAGCATATATGGAGAGCTTTTGGCTGGAGAGGTTTTTTATCTGCTTTCTGTGATGTGTCATTGTGCTTTAGTGGGCTACGTTGGAGGGAATCAGTGATGATAGCTGAGCTCATCTCGTCCGATCTGAGGTGAAAGCATTTTCATCTATTCTCTTTATTTGATTTTAACTACATTTTATAATCTGCTAACAAAGAATGTTTGAAATATTCTCTACATGTAATTAGCAGAAGGATATCACCGACATCTAAAGGAATTTAATTAGAAGTCGAGAAGTTCTGACAACTTTCCTAGCAACTTCTTACAAGAAATAGCAGGCTCGTAAAAACAAACGACCTGTCACTGATGTGTTATACACGGCCTGCAAATAACTTATGATCAAGCATGAACTTTTTAATAAATAAAACTGACGGAAAGATTAATACAACCACTTCTCACCTACCGTGATGCCAAGGGAGTCTGTTTCATTTACAGGCCTGTTTTTAGGTGTGTTTTAATAATCACGGAGGTCTCGTGTTTTTAAAATAAAAATCCCATGCTTCAGCGAATGTCTTACCTATGTGTCACTTGCAGCATGGAGATGCCACCCTGGCCCTCCGCTCTATTAATTACATAAAGCATCTAGTGTCAGGATGCTAAATTCATTAGTGAGGTATGTACGGCATGCTAGGGTCAGGACGGATATAGAAACAGGCCTCCAAAACAACTTCTTCCCACTTGACACACTTGTTCGACATAATAGAGTGTTGCACTTTGTGATGTTTGTCTGTTTTTAATCTATTTGGATGTGTTAATGTTGAGTGTAGGCTGTAAGCTTCTCCAGAAATGGTTAAACTTTGGATTAAATTACACATCTAAATTCAGGAAGGGTAGGAGTAATTTGCTTGTAACAGAACCAGTTTAAGTTTTTATCATTTTTGCTCTTTGAAGATGGATTCATTCAAAGAACGAGCTGATTTTCCCTGTACATTTGGATTTTCTTGTTTTCCCTAATCTAATTTCTAATCTATTTTTGATTGGACTTCAAAAATAAAAAAGCTTGGGAAAAAAAATGTTTTGAAAACTATTTATCAAAAACTGTACAGCAGAATGAGGCCAGCTGAGAAATGCGGGGCTGGGTTTTTTTTCCTCGAGAAATGGCATGTGAAAGTTGTTCATCATTGTAAGCATCAGACAGAAACACCCTCTGCTCTGGTTTTCTGTGACTCTCTTGAGAAGCATGCTTCCCTTTCACAAGGCTGAAAAGTTCAAGTTTGACTAATCAAAGGGTTTTGGCCTATTATTAGGCAATGACATTCACCGTTTGACCCTCTGAGATATTAAATATAATTTTACATATCTTTACATTTCCTTTGGTTAAGTACCTGCAGCTGCTTTGCAAATGTAGTCATCGTATGTGCTTTTCTGTACTGGCTTAAGTGCAGCTCATACATTCAAATAAAAAGAAATTAAGTGTAATATTGGTATAATATTACCTGCGGTCTGTAATGGGTCCTGTGGTATTTATTAGTGACTTTATAATGACCTTACTGTACTGTAGGCTGCTGTGTTTCTGCCATAATATTCCCCTAAAATATTATAGCTCACATTAAACAGGCCTATCAGCGGTATTAAATGGTGTGTTTACTGACCTTATCGAGCTTTACAGTGAGACTCCTGAGATATCACTGTCCTTCTTTAAAACGCCTATTTATATTCTCCGCGAGACTTCCCATCTGTTCCCTATTTCTTTTCTCTAACACATGAATATGTAGCAGAAGTGCATTTGCAATAACTTGGTGGTCACATGAGCCAGAAACTGGGACTTTGTAGGCCAGTTGAACGAATTGAGGACTCACCTTGCCCGCAAAGACCCAGCTTCTGACACACACCATCATCATCATCATCATCATCATCAGTCCCATCGTCGGGGACTCAGTGTGGAGGAAACTACACACCTATGGATTCTGGAAGTGTCTTTCACACCACAAGATATAACTTCCAGACGAGGTAATGAAGGAATGCGAAGGGTTTAACCTGTGACCACACCGATACATACCCATTGATCTGCTGTCTGTCAGTGTCTGCAGAAGTGAGTGATGCTGCCCGGTTGTAGTTACCTGCGTACTGCGCAGGTGTCAGCATCCCGCAGCCATATGGGGACTTCGCGTAAAAAGCGCCGACTGTCTGGTTGCTTGTCTGGCTGCTTGGAGGAGATCGCGTCTGCAAGCGAAGTTGAACTTCGCCGTCCATCCACCGCCAGCTCCGGCACCACCGCCGCCCCAGTAATATCTGATCACTTGGTGTTGCACGCATCCCAGACTGAGCAAGATTATCCTTTCGGGGGTGGGGGGAACGAATTGTCTTTTGGAAGAAGTCGGACAGTCTCCCCCTCGGCCTATCTTTTTCCTTCTGTCCAAGGGGAAAAAACATGCAGACGCAACAGTGTCGCGCCTTGTGCCAGTCTCCCCCCTCCCGCCCTTCCTCCCTTCAAAAAAAAAAAAAGAACGCTTCTGCGTTTCCCACCGAGAGATCCCCGGTGCGCACCCAGCACCCAGCCAGTCACCCAATATCCATTCTGGAAAGAGACAGTCGGGGAAAGAGACTGGAGCCTGCTGCTGCTACTGCCATGCTGCAGCCTCGATATTATGAGCAGGATATTCCCAAACAGCTGGAAGGAGCTGATATATGGTGCTGCGCCCTCGTGTTGGGCCCTCCCCAAAATGGACCGGTGCTAAGTGGTAACCTGGTTATTTTCAGCGCGTCACTGGCTCGTCTCCAATTATAGGTTTCCGTCGGGGGCGCAGCAATGTGGCCCCGTATTCCCAATTATTCTGTAAGAGGACTTTGAAACGGCCAAGAACACTACACTCAGTAATGTCCGAGCATGTGTGTTTTCCTGTAACTGCACACATTCCTGCGGTGTGTTGGCTCGCCCGTCCACATGCGCCACACAGGCCCCGTGCCGCGCTTGGCTGCGTCTCCGGCGGCTCCGGAGCGGCTCGTCTGCGGCTCTCTCGAGGTGTTCCCCTCTTTTATCGATGCTGTTCAGGAGGCTATATACATCCCAGGTTCATCACACCTCTCATGTTACCTCCCTGAACCAGCAACATGTTAGTGTGCTGCGACCCCTGGTGGCAGCGACGCGCCCTGACACTTCATCACATGCATGTGTCAAACACAATCTTATTGTTTTATTCAGATCACTGAGTGTGATCACGTGCAGCTGTACATCAGGGGGTCATTACAGCGCGACAGCTGGATCCTTTTGGACAAATGTAATCAGTGGCTTCAGTTCAAATGTTATAACAAGTTAGCAAGGTTTCTAGTCTCTCTCGTTATGTCATGTTGAGTTGTCTGCTGCTCCATGACTTGACTTAATTTTTCTACTCTGTTTTGCATTTTTTTTCTCTATTCTATTCTATTTTTCCATTTCACATTTCAGTAAATTCTGTTCTGTTCTAATCTCTCTGCTATTTAGCCTTATTTTCTATGCTATTCTATTCTTATAGGCCTATTGTATCATTTTATTTTTCTACATATTGTCTGTTTTTATTTAGTGCTATAGACCTTTCTCTGTATCTTAAGATAGGCTAATAATAATAATAATAAATATAATAATAATAATAATTATCATTATTATTATTTTATTTTATTTTATTTTACTATTAATATTGTTACTATTACTATCATCATTATTATCATTATTAGATTTTTTGCACTCTGCTCAACTTTTTGTGTCGTTTTAATTTTCTATTTTATTATTTCGCATCCTATTCTATTCTCGAGGTCATGCTCCACTTTTAGTGCCCATGGTGACGCTCTCATATGGTTTCAGTCAGCTGCTTAATGTAGACAAGTATCCCACAATAATACCGGAAATTGGGCGAGTTTCTTGTCAAAATAAAATAAATGACCTCATGTTGTGCCCTGAAGGACCCATTATTTATGTGAATAGCAGTTGTGTTTTTTATGTGGTGTCTTTTGACGTCATATTCCTTCTCCTGTGCACATTTCTAAGAGCTTGGACACTCTGTCAACAAAATGTTCTCTAATTGATGTCAGAATAGGACCGTTTTAATTTTAAAGGTTTAACCGGAAGCGAAGTGTTGGATTAAGGCTGACTTGACGCCGAATAGCAATGTCCGACTTCATACCTGACAGGAACAATCCTGGCTTCTCCTAAACAACATATTCATTACTCCAGCAACAGCAGGACGGATGTTCATCATCATCTTCATCATCACAGTAACGTCTGACAGCCGTCGGTGAGTTTGGAGTCCGTTAGTAACAAATGTCTCCGCCACACAGCCTGTGTGTTTTGATCTCTGTGTACACCAGTCATTTCGCTCAAACTCAGGTTCCTGTTGCTCTGCA
The DNA here is from genome assembly GCF_011397635.1 of Epinephelus fuscoguttatus. Lineage (NCBI taxonomy): Eukaryota > Metazoa > Chordata > Actinopteri > Perciformes > Serranidae > Epinephelus > Epinephelus fuscoguttatus. Next base: position 37,621,480 of record NC_064754.1, on the reverse strand, counting down.
GATTCGGAGTTTTCTGATTTCACAAGACCAAATGTCAGATCATGTGGAGCCTGTTCTTTACAGGACCAAGTTTATTAATAATGACATGACGTCAGCGTGTGATGGGGGAGTCAATCAGTCGACCAGTAGAGCAGAGAGAGGGAGAGGAATGGAAAGACTGTGTTAAAGGCAGAAAGACTCTGAAAGTTATAGCCTACTCTATCTGTTGATTAAGTAGGCAGAGCCTGTGAAGAGGAAGCACAGGAAGTCATAAGTCTTGCATCTTAAATGTTTGCTCAAAGTATTGTCAACAACATGTACTGATAGTATCAAAAATAAGAGCACTCGGAAACTATTAGATTACTATTGATGCATCAGTGTGTAACCTGCATTTTAATGTTAAAGATGGAGGTAATTTGCTTGCAGACTTGTTCTCAGTGAATGATTTTTTTCCCTTTCAACCAATGTACTCCTTCAAAATAAAACTAGCCTCTTGTCTTTTTAAAGAAAAGGACAAGCAGCCTATTTAAAGAACAATAAAATATGTAGACTATGTACAGATATTAGGGATGCACTGAAATGAAAATCTGTGGCCGAAGCCGAATAATATTAAACGCTTGGCCGAATACCAAATATCGTTGTTTAGTTGTTCATTAGTTTTTGCAGATGAACACCCTCCAGATGTGTTGTCACGGTACCAAAATTGGGACCCACTGTACAATACCAATGAAAATATCATGGTTCTGAGTAGTATCACGATACCACAGCGAAAATGAGGCAGATGTGCCTTTTGTCATTTATGAAAAGATAAATCACTTTTCTATAATACATCAATGATATTTCAATGGAATACATTACTTGACTTATTCATACTTCAAACACAGCATCAATGAGTGAAGAACATAGGGGGGATCAAAATAAATAAATAAATAAAATAAGAATCAACCAGCCATCCTCCTCCCCTGACAAATAAAGAACAGTCCCTTCATAAGTAAAGAACAGTCCCTAAAGTGCGGTGAGGTTTGTGGGCCGTGAAAGGCTCGTTTCTCCTCTGACACATCACATACCTGTGTTCGGCTGGCTCGGCTGTTCAGGTACTTCTGGGCAGTCATGACGGCAAGAGGATATTATTGGAGCCGACTTCCCCTCGCCGGTAAGCCGATGGCCGCCATATTTGACAGGAATACATTACTGTCTGTGTCTGTGACCCCCGTTCAACCCACAACCGATGGGATTCGCCTTTCGTTTCTGCTGCTGGTTGAAATGTGTAGGCTGCTCGCACAGCATGCTGAATGATTTAAGCCTATTTTGCTCACTCACAACTATTTTTAGTCGCAAATGCAAGTGCCGTGACGGACGGATCGCCACACTACCGACATTTTACTCCGCCGGTCACAGCACGCTGTTTATCAAAACACGCCACTATTATTCGGCCTGGCTTTTAACTTATTCCACTGAATACCGAATGTGTGGTTTTTTGCAATATTCGGCCGAATATATTCGGTTACCGAATATTCGGTGCATCCCTAACAGATATATAACACACATTAAAAAGGATTGCTGTGGAATTCAAAATGTTAACTATACAGGTATGCACATCATAGAATTAGTAACATTAACTTAAAAAATAATAAACTAAAGTATATCAGCAGCCTGTGTGATTCCTTAAAGGAACAGTGTTTAAGATTTAGGGTGATTTACTGGCATCTAGTGGTGAGGATTGCAAATTGCAACCAGCTAAAACCTTTCTAGGTTAGAATTCAGTGTTTATTGTTTGGGTGGATTTTAGCAAAAGCTTAATTATCCGCAGCAGTCTCCTCTCCAAAACAAACAAACCAGATGATTAAAAATTTTAGAAACACTGAATGCTCATTGCAGAGAGGCTGCTATCTACAGTGGCCAATGTGAAAAAATGCAAATGTCCCTATCCAGAGCCAGTGTTTGGTTTGTCCATTTTGGGCTACTTTAGAAACATGGAAGTGCAACATGGCCACCTCTGTGGATAGGGAGCCACTCCCTATGTAGATATAAACATCTCATTCTAAGGTAACAAAAATATTACAATTCTCATTTTCAGATGATTATAAACCACAGAAAGCATATTTATATTATATTCCATTTCTGCCAATATATCCCCCTAAATCCTACACACTGAAACTTTAACTTTCATACTGACAGTTTTCAACTAGCCCATATACTGCAACAGCGTTATAGAATTCCTGAAATTCAGTATGGCTGTTGGTTTTGGTATTGCACCCCAATGCAGCCAATTTTGTGAAAAATCTCTGGGGTTGCCACTGTGAAGAGTAACTACACTTGTCAAGTAAATGTACTGGAGTATAAAAGTATAAAACAGCATAATAGAAAAACACTCAAGTAAAGTAAAAGTACCTCAAAATTATACTTAAACACTGTACTCCTATAATAAACGTCAAATGGCAACTATAAAATTACTAAAATCACAGAAATCTTTTAATTGTATTCCTTCATGAATCAGAACAAAAAGAGAAAGTATAAAGATGGCATTATTAATCACTCTTTCACTCTTCTCACAGCTCAGATCACATGCTCTGTTCACGTTTGTAGATGTGTAACTGTAATTGCTATTTCGGAGGCTAACAGTGCACCCACACAAAGCTCTCTCCTCACTGCACCATGTGTCACCCTCTTCTCTCTCTGTAGTGCAGTAGGGCCAATAAGCAGCGGATGCGGCTGGCACCCGGCTGCAGGCGGCCCTCTCAATGGTCTCTCCCACCATGAAAGCGTTGGTGGATGCTGTATGGGCGGTGTGGAGCATCGGGGCCTCCATTTATGACTACATCCACACCAACGCCATGGAGGAGCGCATCCACGCCCTGGAGAACGTCATCACCATCCACCAGTGTGTGATTGGACTTCTGTCAGCAGGCGTATTGGTACTCTTCACCTACATCCTCTTCAAGAAGCTCTGAAGATGTGTGGAGGGGTGGGCTGGGGGTGACGTGGGGGTGGTAGACCGACAAGAATCAGACATGAGTGTCAAGGGTGGTAAAGCAAACACTGGTGAGACAGACAAAGGGGAGTTTCTTACACATTGGGTACATTACACAGACTCGTAAGAGCTGAAGGGCACATGTAGGAGAGTGTACAGTGAGGGAGGAGACAGTAAGGAGGAGATGGCGTTGGACCTAACATATACTCGGGGACACAGGAGGTAGGAAGGTGCAGCATTATGTGTTAAAAGATCCAGATGGTAATTTTTAACATCAAGCTATTTTGGGGAAAACAGATTGAGGTTCATGTCCTCTCTCAGTAATGTAGGAGTGGCTGTGGAGGATGTGAGCATGTGGAGCTACAGGGTCCAGCTGTTTTTTTTTTATTGGCCGGTATAGATAGTATTTTTACTGACGCTGACAGATTACATGTGCCAGTATTCAAAATATTCAAATTTTTATTGAAGGGACAGCTCACCCCAAAATTGAAACAATATATTTTTCTTCTTACCTGTAGCGTTGTTTGTAAGTCTAGATTGTTTTGGTGTGAGTTGACTAGATGGCACTCGGCTTGTGGCGCTCGAATCTCCAAACATTTGAAACACTCGCTGACTGTATTACTGTGCTGAAGGAAGTGTGCATCTACTCATTGAAGAGAGGCCTGTGCTCCAGATGTACACATTAATGGTGTCCTCCTCAGCTGAGCAGTAGCCAAACAGCATCCTCCGGGGCTGGAAAATGAAGCCAATGTGAAGTTCTTTGAGGTCACTTGAGGCTAGCTCCAAAAACGAGCCCATCCCCACAGACCCCCATGTTAAAATGCCCAACTTTACAGCAGATCTCTGTGGCTCATTTCAACATTCGTGACAACTGTGTCGTGCAGGGGAGAGTAATAAAAAATACGTTTTGAGTGACAGACTGCCTGCAAGTCATCACTGTAGTCTGAGTCCGACCCGCCCCTCGCTCTTCTACAGCTCCACCCTCTCATCCAAATATGGTCACCTCTGTTTCCAAAAATCCAAGATGGCGACGGCCAAAATGTCACACTTGAGGCTTCAAAATGGCAGTCCACAAACCAATGAGTGACATCACCGTAGCTACATCTATTATTTTATTTAGTCTACTGTTGTAACATTAGCTAGCCCAGTGGTGCTAGGTGAGCTAGCAGTAGAAGCACGCTTCCTTCTGTGCAGTGATACAGTTGGCAGGTGTAGTTCAGTATGAAGAAAATAGTTCCTTCATGAAACTGCTCACAACAAGGTCTGTGGATTATCTCTAGTAACTGGGTCATGATTTCTCTAAAGAGTCATTGCTGTTGAGTTTTTCAAATGTATTTTTTTTTTTGGCGCTTTGAGCACCACCAGCTAAGTGCCATCTGGTACCATTATATGAAGAAAAAGGGCAGACATCTCTACGGCCTATATCTCTTAACACTCACCAACTTACACCAAAACAATTCAGGCTGAAAAACAGCACTTCAGATAAGATGAAAAATATGTGTTTTTTATATGGTTTGAACTGTCCCTTTAAAACTGTTGGCTTCAACTACTAAAAGGATTCATTGTTTCCCTCTAAATGTTATTTTTAATAGGCCTCTGATAAAGCATTTAGACCATCATGGGACATTGTGACTCAGCAGCTCGTCACACGTGTTGCAGGCTGAAGCTGCTGACTAAAAATATGTCCTTAACACATTTTAATATTTTCTCAGGTTTGCTCTCTGAAAACACCCAGTGTCAGCACAGACGCTCCATTATCTCAGCCGTAAACCGGCCAATTTGTTTTAAATAGCCTAAGTAGCTCAATATATCAGCAAACCAGTACGTCTGCCAACCCTGTTAGAAACCCCCCTCACACACGGTAGTAGTAGTCTATCAAACCTCAGCTGACAGGATGTAACTGGGCATTCCCTCAACATCTTAATTCACTTATTTTCTAAAGTGATCATCATCGAAAAAAAGTCCTTTGCCATAACAACTTCTGCCTTAAAAGTACATTGTTTTAAATGTTTGGTTGTTTGCATGTTTGCACTCATTTCCTTAAAGCCTGAAGCCAGTTCCTCTGAAACTAGTGTCAGAGTGCAGAGGTATTTTAATATCTCAAACTAAATATATTTAATTTATATCATTCCCCCCTAAAACTGGCCACATGGTTGTCTTATGAACATCACTTTCAATGAAAAGAGGAGGCCATTGTGTAACACTGTCCATGCCTGTAAGCAGAGTGTCAGAGAGAAAAAACGTTGTAAAATTCATTGTGATACAATTTTATAGGTGTATTATGTATTTTATTAGGCTTTAAAGTGCAATTTCATGATCCAGTTATATAATGCTTTTTAAATTAACATCTTGCCATACCTCATAGCTGTTACATTACTGTAGATGCTGCGCTGCTGTAAGACATTACAATTTTAAGTGTCCTTAAAAACTAATTGTAAATATATTTAGATGTGTATGGACAGTTTTTAGCTGGCCATTGAAACACTTTATAGATGTGCAACTATCTCATACCACTGCTGCTTTATATGTGTTGTTGTGTGTTTTTAAGGCAACATTTTGCACCATGACAGGCAGGAATCTGAATAATGAGTCTTGCTTTTGACTGCGAACACTGGATCGACGTGTGAACTGAGAATTTTAGAGGATAAAGGATATTTATTGCCACAGTAATTTAAATTAACTTCACTTACTTGCCAAGAACCTTTTTAAAAGAGTGGGTTATTGAAAACTATTGTGTAATTCATGTAATTCTGGAGTTTAGAAAAAAGTGTGTGCTGTGTTTTTTTTTTTTGTGTGTATCTGCTATGTCACTGTGTCAGAGGGACCACAACAGAGATCGCACCAGAATGAAAGAATGTTTTAATATTATAACAGCATCAAAGTTTGACAAATAAATGTGGAATTCAATCAAATTGGACATCCTTACAATAAATGTTCCCAAAATCAGTCTGGTGTAACTGAAAATAAAAAGTTGTGAATTACAGCTGTAAAATATGACGGCTTGAAACTGCAAACATCAGAGGTGGCTCAATCAAGAACATTTCCTCCAACACTGCTGAAACCTTTGAAGAAGAATTGACAGGCCTTTTCCTGATGGACCGCAAACTTCAGAAACTGCAGTACTGGCAATTCATGGATGGGCACAGCACCAGACTTCAACAAGACCAAGATGAACACCTGCTCTGAAAACATGTGCTGCTTATTCAGCTGATAAACCTCTATTCAGTTGTTGAACACTGGCTGTCGTTACCTAAACTTAAAGGCCTTGATCTACACTACCCGGATCCTTCATAAGTGGCCAGTCTGAATCAGAGTATACTTGGAAGTGAACCTCTCCACGCTCTCCCCCTCCAGAAACTTCATCGCTCTCCAGTGAATCTTGCCACAGTTCTCTGGCTGTCCGAGGGGTCCCAGCTCCTCCTGGATGTACTGCAGCCACAGATCTTCATGGAAATAAAAAACAACAGAAAATATTTTAAGCGAAAAAGGTGCAAGTGTGCAAGGATGATTACATAATCTGATACTCAACAGGAGTTCTTTAACTTTCTTTATCTATTGATGGCTTTTTCTTTGGCCTAGTAACCAGACGTTAGTTTGTGTGGGGTCCAGCTACAGATCAATCTTTTCTGTATCTGGTCAGGTAACTATTAAATAACTTGGCACTGACACATTTTTTTGCAGTTGTTTTGTTTGATGGAAACTTGAAATTTACTCCTTAATACTTGATTAACAGAATGTTGTGGATACATTTTTTAACTAAGGCTTTTTCTTTTTGACATGCGTGAGATATACGACCCCCAAATATCAATTACTCTTCCCATGCTATGTTGAATTCTGTGACGAAAACTTTATTTCACACGCCTCCACAGTGAATGAAGAATACAAAAATGGGGATCGTGTTTCACAACAGCCCCATTTATCCAGTCATATGCTCAGTACTTCCTAAACACACGGCCCTTTCTGACGGGGAACTGAACAAAAAGTGAAACTTACCTGTGCTCTCGACAAAGCCAAACTCCGTTGAAAAAAACAGTAATTTTACCTTGGTGAACACACAAGCTGCTAGGCTAGTGCTGCCTCAATTGGTAGTTTGTTTGCGTTATTGTGTGACTTTGATGAATCCAAACTGACCTTTTAAAGCACCAACATCACAGAATAACACAAACTAACTATCTGAACAAGGCAGTGGTAGACCAGCAGCTCCTGTTTTTAGCTAGTAAAAATTACTGTTTTTACAGTCTGGCTTCGGTTGACTTATGTGAAAAATGGATGTTTCGATAAAGTTTCGCTGTTAAATGTGGACCCCTATGACTTCCTTCATCAAGAATTTTTTGCGTTTCTGGATTCTCTGTTTACCATGGAGACGAGAGAAAAAAAAATTCAAATTCATTTGGGGGGGATGAAGTATTCCTTTAAGGTATTTTTTGCTCACCATCGTCTGAGGTACCAAACTCCTGCAGGGCCCTCTCATAGTAGTCCCTTAGATTGTTCATCTTCGGAGTCTCCTGGAAGAACAAACAACGTTGTTATCACTATTCAGGATTGTCTCACCTCATCAGTAATACAAATAATATCAAAGTCCACCATCTGTTTCTTCTTTCTGGCAGAGATAGCCTTCTGAAACAGCTGTAACAATGTGTCAATCAAACGGCAGTTCAGAGTCCAAACTATTATCAAGATTATCTGTTCTCCACCTTAAATCTAAAGACTGAGATGCAGTTATATTAGAGCTTTCACATATTAAATACAGCAGTGGCTATACATACCTGTTCCTTCTCAATCTCAATCATTTTGGTGAAAAAGGCCTTGGACAAGGGACGGTTTTCCTGTAAGCTACAGAAGGGAAAAAAAAAGTTTTTCTAGCTTAAAATCCACAGGTTTGTCACAGGATACACTTCTCTGGAGTTTATTTTTGCATTTTGCCACAGTGTTCTGGGACCCATTAAATTTGCATTCTGTTTTGTCGTATTTATCACTTAAATTAACGACAACATCAGCAGACAAAGTGATTAGTTTTTACCTTGTAAAGGTCCTTCTAGCTTTCTTGTAGCCTCCGGTGCAGTACGACCAATCAAGGAAGCTCTCTTTCATCTCCATGGCAACAGCCGCTACTGCAGACATCAGACCTTTCTGGGAACAAACGAGAACAAACCGTCTGCAAGACAGTCTCATTTTGGAGGCCAAAACACTGCAGTCGTAAGGGGCTATTCATCTATAGTTATTCGCCTGGAAGCATTGACAGAACCTGCTTTTTCTGATTTCAGTTAATCTCTACACAGTACTTCATATTACTGACCAGAAAGATTATGGGATTTCTGCATAGGTTTTCACAATGACTGAAAGATGGACGACGTGACAGCCCCTTAAAAGTGAAATCAGAACATCTTTATCACCCTCTGGTGGCTGGCTGCAGTATACGTCATTAAAACCCCGCCCCTCCTCTGCGTTAGCACATGGGACATGGGCCAAACTAAAAGACAGAAGTACCCTTAAAATTTGTGTCAGATGGTTTCTGTCAATTCTTATCATGCTGATGTATGTTCAAGTGTTAATATTTCAGATAAATTTGGATTTAGTTAGTTATCGATGCTATCAAAAGTGGCAGTGACGTCATGATTGATAGTATGATTGACGATTTGCTAGCAATCAAAGGAGCTGCTCGCGATTGGGTGGGGCACTTGTACGGATGGAAGGAACTCGATACCGCAGCTCCACTTCCCGAAAAACTTCTGCCCAGACTCTGGCTCCAAATGACATTACCAGTTTTCTACAATCATAGAAGCTACTAAGAACTACTTCTCCAGCCAAGCCAAAAAACGTTCCAGTGTAAACTATGTGCTGAATGTTTCACTGTGCAGTAGCTGACTGAAACTGCATGTGGTGGATTCAGGTGTACTACCTTGAAGACAGCTTCCGTCTCTTCTGGACTCTGGTTGGCCACGCTCCACTGGATCTGCAGCTGCCAAAGTGGTAGACTCTCCTGTCAAGACAAGACAGAGAGGATTTTAGCTCAGCAGGTAGTCCACTTACTTCCTGTAGCACTGGGTGGAGGTCAGTGATGCCAGTGTCGTTTATTATCTTCATCTTCTTTTCATCCAAATAAGCCAAGCTTAAACCAGACCCATTCTCAAAGACTAAGCTACAATAATGTCCCACTATATGCAGACACTTTAAAATTAGTAATAAATCCTAGCTTAGCACCTAAGTGACGCCTTCTTCTGTTCTAAGCTAGCAGTTCCTCCAACAGGTCAATATGCCTTTAGAAAGTGCATGAGAATAAAACATCATGCTGGACTACATTCATTTATCTCAACTTCTGTGCCTGCAGTTATGGAAACATTTTATTGTTCGACATACCCTGAGGGTTTATACTGTTTCCCAACGCTTAAGAAGAGTGTTTATCTCCAGAGAAAAGACTTTGCCTAATGAGCAGCATGTAGTAATCCTCCTCACACAGCTACTTCTCAGGGCCACAGTCTTGTGAAACAATCAGCAGCTTTCTGCGCATTACTGTGAAGGCCTGTGACTGAGTCAGAGCATGAGTATCCACAGACACACAGCATCCTACATTACTGTGATGTACAGTGCAGCTATGTGAAGGATGCCAGAGCTAAGGCTGTGAAAAGTATCAGTACTTTGTTGCTATGTTTGACACCATGTATTTAAAATGATCTGATCTCCATTAACTGTACATTTGATAGTATCGAAAGTAACAAAGCTGGAAAAACCCCCAAAAGAAAACAGATCCACAACGAGAGTTTTAACCAAAAGCTGCACAAGAGAAAATGAACTCAACCTGTGGCTGTTACAGCATTCTCTCTAACAATGGACCCACCACATAACTAGAGGGCGTGTGTTCAGTGACTTTTTCTGTAGCAGCACTGTGCGCAGGTTGTTATTTTCTAAAAATATTCTTTTTTCCTAGTGTGTGTGCCAAGGACTTATTCTCTTTTTACCATGGTATGCAAAGAGGTATCAAATATCTTTTTTAAATCTAGTATTGGATCCAAGTTTATGTGTAGTGAGTACATAGTGTAGTGATTATTTAAAGCAACACAAATCTAAGGAGAGAAAACTGTTGCTTACCGTTTTTTTAGTTTCATATAAAAGTTCAGATATTAGGTAACAACATGTGAAAATCATCTAAGCTATCTTTATGATGATGACTGTGACTACCTCCAAATATCTGAGGGATTTCTAGTTCACTTTGCATCCAAAGCTTATAATTATATTTAGAGTGCAGAGTTCAACAGTAATCCTGCTCATTTACCTGTCAAGTTAAATTGAGATGATGTGATTCTGACTGTGAATAATGACACAAATTACACATCTCATGTTGCGTTTATAACTGAAGGTTGCTTAAAGGAATACTTCTCCCACAAAATGACCATTTGAATATCAATTACTCTCCCTGTGTTACCTTGAATTCGTGAAGAAAACAGTTTTTCTCGCCTCCACGGTGAACAAAGAATCTGAAAACGGTGATTATTCTTGATAAATTGAAGTAAAGGGGAGTCGCGTTTAACTGCAGCAAAACTAAATCAAAGCATCTGTTTACAAACTCTCACACAACTCGTACGGTATAATCCAAGTCTCATTTATCCAGTTGTTTGCTCAGTACTTCCCCAACATGCATTTTCACTAAACCTAACTATTTTAATAACTTGCAAGTAATGCGCCCAGGCAAGTGCGTGCATTGGAACTCGGAACGCTTGTGAATTCCATTCAACAGAGTTCAAACCCACATGCTTGCCCAGGTGCACTACTCATCCGCGCATTAGACTTTTTATATAAAAATGTTTTAAATAGTAAGGTTTTCATAGGTTTTATACTGCACAAGTTGTGACAGTTTTGCTGTTGTTAAACGCAGCTCCCAATATGACTTCAATTCATTAAGAATTTTCTCAGTTTTTGGATTTCTGATTCACTGTGGAGGCATGTGAGAAACACAAAGTTTTCTTTACTAATTCAAGGTATCACAGGGTAACTGATACAAACGGTCATTTTGTGGGTGAAGTATTCCTTTAAGTGCCTGCTTAAATTAGGGGCTTTTTTTATACATCTTCAGCTCTCCTCATGTATAGAAGGGACAGAGGAAGCCATTTGAGGAAATTTAATAAAATGAAATAGAGGGTAATTGGGCCAAGGAGATGGCCCACTTATACAGCAGTGCTGGTGGCTAGTGTGTGTGTGTGTGTGTGTGTCCGTGTGTGTCCGTGTGTGTGTCCAAGTGCCTCCACTCGCCTAAGAGAACAATTATACTAGTACAGTGGGCACGACTGATGTGGTGTATGTGCTCAGTGTAAGCAGAGAAGATTACCAAACTTGATGTGGTTGAGAACAAATTATGTTGAGGGTGTGTGTGTGTGTGTATTCTGTGTACCTTGGGACTGACGTGTGTGAGAGCCTCCTGGAATAGCCTGCCCACGTCTTCACTCCCCAGCTGCATCAGTGTCTGCAGACTCAGGCTCCACACTGATGCTGATTGGCTGTAGCGCTGCGTTGCTGCCATAGCAACGCTGGCCGCTCCCTCAGTATCTCCGGATGAGAGCAGGGTCTGCAACTTTTATTTGACAATCAAAGAGAAAGTTAAATCAGGAGCAGATTCCCTCCATTTTCCATCTTTTTTTATTATTACTTCAGCTCTGCTTATCTGACTTATTTAGGTTCACGCTGCCAAATTAAAAGTTAAATAGGACTTGTAAATAACAGTCACACTGACTCATAAGTAACTTGTTTATTCAACACAGTTTTTGTAACATGATTTTGGCAGCAAGAGGATGCTCTGTGATATTTTATGGACATCTTTAATGCCTTAATTAGATGGTAAACAATAGAGAGTAACAGGAAATGTGGGGCATAAAAAGGTCCTTAGCTAGAGTCAAAACCAAGATGGCTGCATGGTATGAGCCTTTAACCACAAGGCCACCAGGACATCCTCTTTTCAAACATTTTATTCTCATCAGCTGTTTCGGAGCTTGGACATCACTGGAGACAGCAGCCTGGTTTCATTTTGTTATGCCAGGGTTTTCAAGTGACTACCGATAGCCAGCTTCAGATCACACCTTATGTTTTGAGCACGGTACAGTTACGCACATTTGGAGGAGCAGACTGAGACTGACAAAGAGATGCTTGTTGGCCTCCCCAGACTTTGACCAGCACTAAAAAACTTCAACTTAAACTCAAACTAAAGCTTAACTAATGCAAGCAAAGAAATGCTTTTTGTGAGCAGACATTTGACAAGTCATTATGCAAATGAATGGAGACTGAAGCATTACGGCTTAAGGGCCTCTGTGATTCCATTTGCACATTTAATGAAGCCATTATCTTACCCAGTTCTTATAATAATCCTCCTTCAGCAGTGAGGAGTCGTGGGCGCGCTGCAGCACTCCCAGCAGCCTCTCCTGCCTCTGTGACACGAACAACACACACGTCTGTCAGGATTTACCCCTTCAACACCCACCTCCCAAAACACTGAAGCCACTGAGAGTTTTCAGTGGACGGTCACTTACCTTTTCCTTCAGCTCTTGGACGTTGGTCTTCCTCTTCAGCCTTTCCAGGCAGAAGGCTGCATAGCAAGTCCACATGGGCTCTAGAGCACAGGTAACAGAAAGGGTTACTATACTGACACATCAAGTTGGCAGGGAATTAATACAAGACATCCGTAGATTTCAGAGGGGCACATTTAAAGTGACAGCTGACCCCTAAATAAAAATTTGAGCACCACAAGTCAAGCGCCATCTACGTAGTTTAATCATATTAGAGAGAAGGCAGACATTTCTTCGGCCAGTATCTCCCAACACTTGACAACTCACACCAAAACAATCTAGGCTGACACACAGCACTACAGGTAAGAAGAAAAATATATATTTTTGATTTTGGGGTGAACTGTCCCTTTAAGATGTTTAAAACTTTTTAAGCTTCCTGGATCTGACTTTCTGACCAAAAAAAGTGACAAAACCAAACTTGCGGCAAATTCAACAATGCAGATGACATTGACAGTATGTCCACAATAAATTAAGGGAATTAAATTAATAACTGAAATGAAATAAATTTGGTTAGGTAATATAGCTTCGACCACACTGCAACAAAATGTAAGTTTTTCATACTTTAAAACTAAGTATCTCCTCATTCTAAAGCACAGGCAGTGGGAAGAAATGTGTTACTGTATAGTGATAAAACCTTCACTGTAATTTTAATTTTTACTGCTTTTAATACTTTAGCTAATTTCTATACGTCATAAAATCCACAGATCCCTGTTGTAAAATGTTGATTATAACAATCCGTCAAGCTTCAATCTCTACAGGTGATCATGCCATTTGGAAAGTAGCCCAACTACCGTGTCTATTTTCTGTGTGTGTGTGTGTGTGTGTGTGTGTGTGTGTGTGTGTATGAGCACCTACCTGTGTCAAGGCTCTTGACTCCCTCCTCATACACCTGGCAGCAGCGCTCCTCTCTGCGGTTGATATCTGAGGCCCGGCCTTTGGCTGTGTGCAGCTCCTCCCCTGCCCCCGGAGCCTCCAGCTCCCTCTTAGCCATGAAATCCCACGTCAAGCTGTCTTCTGTGTAGTTCGCCTGTAGGCTGTGATACGAGGGTGGGGGAGTGGGCATGTTCATGCTTAGTGATGGAGTTCTGTTTGAGTTCAGGAATGCGTGTGAGTGTGGGTGAGCTATGTGGTGACTTACTCTTGCAGGATGAAGTCCTGGAGTTCTTTGGTGAAGTCAAAGATAGCTGCTATGTTCAAAAGTGAGACGACAAACTCGGCCTCTGTGGGACAAAAAGATCAGTGACACAAGACATGAAGTGATCAGGGGCCTCATTTATAAAGCTTGCTTACGCACAAAACGGGGCTTGAAAGTGGCGTACGCCACTTACCACGCAAAGGTTGTGATTTATAAACATAAACTTGGCGAGAGAATGTGCGCACCTGTAAGCAAACTCTGAGTCATGCGTGCGCACATTTTGGAAGACACTGGGAAGTGGCGACGCAGATGGCGAGGTGGAGAAGTGGAGTCAGATTTTTATTGATGTCTCACACAAATTTAATGTCACGCTATATCCACCTTAGATCCACGTTATCATTGAAATTAAATCCAGCAGCCTTATTTTGCGCTTGGAGTGAGTGATAATTGTTTCATAAAAACGTTGTAAAATCCAACTCAAATCCTGAATTGAAATTCTTTCTAAATATGTATTTAATCCACACTGCCTCTAACGTCTCATTGTCCACTCTGTGAGCGCAGGAGGGGGAGAGGATGGCGTGACTGCATGGAATATATTTATTTGTTTAGCTAAATATTTCCAGCGCATTTATCATGTCTCGAAATACAGCCATTAAGCACAACCGTTACACTCATTTCATCAGCCCTACTTAGACATGTGCTGTTGATGACAAAACCAGCATGAAGAAACGTGTTCGCCTATTACACTTTCATCTTTGAATTGTATTTCCAATTACACGTTGTATTTTGGGACCGGGATACCACTGGTTCATGCTGTAATTCAGGCCGGGTGTCTGATCAGACTAATTGCCATGAACATATAAATACTGCGGTGACCCTCGCGTGTAATTGCGCAAGATGGCACTGGCACATACTCCTTTTTGCCTCCAGCTTTAGTGATTCTTTATGTCGCACATTAATGTCAAACATCCTCAAATTTAAAAGCAACACATTAACTACATGTTGGTAAAGGAGTAGAAATATTTGGTCTACCTTTAGATCAGACACTCCGTGCAGTCCCACAGACACAGCTGACAGCATCAGCAGCGTTGATGTGTTGCCACTTTTTTTTCGCTTTCTTTTATTAGTGATCCCGCTGCTGTGGCCACCAAATAAAATCTTTCTTCAGTCCTCCACCTCCCGTTAAAGGGTCTCTAGCTCAGTCTCGGAGAAATTCCGTTTTTTGGTTCGTTTCTCACCCGTCGCCATGACTCACACAACGAGAGAACACTCGCATGCCGGCTTATTTATATGCAGATCGCATTCATGAGGTGATTTGCATGACCATTTATGGTTGAGCTAGGGCATGTAGAGGGCGGAATATGAGGAGGATCTGGGTGAAAAAAGAGAACATTGCGTGCAAGTGTGCGCGTGCACTGTTTTATAAATCAGATTATTTTTTGGCGCACGCCATTTTCAGCTTTTGGGCGCACGTCAACTTTTAGTATGAATCCTAAGCACTCTTTTATAAATGAGGCCCCAGATCTGGGAGTTTCTGCTGCTAAAGGAATAGTTGGACATTTTGGGAAGAACGCTTATCTGCTTTTTGGCAAGAGTTTGATGAAAAGATACCACTCAAGGGTTTCCCCCCTTTTTTAAGGGGGAGTTTTACCCTTACCTGAAGCGAGAGTCTAAGGACGGAGGGTGTCGTATGCTGTACAGATTGAGGCAAATCTGTCACATTGGGCTCTATAAATAAAATTGACATGACTTGACAATATCTGTATCATAAATATTAACCTACGACCAGCAGCTGTGTAGTTTAGCTTAGCATAAAACAATGAAAATGAGAGAAACGGCTAACCTGTTTTCGTGTTGTGACGATACTGGACTTTCTAACATATTCAATAACATTTAGATACCACAGGGGAAAACTGACATAGTGCCTAAAATGTAAAAGCTTTACTGAAAGATAAAAAAACAAAGATGTAACATGACAATGGCAACTTTTCTTTTATGGTTAGTAGCGGAAGGAGAGCACAGCAGAACAGCAGAATGACTGTAGTGCATGATAACAATAAGAGACAGTGACAAAGCGCAGCTGGCACTGGTGTATCGATACTTCGGAATATTAGTACTGAAACTGTTACAAATTTTTAGAATCGATATCTATCAAATTGATATTTTTGACAACACTACTCTGAAGTAAACAAAAGCTGCCTATCAGCACCTGTAAAGCTCTTATTTGCTAATTCACACCAAAAAAAAAACAATGTGGGAAAACAAAAGTTTGTGGTTTAATGAGGCATTTTGTGTGACATACTTGCCAAGTGCAAAAACGCCTTCCTCACAGCATCAGTTTTCTTACTCAAAACTCAAAATAAACATTAACTGACTAAATTCTTGTTTAAATGAGGAGATAAAATGCATGACTTTAAGACTTACCTTTGATTTTCCCTGTAGCATCTCTGTACACAACCTCAGCGAGTTTGCCACTCAGGATCTCTGGAGAAAACTCATATTCCCCCTGGTAGGAGTGAAGAGCAGAGTGTTAAAGTGAGAGCTTCTGTGTGTGTGTGTGTGTGTGTGTGTGTGTGTGTGTGTGTATGTTGACTATTCTTTTTTCCATTGTCAATTTGTGACACACTAACCAGGTCCATCTCGGCTTTCTCCAGCTCCTCCCTCTGCTTCCTCAGTTTCTCACAATGCAGCAGCTCCATACGAAAATACTGACACAGAAGTCATGGGAGATAGTAAGGTAGGAATATTTGACAAATACACGTGCACGTGCATCTCTCTTTCAACAGCAGCTACTGACTCTTGTCACTATATTTCACTCAAGCACACCAGTGAACAACGTCTCTCTGTACAGGTTTTCATTGTTTAAAAATAGAGGCAATAACCTTGGATAAAAAAACAACAACATATATTTAGCTTCTGTTACCTCCTGGTAGACTTTCTTGTTGTTTGGGTGGAAGCGCAGAGCCCTCAGAAACAGGTGTCTGGCACTTTCAGAGGAACTTCTATCCTCCAGCTCACTCTTGGCTGCCATGATCCACAGGGCTTAAAGACAGAGAAGCAAATGGTCACTATTAATGACAGATAATAACGGCTTTGTTACAACAGACTGTAAAACACAACCCTCTGTACCTGGTTTGTCAGGGTGTATAGCAAGCATGGCTGAGAACACCTTACTGATCTGGCCTTTGGTGGCCTGAAGAGAGAAAGGAGACGATTATTTTTAGCATGAGAAGATGCCGCATTTGGTCTGAGTTGTACTTAAAGCAAATAATGAGATCACATACCCATTTCTTACAGAAAGCAACTTGTGAGAGCCACAGCTGCACATCATCCTGTGACAAAAGAAGACACGAGTGTTCACTCAGTTATGCTTACAATGATTCAGCCAGTTTAAACTAACTATAAATTGTATCACATTGGGCTACATATTTGATTTTAAAGTAAATAGTGATGGAAAAATAAGCAAATAACATAATAAATGAACACGAATAATATTCTAATGATTTTAAAGAATTGTGATGGTGACATTACCTTCCATTTTTTTGTTGCTCTTCTGAAGACACTGTTTATTCTATGGATGATGGGGTACTCAATCTCCTCTCTTTTGAACTGGTAATGTATGTGCTGCCAAAGCAAAGTTAGACACACTCAAACATTGTGATGATTATGTGAAAGTAGATTCATTTCTTTTGAATTTGTGTTAAAAAAGCTCAACATGAAAATTTCAAAAAAATGTCTACCTTAAAATGAATCCTATCTGAAGTGAACATTAATGCTACATAAAGCCAAAAACACACCACTTACCGCTCTTCTCTTCTTAACGAGCTCTAAAATGTTGATTTCATACTAGAATCAAAAACAATTTTGACGTTAGTGTTTTAAAAACAACTTTAATTTCTCCTTTGTTTTACAATGATGACAGTAAAGGCATCCTACCTGGATGTATGCAATGAAGTCGTCTTTGTTTACAATCAGCCTGTGGAGCTTGTATTCCAGAGCTGTGGCTCTCTTGATGATGGATCTAAAACAACAATAATAATAATAATCTTCATTTATATGGCACCTTCCTTACAAAAAAGTAGCTCAAAAGTGTTTCACAATCTTTATTTAGACTACAGTGTCCTATTTTTGGCTGACTCCATGGGCTTATGGGTTTATATGTTATTTCACTACAGCACCTGTGGAGCAGCTCCAGGATTTGATTCTGTCATGTCACTTTACTGTACACGCCATGTGTATTTTAGGGTTTAAATCCACCAATATTTCCTCTGCACTAGTGTGGTCAACTACAGAGTAAGAAGATTTTTTCTCTCTGTCATCTCTCCACATTACTGTGGACTGTTGCCCACAAACACATTTCTCAGGTGGGCGGCAGCACGATCTTATCAAAAGGATGCCCTTTGTATATTGATGTGTTTTTCTGTTGGATGAACACAACTGGAAACCCCCGGTAAGTGACATGTCGTCTTACTTGACTTCTTTCTTGGTGAACAGTCCCACTCTCTCCAGCTGCTCCAGCTCAGGGATTCTCTCCTCGATGCGATGCTGAACGATCTCCGCCATCTTGTCCGCGCACACGTAACGGGTTCAGGTCCGACTTTTGTTTGGTTGAATTAGAGTTATTTATGTCGACTTTATATTAGAATATAATTTGACTATAAGCAATGAGGCATCTTTCTCCCCCACACATGTGTGGAAGTTGTGATTCGCCCCACTTCCGGTTCCGTCTGTAAAAAGTTCCGTGTGGAAACACGATGAAATGTGTCTGAGTCTTCAACAGTGTATGGTCTGAGTGATGGCAAAATAAATTCAAACCTGCTAATCCACTGATGTTAGGAGTCACATACGGCTTTTAAGTGGCATTAAATAACAGAAGTATTTGTCAAATACCTAAAAGTAAATACAAAATTGCTGATGGGGAAATTTTAATAGATTTTGGGAAAACATTTGAAAACAACCAAATGCCACATATTTAAGGAAATTAATTTTAAATTGTACTGAATCACTGTTTTGGAAAATTAAGATATTCATAAGCCGCTGCTGACATATATGTGAAGAACTGTTTTCTATTACCATGTACCATACTGTAGTCTGCTGCTGTTGCAGGTACAGTCTGCTATGTATGCTCCTGTGAAGTTCAGTCTCAATGAGAAATGCGATTGTAAGAGACTGTTAGTTGCTTGTGAGCGGAGAAGGTGTGGTGCAAAATAGGGGAGGCACTTCAAATATTTTTGGGGGGAGGGAATTGTGTTTTTCATTTTGCTTTTGGGCACATATATTTATAAATACAGTCCCTACAATATATGATGCATGTCTGACTAATTTGAAGCAGTAAGGCACAGTTCATCACTTATGTGCAAAAAGGGGGAGGCATGTAAAATAATTTAAATTTAAATTCATTTTACTGCCAATATTCAATATGCCTTCCAAACCTATCGTTTTTCTTTAAAAATTGCCAAAGTTGCCCCATTTATGATAGACAGAAACTGTAATAACAGGAATTATTGTTGGATTTTCACATTTCCAAGAATCCTTGGTCACATCATATGTCATGAACACTTCCATCAGAGAATCTGAGCTCAAACTAGTCTCATTTAACATATGACTAAAAATAAACCATTTACAATAACTAACCAGCATGCATGACAAGAGTGAAAACCCAAGGCTTTTTTCAACTCCAGGACTTCGTCTTCAGCTTTTCACTTTTTACTTTCAAGTATCAAAGGGTAAGTAACAACTAATTTGTGGTGGAGGGAGGGTCATACATTTTCTGCCAGTCAGGGAGGATCAAGGAAAAATATTTGTAGCTTCAGGGAGGGTTGAAACAAACAAGCAAACAAAAAGAAAAGTCACAACCCAGCCACCCTCTCCTCTGATAAGTAATGAACAATCCCATACTATGAATGCCAATATTATTTAAAAAGATAATGTTGATGATATATATGAATTTTATATATATATTGCCAGGATAATAATGCCCTTGCCTTCATAGTAATACCACAAAGTGAGATCAAAGTCGTATTATTACCCTAAAAAATAACTTTAAGCTCTTTACTGTGTATTGTAGATGACTTTAATGTAGACTGTCGTTCTATTTTCTTTTTTTTACCATGAAATTCATTCATTTCACGGCGTACAATCAAACAGAGAAAATCCACAGCATGCGTGGTAAGTTGAGCTGTCTTGATGAGAAGTCTGATAAACTCGATTTCCCGCAAAATCGCAGAAAGCGAGAGCGGGTTGTATGTCATCTCCGGAGGTTAACAGCCAATCACAGCGCTGCATTCTCTCAGTCCGTCTCCTATTGGCTGATAACTGACTACAGCTCTGTTGTTCAGTACAAATTGAAGGAAACCACACCGACAATAAATTTGAGATAGATAATCAATAATTTGATCCAAAATACTCCAACCAGCAACGATATCAAACGGTATTTGAGGCAGCTGGATGCGGGAGAACCTCAGGCATACGGTGGTTTGTTTTCTAGTAAACCATGCTAGCATTGCTAGCTAACTAACTAGCCAGCGTCTCGTCGCCTCCTCTTCATCTTCATGGGTTTCTGCTGTTGAGTCTGCCAGGCTTGTGCTGGAGGCAGCGAGGCTAACAAATTAATGCCATCGGCCAGGGTGGGTTGCCTTTATTTATGCCCGATATCTATCACATGCCGTTTTTACGGTTTTTGTTAATCGAAGCCTGAACAAACGAACGGATACTACGCTGAAATACCAAGCTCACTAACATGTTAGCATTGTGCTTTTAGCTGAGCTAGCTAGCTCGACTGCTAACGCGAGTATCTGCCTACTGGCTAAGCTAACATGTTGTATTCCCCCCATTTGTACTGTGATAATTAATTTGTTAACAGGTGCCGTTGCTTCACTCGCAGAACTCAGGTCATATTATGAGTGGGGCGAGTTGCAAAGCTAACGGCGCCGTGTACCCCGCCTCATCAGCAGTGATGAACTCTGTGAAGAAGCCGAAGATGGAGCAGATTCAGGCCGACCATGAGCTGTTCCTACAGGCCTTTGAAAGTGAGATTTCACCACTCGTCACTTTACAATGCAACCTTTCTGTTTTGGTATCACGAGAAGAACTTTTCCATGCTCTCCGAATGCCTGTAGCTACCCGCTGAACTTTTCTGATACTTATTTTGTTTCCAATAATTGCTTCTGGCTGACAGGCCTCCCTAGTTTATACTCAACAGGGAGCTCCAGATATTGTTTGTTTTAACTAAACAGATTTCATGTTAATAAAAACACATGTATTGTTTAATGTCTTCAGTTTTTCTTTGGCTGGTGGATATTTTGCCCAACTAACCACCACCTGTTAACAGCCCTTCTTTTGGCATGTGTTAGCAGTAGTATGGATTAATTTCTCAGATGCTGACACAGTGAAATGGAGTGACAGCAGACTGATGGAGGGGCCTGTCTCGTGAAGCAGAACAACTGCACTCCTCTTTTACTTGGAACATGTTTAAAATCTTTGTGGGGTAGTTATCCAGAAAACATAGTGATAGGGTAATGTGATGGTTTCTAGAGTAAACATTATAATGATCCCTTTTTCTGTTTCCAGAACCAACTCAGATATACAGATTTCTCCGCACAAGGAATTTGATTGCAGTAAGTAAACTACTATACATATGTTTCTGTTGTATTGATTAGCCAGCACACTTAAAATGAGAGTGATTAATTTGTCCTTTTTTCTCTCTTCAGCCCATATTTTTGCACAGGACGCTCACCTTCATGTCTCACAGAAATGGCCGAACAAATGCCAAAAGGTATGAAATCTGATTCATACATGATTCATGAAACATGATTCATGAAACATGATTCATACCTGATATGTTTGCAATCTCATTTATGTTCTGTCACAGTTTTAACAAATTGATTTTGAACCTGTGTGACCTGTGATCTTTCCTTCAGGAAAACATTCAAAGTGGATGATATGTTGCAGACAGTCGAGAGGATGAAGGGAGAGCAGGATTCTCCAAGGTAACGCAGCTCTGCATTAGTTGATATGCCCCTTTTTTATCACTGGATAGTTTCTGGGGATGTAAATACCAGAGAAACTGTATTGACATAATTAATTACCATTCATATACAGTACCATTGTCATTGGAGCACTTGATGTAACCCAGTTTCACCTGTGCATTTTTCTGTTTGTCTTTCAGTTTGTCTTCACATCTACAGTTAACCTTCACTGGGTTCTTCCATAAGGATGGTGAGCGGATTTTACTCAAGTGCTCTATTTACATGCACGCTAGTATCCTGGTTATGATCAGGTCTGTGGACTATCCTAGTTAAGCCCTTATTCTGTGTTGGATGTGCTGCCTTGAGTACTCTGACAGAAACCAGGATACTGTGTCACGGCAACACCTTATTCAGGTTTCTGATTATTCAGAGATGGTAAGAAGTCAGGACACACACAGGGGCACACAGATGATCAGAAACCTGGATACCGTCAAAATCATGTTCAGGTTTCTAGTGTTCAATGTATACATCCTGAATAAGATCAAGACTATAATGAAACACAAAACCAGGATGTAGGTTTGCATGTATACACACTCATTTTAAGTACGCTGTTGCCATGACACCCAACCACAGTTAGTAAGCACGAGAATGCTAAAAGATTTGTGGTAAAGCAAGCGGTTAGCCTAAAGGAAGAAAATGTAAACACCCACTGACTACTGAGTGTAGGAGCGGACACTTCTCCTCGACATCACGGAAGATGTTTTGTCTACCAACAGAGCATTAGACTTGCATAGAGATAACAATAAAAATCATGTGTGCTTTACTATATGTTGATTGACACAAAACTCTTTTTGCTGCCGTACAGAAAAGCCATCTCAGAATTCAGAAAATGAACAAAATTCCGTGTCCTTAGAGGTGCTACTTGTCAAAGTCTGCCATAAAAAACGCAAGGTAAAGTAAAATATTATCAAGACAGTCTCTCACTTTAGCAGCAAGTCATTTCATGTCACCTACTATTGATTGTGTTCGCTAAATGAAGTTATTTTTCCCTCAGGATGTCAGCTGTCCGATAAAGCAAGTGCCTACAGGTAAAAAGCAGGTGCCTTTGAATCCTGACAGTAACCAAACCAAGCCTGGCTCCTACCCTTCCTTACTGGTCTCCAGCAACGAGTTTGAGCCCAGCAACAGCCACATGGTCAAGTCCTACTCGCTCCTTTTCAGGGTGTCACGCACAGGGAGGAGGGATACTAATGGTCTAGTCAACGGAGAGGCCAACGAGAACATTGGTAGGAAATCCACATCAATACCTTTTGCGTTCCACTCACCCACTGGAAATACTCTCTGTAGTTTAGGTGAGTGTAGAGGAGGGAGAACATGATGCAAAAAGTATGCTGCGGAAATCACAGCGTTATGTTCATAAGCCTGTTCATCATTCGGTGATGGCCCTTACGGACAGAATTTTGTCATCTCTTCGGTTAGACCTTTTCATAATTGCTTTGTGTAAATGACCCTTTTCACCCCCAGATATTTGTATTCTTTTGGTTTCATGCCACTTGCATGATAGAAATGTCATCAACGCGCCCACACACTTAATGTGAATTCTCCAAACAATGGTTTGCTCTATTCACAGGGCTCAGTCAAACATTACAAAGACTTTATACCAGGGAGCTGGCAGGGTAAAGTCAGATTAATGTCTGGTCCAACTGATTCAGACATTTGCGTTCTCATATACAGCTTCCCCCGAGTAATGTCTAGATAAACAGTGCATGTTTGAAAGGGGCTTATGATGCTCAGAATTGGGACACAGCAAGCTGGGGGTCCCAACAAGCCAGTCTCTCTCTGGGCACATCATGTAAAAAAAAAATGTTAACTGTAACTGAATGGATCTTAGTTGTGTATGAAATTTCTCGCCATCTTTTTGTGTGTGCAAAGATGTAACAGATACTCCTAGTAGGAAGAAGAGAAGTTCATCTCATAGAGACGAAGGGGAGACCACAGAGACCTTTGTTGCACAGATGACTGTCTTTGATAAGAATAGGTAAGGTTTCCATTCAGGTTTTAAAATCGCTTCTTTCGTTCGTGTGACTGTACGTTAAAATCACTGATCTTGATTTGTTCTACGCAGGAGATTGCAGCTGCTGGATGGGGAATATGAGGTGTCAATGCAAGGGATGGAGGACAGCCCTGTCAGCAAGAAGCGAGCCACGTGGGAAACCATTCTTGATGGAAAGGTAGGGGAGGGGTTGTAAATGTGTCGGCATGAAGCGTCACCTCGTAGGCTCCCTTTCCTATCTTTAGAATTGGTTGTCCTCTTCACACCACTGACTATAACTCTGTATGACTGTCCCACAGAGACTGCCACCATTTGAGACATTTTCTCAGGGACCCACATTGCAGTTCATGCTGCGTTGGACAGGTGATGCTAGTGGAAAGTCCACTGCCCCTGTGGCAAAACCCCTCGCTACACGCAATTCCGACAGCTCCAGCCCCATGGAGACTAGGACCAGCAATCACAGAGCTGCCCTCATGAGTAAGTACAGAAACAAAAATCCCTCATAACATCCCTCATAACATCTTGAATTATATTTAATCCTATGTTACATTTAAGAGCAGTAGGCAGAAAACGTCTATAGATGATGGAGGATTGGGAGGAGACATAAATATTTAACAGTTCCACCCTCTGCTTTATTAAAGTACTGTAAAAGTGTTCATAATTGACACTGAGCAAAGAACTGATGATCATTTATTCATCACATGCCAGATTCTCTGAGCAAAAGTCTGAATGGAGCATGATTTTGGATTTTGTGTCACTGGTGTGGGATGGTCTATTTGTGATGGTGTATTTGTGAATCTGGCAAAAGGCGCCCAGTGAGTCATAGCTGTTTAGTCCTTTTGAGACAGTCGCTTCACTCCTTGAATGTTCTGGCAACTTAACATGTCGCTCTTTTGAATAAGGCCCTGAGTCATGTTTCTAAAGAAGTCATAAGTATATGTGAGTGTCAAGCAAAATGTTTGCATACTGCATATGAGCAAAGGGGAATCCCATCAGTTATTACCTAGCATCTTGTCATTTTTAACTCTGTTTAGGCTGTGAGAAGCAGGCGGCTAAATTCTGTCTGTTCTTTCTAATTAATGAAGAAATGCACGTAGATGTTATATCAGTCTGGCTACAGGGTTGCACAGGCAAGTGAGAAGTGGTGCCGAGGCTTCCTTCAGCACTCATGATCATCATTAATCAAGCCACAGAAAAGCGTTAATTCAACTGCAAAATAAGTTTGAAAATTCAACACTGATGCAACCTATGAGAGACTTGTAAACACTCTTCTTCTCCCTTGTTACATTCTGACTGTTACAGGAGCAAAGAATCCATCATGTACTGCTGCTCTACCTGTGAAGATTTGGTCATCTTTTGAACAGAACCATTATAGGAGATTTACATAATAGAGACCTATGTTTAAATGCCAAAAAGCCATTACTTTAACAGGCAGATGAAACCAGCAATGTTGCATATTCCATGTGTGAAAATAAATATCCAAAAGTGGCTTTAGCAACAGCTACTACATTTACATGCACAAAAAAATGATCCAAGTCTTTCATAATGTTTAAAAGCAGGTGTATTTCTCCCACCGACCAGAAATGTGGGCTTTTCTTTTGGGCATGCATCTCTACCCCACAGCCTTGCAAAGTGTTGGCTACTTGGTTTGTGTACAGTGCACCATGGAGACGCACAGAGCTGACTTTACACAGGCAAGAGGCCGTGTTTTGCAAACTGCGATTAAAAACTTCAACTGAGGCGCATATTCCAAGTGTGTCACATACATGTCCAAAAACTCCTAAAACGTGACTAATACTGGTACATCCCACATGTCTTAATTTTAAAATGCTACATTTGTAATAAGGCCTTATTCAGAATATCCAAGCGGCATATGCTGTTTACATGAATATGGAATAGTGGTGAGCATGTTCATGCATATGTGTGCTTGGTGTTTAAATGTTCCTGTTATGGGGGAAAGGACACTACATTTTCTCAAATACACTTTGAATGTGTTAAATCAAATTTCTGATTTGGTGATGAACCTTTCCATCTGTTCATAACAGCAGTGAAAGAGTCAGTCAGCACAGACATTCAGACGAGGAAAGAGCACGTCCAGTGTGAGCCGCGGCAGAAGCTACGTATATTTTATCAGGTATACCACACCACAGTAAGAACTGCACTGGGCCTGGGCAACTGACTTCTAAGTGTTTTGGTGACGAAGCTGAAAAGCACAATGCTTTTGAAAAGTTTGGAATAACTGTTACATTTTAATAAGTTAACTGGTTTGTAATTCTTCATCAAGGCAAGTATACGGTTCATGAATATAGCTGAAACTGTACTGTTTTGACCCTGTTGGGCACTCAGTCCTCAGGGTGTGTGTACCAAAGTATGAATTTAATCATCCATTTAGATTTGCTGAAGGTCGACCTTCTCTGGTTTACGTTGTAACTAATGTCATCTGTCTGTGTTTAGTTCTTGTACAACAATAACACGCGGCAGCAAACAGAGGCACGGGACGATCTTCACTGTCCCTGGTGTACCCTGAACTGCAGCAAACTCTACAGCCTGCTCAAACACCTCAAACTCTCTCACTCCCGCTTCATCTTCAACTATGTGGTAAGGAACTGACTGTTTGTAATTAAAGCCTCTTAATTGCGTGTGTGGTTGGGCTAGTCACATGACATGACTTCCTTACAAGCAATGTTTAAGTCGCTAACAGATGTAGTTAAAATTAGCCCATGACATCCTGAGTCCTGTTTGAGTGAAGCCATTCATGTCACAATCTCGCCACTTCTGGCTCCCACTCAGACTCACACAAACCTCTGTAAAGAAGTAGCAGCCATTGCTCCACAAAAAAAAATGTCTCTCTTTGTCCTTGTCCTTGTTATCACCTGTAGTTTTCACTACACCACAACTTATTAGTGAACACTGATGTCAGTGGCTCCCATGTTTACTTTGTACTACTTTTTTCCAGGTGAGTCCATTCAGGACTGTGACCACAATTTAAAAAAATAATGTGACAATAATGGGACGGGGCGTCGGTGGCTTAGTGGATAAGGCAGGTGCTCTATGTACAAGGCTGTTGCCGCAGCAGCCTGGGCTCGACTGCAGCCTGTGGCCCTTTTCTGCTTGCCATTCCCTCTGTCCCTCTCTTCCCTCTATCTGTCCTATCAATTAAAAGCAAAATGCCCCAAATAAATCTTTAAGAGAATAAATAATAATAATGTGACTGCCAAGCAAAAGAATTGGATCTGAGCAGTTAATCTGAATTTAGCACAAAGGCTTACAATGTGAATGTTGCCTATGTCTGCAAACATAAAATCGCTTAAGTTCCTGTGTGGGAGCTCTGGTCCCCATTGGGTGTGCGTGTATGTAACGCCATATCTCAATCACCACAACTCTGTAACTAACATGGACAGCTTGGTTGACAAATGCTGATTAGTTTACTCTGAAGCTTCTTTGACAATCTCTGGAAAGCAACTGCCAGACAGACATCACTGCACACACTGAGGGACAGTATTCTGTATTTACACTTGGCTACTTTAGTAAACTAAGAAATAAATTAAATGAGTAAAAAAAGGCATCAGTGTTACATCACACTGATGCCAAAGCTGTCTGTCTGTAGCTCCACAAACCGCACTTGTTAGTAGGAGAAATACATTTTGCTTTTTGTCTTTAGTTGGGCTGTGTTTTTGTTGCCCAGTGCAAAAAGATAAATGTTAAATGGTTCAGCTTTTGAGGTGTTGCAGTGCAAATCATGTGTCAAACCACAAAGGGCAACCAGTGTCTGTTCCAGCTTACTCTTTAATTGCAGGGAGTTGCTTCTTGTTCTCTACCGTTATTTCCTTCACTACCCTCTCTCTTACATAGCTCCTGGTGTTTGTAGAGAACCCTCAGTTTCTCTGATTGAACAGGCACTTCTACCTAAAGCATAATGTGGCGTCCAATTTGAGAAATCTTGCCTCTAACCATAAATTACTGCCAGCCAGTCATCAGGCCTTCTGTTTTTGCTCAGCACAATATCCTGTAGAATTCCTCATTATTTTTCATTTATTTTTTCCTCCTCTTGTGAATCTGCAGCCTCACCCCAAAGGAGCAAGGATAGACGTGTCCATCAATGAGTGCTACGACGGGTCGTATGTCGGAAACCCTCAGGACATCCACAGCCAGCCAGGCTTTGCTTTCAGCCGCAACGGCCCAGTTAAGAGGACTGCTGTAACTCACATACTGGTTTGCAGGTAAACTCGTGACCTCTGTTCAAAGCCAGCGTTCACACTCAAAGTCAAATCATGCCCGACAATTTAATTAACTTATTTTGAATTTAATTTGCTTTTCATTCCATCTGGTTTAGTGATGAGTTGGTAATCAATTGAATTAACTTTAATGAACTGTTCGAGAGCGGCGAGCTGCGTTAAAACAGATTAGAACAAATACAGTTTTTGACACTTGGCAAGAACCTAAATAGATCCGCTTCTTTCAGTCAGCAGGTTTCTCACACTGGTGAGGTAATTAAAGACAAAAAGTGTGGTAAACGAAAGCATAAAAAGGCAAGATATGAAGTTCTGATAAAGGTGCACTAGCATTTTTTTGCGCCTTGATTCCAACATGCAGGATTTGTTTTCTCCTGTGCTTCCACCAGGCCCAAGAGGACCAAACCAAGTCTGTCAGAGTTCCTGGAGTCTGAGGACGGAGAGTTGGAGCAGCAGAGGACCTACGTCAGTGGACACAACCGTCTCTACTTCCACAGTGACAGCTGCATGCCCCTGCGGCCCCAGGAGATGGAAGAGGACAGTGAGGACGAGAGAGATCCAGAGTGGCTCAGAGAGAAGACTGCCACGGTGAGAAGCCATTGTTCATTGTGTTGTGTTTGTGTCTGGCTTCACTGTTGACTTGAACTGTCACACCACTTACAGAGACACCCTTAAAGGGATAGTTGGGGTCTCTTTGAAGTGGGGTTGTATGAAGTACTTATCAATAGTTGTGTTTACTTATAGTAGGTGGCGGTCGGCATGCCCTCACTTTGGAGAAGCAGGCAAGAATACTGCCATGGAGGCCAAGTAATGTACTGCTGTGGACAGGGGCAACAGCAAAACATATTTTAGCCACGTGAAAAAATCAATAACAGTTTAAGTGTACTCTATATTTAGAATATTTTTACCACTTAACCTTAATGTCAGACAGCACCTTCCAACAGGGAACTGAAGCCGTTATCTGTGCCCTCTTCAGAGCCCCCAGACTCCTCTGAAAAAAACAGTAATTATACCTCGCAGAACACGGGAGTTGCTGGTCTACCACTGCCTCGATCAATTACTTTATTGTGTCACTTTGGTTAATCCAAACAAATCCTTCACAACACCAAAGTCACAGTCACCACTGTAGGTAATACACTCACTGTGATTACGTACCTCATACAGCCCCACTTTAGAAAATCACAATGATCCATTTAGAGGTCAGTTTCTCTAGTTATGGTGTGAAGTAAAAATTTCTGAGATCCTTGTCGGAAATTGCAGCTGAAATGCCCCCTGAAGTCAGATTTTTGATCTGGAAAGTCGGAGGAATCTCCCCAACCCTGACTTGAAAATCCAAAGTGGCTGTCCTGTGCATCAGCAGTAGTGAAAGCTGTAGTTATATGTTGTTTATTAGCACTTCTGCCTTATTTGTGTCTCATTAAAACCAACTTCTATTTGTGGACATGTTGCGATGGTGTTTGTACGCGTAAAATACACCATAATGCTTTTTTATCAACTGGTACTGCTTACAGTTGCTCACAACATCTAGGTTTTCCATCATTCCCGGCTCCGATTTTCAACTTCCGTGGTACATGGAGCACACCATTATTCCGACTTACTGAAGCAAACACAGAATCGTCTTGGCTTGGTTTTTACACTTCTGTTATACTTGAATGTTTTACTGTATTCAGAGCTGTTCTTTGTCTTCATGTTATATAATAAGAGGCATCGATTGATTCTGTGAAGTGTGTGGTAATGAGTGATGTAGTTTGTGGTGTTGTTGAAGTGTGTTTCGCTTTAAGGAGGACAAGATAAGAATTTCCACGTAACATCCTGTCAGTATGTAAAAGGACATCTGGGCAGTTTCATTGATTTGACAATGCAGTTAAGTTAATGCACACTAAAGTTTACGTTATAATGCTTTGCAGAGATACATACGTGAGATTGGCTGGAAGCACAGCATTTTGACCGGAAAGCTACATCATTTGTAGTTGGTTATCAGCGATTATCACTGATTCAGAGTGACAACAATGCTTTTTATCTGTTAAAACAATTGTATTTTCTCCACTGATGCAAGTACTGTGAACGCAGTAATGGAATCAATCAAGGGAAAAATTTTGTAGGAACCTTGACTGAGGCCAGGAAACTATCGCAATCAGACTCTCACAATATTTTAAACTGGATAAAAATGGTGGTGTGTGAGTGTTTCTGTGGAGCCCAGGGACTAAAATCTGGAGAGGGTGGAAAAAAATCAAGCTTTTGGAGTACTGATTTTTGGTGTTGGATTACCATGGCAACAAAGAGTAAAAGCATTTGGGTCAGCCCCGCTCCCCATAAATAACTTAAAGGTGCTCGGAGCAGAAACTATTGCCAAGACAGAACATTTCTTCAGCTTGCTCTTACAGCCGCACACAACATTTTTATCACTTCAGTATTGATTTCCGGAACCTGCCAGCATTACGTGCTAACAGTAACAGTAATTTTACTCTCAGGGTCAGCAGAAAATACCTGAACTAAATTGATCGTCATTAAAATTGTTCCGCTGCTCTCAAGAGGAAACTTTTATTAAAATCTGATATAAGGTATTAAGGTATTATTCGGCCCATCTTAAGTGTTGTGGTGTTTTTTACCAGCTAATATGTGTTTGTATTGCATCACCATAGTTGTGTCATCATTTGTAAATTTTTGTGCTTTGCTTACAGCAACTGGATGAGTTCACAGATGTCAACGAGGGAGAGAAAGAAGTGATGAAGCTGTGGAACCTGCACGTCATGAAGCATGGGTACGTGGGAAAAGTTATGGGCGAAAGGATTCTTTTCACAGTATCAGCTTCTTTGAGTTAATACATGTAAATGTATCACATTTAGACTTTTGAGACTTTTTGCAAAACATGGTGTCATTTTCTATTATAGTACATGAATGTTCGAGAGTTAGTGCTGCTCCTCCCACAAAACATCTCTTCAAGACATCTCCCGTCATCATATATAACTTTACATAAAGAGAGTATTCATTTTATTGTATTACATTGATTCACTCATCAGTGATGTGTTGTTGTTTTTTGAGGGGCAATTAGCAGACGTCCCAGTTACCTTTGCAGCCTTGTGTTGCATTCATGTGGTATCAAAATAATCTGAAAAATTAGGTTTTCATCATATTTCATTGCTGACCTGATGTTTTCTTTTCTTTTTGTTATCAACATGTTTAAATGCTCTGAGCAATAAAATACAACACACCCTTGTAGCATACATGTTGTTTCTACTTTACAAGTTAAAACTCACAAACACAGCTCAGTCAGAATAACAATGATCTGAGGAGCACCTGAATGCACCAATAGCCTTGGGTGGCAGAGGTCTCGACTCAAGTCCGATTCAATCCCTTCTTTAATTAGCATAGCAGGCAGCGTGAGCTGTGCCCTACAGTAACAGTGAGTAGGTGAGCGGGAGGAGTCAGGGATTTGTGAACACTAAAAAAGAGTCATTCAAAATGATTTGTTTGGTTCATTTTTGCCCGTCACTACATAGGAAGTGGTAGACACAAACTGAAGACAATGTCTTTTTTTTTCTTTCTTTCTTTTTTAAGATATTTTTTAGGGCAGTTTGCCTTTAATAGACAGGACAGGTAAGTTTGGAAGGAGGGGGGGTGACATGCAGCAAATGGCCGCAGGCTGGACTCGAACCCAGGCCGCTGCGGCAACAGCCATGCACATGGGGCGCCTGCTCTACCACTTAGCCACCGACGCCCCTAAAGAGAATTTCTTGAATCTTGCTGCTATAAAAATTATATTGCCAAATATTAAACAGTGTTAAGAAGGTCACACCAGATTGAAAACAAATCCAGAGCTCTTAGAACTTCTTTTGTAATCTCTCATATGTACAGGGTGTCTGTTGGAGCTGTGGCATCATATATACAGTAGCTGTACTCTTGTAGTTACAGCTACTCTTGTCCCGTTAGTTTATTGAAACATTAGAAACTAAGCTCTTTTGTTCTTTATTTTCCTGTAGTTTCATAGCAGACAACCAGATGAATCAGGCCATCATGCTCTTCGCAGAGGACAGCGGTGCTCACATCATCCGCCGCAACCTCTGCCGTAACTTCCTCCTGCATCTAGTCAGCATGCACGACTTCAACCTGGTGAGCACGGTCACCATCGACCGCGCCATGGCCCGTCTGCGACAGATCCAAGAAGAGCTTCCGGACACTGTGGAGGAGCAGCAGGACCAGACTCTGGTATCAACAGGAGCCTGCAACGGCAATGCCGTCACCTCCACTGGAGGGAAACTGGGCAAGAGGACAAAAAGCGCACTAACGGACTGATGTTGGATGGATGGATGGACGGAACAATGATTGTTGTGTTTTGGTTTTTTTTATTATTTTATTTTATTTTTTTCTTCTTCAATGAACATTACCAACCCTTTGGTGCTTAGATAGGTGGGAGAACTGGTCAGCTGAGGATCTGACCTCAAGCAGACCAGTATACAAGGTAAACAAGTTTTGAAACTTGAGAACTGAACCAAATATGAACAATCACCCACTACCACACAAACCAGGAATTTGAGGACTGGATGATGTAAGTTGAACCTACTAAATATGCATTTTGTAGGAGCCGCTGAAGTATCTGTGTTGGGGTGAGAGAGTGAACAAACCGAGTCTTCTGATGTGGCACGACTGCCTCTGTTGTGTCCACGTTCTAGACAACTGTATCAAGACTACAGTTAAAACTGTACTGGTAATAATGTCACTCTTGATTATTTGTACACGTACACAATAACCTTGTTGAGAACTTATCTTTTTAGCTGATTATTTTAGCACTTGGTGTTTGTATTTAGAAAGCTTACCTTGAAATTGTCCTTTTTTTCTTTTCTTTTTTAAAATCATGCTGCGCCAAATGTTAAATGCAGCTTTTCCGCTGTCATCAGTGGAGAAACTTTAGTGGGTTTGATTTCACTGTTGTGAATGACGTTTAATTTGAAGGGTCATACAGTTACGGTAAGAATCGACACTATTGGCATCAATGTCTAGAGTATATAAAGCCTGTAAAGCTTGTGTTAGGACCCCAACATGGATTGTGGGTTTCGCTGGTAGGTTGCCATGACAATAGTTATATACTGTAAGCCTTGGATCCTGGACAAGAGAATAAATTCAGATTTGGGTCCATGCTGAAACTCCTACTCTATCACCCCTAAGCCTTTTGGTCTACATTGATAATAACTCAAGGAAAGCCAGGGAAAGCAACTTTTCAGATTTTTTTCTTTCTCCTCAGATTTACTGAAACAACCAGCAGCACATCACCCCATGTATCCAGCAGAGTGCACAGCAAGTCAACAGTTTTCTGATCACCTGTGGTGTCTTTTCACGTTGAGGTTTGAACATGTTGAAATCACAGTGTTCTGAGCGTCAGTAGCTGATTGACAGAAATGTGTTTACATGTAATCACATCTGATGTTTAGCTGTTTTCCTTCTGAATCCAGTATTGAACAGATTGCAGTTCTTATCTCAAAGCAATATGCTGTTTATTGGATGGTTGGTTTTCAGGTCCAAGTTTTTTTTAGGTGCAGTTTATGCCAAAGTGGAATACTTTCACCAGTCTCTTAGTTCTGTATATTATTTAGCATCTTTTCTTTTCTTCATTCCATAACTTTTTTTTTTTTTTTTTTTTTTTTTTAAAGCAGCAGTAGTAGTTGTGTTTTCTAGCGTGCACATGAGTAGGTGATCATTATCACCACTCATTGTTTCATCAGGACTTTCCTCGTGGACAACCAAATTGACAACATATTTTTCCTCCCTCTGATATTCATGGAAGGTTTCTGTATTCATCTGGAAAAAGGGAGACATATTCACCATTATTGTCAGAACACCCTGTGAAAAATTGTGAACTGTACACTCTGGCTAAGGGGATTTTTATATTTAAAGAAATAAAATACATTTGACCTTTAAGCACGGCTGTAATGTTTTAGCAATTCTGGACATTAGCCATCATTACAACTCTCTCTGTCACGGTCTCTGCCCAGCAGGTCCACTTGAAGAATAACCCAGCCTGAGTTAGACCATTCCCTTCAGGCTACAACCTCAGTTTATAAATTATATTTAAACAATTAATGCAACAAAAAGTTACAAATATATTGCATGTGGAATGAAATATTTAGTTTTTCAGTAGCATAGCTGTTTGTTCTTACAGACATGGTCAGCTGCATCTTATTTTACACGTCATTTAGGTTGAGAAATCCAAACCAGAAAAACAGTTTTCTTTCCTCAAAGCTGCTTACTCAGTTTTTCAGGAGCTTTTGACCGTATGTTACTGCCCTCATCACCAGATTGAGTTTGCTTTAGACAGTTTTCAGAGGTGGGACTAAGTTATTGTTTTGCAAGTCCTAAGTCTTAACGTCTCAAGTCAAGACAGGCGAGTTCCAAGTCCTAACCATTAGCGAGTCATAAACAAGTCATAATGCGCTCTTCACCAAATGTAATGCCATTTCAACAACATTAATAATATATTAAATTGGAAAAGTTATAGATGCTTTTTAAAATTTGTATTTATTTGTTGAAGCAAGTTTGCTTTAAAAAAAAAAAGTTTGTTAGCTGTTAAGCTAACATTAGCTAAGCAAAAGCCTTCTAACTGTGTTAATATTAGCCTTGACTTAGTCTTGGTGCAGCTTCAAATATCTTACGAAGTTGGAAATTGTTGCATATCTGTCTGTTTTTGTACATGAAAGAAATTATCTTTGGTATCACTTTTTCTAAGTGGCACTCAGAAACAACGTTAGTTCCTCGTGGTTCACTCCTGCAAC
This sequence comes from Epinephelus fuscoguttatus, assembly GCF_011397635.1. Classification (NCBI taxonomy): domain Eukaryota; kingdom Metazoa; phylum Chordata; class Actinopteri; order Perciformes; family Serranidae; genus Epinephelus; species Epinephelus fuscoguttatus. The sequence goes on along the minus strand of NC_064754.1, from coordinate 37,586,831 downwards.
TTGACTGGACGCAGATTGGTTCCAGCAAAGTGGATCAGGGGAATAAGGTTTCGACTTCCAGGGAATGAACAGTGTTAACACTAGTTGATTCAGGAAAATGAAGGGAAATGAATTTATTTGTTGCACACGTTTTAAATATACTTTTTCTATAGTCTAAAGTCATCAAATTTGTGATCTAAGTCTGACTCGAGTCCATACCTTTTAGAGTTGTACTCGAGAACAGGCAAGTTAGTGAGACGATATTTTTCATCTGTTGTTTTCAAGATAAAGAATTGATGATCAAGCTCAAGTTACTCAAAATTAATTACTGAATTTAATAACTGAATTTTGCTTTAGTTTTGTGACGTATTAGTCAGTTCTATTGCAATGTAAATAAACTGTAAAGGTGCATCACAGTGGCTGAGGTCCAGTCCTAACAAGCTCTCAGGACCAGACCTGTTTTAATACAAATGTTCACTCGAGGCAACACTGACTATGAAGTACATGCTAAATGAAACTTTGCATGTCTCCAGTGAATACCAAGAGAAATAGGATTAACGAGAGTGCAGACCTTGCAAATTTCCCAGTTACATAAAATGTCATCAGAAATATAGTCTTTGCAGACTCCAGTCTGCATTCATTCTAAAGCAGGGGTGTCAAACTCATTCTAGTTCAAGCAACACATACAGTCCAACTTAATGTCAAGAGGACCAGACCAGTAAAATCGTTGCATAATAACCTATAAATAACAACACCTCCAAATGTTCCCTTTCTTTCCAGTTTTTCCACATTCAGTCCGTTACTACTGTCTCTACATGTGTGTTTTTCTGTACATTTCCACTCCCGTGTAGTAATGCTGGCATCACCACACCAAAGTAAAGTGGAAGCCATTGAAGAAGCAGGGTAAGTTATCCCCTGCCTCACAAACCAGTTACAAATCAAAAGTTCTGTCAGTGCTTTAGCAAAAGGGTTTCACTAATGTTGTTTTAAGATAGAGGTCTGATACAGATTCTTCGTGTTGGAGCTGCAGATTGACAATATTTTGCACAGTGTTCAATATCTTTAAATATGATGTTTTATGGCGGGTGGCAACCAACGTTAAGGTGCATTACCAGTCTTTAAATATGACCTCAAGATGTATTCATGGTTATTTCAGGGAGCTGTATTCTGTTCAGGTTGGAAAAGCCTCTGAAGCAGCATTTTACATGAAATGATAACTTGCTGTTTAGCTTTTTCCTGAAACCTGACAGCTCTCAACCTTCACAAGTGCATCAATATTAGGTGTGTTGGGTCATCCAGTGGACTGTATTGGACCCTTGGGGTGGGCCAGTTCTGACCTGTGAGCCGTATGTTTGACACCCTGATCTAAAAGAAGGAAATACTCAATACTCTTTTGCTTCTAAGAGTCTTCCTCAGTTGTGTATCTCCTTTTATTTTATCATTATTTTTTTAAACTGGTTAATTATGAAGCTCCTTTGCTCATAGGAGTCTGTCAGGAAATGTTTCCTCTCTCAGACTTCACACTGCATCTGCAGCAATATAAAGCACAGTCTGTCTCCCTCACTCCTCTTGCTAGTATCAAAACATTTTATGTGTAGATAAAGAGTAGCTGTCATAAGAGGACTATTATGATTCTTGGCAAAAAAAAAAAAAAAAAAGTCACATGTTTGTTGCGGGACATGTCTTTACTGACAGGGCCTTCTGGCTGATGGGAAGGATCTGTGGACAGTCAAGAGAACATGCTCATCATTTACTCAGTTTTACTAAATGCAAGCGCTGGCACACACCTAGTTTTTAATTTGTCTGGTGGCTAGTCATCTACTGAAAAAAGAAGTGTGCTTTTGGAGGGCTGTGCTTTTCAATAAAATGCATTTTAGACAGTATCTCAAGCTGCTCTCTGTGAGTTCGGACCAGGTTAGGACGGCAAAATACACGATCTAGGAAGACATTCAAAACCAGCTGACAACAGGAAGAGGTACCACTCCGCATTTGATTCTGGGGGAGAAAGAAAATTAGTGTTGGAGTGACGAATGTAGAGGAAAATATATCCTCCATTAACATTGCAGTTATTTTTTAATGCCGTCTGCATTTATTAACGACGTTAACACTTATTTGAGAGGTAGTTTTAACGACTTTTGCTACATCTGAATCAGTTCGGTTCACTCGCTGCACTTCACGAGTGCTTCAGTGTGATTTGTCTGTTATAAACGATCTTCGGCAACACTCAACCTTCTCGCGCACAGTTTAAACGTCATTTCACAGTTTCAAAACAGCGACTGTTGAAGAGTGAAGGGCAGAAGTTTGTTGTATTTGTTTGTAGCGTTCACATTTGCATACTTTAATTAATTCACCTAATATGCAAGGTTTGGTAGCCTGGTCGGTGTAAGAGAATATTTACGCTTCTCGCCGAAGCTACCGTCGCAAAAATGAGGTTACTTCCTCATTATGTGTGACAAGCAAGCGCCAAAGCTAAAAGTCTCTCACTGCGGAGTCCTTTATGATGCGAAACAAACTCAGCCGGAGCAAGAAATGTGTGAAAGATGCTTCATGTCCGAGCAAAGACCACTCGCGAACCGTTGACGTGATAACGTTGGTGGTGTCAGAGTCGAGCTGCTCCAGTGATGAAGCATCTCCAGGAGGAGACACAGCTGTTGCTGCTGCAGGCACCTCCACCAAAGTCAAACCACTTCAGGTACAGAGGACGACTTTATGCACAAGAAACATTAAAATTGCACCAATTTTCCTTCATGCAACACAGCACGGCAAGAGGAAACGGAGCAGTGATGGGAAGCTACATCAGCCTGTGGAGAAGCACCAGGAAGCAGAGCTCCCTCCTCAGACTGAAGATGTGCAGCTGGTGAAAAGTCAGCAGCATGTATCAACAGTTTCTCACCTGACAGAGAGGAGGAGGTCCTGGAGAGGACAGCTGCCCCCCTCAGCTCTGCACAGCTGTCTGGAGGAAATCCAAACAGCCAACCCAGCATTTCCAGCCCTAACAGTGTTCAACACTTTGCAGAGGAGAGCAAGTGAAAGGCAGCAGGATTTTGGACCAACAGGTGAGACTGAGTTATTATTCTGAATGTACTTTATTTTCATTTATTATTCATTCATTAAGCATCTCTCTCCTTTTCAAAGCAGAAAATCTAAGCTCCCAACAGAGCCATTTAAAAGAGAAAAGGAAATGGGACAGTGAAAGCTTTGAGAGGATGCCCAAACGTCTGAGGTCCAGTCTCTCTGCAGATGGTACTGTTGGTATGGGACACTGTCTCATGTCAGCACACAGTGCTCAGGAAGACACTGTCCTGACGGTCAAGAAGCAGCTCAGAAGCAACAAGCTAAGTCGTACTTACAGACTGAGGCAGCTATGTGAGAGCCCAGCAGGCCTGGTCAACAACTGTGATCTGAACTCTGGGTTGATCAATCACACAGAATCTCAGAACAAGTCAACCACAACTTCTGACATCATCCAGAGAGGTAAACTTGTCATATGGTGATAGTTTTATGACATTTTTTCTGTCATTTACATTGCAGGAAAGTAACATTTTCCCCTCTCTTTTGTCTAGATTCCAGTTTCGAGGATGTTCTCTGGACAGACAAGTACAGTCCTCTGCATTCAAGTGAAGTAACTGGCAACTCTGCCTCTGTGAACAAACTGCAAAGGTTAGTTTTACACATTTAGTTCTGTCATACTTTCACTGATATATTGGACTTGATATCCGTGTGAACATATTCTTTTATTTTGGTTATTCTCTAACATGCAGTTGGTTGAAGAAATGGAAACTGAGAGCTGGCTGTGACGAGAGGAGAAAAATAGAGGAGAGGAAACAAGAAGAAAACAGCAGTGGTAAGAGCTGGCATTTGTCACACTTAACATTTTCTCTTGTATCTCAGCTCAGGGTCAACATCTTAATGCGGTTTCATGAGCCATGACCAAAAATTTTTTTACAAGTCTGCTTATGTTTTTTGAGTATCCACATGACATTTAATGACTCAGGATTTCCCAGAAATTTCCATCTTTCATGGGAAAAGTATCTACTTCCTGTGCAGACTCATGGGACTGTGGAGACTTCCAGGGTGAGGCTGGGGCAGAGGGAGACAGAGAGGAGCCGTTGTGTAACACCATGCTGATCACAGGACCTCCAGGTGTGGGCAAGACTGCTGCAGTGTATGCCTGCGCTCAGGAGCTTGGCTTCAAGGTTGGAATTGGACCTATATCTTTGAATTCATGCTCCCAGAAGCTGATACAGCCGTATTAACATCTTTAAATACACTGCTCTGTAGCTCATTGAAATTATGTATCCTGACTATTTGGCCTCAAATTAGATCAAGAGTTTGAAATAAATTATGTGGCCATTTGGCAGTAGTCACAAAAATCAACAATTATGACACTGCTAATTGTAAATGGAAGTCAAATTTGAAACTGGTGGCCAAAAATGGATCACTTGGCAAATGCTACAGTATTTTGTGGCGCTTACCGGAGGACCAAATCATGAGTTTAACCAGATTCTAGACTGCTTTCACAGCAAATAATCATCCAGACATCCCACTTAAATAACAGGAATTATCCTTTATTTTTCCTTTTCCTTTTCAATCAAAGGTATTTGAGGTGAACTGCTCCTCACAGCGCAGCGGCCGCCATGTTCTGTCCCAGCTGAAGGAAGCTACCCAGTCCCACCTAGTGGAGATATCAGGAAAGGACCCACTGAAACCAGCTTACTTCAACAACTATAACATCAACAGCTGCACTCCGAAATCTGAGACTTTACCTGGTAGGACGTAAATGATGAAGACATTTCTAAAATCCAAATAATCATAAAAAATCTTGTACTGCCTACTTACATACTAGATTGTGAAGAAGTGAAAAACCATATGGTGTCAGGATTGTGTAGTGTTTAAGTGTACATCTGAGGACCATATTGTAGGTCTCAATGTCATATTCACATATTTTACAGGCATTTTTATTCTTTTCTTTCACAGGAAAAACCATGCGCCCCAAAAATGTTACCTCTACCTCAAAAAAGAGAGAGGCACAGAAATACAGCCGTAAAGGAAAAGTGAATCCAGCTGCGGTCACTTTGGCCAACTACTTTAAAATGAAGGCCAAAGCGGATCACTTACACTTTGGCGGTCCGTCTGCATCGCCATCTGAAAAACCAGTCAGCAAGAAATTGGGCAACCCATCACCAGGCTCTGATCAAACAGTGCCACAGAACAAAAAGACAGCCACATCACTCATTCTGTTTGAAGAGGTAAACCATCTGGTAACCCCACGCCGTAAGACATATAATTTAATGGATATGAGGCGGCGCAAGAACCGAGTTTGGTCTGGTTTGATCCTGTTGCAACTGTCTGCCCCCACAGGTTGATGTCATATTTGATGATGATGTTGGTTTCCTCGCAGCAATCAAGACTTTCATGACGACCACTAAGAGGCCGGTCGTTCTGACCACCAATGGTAAACGCACACACTGTGTAATTTTGGAAAAGATTTGAGGACAAGCTATGATGCAAAAATAAATGTCTTCCTTAGATCCCTCGTTCAAAGAGAGATTCAACTGCAGCTTGGAGGAAATTGTTTTCAAAATCCCATCAGCGGTAAGTTTGTTTTTTTTAATCTCTACACCCTAGTACAACTTCAGTGTGAAATGCATACGTTTACTGAAGAAGCTCACACTTTTTTGTGTGTTTGTGACCAAAAAAACCCCTCTGCTAGCTGCTTGGTGAACTATAAAGGCTTCCAACACCTGCAGAATCATCAGAGCAAATATGAGCAGTAGAGCTGCGGGGGGAAAAAAGATTACTTAAGTATGGCAATGTTTCTTTATCGAATTTTTAATCAGTTTTTTAATGCCTGAATTGATACAGTTCAAAAGCAGAGGTGGATAGAAGTTGTTGCGATTATTGTGGTAATCCTTAAGTAATGTGACATCACGTCCCTTTCAAGAAAATCAAAGCTGAAGCGAGAACGCAGAAAATGGCAGACGGTCAGAGGACACGGACATTCAGCTGCTTGAATAGCAACTTGAAATTAGCTGCTCCAGCATAAACTCTCCACCAGATCAATAAATTTTCTGTTGCTGTCACAGATCAAACCTGCCTGCTGCCATTGGTTGAATTGTAGTTGCCATAGCCATAGCTACCAAGTCCATCTCCGGACCTTCAACCAACTCTTCTCCCAGGGAATTGTCTTTTAGTGGCGGGGAGTGAGGTGGAGGGACCACGTGCTAGTCTCATTTGTGGCCTGACAAACAGAGAGAGAGTGAGAGTGGGGTGAGAAGCTGAATGAATCAATGCGCTGCGTGCAGCTCTACAATGGAATAAGATTTTACCCATTTTAAATACTAAAAAGAATATCAGTAAGTGGCAGTCAACATTGATATTGTGGCAGCTACAGTGTTGCCCTAGGTTTACAGCTTTTTCCCATGGTCTCATATTAAAAACTTATATATAATGTATATAAACTCAATCGCAATACATATCAAATTAGAAACGAAAGTATTTTGATCGAATAAACGTATCGTCTCAGCCCTAATGAGCAAGAATGACCCAATTTGTCATTAACTTACACCATCTATTCCAAGGTGAACATCTGTAGCTACCTGCAGCTGGTGGGTTTGGCTGAGAGCGTGCGACTGGACACGGATGATGTCAGCAGCCTCCTCACGCTATCCAGAGGTGATATCCGACGCTGTCTGCTTCAGCTGCAGCTCTGGGTGCACAGCGGTGGAGGGCGGGCATCTCAGAGTGGAGGCTCACTCCAGCCTACTTTTGTGCAGTGTAAGTTGCTCTGTGTAAATCACAATCAAACCTCCTTCGAGATAAAGAATTTGTTTTCAAAAACAACAGATGTGCTGGAAGTTTCTCCTTTTCTTTATCTAGACTCGAGTGTTACTGAAAGAGGAGACAATGTAGACTCCCAACTTTCTCGGTGTGGCCCAGGCTGCACTGCTAGCATGCTTGGTCTCCACCCAGCGACCCTAAACCACCTGCAAAATCTGCTAAAGGCAAGTATTGATATCTTTACCTCATGTATTTAAATTCAAATAGCTTTGTATCAAAGAATAAATGAACATTTGTCAATACTTTAAATCTTTAGTGTCAGTTCTGGTCTGAAATAGACATGATGAAGCTCCTGAGGATCCTCGCTGAGAGCTGGAGAGGAGGTGCTCCTCTTCTGTACTCTAACCTGGAGCTTCTTCTACCTGTCGGGGCCAAGGGGACTTCAGTCCCCCTCCTTGACAAAGGGACTTGTTCTGGGTTGCAGAGTGAGCTGGCACACACTGACCTCAACCTTCATGTCCAGCAGCAGGAAGGATGTGTCAGTCCAAAGGTGTCAGCCACCAACAGCAAATCTGTGAGAAATATCTCCAGACTTAGCAGAAGGAAAAAATATATCCCAGCAGTGTCTCACACCACACCATCTTGTGGTTTGACAAAAACCCCTCAAAGAACATCATTATCATCAGATAGTTCCTCTTGTTCAAGAGACAAGAGTGAACAAAATGCAGCCAAAGTGGCAACAGACTGTTTGGATGCCTTGACAGACTTCTTTGACCTCATGTCGTACCTTGATTCCACAATACCAACAGCTGCAGCGCCGCTTGTTTCAGGCTCGTGCCGACCTGAGGCGTTTGTCTGGACAGGAGCTGAGATGAAGGATGGTTTGTTGGATGAGATCAGCGAGGACGAGGAGGTGGACAGGATTTGGAACCAGGAGAAGCTGTTGGATATCCAGGCTGCAGTTGAGGGCTTGGGGTGTCACAGGTGCTGTCAGCGAGTGTCCGAGGCGTGGACAGAAGCCCAGAAATATAGACAGGAACTTGGAGATGCAAGATGGGAAAAGCTGGCGGAGAGACTGACACCACCCTCCTCTTCCAGAAGACAGAGTCTCAGCTTTAGTTTTCAACCTTTGTGTCCAGTAAGGTAAGTCTACTTCCATCACAGCTTCTGAATATTCAGATAGTTTACTGTCTATTCTGGCATGGGACAAATGTCCGTTTTTTACCACCTCGTTCTCATGGCTTTCCCTCCAGTACATCCCAGAGGAGGTATGAACTGAGCAGGACGGTGCTCAACAGTGAATCTTTCAGGCTTCTGGGGAACAGACGAGCTGTTAGTGTCGACTACATGCCAATCCTCCGCTACATCTGTCGCTTTCAGAAAGAGCAGCAAAAAAATGAGGAGCCAGTCAGGTGAGCCAGACACAATAAAGATTTAAAGGGACAGATTATCCCAAAATCAAAAATACATATTTTTCCTCTTACCTGTAGTGTTATTTGTCAATGTCGATTGTTTTGGTGTGACTTGCTGAGTGTTTGAGATATCAGCTGCAATATTTGCAGGCAAAATTCAAATAATGTATCCCCCACATTAGGTGCCTGAACTACCTCAGCAGCAAACACCTGGGCCTCTCAAAGTCGACCATTCAGCTCCTGGCAGAAGATTTTTCATAGAGAAAAGAACCTTACTACCTCACCTTACTCCAGTCAGTATTTATTTTACTGTGCGTTCATTTCACCTGAACACTATCTCCACCTAAATACTGTCAGTCAAATCAACTGAATGCAAATGAGATGCATTTTATTTACATGTAAGTGCAACCATGAAAAGTAAATTAAAACATTCTATTTTTGTAAATTGCGTTGCTCATTTTCATAGAATGTAAATCACTGTGATTGTTCAGGTACTGGTGAGATCAGTACAGTGTTTTCATTGCATAGTTGGGCTGGGTGATATGGAAAAATATCAAACATCAGTGTATTTTTTACCTCGTACCTCAACATCAATATTACGGCAACATTGTAAGGTTGGCTATCGGTGCGTTCACAAAATAACTACAGGATGAGATTTTTTTTAAAAATAATCATCAGTAATGAATGTGGATATAGTGGGTAAAGGCAAATAATATAACAGCTAAAACAGTCTGGTACGTTCACCATATTGATTATGGATACAATGCCCAGCCCTGTTGGTGTAGTACATGAACCCTTAACACAAACTGAGAGGAGTGAAAATCCCTAGACAGCAGGAAGATGGCAGACAGTCGACAGCAAAAATAACAAAGCCATGCAGCAAGACTCCTGGTCAGCATCCCAAAAAAAAAACAGTATTGGAGTGGTTTTGTAACAATAAAAATATTTAATACTTAAATGTACCATTAACCGCCACCAAATCTGTTCAAGGGGTAACCGTTTGGTAAAAGTCCAAAAAGGCTCAAGAGGTTTGCTTTAGTGGATGTTATTTATCATGTGGCCATGAGGTGGGTCCAGGAGGTGGGTCCATGTGGTGGTTAACCGGAAGCTTCACTGAGCAGCTCATAAAAAGCCACTGCCTGAAGCAGAGCATCGCAGAGTTCCTCCCCTCCTCTCTTGCTGCCCATCTGGAAAGAATTGCTGTGCTTCAGCAGCAGCTCCGGGGGGAAGTTTATCCTGGGAAGCTTCTGTGTTACCGACTCAGTCATCAGCTGTCGCACTGTCTGTGCCCCGCTGGTCCGCGACTCGCCCACCATGAGTCCAAAGTGACGTCCCACAGCAGTACGCATCATGTTTAGGACTCTGCAGAGGAAGCAGGAAACAAACAAAGGATATTTTGTGATGTCATTTCATGAACTGCTGTGGTTTCTTCAAGCAGCAGCCACAAATAACCCACAACCATATATCAAAGGCCAGGTACATTTATAAAGTGATTACTGATTTGTAATCCCTTTTTCCCACCTGGGAGGAATGTTGGAATCAGGTGGTGAGTTTCTTGGCTCAAGCAGAGCAAACAGCATGGCCTCCACAGCCCTCATGTGGGCCATGATGGGGAAAAGAGCCGTATTCTGGACTGAGATGGAGGACTTCTCAATGATGTAGAAGTCAGCTGATGGGAGGTGTGCCAGGACCGCGGAGACCTAATGACAGAAAAGAAAAATTACACACTGTGCTGTTCTGTATCGGCTCATACCTTGAGTTCCTTAATAACAAAACAAAACAAAAAATAATAGGTGTTGAAAAGTTTCACTGTGAAGACTCATTCAAATAGCCACTGTGTCATTTTCAGTAATACCATGGACACTGGTAATCATACTCACATCATTCAAGTAAGCAGAAGCCAAGTATGTCCCCCTCAGGAAATTAGGACAGTCCAGCTGCTGCCATTCCAGCACCGTCATCCCACGGTCCACATGAGCCCAGGCAATTTTATTAGTCCCACACACTATTGACACAATTGAGCTGGCATCCTGAGTAAACACATACAGAATGATGACAGGCTGTCACAGTGAATTATCCTACTTTCTATTTTGACATTTTGTGTGACATCTGAAATGAGATGAAACAAACACTGGATCTGTTGCAGCCAGGATGTCAAAGGTCAGTGCCAGCTATCCGCCTTACAGTACTACATAACGTGGAAACAGCTGTATAATATCTTCTATGGTTCATGCTGAGCTTTGTCAAGAAATATAACATAAAACATAGCTAGGTCCTCTTCTATGGAAAACACAGTGTTGCTCTACCATGTTTCTACAGTAGCCCAGACCGGACAGACCAAACACTGGCTCTAGATAGGATCATTCATGTTTGCAAGTTGGCCACTGGAGTTATTAGCCCCTTTGCTACGAGAGAATGGGAAAGACTTATTTTTTCACGCGAAACTGCAATTTTTCAGTGTTTTTGGTGGTTTCAATCACCTGGTCTGTTTAGTCTGGAGAGGAAGAGACCTCTGCAGCTAATTCAGCTCCCAGTAAAAACCTCCTGCACGTCTGGATCAGAAAACAGGTGAGTACACATTAGCAGTTGCTGGGTGAGCTGCCCACCTGCGGCATGCAAATGGTGTATGAGAAACACTGATTTGTAATGTGAAACTGCTTTATCCAGTGTTTTTACCAGTTTTAATCACCTGGTCGGTTTGTTTTGGAGAAGAAGAGACCTCTGTGGATAGGCTGGCTGCTGGTAAAAAAAAACTCCTGAACAAAACTGAAGGAATTCTTACATGGAGAAGTTTCAGCTGGTCACAGTCTGCAATCCTCACTGCTACATGCCACTAAATCTTACACACTGGACCTTTAAGTTCATGTCTACAACGCTGTCTCTACAATGAGTATTTTCTCACATAAAGAAGAGGGCAGGTGTGTGGAAAAGGGACAAGGACCTCACCTCCAGCCATGACTTGTCAACCTCTGGTCTGATAAACTTGGCCAACTGAATCCTCACTTTCCTCTCCTTCTTCACCGGGTTTAGGATGGAGTTGAACACTACCACAGCACTTTTGTGCTTCAGCAGCGGCACATTGACCACACTCTCCAGAGTTTTAAAGGGCCCGTTTTTAGTCCTGTACTCCACAATGTTGATAGACTTGCGGCCTCTCAGGAGCTTGACGCCGGCCAGCTCTGACGGTGTGGCGTTGTTGAGCAGCTGGAGAATGGTGTCTCGTTGCTCGGAGGTATAGCACTCATCCAGGGATCTGGTGTCCTCTTTGCAGTGCTCAGAGGTGGAGTTGGAGGAGATGGTGGCGTTCAGGGTCTCAAAGCCTGCCACGGGAACCCTGCTCCGCCAGCAGCATGTGCACTGGAGATACCGCAGCTCCAGCTCAGGGAGGCTGCCGTGCTGTGGGCGGCGGAATAAACCAGACTGTCCCGCATACTGACCTGCAGGAGAGATAATAGATGGATGAGTGGTCAAATCAGCCTGCGTGTGGATGAAATACAACCTACTGCGAGTTGATTCTCCACAACACGTGAGAAGAGAAAGTCATCGTGTCAGTTACTGTACACTTTTCAAATGTCAGACTCAAAGGCTGTGTTAATTCAAGTTAATGTCTAAAACTGTGGAAATACTAATATACCCTGAAACAGTTTAAGTTAGCGAAGAAACATAGCCAAGTTTGTTAGCTTAGCGTTACCGCAGCTAGTCTGCGAGCTCAAATTCAAACCGTAAAACACAAAACATTTCAATAAAACACTGACTTCTCTGGGCCACCGTAGACAGAAACCGTCTGGCCACCCACATCATCGTTAATTAAGATAAATAATCGTTTGTTTTAGCTACAACATCATATAGATTGGACAACTTTGCCCTCAGCTTGTCCGACGTTTTCAATCCGCCGGCGGAACACCAACAACACCACTGCCATTGGTTCCGGAGTGCTTCTTCTTCTTTTTGTTGACTGACGGATTGTGAACCGACGTCAAAGGTGAACACCGCCACCTACCGTACAGGAGTGTGTTCTGTTTCTGAGGTACACTCAGTGCGCTCACTTACGTGGTATCAGATTACTGTGATCCTTTGTCGGAATATTTCATATTGTTTATGATTACACACTCCAATTATATTAGTGAGGGTCGATTAAATATAAGAAACACCTACTTTAGTACTGTACAATAAAATGAATAGCGCCTCAGACTAGCTGCCAATATCAATCAATCAATCAATCAATCAATCAATCAATCAATCAATCAATCAATCAGTGTCATCAAAAAATGAATAAATACATTTAAAAATAAACTGGAAATAAATAAATGCAAACATAACATAACTATTATTTGGTACATTTAAGGGAATTTTGATTTTAATGAGTCTTTTTTATTTTTATCTTTTATTTTATTTACCTTGTATTTGTCCTTTATCTATCTTTTATTCTTTATTAAGTGTTATTAGCCTTATCTAGCCTCTACTTTAGGGAGTTCTGGTCAGAAGGTGGCAGAGTCAACATAATCAGTTTCATTTAAAAAAATATGTATATGTTACACAGTGAAACTCATACAATACATAAAAGCAACACAGAGAAAGTAGGAAAGAAAAGGGATATGCAAGCCATACCAGAGACATCTATACACATTCCACTTAGGTTGAGGACTATATAAGGCATCAACATGTTTCCTTCAGAGCACTTTTTTAAAAAGACATTTAAAAGTGTTCAAGGAAGGGAGTGCTTTAAAGGTAACAGCATTTTGAAGCTTATTCCATACCCAGGGTGTATAAGAGGAGACAGCAGTTTTACCAAGCTCTCAGTACACCCTGGGGACATTTAAAAGAATGACTTTAAGAACAATATGCAATGCAGTAGTTGCTGGTATGAAAGGACAAACGGCTGGAAATATAAGTAAGTAGTTTACAATGCCGTGGCAATAAATAGCAATGTGCATTTTTCTCCTCTGATACAGAGGACCATCCTAAAGATTTATATAAAATGCAGTGGTGAGTGTGAGAGCCCACATTTGTGACATAACGTAATGCAGCATGATATGCAGAATCCAGTTTTTTAAGTAACGCTGAAGCTGCATGCATTTAAATGACATCACCATGGTCTAATGCAGACAGAAATGAACACTGCAGAATCCAAAGAAAAACATTTTCTAATGAAAAAAGAAGCCCAGTTTTGGCAGCTGCTATCCCTCATACTTGCTGTTGAAGGTAAAGAAATATATTTACTCAAGAATTCTGCATAGACTGAAGAACAATTTTGAGGTGCTGCTGTGTTTATATTTTATGACATCTCATACTTCTACTAAACTACATTTTTGAGGGAAATATTGTATTTTTTACTTCACTATATTTATTTCACAGTTTTACTTATTTTGCTGGTTAATGCTGATAATACTTATATATGGCTTTGCCTTTGCCCAGGTAATATTTTGATTGCAGGACCTCCACTTGTTACAAAGTAAAGTTAGATATTGTGTTGCCACTTTCACTCAAATGATCGAAATATTTCATCTATTCCTCCAAAATGACCATGATTTCAAGTCAACAACTCTGTTACAGTTTCAGTAACCCTCACGGAAGAGTGTTTTTTTTTTCAGAGTTGTAGATTGCATTAGCTTTTTACCTAGATACCTAGATAAACTGGTAAATAAGAGTGTGTGTCAAGCTCAAGGCACCATCTATCAGATTGTGCTGCTGTCATTCTGCCACCAGGTGGCTTGAATATGTCAGTGCAGCTTTTAACTTCAATGTAAATACACTTATCTTTCATCCATCTGTGTTGACCTTATGTGTTTCAACAAACAGGAAGTGCTCAGACTCCATTATTTTTGCCTTCCTGTCCACACTGGGAGTGGGAATAGGTTACATTATGTAGAGTCAGGCCATATGACCTCTGCAAAAATGTGGATGTGTGTTCTCAAGTTTGAGACGTATATCTCTCAGGAACAGCCAGCAATGGCAACCAGAAGTTAAGATACAAAACCGGAGGTGGAACAAGCTATATATGGTGGCGGGCTGCATAAGGTCAATACATTGTCACATTTCTAAAGTAAATTTTCGCAATGAGACTGTTTTCATGGGTTTGTATTTAAGGGCCCTGCACACTCACACACACAGGTGTGTTCATTGGGTTTGGCTGATAAGGGAATTATATGAGATCATCAAAATACCTATAATATTTTTAAAGCAAAGGTGAATTTGGTGGTAATTTTAGTGGGAAAGGCGGGAGATTCACGTGTCAGTCAAGTACAGCATAATAAGTGTAAACACTCAGAAATGTGTAGAACCTTTAAAACCTCACATACTTAATAAGTAAACATTAAAATTTAGTCCAGGTTGTGAGAAGTTGTATTAAAATGTTTAGATAATGTTTCAATATATTTATCTAAAATGCCTTTTATTATAAAGAGATGTTTCTGTTAAGTCTACCCTCCACTTTGGACGAATTGAATACATTAATTGAAATAAGTTAAATTGAATATTTTTAAATGAAAGGTGTTTCAGATGTTTACAGTGTACCTGTCCTAACATGATAATGCCTCCCCCACACCAGTCAGACTCACAGCTCAGGCTACATATAGGTCTATCCGTCTCATACTGTAACTCAATCACCCTGTTTTATGGTGACGTTTGTTTCACTTCCTTTCTCTGTTATTTCTGGACCTCTGCGCTTGTATGCAGAACAATAAACTTCATGATGCTGTGCTGGTAAGAGGAAATGCTGGGCCACTGGCCAGAGAAGAAATTATGTTTTTCACCTGCTACTGAGCAGAGCAGCTCTGTGCCATCCAATGTGTGGGACCAATATGGAGTTAATACCCAGTAGCTCTTCTGCTGGGACTCAACTGTCACTCTGACTGAAACATATCACCTTCACCTATGGCCAATCTGGAGAGAAATAACAAAATCCTGCTCGATTTGGTGCGACAGCCGGGTAACAACTTGTGTGCTGACTGTGGAGCTCCTGGTGAGTACACTGACAAGGACTGAAAAGCATAATATATTCATTTTAGTATGACTGATACCATTGTTTGACTGATTACCAACAATACACGCTTTGTCGAAGACTGTCATACCTGATTTCTGTGTGAGTGAGTCAATGTGCCTTCTTTATCAAAGTTAAAAGAATGATAAACAGCAACCTGCTTCATCGGGCCACGTGATGTTGTTTGTTAACAGAACTATCTCTAAAGTCATATATTATAGATAGCCAAGTCATGTTTTATATAAACTATCTTAAGGGGAAGTGGTGGCTACTGTATATTCTGTGGTATGACTTCATTGTTCCCTCTAACACGTTGTTGCCATCAGTGACGAGGAGTTAATAATCTGTGTGAGAGAAAAAGACAAACAACAAATTAAATACTTAAATTTATCCACAGGTTTGTTGTGCACATCAGCCTACTAAAGAAGCTGTTACTGTCACTTACACTTTATTGTAGTGTGGTCTGTGTTTGCTGCTCACACAGCTAGAGCTTGCACTTTATTTAGTTCCTTCTTACAGTGTAAACATTGTGATTTATATATTGTTTTCGCTCACAGAGCCTGACTGGGCCTCCTACACTCTGGGTATCTTTTTGTGCGTGAACTGTTCAGGGATGCATCGTAATATACCTGCTGTCAGCAGAGTCAAATCCATACGTCTGGATCTCTGGGATGATTCACTAGTAGAGGTATAAGTTTGTAATTGGATTGCTAATAACTTTTTTATATATTATTTATTCAATTGACATTTATACATACTGAAAATTAGCACGCCCCACTTAAAGGGTGACTTTGGTATTTTTCAACTTGAACTCTATTTTCCCATGTTTTTGTATCAAAGTGATAAATGGGGACAACAATTTTTAAAATTAGTGATTATAAGAGAGGGCCGCAACCAGCTGCAGTGAAAGCTACTTCAGTGTAATCTCTGTGGACAATTGAGCATCATCAATTTATGTCCACTAAAAGTGCTTGTTTTTGCCACTAACAGGCTCAGGTTGTTATACTGTTATTATAGTGTCTGACAACATTTTGGGAAGGATCCCTACAGAGATAATTTATAAATGCATTAGATCCTTTTATTTAAGCAGAAACAGACCCAAAATCTCCATCGCCAAACACACCAGACTCCATTTAAATAAACAGTAATTTAATTGGAATAGTGACGAGATAAACCAAGACAACTTTTGTGAGTTTAATTTTGCGTCTGTCGACTTTGAATGAAGTGTGTCTTACAGTGCTCAAATTACTGTTTATTTAAATGGAGTCTGGTGGGTTAGACAACAGCTTTAATGGGTGTGTTTATGGTTAAATAAAAGGATCATACTCTTTTATAAAAAGGTGTGTCTCTGTCAGGATCCTTTCCATAATGTTGTCAGACACTGAAAATAACAGTCTGAGCCTGTCAGTGGCAAAAACAAGCACTTTTAGTGGACATAAATTGAAGATGCTCAATTGCCCCCAGGGATTATATTGCAGGCGGTTTTGCTGCTGCAGCCCTGTCACCCAATACTAGGCTAATTTCAAAAATTCGTGTTCCTACTGCTCACTTAGATACAAAAAATGGGAAAATAGGGTCCAAGTTGGAAATACCAAAGTTACCCTTTAATACTGAGACACCAACAATGTGTATATACATTTATTTGTATGTTGCAAATTGAGCAGCCCTGCTCTCCAGGACATGGATCTAAAAAAATTAAATGCCAGGGATGAAATGTCCCGTTAAATCTCACATACTGTGTTTTCAGTTCATGCGGGAGAGGGGAAATTCTGCAGCTAAAGCCATTTATGAGAAGTGTGTCCCTGCCTTCTTTTACCGGCCACAACAAACAGACTGCATGTGAGTGACCGTCACTGCATTCGCCATCCATTCACCTCACTGGCACAGTGGAAGTGAAAAGTGAAGTTGCTATGTTTAGTGAATGAGTGTGGGGAGGTACAGAAAGAGGAACAAACAGTGAGAGTTTGGTTCCAAAGAGGAGCTGTTATTACAGACAGTATGAATAACTCATTCATTAATGAATAAACACTTGTCTTTCATCCATAGGGAAACAGTAATGAGTGCTTTGTTTTGTTGTAGTGTTCTTAAGGATCAGTGGATCCGTGCAAAGTATGAAAGAAGAGAATTCACAGGAGAAAACAACTACTTCCAGCAAGCTTATTGCTCAGGTAATTATCCTGCCATTATACTAGCATAAAAATGTCTAAAGATATTTGTAATATTAAGTCATATAACAAGTTTAGTTGCTCTTCATCTCTTTTATTTATTTGATGCATAACTTAGACCAGTTTGAGTCAACACTATGGAAGAAGGGCAAAGACAACAAGCAGTTTTTAAAGAGGATCTTCCTGCTGTCCCGGAAAGACTTCACCCTCAGATACTATATTAAAGAGGATGTGAGTTTTGCCTCATCATCAATGTTTTATTGGTTTATAGTCAAGTACTTTTTGTAATCTAATCTTTTGAAATCCTTCCTGAATTCTCTCATTAAAACCAAGTCCAAGCTTCCCAAAGCTGTCATCTCCATGAAGGACCTGAATGCAGTTTTCCAGCCGGAGAAGATTGGTCACAATCACGGTCTGCAGATCTCATATGTGCATGAGGAACGCACAAGGAATCTGTTTGTTTATCACGAGAAAGGACAGGTGAGCTCCAGTGCCATGGTGCTATTTTATTTCTGCTTTTATCAGATAGGCCAAGATGTCTGGTCTGGCACATTATGTAACCTTATACTTCAACTATATGACAGCTCAGAGGGAAATATTATACTTAACACTCCGCTACATTTCTCTGACAGCTTTAGTTACTTTACAGATTCAGATTATTAATATATAATATCATTAATTTCTAAATGATGATGTATAGGTACAGATTAAACTTCCCAGCAGTATATAAAGGAGACTAATTAAAATGAGCTCCACCTCTATTAGCTGCAACATTAAAATGATGAACACATTAATGCATCAATAACCAGTATATTTTTTCTAAAATGAGACATACTGCACAATGAGTACTTGTACTTTTTGTACTTTAAGTGCAGTATATTTGGATGCTAATACCTACTTTTACTGAAAGGGACAGTTTACCCCAAAATAAAATAAACAAAGCAAAACATATTTTTCTTTTTACCTGTGGTGGTATTTATCAATCTAGATTGTTTTGGTGTGAGGTGCTGAGCGTTGGCGATATCTGCCATAGAGATGTCTGTCTTCACTCCAATATAATGGAACTAGATGGCACTCGGCTTGTGGTGCTCAAAGCGCCAAAAACATACATTTGAAAAACTCAACAGCAATGTCTCTTTCCAGAAATCATGACCCGGTTACTCAAGATAATCATTTTTCATGTAGGAACTACTCTGTTTCTACCAAACTACACCAGCCAACTGTATCACTGTGCAGAAGGAAGTGTGCATCTACTGCTAGCTCACCTAGCATCACTGAGCTAGCTAACATTACAGCTCAGATGATTAGGATGCCATCAAAGTTTACATCTCACACTGTCACAAGCATGAGCCTCTCGTCCATGAGTAGATGCATGCTTCCTTCTGTGCAGTGATACAGTTAGTGGGTGTAGTTTGGTTGAAAAAAAATAGCTCCCACATGAAACTGCTCACAACAAGGTCTGTGGATTATCTTGAGTAACTGGGTCATGATTTCTGGAAAGAGACATTGCTGTTGAGTTTTTTGGCGCTTGGAGCCCCAGAAGCCAAGTGACATCTAGTTCCATCATAAAAGAGAAATGTTGATGTCTTCAACACTTGACAACTCACACCAAAAAAAAAAAAAATCTAGACTGATAAATAGCACTGCATGTGAAAGGGAAAAATATGTATTTTGATTTTGCAGTCAACTATCCCTTTAAGTACGAGTTTGAATGCAGTACTTGTACTTGTTACTTTTACACCAAAAATATCTAAGTACTTCTTCCGTGACTGAATACAGGTGTAAGGTGGTGTACAGAAGGATCTTTAAAATGTACATATAACCCAAAATGTCCCATCAGAAAATCTCCACAAACCTGCTACCTGCTAGTACAGGTACTACGTTCAACCATCCTGGTTTTTAAGGCTCCCTCCTTTTTAACCTATCCAGGCTGTTTACATGCATGCGTGCATTTTATATATTTCTGAAGTGCTCTCCTGTATCTGATGTCTTATAGGCAATTGTGTCCTTGTTCAATGCTATTCGGGCAACACGTCTGGCATACCTCCAGAAGAAGCATCCTACTCTTCAGGATAATGACGTGAGACAAAATTTCATAAAAGTGAAAGCCTTAAACTGCAACTTATTCTCAGTTAACGCTGTTACCTGTGTCTCTTTGCACAGTTAATACCTCAGCTAACGAAACATTGCCTGAAGGAAGGGTACATGGAGAAAACTGGCCCAACGGTTTGTCAGCTATCTGAGTTTACTACAAAAGTAATTTGAATTATTTTATTTATTATATCTGACAAAGGAAGTTAAGGTTTTCTCTCTCTGCCTGTCTTTGTGTCTGTGTGGTTTCAGCTTCGGGAGCCATTTAAGAAGAGGTGGTTCACACTTTGCTCGATGAACAGAAAGCTTCTATATTTTAAAAATCCACTGGTAATGAACAGATATTACCACAACGTCTACATGGTGTTTTAAAAGTGATTGTGTAAATAGATGAATAAATAAATCCAAAACATCCTTTTGAAGTGTATCTCTTCACTGTTTGTTTTACCATCAGGATGCTACAGAACTGAAGGCTGTCTTCATCGGCACAGAGAGCCACAGCTACTCTGCTTCAGAGAGCAGCGGGCGTAGCTTGAGGTCAGGCCGGTGGCACAATGGCATCACGCTGCACACTCCGGAGAGGCAGTATGTGTTTATGTGTGAGCAGGAGCAGGAGCAGAGGGAGTGGCTGGAGGCCTTCAGAAAGGTCATCGCTCAACCCATGACCCCAGAGGACTATGCCAGTAAGATACAACTGATACAGTGCAGCTGTGTCTTCCTGTGTTTATCAGATGTGATGTGAAAGTGAATGTTGTTC
The DNA here is from genome assembly GCF_011397635.1 of Epinephelus fuscoguttatus. Classification (NCBI taxonomy): domain Eukaryota; kingdom Metazoa; phylum Chordata; class Actinopteri; order Perciformes; family Serranidae; genus Epinephelus; species Epinephelus fuscoguttatus. The sequence goes on along the minus strand of NC_064754.1, from coordinate 37,566,668 downwards.
TTTCTGTCTTTGATGTAGATGAAGCCAACCTGAGGAGGGGGAAATGACTGGAGCAGCGCTTCCTGCTGGTTTGCAGGAGCTCAGGATGCACTGAGTATTGTTTTGGGACATAACACACTGACAGCCTTACTGTCAAAAGATGCTCTTGAACCTGTCAGCAGGGATTTAAGAAAGAAATGGAGACAAACTCTTTATTTTGCTGGCAGAACTGCTCGACACCACAGACAAATGATCCACTATAACACTCTGCACAGACTACAGTGTCTGTGATTACACCTCCTTTGTCACGTTGTCACACCTTGGAGAAGTTTCTGCTACAGCTGGGACGTTGCTGCACATCTTGAATTTATTGCATCGTCGTTGCCACAATGACACCACTGCAAAGAATCCTTTGCAAAACATTATGAACACACAAATATTGTATTTATTTGAAATAAGGTAAGAATAAGACAAAAATGGTTTATGTTTAATTTGCAGTTGTTTTGCAGTTTTTTTGTATATTATGTTTTACTCAATTTGCACACTGTGAACATAAAAGGTTCTTTTTTCTTCCACACACTGTTTCAGTTTTGCTGTGTAAATAGTCATGTGAAACTAAAAGCTCTTCATAATTTTAATAAATTGAGTACGCAATTGAGTCATGCTTTAAGTGTTTTACAAATTCTAGAGGTAGCCTATGTGCCCTATATTCCTCTTCACACATGACAGTTGAGGATTATATTAGGCATGGCAGATGTGCCTCTCTGGATGCCTTCATGATCAGGTTATGGTGATAGGCAAAGGTGGATTGCCAACCACGCCAAACAGACAGCTGCCACAGGCCCCCACATCCACACACATTAATTATGATCAAATATGTTAATACTGTAAAGCACATGAAACTGTAAAGATAAAAGTAACGCCTGCATGATACTTCATCTTAAGAGCATGCCTAGTAGATGGGCCTTTACCATTTCCGTTCATGTTATGATTACATGTTGAAATTCTTTAAATAAATGTGCGCTCCATACACTCACTATGCAAAACATATGGTTTCCGCTGTTAAAATATGTATCTTTGCCTGTAGCGCGTGTTAACAGCATAGACTGGTTGACAGCAGGTTGAAGGGCGCTGTTGAGCTGGGGAAAACGGGAAGATGTCTCACTCTGCGCCATTTTCCTGGTACCAGAAATGTCATCGCGCTAGTGAAAAATATTGAGAGCTCGGTCTGTATTTTAAGCAGTGGTGAAAAGTTACTAAGTACCTTTACTCAAGTACTGTACTCAAGTATAGTTTTGAAGTATTCTTGCCATACTCGAGTATTTAGCTAAAAATCATCGTACTTTATAGGCTATTTGCATACTCCCCTTTTAATCACTAGAACTGTCTTACAGCTTGAGTTAGTACTTACTTTACTGTGTTATCAATTAAGCTATCTAACGATATATGAAGCAGTTTAATGTTCTTCACCTCCTCTAAGTGTAACATGAAAATGCTACGTGTAAAAAGGCTCTAAAACCCTATAAAGGGGTGCCTTCGGATTTAATAAAAACACATTTAGCTGTGAATATTTTTGCACATTTACTGATGTGAAATCTTTACCAAAATAAAATATACGAGTACTTTCTTTATCTCTAATTTTAAATCTTAATTTGTCATTATATTCTTACTTTTGAAACATTGCATGAGCTCTCACTTGCGGGACGAGTGGATGGGCGCGTGATTCTGTTAATAATATACGATCTTTGCTCGACCTCACAGTCAGGAGGCGCGTGACGGAGGGTAGCCCGCGAGCGCCCGCTGACGGTCACATAACAGTCAAGTTTGTGTGAAGATTAGCTAACCACCTGGGCTGAACTCAGCAGCAGCAGCAGGAGCACAGACTGACTGAGCCTCGCAGGTGTAGTTTAATAAAAACACCTTGTCAGTATCCTGGATATCAGACAGGTCCCTCAGTTCTCTAACGGTGTAATATAACCGTCTGTTTTGAACCAGCGTAAACCGGAGCTGACATGCGAACGTAGCCGTTAGCAAGCGAGCCAGGCCGAGGAGAGCTGCCTGGCTGTATCCTTCATCCAGACAGGAGCATAAATGTTTCACCCAAGACACATTACCGAGTTTGTCGACGCCGGAGAGGATGCGCAAGGACGTGAGGATATTATTAGTGGGGGAGCGTAAGTAAAGCGATTATACATTTACATTTACAGTGTGTTGGTCAGTGGTGGTTGTTTGCAGTGTCAGCCCTTAGTGTTCCCTCTGCACTGATGCTACCAGCTGGGCATGTGATGCTGACAGCCACACCACTGTCTCACCATCATGCTGTTCAGTCAGTCCTTTACATTTCACCTATGATTTTGTTTTGTGTTACGCTGTTTTAAATGGTCTGTCTGCAGTGATATGCTGTATATCCCAGTGGTCAGGACACTTGTAAAAATAAAATTAAAAATACCCTGCATCTGCTGCAGCTTTTTAAAACAGTACATATATATATATATTGATTTCATTGCATGTTGCACATAGACTAGAAAAAGATGCTCACTTTAAATTCATTCTAAGGTCTCAACCTATAGACAGATATTGTAAGCTGACTGTCCCATGTTTTCCATGTTAACCAGTACACTGAAATCACTACAATCTGCAGATACATTTTAATGTAATATATAGCATTTGTAGCATTTTACAGGGGGAAAAAACCTCTGTCAGGTGACTATTACAGTTTCCTCTGGTCATTGATCTAGTGGAATATCATGGAATTTACAGAAGTAAACTCCAGACAGACGGTTAATTTTATTTCCCAGACTCTTCCTTCTTCACACTGTGGGAATGTCTCCACAGGAAGTCCAGCTTATTCTGGGAGTTATGTTGTTTTCTCACAATCAACAGAACAGTTAGGAATAAAGTTTGTATTAAAGGTCTCCTCTTCAGTTAGAGTAATTTATGGAGAAGCCCAGTAGTTTAAAACACAGCCCATATAAAAGCTATAATTCATAGATCGTACACACCCATTAAAATTGCCCTCTGGTTTTTTTGTTGTAGTGGAAATCTGTGCCCCAGTCACATGGCCTGAGTTGCTTGTTAAGCTCAGTGACAGTTATTTTCATGTAAAATTAATAAGTGATGTCGCCACAGTTTAAATATTAATGTGAATTGTAATGGGTTTGCAAGCAAATGTGGCGGAGTGTTTGCTAAGGTCAACAGAACAGTCAGTCTTATTTTAACTCTCTTCTCTCTTCCTCCCTCGACAGCCAAAGTGGGGAAGACCTCTCTCATCATGTCCCTGGTCAGCGAGGAGTTCCCAAATGTGGTATGGATATTGATTATTAATTGAGATGGTGGAAGCCTTGATGATGCCTTTCTGTCTCATGCTCAATGTCTGCCTTTTGTGGAGTTTAGCTGAGTTTCACTGTGTGTTATTGAAGACTGTATTGTTTGTTTTCATCCTAGGTTCCCTACCGAGCTGAGGAAATCACCATACCTGCAGATGTGACACCAGAGAGAGTTCCCACACATATTGTGGACTATTCAGGTACTTAAAGCACATGACTGTTTCTTTGTTTTTAGATTTAACTGCATTAAATTGCGGTGACGTTTGTTATAAAATCATAACTATACAAAGTCGTGTCTTCACCTGTTTTTGCCTGGCAACAAAGAAAGAAGAACAATCTCCTGGCTTTAACTGTAGCACACCTGTCTTTCCCCCACAGAGGCCGAGCAGACAGATGAGCAGTTGTTTCAGGAGATCTCCAAGGTCAGTCACTACATTATGCTTTCCTGTTTACTTAGACAGAAGTGCTGAGTTCAAGTAAAAGCCTAATGGGCGTCTGTGTTGGTCTCTCCCATAGGCAAATGTGATTTGCATTGTCTACTCTGTCAACAACAAGAAGTCCATAGAAAAGGTGAGCCTCCTCTGTGGCTGCCATTTCCATAATTTGTTTGTGTTGCAGTTAAACAGTAAAACTTGTGAGGCTGTGACGCATGAAATTAGAAGCTGTCTCTCAGAATGGTGATGATGTTTCGCATTTCTATCTTTTCTTCCTTTTGCTTTCTTCCTTTTGCTTTCCACAGGTGACGAGCCACTGGATCCCCCTCATTACTGAGAACACAGACAAGGACAGCAGGTGCGAACTTGTTTAAAAATAGTGCAGAGTTTTCTTTGTCCGCTCAGTTTTGGATGGTGAAATATAGGGCAAAGAAGGTGCCTCTTTCGCAACCTGTATTTGAGCACAGCAGGCTCCTAATGCATGATCAGCCCAATGGAAAGTCTTTCAAAAGACCACTTTCTGTAGCCAGAGGCCAATCGTGGAATTTTTCTGCTAGTGTTTGAAACCCTGACCTACAGTCACAGGGTGGAAAAAGTCTCACAAATGCTTCTCTGTAAGCAAGGCGCTGCATGGGAAATGCAGCATTTCATGTCAGCAGATTCAGCCCTTTGTACTGTTAGGTTTTCACTCTGAAATGAGTCACTGCTTTTATGGAAGGGAAGACACTAAAATATATAAAAAGAATAAAAAGAAAAGTACTCCTTTGCTTCAATCTTAATGTTACATCTGTTAAAGTTAAGTTCTTATTAGTAGTGATACAACACTGTCTGTGTGTGCTGTTGGTGTGTCCAGGGTTCCTCTGATCCTGGTGGGGAACAAGTCAGACCTGGTGGAACACAGCAGCATGGAGACCATACTGCCCATCATGAACAGGCACAGTGAAATAGAGACTTGTGTGGAGGTGAGAAAGCGACCGCTCTGTTTACAATTTTTACTGTATCTGAACAGTAAAACCATGAAGTTAATCCTGTGTGAGTGATGGTCTGTTTGGATTTGCCTGATAAATACTTCCGTATTCAAGTAATGCAGTAGCAATGCTGCTATTGATTCAGACAGAGGGCAGACACAGAGGTGTTGCTCAGTACACAAGGTCAGAAGAGACATAAACACAAATGGAAATCAATTTCTTCTTCTGTTATCATAAAACAAAACAAAGAGGGGAAGAAGTTTTTTCAACAATAACTGTTGGGTGGACACTTTTAGGAGCCAAGAGGAACAGGAGTGTTTTTAGGTTTATATCCAGACTTTATTTGTTTCATTTGCTGTGCTTTTAAGGGTTTGATCAGCCCATTGGAGACGCTTAAAGAGACAGTTCACCCCCAAATCAAAAATACTAATTTGTTCTCTTACCTGTGGTGCTATTTATCAATCTAGATTGTTTTGGTGTGAGTTGTCGAGAGTTGGAGATATCGGCTGCAGAGATGTCTGCCTTCTTTCCAATATAATGGAACTAGATGGCACCCCAAAATGTATTTGACTGAAGCTTGACATCAATGTCTCTTTCCAGAAATCACAATACAGTTACTCAAGATAATCCACAGACCTTGTTGTGAGCAGTTTCATGTAGGAACTATTTTCTCTCAACCGATCTACACCCACAAACTGTATCACTGCACAACAGAAAGCGCACATCTACTCATGGACAAGGGCTTGTGCTGGTGACAACAAGAGATGGAAACATTAATGGCGTTCTCCTCGGCAGAGCTGTAAAGCTAGCTAGCTCAGTGATGCTGGGTGAGCTGGCAGTAGATGCACACTTAGAGAGAAACTGGTTCTTACATGAAACTGCTCACAACAAAGTCTGCGGATTATTTTGAGTATTCACTAGCCTCTTTTACACTGCCAGATTTTCCGCAAATGTTGGGCCGTTTTGCCGGCAAGCTGTGAGCGGCTTCCCTCCCACGTCACTGTTTATGTCACACGCTGAGCTACACGTTTTGTTACTTGCTCACGCCCCCCATTGCCCCGAAAAAGGTGCATTGTATAAACAAAAGTAGGTAGGCGGCATTTTGCCGCACTCCCCGATTTTGTTTTTATACTGCCAATGCTGAAAAAAGACTGATTGGGCTTTCCTGCAAATTTGCACAATTCCTGTTTAAAAAGGGGCTACTGTCTCTGTCTGGAAAGAGACATTGTTGTTGAGTTTTTTTAAATGTATTTTTTTTGGCTCTTTAAGCAACCGAAGCTAAGTGCCATCTAGTTTCATTATATTGAAGAGAAGGCAAACATCTTTACGGCCGATATCACGAACACTCAGCAACTCACACCAAAACAATCTAGATTAATAAATAGCACTACCGGTGAGAGGAAAAATACGTTTTCTAAATTTGGGGCTGAACTGTCCCTTTAAGTTCATGTGCATTCAGTTTATTTCAACTGTTTTCATAGAACAATATAGGAACAGAATATCGACAAAAAGCAGATGGACTAAATAAAGAATATGTTCTTGTCATTAATAGAAAACTCACTACAGCCTTTAGGTTTATGATCCTCACGATCAGCCAAACTGAACACATGCCTCTCCTATACGATATATCTATTTGTCAGGTCTCAACAATGTGATTTTAAACTTGGTGAGCTGCCAAACTGTGAAAGCCTGCAGCCTTTAGATAATCTTGTCAATAATATTGATTTTTCTCTGAGTTCGTATACATTAACCCTAATTGACCCTTTTGTCAATAGTGTTGCTATCGCTGCCCTCTTTTAAAGTTTCTATGATGGACGTTATATTTTGCACATGTTAACTATATACAGTATTCACAAGCTGGAAGCACAACAATTGTACAAGAGGATTTGATACGTGACACCAACCGTGAGCTTCACTCGGTGTGTTTTTTCTAGACTGGTTAATTAAACCAGGCGTGTTGCTCAGACGGATCCTGTGTGATAATACCTTGTCTGGCCCTGACTTAGCTCCCACACACACCTTACAGTATATACAGACATACACACACAAACACACACACACAGACAGCTCTGTAAACAGGGACAGCCCTACTTTGCAGGGACACTGTATTTTCACAAGGTTGCAAAGGCGTTAAGGTTATTATATGCAATAAGAATGTACTGAAAAAACAATATACACATGATCAAACTCACTTCTTCTTTTTCATGTTATTTTATTTTGTTTGTTTATAGTGTTCAGCGAAGAACCTGAAGAACATCTCAGAGTTGTTCTACTACGCTCAAAAGGCAGTCCTGCACCCCACAGGTCCTCTCTACTGTCCAGAGAAAAAAGATGTAAGAGCAGAAATATACAGTGTGAATTCTGCAGCACTGTTTGTGCGATGCAGTGGTTGCCGGCTTGTTTTACATCTATGAATTTACATTTTACAGAGACATCTCATGTAGTATTTGAATGTTTTGGTTGTTGTAAGCCCACAGTTCAGTCTAAAAATGAAGTATGTCACTACTGGGGTTTACAGAATTTTCAGAAGGTGAATTATCACATCAATTGTGTTGAAGTCACTTTTGTTTTTGCCTTTTTGATTCCCAGATGAAGCCACTTTGTGTCAAAGCCCTGACTCGAATCTTTAAAGTGTCTGACCTGGACAATGATGGGATTCTCAATGACAATGAGCTCAACTTCTTCCAGGTAAGTCAGCTGATAATCGCTGTAGCTGAGAAAGTTAACAGTGGGTTTAATACAAAGTACAATCCTTACAGGGGGCCTTTTTTTTTGGCTACAAAAACAAACAAAGATGTTTCTGTCTGACTGCCTACAGAGGACTTGCTTCAACACCCCGCTAGAGTCTCAGGCGTTGGAGGATGTAAAAAATGTGGTGAGGAAGAATTTGAGTGACGGAGTGTGTGACAATGGACTCACTCTGAAAGGTAGGAACAGATGGACTGGCTGCCTCCTTATCTTAACATAGAAAAAAATCTTGTTGCACACTACTCCTGACTGTGACTTTCCTCTCCAGGCTTCCTGTTTCTCCACACTCTGTTCATCCAACGAGGTCGCCATGAAACAACGTGGACAGTGCTGAGGAGGTTTGGGTACGACGACGACCTGGAGTTAAATCAGGACTACCTCTTCCCTCCGTGAGTCTCAGTCGTCATTTTTTAGACACCCACCACCTACTCCATCCTGTGTGCATCCCTTTATTGAAAGCATCATAATTTCCCTCACTGTGTTTAGAGATGCGAGACACCTCATTTTAGGGTAATGCTGTATTTTTCTCAAAGACAGTGTTCCATTTTTGATTCAATTTAAACAATCATGATGGTGTAGCAACATCTGTCTTTGACTTTTGTTGCCTTAGCTGTCAGGGTTGTTGAGCCCTTAAATTAAATTCTGGATTCAGCACTTGATAGAACACTCTAGTTATTGACTACTGAGCCACTTTCCTATGTGAAGTGTAACATTTATGCTCCTACTGAATCTTTTGCAGTAATGTTTTCTGTGTTAATCCTGCATTCTGCCCATTGACTGCAACATTTACTTTGAAATATTCACCACCTCTAGGTTGAAAGTTCCTCCAGGCTGCACCACGGAGCTCAACCACAATGCCTACCTCTTCCTCCAGAGCGTCTTTGACAAACATGACAAGGTACAATCCTGTTCTGTATTTACTTTAGCCTCTGCCCTGTAAAGGCTTTTACCGAAAGCTGCTCAGTACAGGGACACCACACAAAACCAAAATACACTCCTACAGCCAATGCTGACCACCTGCTGAGGCGTGATCTAACGTCTTGTCACAGTGGAAGGATTGACAGGAGAATTAGCCGTGAGGTTACAATGAAAGTCAAAGAGTGAAAGTGGCAGCTTGCACCATAATCTGCTTCCTGTCTCTGTGATTACTGTCCAACAGTGAATGAGTGCTTCAGTCATGTTTGTTTTCTCAGCTAGAAATGCATCAGTTAATCTCATCTTTTGTATCCCATCTGAAATATTTCCTGCCTTGAACACCATTTTCCATATTTTGCCGTAGTTCACCGTCCTGAACAGTAACCAACCTTTGTGTGTCTCAGGACCGTGACTGTGCCTTGTCACCAGAGGAGACGGGGGACCTGTTTGATGTTTTTCCGTACATGCCCTGGGGTCCAGATGTCAATAACACAGTTTGCACTAATGACCAGGGCTGGATCACCTACCAGGGATATCTCTCCCAGTGGACGTAAGTGACGATTAGATAAAGGCTCTGTATGTGACATTCAGAGCGTTAATATAGCAGCAAACTACTTTGTGCTATGTAAAGATATAGAGGAGTAATGGCGTGCTGAACAGAGAATGATATCATGCTACCCCTGTGTGTGTTGTTATCTGAGCTTTTCTGTTCTTATTTTGTGGTATCCAGCTCAGTCGCTAGTGCACGTTAGTCCTTGTGTGTGTATCCTACTAGCTAGCTAATTGTCGTGTCTCTGTACTGCACTCATATGACTCTTACTTCTAAACATAGAGCTCCTTTAAAGGGGCTCTATGTCACATTCGGAGAGTATGAGTCATGTGGACACTGTTCTCAACGTGGAGGTGGCTAAGCCGGTGCCTAGCTGCGAACAGTGCTAACTCCATACACAGTGCTAAATATCTGTGCTGACAGAGCTAACTGTGTGAACCACGGGGGAAACAGATGGTGGGCACTACGCTTTCACAGCGCTGCCGTACTGATATCAGTGGTATCCGCAGTATGAGCGCAGTGCAAAGCAGCGCTGATGAGGTAGCCAGTGGGATAGACATATGCACTAATATGCATGTAGGGCTGGATCGGCTTACCTCAACAAACCACAGAGAAGCTCAGATTACAACAAAGAGAGGCATGGGAGGTCATTACTCCACTATATCTTCTCAAAGCAAATTGTGTTTTGCTGCTGTATTAATGCTTTGAATGTAGCATACAGAAGCTTTAAGTTAATGCCAGTATGTGTGGAATCGGGACATTTCTCACTTTGGTGTCCTTTGGTGGTGGTATTAAAAAGATACTGTGTCTCACATGTAGCTACTGAGCTGAATGGGCTGAAAAGATGGTGCAAAGATGCCATCAGTTGTTTCATTTGTCTGAAGACATAAAACTTGTGCCACCATTACTAGGGCTAGGTATCAAACTTACTTAGAATTCTGCAAATATTGGCCTTCAACATTTTTTTTTGGTAGTTTATTAACTATTTTCATCATTTTTGTTAGGAAAATACCAATGTACAAGTATTTCCCTGTCTGCGTGTACATATTTCTTTTGCCTTTAACCTATGTCTGTTCAGGTTAACAACGTATCTGGATGTCCAACGATGCCTGGAGTATTTGGGTTACCTTGGTTACTCAATAATTGCTGAGCAGGAGTCCCAAGCAGCAGGAATTACAGGTGAAACACACAATCGCATCTTCTTTTGTTATTCAGTTGTAAATCTGTACACATGTAAAAGTTGATTGCACTCCCACAAAAATGACAGTATGTTCTTGTCATATACATTCATACATCATAATGTTTAAACATGAGTATTATTCAGTATCATTAGCTCATACTTGTATGTGTCATTGAACTATTTTACCCTACAGTCACTGTGACAGTAATCACAAAAGTAAATCAACACCATCATAACAGCAACCATTGGACGGTTAAAACAACAGTTGACTCTGAATGCTGCTGCCGACTGCAGGCATGTGTTGTGTTGAGCCGCAGTCTGAACTGATCCTCTGATGCCTGTGTGTGTGTGGTTTCCCCCCTGCAGTGACCAGAGATAAGAAGATTGACCTGCAGAAGAAGCAGACCCAGCGCAGCGTCTTCCGCTGTAATGTCTTCGGAGACATTGGCAGCGGCAAGAGCGGCTTCCTCCAAGCCTTCCTGGGTCGAAACCTCATGGTAAACAGAAATCAACACCAGCAATGATGAATACACTTTGCCCTCCCAATTTCACAGTGTGTTCCAGATTTAAATGAAACAGATTACACTTGTACTTTACAGTATCTCTTGCAAATATTGGATAGTATCAACTGACAAACAACGACAACTGACTGTTTCTCATTACTGCATGCATTTATAGTTTACAGTCAGTTTCATGTCCTGATCTGCTTTTACATGATGTTTCCTCTCTTCTCTCCTCTTAGCGCCAAAAAACAATTAGAGAGGAGCACAGATCCTACTATGCCATCAGCACAACCTATGTTTACGGACAGGAGAAATACCTTCTTGTAAGTTACAAAAACTCTGATAATACTACTTTTTTTTTAAATCACGACTTGAGTATAATGTAGCTTTTCCAGTGCTAAAAGAAGTTCATTTAAGTTTTATGTAATAATTTTATTCTGTTCATTATAAGACATATTTTTTTATTTCTATGCATCACTATTATGAGGTCAGCTGTGACAGGCCAGTCAGCCCAGCCTGACGTTGGCTGTGCTTACCTTGCTGTTTATATAAGCTTCTTATCACGTTCACCCAATTCTCCTCTCAAGCAAGCATTTCTACTTACTTGATAAAAGCATTCGCATTGCACTGCTTACCTATAACAACAAATGCAAAGCCAACTGTGTTGAAACACATAACTGAAATATGGCAAGTTGTATAGAACCCCATATTAACACTTCTTCAAGCCAGATATGTTTAGCAAATCAACCACAATAGCTGAAATAGTGTTACGTCGCTAGCGCTGTTTAAACATAGTGTTCGTTTACTCAAGCACTTAACACATCAAGTGCACTTTTTCTGTTGGCACTCCCTCTGTGCTGGCGTCCACACTGAAACACCCTGCAGCACAGTGACTTGGTTTCTGTAACAACTGGAGTACAGATGCTCCTGTGTGGTTCAGTCTTTATAGCTGCTCATGATGCTGCTGCATCATTAAAACAGCAGCATGTGCTTGTCTTTGTTGAACATCCCCAACAGGAGACTCTGCTTTATTTAAGTACATTTAATTCCTGACAGCGTATTGTAAAAGCTGCAGTAATCCATATCCTGTGTGTATCTTAATAAGAAGTCCTGCTGGTCAAACTATATCCACTCTCAGCTGTTACTGCTGAGTTTTAGTTCTGCTTCCAGAAGTAGAGAGAATAAAGTGGCAAGACTAAAGCCAGACAAACTCTCCCTGCAGTTCTTTCGCCATCCATAAATGCCAGAAAATGTCACCTAATGTCTGTAGTAAACCAGGCCACCAGAGATGACTACAGTGATACATTATCTCACTGGTGACTAATATTGAAACTTAGCATTGTTCTTCTAACTGTGTCCCCTCGTCTCCTCCTCCTCTCCTCTCAGCTTCATGAAGTGTTCCCTGACTTCGACTACCTGTCTGATGCTGATCTGGCCTGTGACATTGTCTGCCTGGTCTATGATGTCAGCAACCCGTACTCCTTTGAATACTGCGCCAAAGTCTTCAAGGTGTGTGCATTATATCAAAAGACAAATAACATTTTACTTAGGGATGGTCTACTAATCGCACACATCTCTAATCTTCACCTCGATTATTCATCACCCTCTCTTTCCATCCTCAGCAATACTTCATGGACAGCAAGATTCCATGTATGATGATAGCGGCAAAGTCAGATCTACCAGAGATTAAACAGATGTACGGCTGCAGTCCACTGGAGTTCTGTAGGAGGCATAAGATGCCACCTCCCCAGTCCTTCACCTGTAACACAGCAGCAGCACCCAGCAGAGACATCTACACCAAACTTACTACTATGGCCATGTACCCGTAAGTATGGACACTTGCTCTAGATTTGTTAAACATGCACTTATTGTTTTTTGCACACTAGGTGATGCAAATGGTGGCAGAGTTTACTGATTTTACTGTATTACTAACAAGTCATTTAAATGGATCCAACTAGTGTATTTGGAGCTGAAATTTTTATCACACCCGCAAACTGCACCTGTTGGACTGAAAAAGCATTGGAATACATTATTCTTGTAGGCTACCAAAAGTTTAATCAATAATGTATTTATCATATTCATTATTTAAATAATAAAAAATTGACACTTAGCGCTGTGTGACGATACAGTATTGCCACACAAAAATATCGCGATACTCGGCTGTATTGATTTCTTCTCCCACCCCTATTAGTAACCATACCCTCACTGATACAAACAACAGTTTTAATAAAAACTGAAAAGTATATCTTTCATCAAGGTAGGATTTATTGCAGGACTTCAGTGTTTTACTGTATTGGTTTTAGGCAGCTGTGTCTTGTTGGTAAACCTACCAGCTAATGAAAAACTGTAATGTTAGGATATGATGGTTAGTGCAAATCATCATTTACCAGATGATGACTTTTTATTTTTGCTCCCTAAGAGTGTAAAAAAAGGAGTTGCAGTATGGTAACTGTAACTGCAGCTGCATTGCAGTTTTGTTCAAAAGATTACAGAGGGCCTGTGTTTTATAATTGCCTATGTCTTCACATGATACATTTTTTAAGCCCCCTGGGTCTGTGGAAAATTGCACTAGCCAGTCGGTCCTGTAAATTTTCAGTGACAGATCATCTGAACATTTGTTTTTGTTCGTATGGCCTAAGGTGATGAAGCTGCTCAGTCACTGAGTGCTTGTTTGCTGCTCTTAAACAGACAGAGTTGTCTTTTAATCGTTTAATAGTCATTTAATAGTCAGTTTTAATTAGTGTTTCCTGTACATTGTGAGATTCAATTCTGCAGCTTGGTCATAATTGTCAGGAAACCCTGTCTGAAACCGGTAGATGTGATATCTTGTTTGACTTTGCAGCCCACCTTATTTACCATTTTACAGTTTGAATTTAAAGCTTTACTGCGTGTGATGTCTGTGCCTTTACTCCATGCCTCAGGATAAACCTGCTCCCTTGGGGTTGCTCCTACTCTCTGCAGTGTCAGAGTCAGTGTCACACACCGTGTACTTCAGTCCACATTAATGCACTTCACTGCCTTCTGGATTTGTTGCTTTCAAGTCTGATGCCACAGTGTTTTGCACTGTGGGTAGGCGGGTTTCCCTGCTGAGCAGTTGCGTTGATCTCTCCCAGAGGCTCACACTCCTGCAGTCAGTCAGGTTGCAGTGTCGCTGTCGACACACAAAGCCTCTCTGAACACCACACGGTTACATAGTTACATGTGTATAATCCACAGCCTAGTCAACTACTATTCTAAGATTCAGTTGTGTTTCAGTCTAAACAAATATTTGTTACAACCTGCAGGAGTATTTTCGCTTTGTGAAAATTACTTATACTCCTAGTTGGAGTTACTGTTTAAAGGGGCTGTAATAAATATGATTTCTGACAGGATCACAACAATAATAAGTTAAAGTGCACCTCATTCCTTCTTCCAAATAGTTAAATAAGCCCATTGCATCTCATTTTAGTAAGGTTTATCTATGTTATTGTCATTTATGGATTCTGGCTCTCAGGTGATGAGCCACAAGCTACTCCTTTCATGGTGGTGGCATCTTTTAGCTCTACCTTTCCTCCTCTTTGGGTGTTTGATATATAAACTGTGGTGTTGGTGTTTGTCTTCCCCATATCTCTCCTCAGCCACGCCCGGCTGCGCTGTATGTGCACTTGTAACCGGTGCACCTTCTGCATGTGTCAGAACTTCCTCAACTCTGAGCTGCTGCAGACGGTCAGGGCCAAACTCTACGCTGTTGTACTCCGAAGGTTCTCTTTACCTCTTTTACAACCCTGTCTTTACCTCTGATCGCTTCACTTTGTCGACGTCATTGCCTCAAGCTTTTCCCGTTCATTTCTCCTCCTTTTCTTTGCAAAACTATATCTTTAGCCAACAGTTTCCCTGAAATTAGATAATCAGTCACTCACATTTTCTCCATCGTAATTTCCCGCTATATTTTTTTTCCTGTCCTCTTGTTTGATGCTGTCAGAGTCCTTTGAGTTTGTCATTTTCCATCTAAGAAACCATTCTGATATCTTCATTTTCTGTCCGCCTTCTTTTATATTGCTTGTGAGCGTCTATACTACAGTTGAATTGAAAGCATGTACTTTTCTGTTTTGATCTGAGTCCCATTGTCATTCGGTTGGTGTCAACTTCCTTGTTGCTGTCTTCTTTGCTCATGTCACTGAAGCTCAGCCGTCTCATCTAACAGAGATGTCAAAGCTGATTTCTGTTCCTGTCTTCTCATGTCATAACTACAATCCTTCATGTCCCTCATCTGTTTGACCGACTTTTTCTCCAGCATATATATCGATGTTTCAAGGCTGCACCCCTGTTCTGTCATTTCATTCTTATTTTCTTTACGTACATGTTATTTATCTTGACATCATCCTTCTCAGCAACACCTCGTCTCTTTATCCCTTTACTGTCCTTCCCTTCACCCTGTCTCTGTATTTACCTCTCTGTTTCTGCTTCTCTCTGTTCAGCAGACATGTAAGCCAAGCAGACCTGAAGAGCTCGACATTCTGGCTTAGAGCAAGTGTCGGGGCCACGGTGTTTGCAGTGCTGGGCTTCGCCATGTACAGAGTGCTGCTCAAACCACGGTGATCCTCGGGACACCCTGGTCCAACCTTCTTCACCCCATGGTACATATAGAGCTATTTTGACCTGTCACAGCATTAGGCTTACCCACTTGGTATTTAATCTATTGAAAATGTGTCCTGGTTCTGTATCCTAAAGGGACAGTTCAACCCAAAATCAAAATGACATATTTTCCCTCTTAGCTGTTGTGCTGTTTATCGATCTAGATTGTTTTGGTGTGAGTTGCCGAGTGCTTGAGGTGTCGGCCGTAGACATGTCTGCGTTCTCTCCCATATGATGGCACTAGATGGCATTTGCCTTTTGGTGCTCAAAGCGCCAAAAAAATACGTTTGAAAAATTTAACAGCAATGTCTCTTTCCAGAAATCATGACCTGGTTGCTTAAGATAATCCGCAGAGCAGTTTCGTGTAGAACTAGTTTCTCTCTAACAAACTACACTCACAAACTGTATCACCATGCAGAAGGACACTTACATCTACTGCTAGCTCACCTAGCACCACTGAGCTAGCTTATAGCTCAGCCAAGGAGGATGCCATTAATGTTTACTTCACATGATGTCACAAGCCTCTCATTCATGAGCAGATGTCTCTATGGCAGGTATCTCCAACACTCTGCAACTCACACCAAAACAATCTACAATTGATTAATAGCACTACAGGTAGAGGAAAAATATGTATTCTTTAATTTTGGGGTGGACTATCCCTTTAATGGGTCCCAAATGAAAAAAAAAAAAAGTTATATTTTGGTGGCAAAGAAAAAAGTGTGAAGGCTTACCTTAGCAAACATTTATTTTTTGCGTTTTCATTCCACTGTGAAATTCTCCTCTCGGGAATAAAATAGAAAAATATTTAATTTTGTACCAAAATTGCTAATTTGCTTAATTTGTTTATTTGCAAGTTTTTTGCAAAGTAATAAATCTATATTTATATAAAAAATGAGGGTAAGCCGTAGCGAGCCGTAGTGAGTTACATGTATAGCTATTTTTTGGCTGCTTGCTGATTGAAATGAACTCGGTGTCAGTCGTGATAGGGATTGTGATATGAGAGGTTTGCAATAACATTGATGCTTTTATTAGACTGAACAGTCTGTAAATAGTGTATATAATCTAGTAAACTGTACATTTGTTTGTCTTTGTCAGAAACGATTCACACTCAAAAAACTGAATGCAAAGGTATTAGCTTCACAGCCTGGTTAGAACTCATACAAACATTAGCATTGAATATTCACATTGACAGATGTTGGTTTGCCTTTCAGGGCCAAATGCTTGGATGCACAGTTTTTGTAATGTTTGTACATCTGAGCAGGTCGGTGTTTGATCAGTGGGTGTGAATGTGTAAAGGTTCTGCTGCGCTCTCTCCTGTCTTCCCAAGTTTTGTCACTTTATCCATCAGCTCATGCGTGTGTGTGTGTGTGTGTGTGTGTGTGTGTTAGTGTGATAAGATATTTAAAATCGACTCTTTACAACCACTCTCTACATTTTGTGTTTTGCATGCTTCAAAATTTCTGACCACATTCCAGTGTTTAAAGACTTACTATACAAGAGAATTACAAGGCCGACTTCTCCACATTGCTTTCCATCCCCCAAAAAGGCCAGGGATTATAGTAATGATGTTTATTGACAGGAGTGCTGAACAGAGAATAGTTGAGTCATAGTGAAGTTTGACAATGATTTGGCCGTTGTGATTCCAGGTCACTTCTCCTGATCACAAAAGATGCAGTAACGTGGCTCCCAATGTTGATTTACTTGAAAATGTAACTGCTTGCCACGAGGTTCAGTTTGATGTATTCACTCAGCCCTGCCTTTCCAAAAGTTTACAATAAATAAATATCTCTATTACATCTGGTGTGATGAAATTTCTTTTCACTTTGCAATAGATAGGCACAACCCAATCATCAGAAAAAATGTTGGCATTGTACGTTTCTGCAAACCATGTATACATTATGTGGTGGATACGCTGTGGTGAACGTGTGGTGAGGTTTAGGCACAAAATACACTTGGTTATAGTGAGGAAAAGATCATGTTTTGACTTATAATACCCAGGTTTGGGGGGCACAAGCCCAGCTGGAAAAGCAGCAACAACTTGCTAAAATCACCAATGTTTGGTGGCTAAAAATCCACTGGAAACACAGCAATGACTCGCTATCGGTTTTGTTGTTTGTCTCGAAAGGTGATCTGCAGCTTGGCAGGTGTGTCGCGGAGGTGTCACGCCATCTACCATCCCCTCCACCTCCTGATGACAAAGTCAGCTCATGTATTAAATCACTATAGAAGATCCGTATGAAATGTCAAAATGTGACATATTTGTGGTTTGCAGAAATGTACATTGCCGATATTTTTCCTCTGGCGACTGGGCTGTAAGGTGAGCTTCCGCCAATATATTAAGGTACTTTGTCTCTTGTGTATTTCTGAAAAAGCTGGGGAACAGTCAAGGATCGTGTGTTGTAATGAGCACGATGCAGACGGCATTCTTTAATTACTGACAAGGAGACTTTGTCAATTATTTGCAGCACACATCATTATTGTTACGCTTTTGTTTCTGATATCCCATGACACGCAACTACATTTTGCCCTGTCCTGACAAGGTGATAGCTTGTATTGAGAAGGTTCAAATTGTATAGAAGAAGTGTGAAATGATATGAAAGCAGGAATTTACTTAAACACAAGAGGGCAGCATTGCTTAAAAATCACCTGGATAAAATTTGCTGCCAAATTGAGTGGCTCCCTTGTTAGGTATGCTTTAAAATGCAGTGTGAAACTGATTCAAGTCTGTTCATGTGATTAGAAAAATACACTAGCTTCCATAATGAGACAGTCTGCAGGGGGAGATGGATCAGGGTGGCATCAGGCAGAAGGTGAGGTGAGTCTGTTCAGTAAATAGGACATGCATCATGATTAATTTTGACAAACATCATGCTTGTATGGCTTAAATATAGAATCATTATCTTACTGCATTAATGTTCCAGCACAGTATAAAGATATGATCAAGAGTTCACCTCGATGTATGAAACCCATGCTCTTCAACAAATGGGCTTCGTGTCTCCAGATGAAAGCCTCTCATTAAGTAACTGCTCGTCAATGTGATCCCTCTTTAATGTAATATCACCCTTGGGTCTTCACAGCGGCTTTTTGGTATTGGGCTACTAATGGATTTATCCCACATAGATGGTATTTAAAGCATGTTTCGATTCACACACACTATTAAACAATGTGGGTGAATTTAAAATTGAATCTGCTACATCTGCAGTTGTACCTGTTTTACCTCGTGTTTCACAAAAATAATTTCTTCAAGCATATTATTGTGGAGCTGCTTCAGTTGAACCAACTGGCCAGTATGACTTCGTGAGGCATGTGGCAGAGGGGATTATCTGGTTTATTCAAAGTCTTGACCTTGAATTTTTTTTTATCTCCTCCAGACCTAACTTCAGAACAACTTACTAACCCACAAACTTTCTTAAAAGCAGAACCCGAAATTGTGTTAAATCAAGCAGCATACCCAGGGCTACTCAAGAGACACTAAAAGGCCCCACACTCATCTTGGGGTTGTTAAATCCATATAGTCTTGAGAAACACTGCATGTGGACATCTGAAGCTGAATTTTCTGGTGCAGCTGCTTTGTCAGGACATTTAAGGCACCACTGGTTCTCTCTAATGAGTATCTGTAATTATGTGAGACAGCCAGACACTGTGCTGCATGAGAACTCCTATTTAACCATTAAAAAGTGAAGTTGGTACAGCCTACGTTCTGTTGAAGCCTGTAAATAATCTAAAGTTGTGTGTGTGTGTGTGTTTGACACAAAGAGGACATCAAGGCCTTTCCTCAGAGCATTCCCAACCGTATGTACTTGTATCTCGGGGAGCACTTCTGCAGTTTCCTTGGTGTGTGTACAGGCTGTACACATATTGCATCAGCTTTTACACCTGCCTGCCACTCTTGCATTTGGGAGTGAATAAAAACTTTGCAAGTGAGCAAGCAGAGAAGTTGAAAGTTAAAATGTATAAACAGCTCAAATAGTTCATTAAAAGTGACAGATCAGCAGTTGAAGTAGTTAGCTAACAGTAATAGATAAGCAGTGCAGCTACAACTCATTAGTGATAGTTGAAATACTTATGTAAAAGTAATTGACTGATACTAAATGACTGAAATGGGAGAGTGTATCTACAGCATGTTGCCCAGCTCAGTTTCCTCTCACAGTGTTCTTAGGTTGCTGTCAATACTGAGGCCACTTTTTCAAAGTCTTCAGTTGTTGTTGTTTTTTTTAAAAAAGTTTTTAGCAGTTTTGAGGGCAGTGATTGAAAAATGTGCTGAATGCATTTTGTGTGAAAGCAATGGAAAATGATGTGGAGTTTGATCCATGAAGACCTCTGTTTTGCTGACTGTGAAGACTTTTGACAGTGTGACTTCAGTTTTGACCCATGCATGTTAGCAATAAAAAAAATAACCTGTACTATGAGGAGACCTTTCAAAGGCTTGTATGTTTTCAGCAATATGTTTTTTTTCCAGGTCAAATGTTCAATGTACAGTGGTGGAAAAAAGTTTTCGGACACCCTTAAAATTTTACATAATCTCAAATATTATCATGAAATATTTGTGGAAAAATCTTTTTTGTGTTTCAAAAGGTGTGGCTGCATTAGACAGATACAAACAAATACAATTTATATTTTTTTTGTTTATTGTTTACAAGAAAAACTAACAAAACTAAATTCTTGACAGTTTCAATATGTCAGTTCTCAACATTGTCGGTATCAAAGTCAACAAATAACAGAGAATGTGTTCAAAACTGAACAAAAAATAAATAAACCATCACATCATCAAATTAATATTTAGTAGTCCTGCCATTGGCACGTAGTAGAGCTCTAATCCTGGCTGGCATGTTCCCCACGAGCCTTTCACACTGTTGAGGGGTAATCTTGTCCCATTCTTCTTGAATTACTGCTTTTAATTCTTCTAAATTCTTTGGTTTATGCTTTGAAACAGACCTTTTGATAATCCACCACAGATTTTCAATGGGGCTTATGTCTGGGGATTGAGCTGGCCACTCTAAGACCTGGATACTGTGCTCCTGCAGCCAAGTTCTACTGGCCTTGGATGTGTGGCAAGGGGCATTATCTTGTTGAAACATCCAGTTTTTACCTCAACGGAACAGTGCACGCGCAGAAGGGAGCAAGTGGGTTTTGAGAATGGTACAATACTTGGTAGAGTTCAATGTGCCATCACAGACAGTGAGATGACCAACACCAGCAGCACTCATGCATCTCCAAACCATGATACCGCCTCCACCATGCTTGACAGTAGGTACTGTACATGCTGGAGATAATGCTTCGCCTGGCCTTCTGCGTACCCTCACATTAGTAGGAGGAAGATAAAGCTGGAAACTGGACTCATCTGACCACAAAATCTTCTTCCAATTCCTGGCTGTCCAGTTCTTGTGTGCCTGGGCCCAACGACGCCGGGCTAACCTCTGTCTCTCATTGATCAGGGGCTTCTTGATAGCCTTGTAGGACCTTAAGCCATGATCTAAAAGTCGGTCACGTACAGTGCGGGTGGAACACTGGACACCAGTTAAGTTTGACATCACTGCTGCTGAAGCTCCTGTGATGTCATTCGGCGGTTTTGCCTGCACATGCGGATCAGGATGCGGTCATTTCTTGCTGAAGAAACCCTTGGACGCCCAGATCTTGGTTTGTCTTTCAAGCTGTTGGTTCGTCTGTATTTCTGCAGAGTGTATCCAACTGCTGAAGGACTGCATCTGCACTTCCTGGCTGTCTGGCGGCAGCTGTACCCTTCCTGGCTGAGAATCTTTATCTTCAGGCGTGTTTCCTGCGTTAGGTTCCTTGTTTTAGCCATTTTTGTGTCTGAAGAACTTTCAGATGTGCTGGCTTTATGTAGACACAAAGCTTGGCAACAAAAATTGTGTCTTTTAATAAAAAGAACGACCTTCATCACTGGTACCAAAATGACTCAATACTTAATATACAAAATTTTTTATGTATTTTTATGGAACCAATCAATTTTAAGTTTTTAATGGCTTTTTTTTAGGATTTATTTAGTATTTTGGCTGTGACTGTACTAAAAGAAATTGCACTTGAAGACCTAAGAGTGATTCTTAATACAATATTTCACAAATGCATGGGGTGTCCGAAAACTTTTTTCCACCACTGTATGTTTGCCTGGGTCAATATGTTGAAGTTGCCCACCTACAGCTTAGAGTCTACTGACTTTATACTCTTTGAAACTGGCAGATTTGTGGGCGAGACAGTTTTCGCCCATCTCCGTCTGTTCTACTATCTCAACTGCAAAGGTAGCCCTTACCAATCTGTTTTAATGTTGGAGGAGGAGCAGGAGAGAGCTAAAAGTAATTGATAAATCATTGAAATAGTTAGTTTAAAGTAGCCTACAATATGTACAGCTGAAATTGCTAAACGTAGACAGAAATGTCCAGCTTAACACAAACTTGACAATACACATGAATACACATGGAAACTCACTGACAGTGTAGATGAAAGGGCACTTGAGTTCATCAGTAAGGGGCTGTGAGGGTATGTCAGACACAAGAGGTTGGGGACCACTGGCTCAAAGATCAGCTAGTGCCTACAAACATCTTCAAGAGAGACGCTCATGTGAAAAGAAAGCAATCCTCCCCAGCTGCTAATTAATACATGAGCTAAGTTCTCCCACTAGCAGGTGTTTTTCTTGCTGTGTGTCTTGTCTCTCTCACTCTCATTTTTGTTCACACTCTCTTCCCTCATCTCGCTCTCGTGTCACAGCTCCTCAGCCGACGTTGGCGCATGACTTGCGAAAGCTGCCGCGTCAAAGCTTATTTTGTCCAATTAGCTGCTTTTAATGGAAATTCCCATTGGCGCCTGCAGCTAACGAGACAATAATTCCCCTCACGCCTCTGTAATATGAAAGATTGGATGTGATATGTTCTAGGGAGATTACTACATGGTTTATTTATTCATTAACTTATGTCCTTAGTTCATTTTTGTCATTGTGAGACAAACAATACATTTTGTTGAAAGTTTATTATTCATTGTCTTCATACAGAGTTGTTAAGTGCTTTTACACTCAGTAATACTGCACATTAGTTTTTCTATGTTTTGATAAGTATCAGTATGTGAGAGGTAGAAGTGAATAGTTTTGAGGCTGTTAGTGTGTGTATGAGGCATCAGCACCTCCCATAAATCTTGTTTCCTGTCCACAAAAGACCACATGAAATTACAGAGTCTGAAAATGTGGCCGTGCAGCTGACCACAGATACAGAGTGAGTCCTGGGTCTGTTTTTTAACAAGATATCTGACTCCAACTTGAACCCAAAGCTGCTGTGTGGGAGTCAGGAAAAGACCCCTAGGGTTAAAAATATCAACTGGCCATATTGTTTCCATGGCAATGCTATCACATACTGTACCTGGGGGAGTTTCACTAGAAGGCTACTGATCAACCTACACACTGCAGACCACACCGCCATCACATCATTTCTCCTCATACATGGCTTCCACCCAGCTATTAGTTTTGTTTGACGTCTCAGGAGGTAATAGGTGGGTGTTTGTATGAAATGTGGCTCAGTCATTTGGGTGATTGTGGCAGCAGACTTTGAGAGGGCAGTTTAAATTCCCTAAAAAAATGGAATTTACAACCTTGGACACTCCCTTCTTTCTGAGCGTTTAAGCATTTCAGACTTTCTGCTGCTTTGTGGGACATGATGAATTAGTATTTATAGCATGAGAAGAGATTGCGTTAAATGTGAATGAACCTCACCAGGGCTGGAGCCAGATGTTGTAAACATTCACAGCACAGCCCAAACCTGGGGGGGGGGGGGGGGGGGGTTAAGAGTCATGGTACCTCAGGGAGATTTTTTTTTCCCATTTACAGCAGCTATATGCACTACTTTTCAAGACATTTGATATCATACAGAATGCCGAAAAACCTGCACATCATATGGGAAAACCATGATAGTTACCAAATAAAAGAAATCATCCTGTAGAGCATCCTATTTTGTATCAAACTATTCTACAACTGTCTTCATCATTCTGAGACCATAACACAACAAATGTTGAGGATGACTAATTTTCACTCCTGCCACCTCAAAGTTAGACAGGATAAGTATGTTGACACAAACAGCATTAAAAATCTTTAAACTTATTTTTGTTATATTATAATAATAATGAATGAATGAATGTTTCGCTGACAAATCTGAATCTCTCTGTGCTGCTCTAATTGACTCTTTACTGAGTCCTGCTCCTTGAATACAGACTGGCTTATCATAGCGGAGCATCGGCCAGCTCCGACGAGGGTCTGACAACACAGCTGTGCCCCATAGACTCTGCTGTCCTTTCAGATTTTCTTAATTTTTAGGCTGGTTTTGTGGATTTCCAGCTAAATGTAGGAGATATACATTTCAACCTAGTTTCAAAATCAAAATCAGACCATGAAAACCCTGCTGTACAGGAATCAGTGAAGGGAAGCAGGGAAACTCTGCCAATATTCAACCAGCTGTTTGACATTGCAGTGTGTGCAGATGAACAGTGTTTAGCTTAGCCTGAGTGTCAGACTGAAGCTCCCAGAACCTTCAGTCTGACATGGCTTCCATTGAAGGCGATTTACAAGGGGGAGGGGATTTGATTTTTCCCTAACCAATCAGTAGAGATCAACAACTCACCCAGAATCTGACGTCATTAGTATCCATGCCTCGGGGGTGCCGAAAACAAGCGAGCATTGCCCGTTTAAAATGTCTCCATCGTCGTGCACGCCCAGCTGCATCACCATTAAAACCAGTTTAGCAGCTTCCTTAATTTGGTCCTCCATTAACGCGACTAGTAGCGAAATACCTCGATAGCATCGTTAATGTGGTCTGTAGGATCTGTAGTGGTCGCCATTGTTGCTATCCTCACCAGTTACCCACCTGCGTACAGCTTGACATCAGTGTGGCGCTGATTGGCTAATCGCTAGACCCCCGGCGTTCATTGGTCCGTCCATCGTTTGGCCGAGATAAATCGCAAATTCATTAAAGTATGCTAGACCAGAGATGCAAGCCTACTCAGTTGAGTGGGCGGAGTCTATGGAACCAGGTTATGTTTAGCTCCCCCCTGGAGTTCCCCCCTATGAGGTCCAGTCACTGGCAGCGGCACAGTGGGAAGCCAAAAACCATTCATCTGCACACACTGCGATGACACAGCTGGTTCAATATTGGCGAAGTTTCCCTTTATGTTCGTTGACTTATGTCTCGACCGCCAGTGATGTGATGGTTCACTTTTACACTGTGATCTGTATAGTTATATTTTTAACCTGGTCTTGCTGCTGAGTTAGTTTGACATCCTGGATATGTCCTTTAACCCCCCCCGTCTGCTTCTCTCTGAAATCTCTTTTTCGTTTTCCCCAAAATTTGATATTTCTTCAGGAAGTGCAGTTAGTTGCACCATCACGAAGGGGCGGGGCTGAGTGAAGGGTCAGTTGCAAAGTAAATGTGGCCTTCAATACTCTTAACTGAATACTAGGCCAACATTGGAAAAATAACTCTATTATATTAGGTTTCTTTAGGGAATAACAGAGTAGGATAAACAGCATGGGCACAGGCTATTATTATTTGAATAACACAAGGTTGAAGGTATTTTTAAAAACTTTAAAAGATTCTGGGATTTTGAGAAAACATTCAGGGCCACCCTCCACTCTGCCTCTGAACTACTACTACTGCGAAAATAAAAAAGGGAAAAAAGTAATAAAAATGTTTTACCTCTTTAACCACTTTCTAAATGCACCTCATATAGCCTAATGCACTTAAGTTGACAAAAATGTAGTTGTTAATGATTATTTTTTTTAGTTAATGCTAAAAGATCAGTAACAAGCCACTTTATTAAGCTACTTATTGTCATTTCAGCTCTTTAATGTTTTAGGAAAACCACTCCCATGGACCATTTAACAGTACCTGCCTATTTAAATCTACCTATTTATTAATTTACAACTGAAGATTTGATGAATTATTGTTAAAAAAATACAGGCTATTTATGACTAATTTAAATATAATTGCAAACATGTGAACTCATGTCCCTTTATTAATGTATTACCAACATTTATAACAAACAGAAAGGATTATGCAGAGGGTTTTTTTCCTCATCCTCCTGTTAATGGCGCCTCACTGATCTGTAAAGCACTGACAGATGATTTACCATTAGTCAATGCTTATAAAGGCTTTATAAATGGTTCTTTTACTAAAAAAAGGCACCTGATAGGGTCACAGTATTGAATATTAGACTGGTGTAGTAAATTACCATATCATTAGTACACAACTACTACATGTCATCATCATGCACAGACGACCTACAGCCTCTGAGCCAGGGAGCCAGTGACAGCCAGCTGTTCATTCAGGGAGCCGGAGTTCCTCGAAACCCCCGGGCGGGAGTGGCTGGTGATCCCTCCTCACCGCCGGCCAAATCTCTCCCTGCCTCCCCTCTCTCCACCCCCGCCCTCTCTCTCTCCATCTCTCTCTGTGTGCCTGGAGGGACGCATGCGGCTGGAGCAGAGTCCCGGCGTCTCCCAGAGCTAAACCAACCATCCCAGCGGAGGCGGTCGGTGAGTCCCACCCCCCTCTTTGAAGCTTCCCGTCGGCACACGGCGGAGAGAGCAGACGGCTGTCCCCGCTCTGCGCCGCCGACCGGCAGAGAAGCAGCGTGCCAGGTATCATGACGCACCAAAAAATTGGGCACTTTTGCTTGGACTTCTCTCTCTTGAGTCTGCCATGTGGCGGTGCCCGCGCTGGTTTTAGTCGAGTTTCACCGGCTCCCCTGGATGGAGCAGCCATATGAGACCTGTGCGTCATCCAGTCCGATTTGTCATCTCTGTCCTGCCTTTCATGTTGTCGTTCAGTGTTTGATGATGTCATTATTTCTTTCAGATGGATCCGCGCTCTGCTGCTGCGTCGCATCTCTCAAAGTGAGGAGACTTTGTAAATGTGCGTCCCCCCCTGCTTCACAAACTTGGACCGCTGCCTCTGTTCGTGGCGGACAAAATCCAGGCTCCTCTCCAGCTCTGCAAACCCCTGTCACTGCTGACTAACGATGTTGTGGACGGTGGTGTGACACCACAAAGGGACTGCACAGCCCAGAACTATCACTAAACTATCCCCAAATCAACTTTTTCTTTACGGATGCAGATTTGTTTGCCCTGTCTAAGTGGAAGAAGTGCGCCGGGGACATATTAATTAACTGGTATCCATCATTTCACCTGGACTCATCTGACTGCCCAAAATCCAAGAGTGATCAGTCTCAAAGGGATGCGCAAGCGAGCATAATGCTCCGCTTTCTTACTTTCTGTCGTTGCTGACGCACACATAGGAAGCGAAATGGGATTTTAAACTATGTGGACTCATTCCTGAGGACTGAGAAGCTGCTCTCCGCGGGTGCATGGAGAAGAGCAGCCCGAGGATGACGGGCGGAACCCGGGAGGCGCCTGTGAACTCCTCTCCGGCGGTGGCGTCCAACGCGGAGGGCGAGGAGATCGAGGTTTTGGAAAGCACCGACGTCCTCCCCGTGGCCCCAGAGGACGTAAGTCTACACACAGCACAGAGGGACCTCAAGTGCACCTTTTCACATGTTTGCACTTACGCAGCAGGACCCCAACTTTCCTTTGCACTGGTCCAAAATTTTCCAATGCATTTGATTTCATGAAGCAGAATGTCATAGCATAAATGTATTTTAAAATGTCATGGCACAACTGGAGGTTTACGGTGATATCAGATTGGATTTAAATTGCTGAGTTTCACACAAGTAAAGGCAGCCACCAGACACACACAGCACACCCCTTCTAGGAATATTACTGTGATTTTTTTCAAAGGGACACACACACTCACATACGCACCCACAGCTCTCTTGCTCCATTAGTTGTCTCAAACATCCAAATAGCCTACTATAAGAAACCCCTTACACATAATGATCCACACTTTGGTACCTTATTATCTTTTGCTGTGGCTCATTGAGCACAATGATCAGATAATAACAGCATGGGGTTTCAAGACTGCAATTAAGGCAAACGCGCACAGACAGGGAAGTCCTTTTGGCCAAGTCTCATCATTTCCAAACAGGTGCTTTTCTCCACTCATGCACCTGTTTCTGAGATTTTTTTCCTTCTTCCTTTGGATCTCTTCCACTCACTCCATCACTTTTCCCCTCTCTTTCCTTTTGTCTCAGCAATGGAAGTCTCTGTTTGACAAGGTATGTACCTCAAGCTACAGTGGCTTGAACCTCTCACCATATGCATGTTTCACTCATTGTGGAGCAGTGTTGTCTTCGAAGATGCTCATCTGTGTGAGTGACCCGTGGATAACCTCTGGCTTAATGTATGTTATTATTGGCTTGAACTGGCACAGATGTGTTGGCCAGATGAAATGCTGCATTGTCCTGCTTAAAGGTCATGAAACATGGAGAAGATTTTTGATGAACTTATATGAAATGTTGCATCATAAGCATCAGTGAGAACATCAAAACAGAATAAAGTTACTTTATGTGAAAAATATTTAGGGCTTTAATGTAATACATGCCTATAAATTACTTATAATGACGTGACTTTTACCAATTTTGTCCATGTATCATGGCCTTGACATTATAATCATGCTTTAACACTGGCTTTACCAATAATGGGAAGTTACTTAAAGGGACAGTTCACCCAAAAATCAAAAATACATATTTTTCCTCTTACCTCCAGTGCTATTCAGTAAATTAGATTGTTTTGGTGTGAGTTGCCAAGTGTTGGAGATATCAGCTGTAGAGATGTCTGTGGTTTCGCCAGTATAATGGAACTAGATGGCACTCGGCTTGTGGCGCTTAAAACACCTGAAAAATACATTTGAAAAACTCAACAGCAATGTCTCTTTCTAGAAATCATGACCTGGTTATTCAAGATAATCCACAGACCTTGTTGTGAGCAGTTTCATTTCGGAACTATTTCTTTTTATACCAATCACATTACAGCGCAAAAGGAAGTGTTCATGTCCTCATAGACGAGAGGCTCTTGCTTGTGACAGTGCAAGATGTCAACATAAATGGTGTCCTCCTCGGCTGAGCTGTAAGGTTGCTAGGTGCTAGGTGAGCTAGCAGTAGATGCACACTTCCTTCTCCGCAGTGATACGGTTGGCAAGTCTAGTCTGGTAGACAGAAAACAGTTCCTACACAAAAACTGCTGACAACAAGGTCTGTGGATTATCTTCCGTAAGCGGGTCATGATTTGTGGAAAGAGACATTACTGAGGAGTTTTTCAGATGTCTGTTTTTGGTGCTTTGAGCATCACAAGGCAAGTGCCATCTAGTTCCATTATACTGGAGAGAAGACGGACATCTCTATGGCCAATATCTCCAACACTCGGCAACTCACATCAAAACAATCTAGACTGATATACAGCACAACAAGTAAGAGATAAAAATATGCATTTTTGATAAGGGGGTGAACTGTCCCTTTAAACCTGCACCAGGAAATTATGTCACTGGCACTAAGAGCTAGCTGTCAGAAAATGTTTAACTCCAGTCCACAGAAATCATGTATCATGTTTAACTTCTCACGCTCATGTTTACCATCCCTGCTTGTCTTTGTTTCTCCCTGTGGGTAAACATACTCAAAACCAGAATTTGATTTAGCTAAATGACGTGAAACTGCCAGGTCTCAGCTGGTGGAGAAAGCTCCATCTTCTCTCCTTCAGCCCCACTTTGTGATTTAGGCTGATTAGGCAAATGTATTTTTAGATCAAAATCTTGCTTAGTGTAGCTTTAAATCCTTCGCCTGCTGGGTAACAATCATGGCATAACATGTAACCAGGCCGCGGCTTCGTCAAGCCAAACCCCTGCGGAGGTGAGAACATCAGATGAGAGGGAGGACACTGGAGGCTGTGGGTGTGTCGTCTGCTGACACTGACCCTGATAATGCAATTAGGGTGATACATAATCCTAGATGCATTGATCCATCAGTCAGACCGATCTTGTAAAAGAAACATGTGGGCGTGGACGCGCAAAGACACACACGCTAACACACACACACACACACACACACACATTGATAGAGCCAAGAAACCCCAGGAGAAGAAAAACACAGACTGGCTGATCATGCATGCAGCATGTTGGACTGACAGACGGCAAACGGGCCCCCTACTATCACACACAGACACACACACACAGATACACACACATCTATACACGCTTATACATGCACGGCCACCACTCTTCAGGGCTGCCACAGCACCTGCCCGACCTGGGGCCCCCTACTTTCTGTGGGGGGGAATTGTGTGTGTGTGTGTGTGTGTGTGTGTGTGTGTGTGTGTTTGTGTGTGTGTGTGTGCAGGGGGGTCAGTGGGGATGTTGGGTTGAGTCAGAGGCTCGTGTCAGGCTCACTCTTTCAGGGGTGGACTGAGGTCCCATGGGATTACGGGAAAGGCTTGCTCGGGTGTGGGGTGCGTGTGTGTCTGTGTGTGTGTGGGTGTAGTAGTGAAGGAGCATAGTCTATGGACAAGCACTAAGTGGGCCTCTCAATCTGCTTTTTTAATGCGTGCGGCACAGCTTTGAATTTCCTCAAGTGGACGTCAGTCTTAAAAAACCTGGGTTTGTCCAAATGGTGAGGTCGCTGCCCGGTCTGGCAGCAACAAATGTCCTTTCACTCTTTTATTCTCCTTTTCTCCTTCCTCCTCACAATGTGTTGCTTCATTTGTCAAGGGGCTGACCTCTGAGACCCCCAGCCTCTGTGAAGCAACTAAGGAAGAGAAATGATGGGCCACTAAAGACGAGGAAAAGAAGCATTTTAAACCAGTCTGGCAACCTGTGTTACTGCATGAGAGACAAAAGTCAAGGTCTGCTTGAAAACAGAGTGAGGTTTAGGCTTTTATTTGTCTAATGCACAAATACACACTATGAAGTGCCTCTGAGTGTGTGTGTGTGTGTGTAGCTTGATTTATTTTGCAGCATTTTGAGAGGGCAGATGTAAAACGACACTCCTCTTAATATCAGGAATGATGCTGTATAGACTGCATTTGCCTGTCATTTACTTTTTCACACTATAGACTGTATAAAATAATGGACGTAGCCACTGTGACAACACTCACTGGTTTGTGGACTTCCATTCTGAAGCTGAGTTTGGCATTTTGGCTGTTGTTGTCTTGGATTTTTGAAGCCAGAAGTGACCATGTTTGGATGTGAGCGGTTGGGGCTAACCCTAACAAAAGCTGCTAGCGTGGTTAGCATAGAACATTTATAGCTTGGTTAACTGTGATACTGCTTATGCTAATTTTTGCAAACAAATACTGGGCTTTAAATCATTTAAACAAAATGTACTGACTGGGAAAACTGATTCCTGAAGGCTCAGACATACTTTCTACATTGAACGTCTGCAGACAGCTATAGTCATGCAGACATGCGTGTGGTTCTATTCATAGTTCAATTAACACCCCAAAAAATGGGCTGCTGTCCACATAAGGTCTGTGTGGACCATTACGGACATGGGTGGCTGACGACATTTACATCACATGGACCTTCATGGACATGTGGACCCTCACGGACACACGGATGTGGAAACTATGAATTGGCCCTTAGAGAGTCTACCCCTTTTTGAAATGTTACAGTTAACTTTCATGAACTTAAAATACACTGAAATAGAAACACCCATGGCTATGCCTATACTCTTTGAAATTGGGGTTACGCCATGGTTACGTTACCTAACCAACATCAATGCTATGGTAGCAACTTGTCAGTGGACAGCGCCCTCCTGTCACTCAAAACGGCCACGCCCTAAATTATGCATAACTTTAAGCCTTAATGAAATTCAAACAGATGAGTTATATAAAAATTCACCTCCGTACAGTTGTCATGAACAGAGCAATTATGTATAGAGATAAAAAAAAAAATGTTTTTGCACCGGAGAGTAAACATCTCAAAGTTTGTGCATTTTAACATGGGGTCGGTGGGCATTTACTAGCTTTTGGAGCCAGCCTCAAGTGGCCATTTGAGGAACTGCAGTTTTTGGCACTTCCATATTGGCTTCAGTTTTCAGCCCCAGAGGCTGACCCTTGATTCACACACATGCTCACACAGTGACTGGCTGGCTTAGGCACTGGCCTAACGTTTGCCTAACGGGCAGCTGGGGTTCACAGTCTTGCTCAAGGACAGTTTAACATTTCCATTGGAGGAGGCGGGGATTGAGCTGCCAACCCTGCGATTAATGGATGACCCCGCTTGTCCAAGACCTTTTCATTATGGCCCTTTATGTAAAGAGAGTAAAGATTGGGTTAGTCCAGGTGGCTGGGCAATGTCACACATCCAACAAACCAACACAAGCTTTGGCATGCTTCAAATGAAGTTCTTGTCGGATTGTAGAACAGCGTCTAGACACTGTCTTGCCATGCCTATCCAGTGTCACAACATTTTTGCCTTTAGATGTGGTTGGACAGTCCTTTGTTCAGACTAGTTTCTTTCAAGCATACTTAGTTCGTAAACCTTATCCAAACTTCCTTTAAGCCACAACTTGACCTTCTTGGTAGTAGCTGTGACTTATTCATTTGAAGAAAATGTTCCAGTGAGTGTAACACTGACAAAATAAGATGCCCAGAGATGAAGACAATGATGCATCTCTTGTGTTAATCAACTCTGGCATCCCTGCCTTGTCAAAGGCAGAGCACATTTATTTCTGCCCATCCTATCAGGAGTGTTTACACAGCAAGACAGAAAAGAAAAGACAGGATCATCTTCTCACTTTTTGTTTGGACTACGACTTTCCTCCATCCTCTTTAACGCAGTTTGGGCTGTGTACAAAACCTTCCCCATCATATCATTTTTACCAGCCCCTGTGTGAACTCGGTACATACAGCTATCAGTTTCTGGGTTTCAGACCGTCGGGGGCTGGAATCAAAGTGCTGCGTCGCTCTGTTCGCTTTCCCCTTCACTCCTCTCTTGTGTCCCCGGAGAGGATTTTGTTGCTGTATAAGTGCTTTCCTCCTCTGTGTGCAGGAAGTAAGAGAGCAAACCTCAGAATGCTTTGATTCGTGTTCCCCATCGCCTGAAACAAGCAGGAGGACTGAACACAGACAGAGACGTCTAATGAAGCAGAGGAGATGCTGTTAGGAGGATAGCAGCTGCACTGCCCTCTCTCTCCTTCATAATCAAAGTGTCCCAGCCTGGGAAGCCTGCAGTCATGGGGGCCTGATTACATACAATATGTATCATCCATAAAGGTCTGAAAAGGTCTGTTTTGGAGTCTCTGTTTCTCATGTTTTTTTCTGGGGATTTAAGGATGTACCACAGTTAATGTCCAGGATTTATCTGATAAACCATATAAAGCATGTTTAGGTTGTACCCTGATATGAGCCAAACACATTTGTTTTGTACTCCCTGGGAAGGCTTATCAGATGGATTTCCTCGTTAGACGATTAGAAATGTTTTACGAGAATTCTTTGTCTTGTACCTTAGCATTTTTGCTTCTCACGTTCATCTCTAAAAGGTGGAACGCAGAAGGCCTCTCTGTTTTGAAGTCACTTTTGCACAGTGAGTGATTTTGCGCAAGGTGGATTAAAAAGGGCTACACCTACAGCAAACACATTAAGTTTTTATCTGAGGCGACTGGGGATGTCCCATTGCTTGTAAAGGCTGAGATTGGAAGTCCCAACGTGTACAGACTGGAAACATGGCTCAGCTCAAAGTAGATGGAGCACTTGCACAGTAACATTTCTGTGATTCTGGGCCTTGTGTCCGTGTGTGTGTGTGTGTGATAGAGAGAGGGATCCATGTGTGTGTCCACAGTTGCCTTTGTGTCGACAGCCTGCTCCCAGTGGCATGTTGAAATGCCCCAGGCACGCGCCCGCAGGAGCTTAGTGATTAAACACTTTCACATGGCTGCATACTTTCCATGGATGTGTTTCCCCCCTTAATTTCTTGCTTGGTGGTATAGAAAAGCCCCTGAATGCAAGTTATGATCCCAAAACTCCTCACTATAACTGCACAAATAAAAGTCTTTCAGATCTTTCAGGAATGTCGTCTAGCCAGAGGGTTTTACTCTGTGTGCATGATTTATGATCATTACCCCGTTACTTCTGAACTAAAGTAATGACAGTGAGGTCCGGTGTTAGAATAGCCCAGCCACCATCATTAATTAAAACAAGCAGAAACTCAATGGTGGGGAAGCCACCTGTTCCCGGCGGGACTCGTGTTTCCCAGAGTTTCTGTCGTGCGTTTCAATGAGCTTGTTAGTTAGACATTCAGTGGCCACGCCGGAGAGAGGGTCATTATTTAAAGTCGTTTTGTCTGACAGCACCGTCTCGCCTCATCATCCTGTGCACGACACAGCTGGCATCCATCTCAGTGTCGCTCTCCTTTTTTTTTTTTTTTTTTAAGTGCACTTCAAATGAATGATCCACCATCCAGGTAACAGGCACTTAATGGATAAGGAGCCCTCAGCTGCGTTTACTGGTGCATACAGCATGTCTCGCCACGCCCTGTCAGTTTTACCTACATTAAAAGCAAAAGGAGGTTTGGACAATGAGATCATAACAGCGGTCACAGATGGGACTGTAGCTGCTGCTTTTAAGTCTGTTTTTATTAGGTCCAAAAATAACGTTTCAGGTGCATCAGTTCAAAGGCTCAATCCCAATACACTCTTTGCCACTACCGCTTCGTCCTACCCTTCCATTTTGCGTGTTCAGGCCTAGGGTTAGGGTATCATGATTGTTGTTTGGATAGTGGGGTAGGGCAAAGGGCTACATGGACCTACAAACAGGGTTTTCAGAGATGCACTCCTAACCGAGTTTGAGAAGTCATTGGCAAGATGGCTGCACAGCCAACAAAAGAAACCCAAAGCTGATTTTCTTTATTAGCAAAGGTTTAAAAGTTACAATATCCATTTTATTGTCTCGGTGTAATGTCTTTTCAAAGTACTATGGTCCTTTTCTTCATAAAAATCATGACAAAAAATCACTAGTAGTAAACCCTATGCTGATGCTGAAGCTAAGTAGCTAGCTAGCTAATATTATAATGGTTATTTCTGCGCTTGTTACTGCTCCTCTAGAGATAGAGTCGCAGGAATGAGGGAGGGAACCAGTGCAATGCTAACTCCCACATTGGCCTACAGAAAAACTTCATCCCTGGTGGACTCTATATCAGTGCAGACTGGTAGGGTAGGAGCAGAGGTTGCTAATGTTAGCCTACAGAGCACCACTAGTAGCACCGCAGTGTTCTTTATTATTTGATGACTTGACTTGACTTGACTTGATTGATTGCATGAAACTTGTGTGAATGAATGGCGAGTGTCCATCAGATAAATGGCAGAAGTCATTGGGATAATACCATTATTGCCATAGTTACATCTGCTCACAAGAAGCCATTGACTAATACTGATGCCGCTACTCCATGGAACTCTGGTTCTGAAGGGCAAAGGGGTACTCGAAAACGAGGGGTAGGGATAAAAATAAGAACTGTGATTGTGTCTGTAAAGTGTAGAATTTCAAGATATCTGAGAAGAGGTCAACAAATAGAAATGTACATTTTACTGATCCTTTGACCAAAATATTTCTATTTAATGCACTTTTATGCACCTTTTTTTTGTCACCTCATAAATAGATGTTTGCATCAGTTGGTCTCTTCTTTCCTTTATAGTGTGTAGATTCTTTTTCCTCTTACATCCATACATCTTTGGTATACTGATGTGCTTATCAAGCTAATTGCCATTGACACACACACAGATGGCGAGGTCACAGTCTGATGACCTACTCATCTAACTCTACAGCAGTGATTGACACCAGCTGAGTCTTGGAGATAACTCAACGATGACAGTTCATGGTGATTTTGAAATGTGTTGTCTTGATTCAGGATCGTGAAAGTAGTTGAAAGCAGCAAACTGCAGCCCGCCCCATTCTATTAAAAAAGCTGGCGGGCTGTGTGGTGATGAAATAACAGACAGAGCCTCAAACATTTTCATTGAAAGATTTAATCAGAGCTCATCTTTCCACGCTCCTCTGCCTCTTTCCCCTGTTCGTCTCTAAATAGATTTCCTTAATGAAAGGCACAGTTCCAGTTGGCGGAGTGTGAAAACAGTCTCTGCTTTTATGCAGAGGTAAAAATAGCTGCTGTGCCTGTCGATCTGTAAATGGGAGAAAGAAGATGTGCCAGTTTACCCGTAATTGGCTACAGTGTGCAGACTCATAGCAGCGGTGGCACGAAATCGAAGTGTCTCTTTTGATAGTTGAACGGCTCACTGATGTGGCAACTTCCATATGCTTTGTGTGTGTGCTTGTGTGTACATACAGTATGTTTGTACCCGCCAGGCCTAAAAAAGTAAATCCATTACTAGAGGTCAAGGGAGGGCAGTTGAAGTGGCAGCACACAACCCCCTGCTGAACAAGCATGTGTGTGTGGCAGAGGCTGCCAGCTGCCTTTTAGGACCAGTGTCAGTGTGAATTGTGATGGGGCTCCTACACAAATTAGCCCTGATTTGTCTGTTTTCTATCTTCTCTTTCATCTCCTTCTCACTTATTACCTCCAGCTCTCTTTCTCTCTGTCTCTCATCTTTTTGTTCTGAAGTCCCCATCAGCGTTAAGTGGATGACACTGCAGATGTGAAGAGGCTTCGGTCTCAGTCTGCTCATCGATGCTTTCATCTCATCTCTTTTCATTAGCTGTGTTTAAGGTACGCCACATGCTAGTTACATCAGTTGTATAATAATGGCACAGAAACTGAAGGGCTCCAGTGGAAAAACTTCAAATTAGGTTTTGATCAAGGAGCTTAGAGTATTTTTCGTTGAGGTTACATGTGTTGTTGTGAGCCCAGTGTCTTTGCGTCACTTGTGGCTGTAACCTACTTTAGTTAGGAGGAGTGTCATTTCAGTCGTTGTAGTTAGACTGACTGATAGCATATTGTTCCGATCAATGATAAAGGTGTACTTGTTGGATACTGTACATTCAAACTTGGCCACTCCACTTACATTGATTTTACCATTGACTGTATATAAAGATGGACAACGCATCTCCACTTCCTTCCATTGTAAAAAAAAATTCACCGCTGTATTTGAAGTGTACTTTGAGTTTTTAGTTTGGCCCATGTCCCATTCCCTAACATGGAGGGGCAGGGTTTATGATCTATAGGGGCTGCTCAAGATACTTTGGCTTCACTTCTGGGTAGCTATCATACGGTTCATCTTTATCATACAGTCAATGGCCAGGTCTCCAGGAAGTGCACCAGGCTTTGAAACCAATTTTTGTAGTGGCCAAATAGTGGTACTGTAATTTTCGGGGTTCGTTACATGATTCCCCCATGAAATGACTCCTTCTCCATGAGGATTTGACCCATTTGGTCCGATGACATTTGGAAAGTCTAGATGAGCCACAAGATTAAATCATTTTATTTACATTCAAATTAGTGGAGCGCTAAACCGGAAGTTAGTTGCTTGGCTTCACTCGGCTACGCTATGTCTCTAGTGCGCCTGCTCCATGGGCCTTACAGTGCGGAAGTAGTGCTGATAACCCCCGGATGATCTGAACCATTTTTTGTGCCACTGATCAGCTATCATAGGAATAAACAAGGCCCTATGTTTATCACTGTATCCAATTCTCTTAATACATCCATGTCTGTGGCTTGTTCATACACTGTGAGGTCCTATTGTAGCTTTGTTGTAATGGAAAAGCTTATACTTTAGCAAGCTAACTAAGCTCTCCATCCTCTGTTTCAGCACTTGTCAGTTAAGTGAAATTGAAAGCAAACCTCAGATTCAGATTTGTTTTGCAACAAGCTTTGTCCACTTGGTGTTTGGCCTTGCTATATTTACAGATTTCTTTTTTTGGCACTGTGTCTACAATTTTTAGATCTGATTGTTACCTTTTCATAAAGTCCTCACGTGAACGGTGTCATGGCCGGTGGCTACAAACCCGCTGCCAAAAGGTTACAGCTCAGGAACATCCCTGCCCCAGCAAAATACAAAGAAAATACAGGAAGAGGGCAGAGTCTCTGCAGACAATACACCGCCACAAACTTCTAGTGGGTCACAAGTGATCATTGAGAGGAATTACACTTGAATGCGTCTGTGCATTGTTTTTTAGGAAAATCCTGCATAGTATATCTTTAACCTGCACTGGATAAAAAAGTCAGCTAAAACTGAAAAAGCTGTTTTCTGTCCTCTGCTGCTCTGCTTCTCATTTATGTGTTTTTCTGTTTTTTTATTGACAGACGGCTGAAAGAGTATGAGAGTAAGTGATTTGATTGCTACCTGTTAACCTGGAGAACAGTAATTGCTGTGCTGGCGCAATCAAATCACAGTTTTATGAGAACAAAGGCATTTGAAACAACATAATACAGCCAAAAGACATCTGTGAAATCACCTATGTTGACATTTAAAACAAGTGTTCATAGAGGAGGTTTGAGGTGTTTCTGCCACACAGCCCAAGTCAATGCCCGTCAAATGTCCGGACTTCAGGGCATAGGATACCGACGTCTTAATTGTTGTGCCAGACTGTATCATTAGGTTGTTTTTTTGCATCTACACATGGCAGCAAGACTACCTTTGTTAGGAGTAAGTTGAAGAACATCTTACTTACCTTCAACTCAGCAGTCCACTGACACTGTGAAACAGCTCTCAGCATCTTATTTCAGTCCGTCACTCTGATCGTCTCAGGATCAAAGACACAGTGCAGGTCCATTCATTCCTTATGGCTGAAACTGTAATACCTTCCCAGAGGTTATAGTTACAGAGCTGTTGACAGAGTGACGTGCTGGCTGTGACCCATCACACAAACGCCTGGGGGCTGGCGTGGGTGTGTCTGTATGTGTCCATAAGTGTGTGACAGACTTGTAGGACTATTGTTCTTCTGTTTCCTGGTGACGGCTCAGAGGTTTTTGTGCAGCACAAAATGGAAAGTGTCTTTTTTTTGTCACAGAGCTTGAAGTCACCATGGGAATGTCCACCGACTAAGATCCCAGGAAACACACATACGCCCCCATGTTTTAGGAATCATTCCTGTGCCATAGGCTGCACTGGTCCGCAGTGAAGCCTGGCAGGTGCACTGCTGACATAGGTACAATAACCCTGTGTTTGCTGTGTACACCTGTGTGTGTGTGTGTGTGTGTGTGTGTGTGTGTGTGTGTGTGCGTTAACTGATTTCTGCCTCTTCAGTCAAGCGCTGCCCATCAGGGAATGTTCCACACAGAGTGTACAACACAGCCAACTCTTTCATTCTCCCTTCGGAAGAACAGTTTAGTCTTCGCTGAGATAGATGGCAACGTTGATGACCACCACAAACGAAAGCTGACAACTACCAGCGCAGATGTTTATGCCTGTGTGTGCTGGATTTATGATGCCAGCTTCAATTTTCTGGATTTGAACTCCAAATTGTTTGCTGGCTCTCAGATCACTTTGTCTTGCTATGTGCTCAGCTGTCCATGGAGCACTGTTCAAACAGCATTGTCTCCCTGTTTATTCCTCCTTCTCCTTCGCTCCCTGGAGAGTTTGCACTGAAGTCATGGCAGACTGCGGTGTAGACAATATAATTCGAGACACTCATAATTCAAAGGTAATGGCATCTTTTGCTGCTTTATATACGCCCACACTAAACCTCTAGGTAGAGCGTCTAGTTTGCACTTCACAACCACTGCTCTCTCTGGGTTCACTGTGCTCATTTTCTTTTTTTTTTTTAAAGATATTTTTTGGGGCTTTTTAGCCTTTAATGGATAGGACAGACAAGCGTGAAAGGGGGAGAGAGAGTGGGAGTGACATGCAGCAAAGGGCCACAGGCTGGAGTTGAACCCGGGCAACAGCCTTGTACATGGGACGCCTGCTCTACCACTAAGCCACCGGCGCCCCACTGTGCTCATTTTCTAAATGTAGTATTTGTTGTCTATATTTTCATAAAAATCTGTGCAATATTACCTTTAAAGACATCAGGAACAACCCAGTGCTTATTCTCTCATTTTGTCCTTCTTCAGTGTCGCCTTCTCTGGTTTGTGTTTACATGACAGCTTTCCAAAAGCCTTTCCTTGTAGCCAGCAAAAACACTGTCTCTTAACTTGACAACTCACTATCGGGAATAAAAACAAATTACCACTTAGGCGCAAAGCAGGTGAGGTCCCAGTCAGCTTTTGGCCTGTGATAGACAGTGATAATCACACTAACCTCTCCTCCCATCGCAGTCGTTCTCTCTCTATGCAGCCCTGCGTTAGATTCCTCTGTCTGACGAGCACTGTGAGATTGCTCTAATAAATCAAGCACACAAGTGGCTTCCCCCAGACTCTGTGGTTGTCCCAGTTCCAGGATCAGAGTGCCTGAAGAAAGGCAGTAGGAGCCACACTGTTAACATTCACAGAATAGTCAAGTTGGTGTGAATAATAAGTTTACTTTGAATTAACATGATTTTTCTCTAAAAATGCAGGTTTCAAAATATTTATCTCGGTTTGTTAACCCAGAGAAGTACATGCTGCAGCGATACACACCCTTAAAGGCTCGGTATATGACACTCAGAGCATTAACAGCAAACCACTGTTTGCAATGTAAACATATAGTGGAGTAATGGCGCTCTGAGAAGAGAATGATGTCATGCTATCTGTGTGTGTGTTGTAATCCAAACTTCCCTGTGTTTTTTTTTTTTTTTTTTTTTTTTTTTGTGGTAAGCTGTCCCGGCTGCACTTTCATGTCTGTATCCCACTGGCTAGCTCATTGCTGCTGATTTACATTGCACTCATATAGAGGTTACTGCTGATATCGGGCTGGTGTCATTGTGAAAGCATTTTGGCCACCCTCTGGTTTCCCTCGGTTAACACTGTTAGCTCTGTCAACACTGTAGCCATTGTTTAGTGCTGTTTCTGGAGTTAGCACTGTCAGCTACTAGCCGCCAACTCAGCCACCTCCATGTTGAGAAATGTGTCCAAACAACTCACACGCTCTGAATTTCACATAGAGCACCTTTTAAGTTGCATTATTCTCACTTTAATTAAAGTGGAAGTTTTTCAACATTTCCCCCTCTGGTATTATTGTTGGTGCTGCTTTCTCAAAGACGACGGGTCACTTTCTGTTTTCCTCAGAGTCTAGCAACCAGCACAGTTTCCACAGTTACTTTGGTTGTTCCACTGTCTGCTATTTCCACTCCTCTGGATAGTAACTGCAACGTAATTATATTGATACTCTTTGGTAAATGGGGATAGCCGCAGATAGCTACCGGGAAAAACAAAAGCGCTATCTTCTTTCTGTTTTGGTTGCACAATGGTTGATGGAAATGCAGATGGTGTTATTATTCCATAGCCACTACATTATACAATCAACATTTACTTCATAATGATACGTTAAAGCAAAAAACTTGTTAATTTCCTCTTTAAACCAGATCATATGGTGGTATCATGATGTATGATAGAGGATAAGGTCTTAAAGAGAGCATGATTTTGAGAATAAAGTCACAATTTTAGAAGTAAAATTACAATATGTTGAGAATTAAGTCATATAGTCTTGTTTAGTCCTCACATATAAAGGAATTGGAATTGAAAGATCAGGTGTATTATCTTTGCTGTGGTTATACTGGTCCATCGCTGACTGTTAACACTTTAACAGGTTGAGTTAATTGATTTAACTCTTGATTATTAGACAGCATGGACTGTAAACATCATCAGTGTCATTTTCAACATGTCCTGCTGAATTTTCTAGGACAGTAAAGCTGGGTTTTGGCCTGTTAAATCAAAGTATTTTTGGAAGCCCCTGGCTGTTTTGCTGTTGTCATGGCAACCTGGCCCGGCCCAGCTCGGCAGGCTCAGCAGATGCCCAAGGTGAGCGACAGTGCTTAGCTTTCACCCAGATCTCCGTTCCCGTCCTGTCTCCTCCGTGTCGTCTTACAGGGCATCGCTGCCAAAGCCTGCCAGCAGGGCCAAAGTGCTGAAGTGGCTAACTGTGACAAGGAGAAACCACATCACACAAAAAACAGACCAATAGAAAATATGTAGCCATTTGTGACCCTTTTACTCCCTGGTGTGATGTCTGACTTTGTAGCAGTGTTGTTGCTGACTGCTGGTGTGTTTTCATGAAGAGGTAAATAAAACCCACTGCAAAGAGATTACTGCTCCAATACAACATGGAATTATCCGGTATAAGAAAAACTTGGCCAGATGTCTTGTATGATTCATTGACGAAGGCTCGTGCCAAAATAGGTAAAAAAAAAAAAAAAAAAAAAAGGAAAAGGTTCTATTGATAATAACATTTTCTCAGGTTTACTATGAAGTATGAAGGTCTGTGACAATTCTGTGATCCCCGTCTCATGGCCCTAATTATGTAGACAAATTATTGTTTTTGTTTTGATGATAAGAGGAGATTAACCTTGGTTGTTCAGGACTGCAGTGACAAAATACAGTTGTCTGTAATTAAGATTAAAAGCTATTGTCATATACAGTCTATTGTGCAGAGATTAATCTAGTGAAGAGGTAATACATCACTCTGTAAAATATTCTCACAGGCCTTTGGGCTTTAACTCAAATATCTTGTGACATTTGCTCATTTCATGGTTGAGCAGGTGGAAATTCATGTAGGTTGGGGGTTTAGGTCCTGTAAAATGAACACTGAAGGCCCAAAATCTTACCTTTGAAGTAGGGTTGCTCTGATGCAACTTTTTATCTCCCAGCACCAATTCTAATAGTTCAGACTATCTGCTAGGGCTGGTGTATTTGTAACCAAAACCATTACACTACAAGGGTCATGACTTGATGTTTATAGTCGCTCGCAGTATACACAGTATATTGATACACATAACACAGAACCAAAGTTCACAAGTGGGAGCCCACCCAGAGCGTTTTAGCCACACGCCGTTTGCAACACATGCTGAGGTCAGCACATCAAACCTCGGTGTGCAAGTCAGCTACACAAGGGCAAGCGCAAATCGAACACTGGAGCGGAGAAAGAGTAATGTGTATGTGTGCATTGCTCCACCATTGCAGGGTCTATGAATGGACACACATCCAACATGCTGGCGCACATTCGGCTGCATCACCCAATTTGCCGATCACCTGGATGATTTATTGATTGAATATAGCCAAGGCTGAACTACTTGAAACAAGTTATTTTTTATTTAACTGTGTATTTTTGTAGTTTCAATTTCACAGAATAAGAGATGCTTCAGTTTTACAGCCTATTGTGACCTGTTGCCTATTCAAAATAAAGAGAAGAAACGAGAACTAAACTGGGATGTGAGCCAAACCGTGACTTTTGTAGAACGTTATTCCCAATTTAAAAATCTGTTAACCTCATTACAGGGAACCCATTTCAATAATGTTTATGTCGGTAGTCTACCATGGCTGCCTAAATGTAATTGTGAGAGAAAACACAATTTAAACATTTCATTTTCAAAGAAACATTGTATAATGTGGATTGGTCACATCATGGCCTGAATGAAGTCAATATCAGGGTGGTTCCTGATCTGGCCTGTGAGATCAGAGCATCCCTACTTAAAAGTAAGTAGTTGTTGGCAAATACATGGCTATTTCCAGATATTGTTTTGAAGATGGATGGTTGGAGATAGGTTTTGCAACTGTTCTAAAATTAGTCAGGTCATATAAACTTAGCTCTGTTTGTCTTTTTCAAACCTTGCTCAGAAACACTGGATGTTCTCTCGAGTATTAATGCCATTTGACCTCGAGCAGATGACCCTTCCTCGCCCCTTGGTGATCTGTTACTTTCATTTTGTGCTATGGGGCCATAAAAACTGTATTTACTGCATCGATGTAGGGATTTCTCAAGAGCCTCCCCACTAGCTGTTGAATTCCTGCTTGCTGTACTATTGCTGCTGCTGTAATGCCTTGAATACCAGCAGTAACTGTTAGGGTGACATGTAGGACAGTGACAGGGAAGCTATATAAGTGTATATTAGGAAGGCTTTCAGTGCTTGGATCAATCCCAAATCATTTGCAAACCCACCAGAGAATGTATGTTTTCATGTGGTTATGTCACCTCCAAATGTGCCTGCAGTGAATCCCAGTGTGTCATTGATGCATTTTGGGTGCACTTATATTTACAGCTGTCCGCTTGGCATTGGATTA
The DNA here is from genome assembly GCF_011397635.1 of Epinephelus fuscoguttatus. Taxonomy (NCBI): domain Eukaryota; kingdom Metazoa; phylum Chordata; class Actinopteri; order Perciformes; family Serranidae; genus Epinephelus; species Epinephelus fuscoguttatus. Next base: position 37,523,498 of record NC_064754.1, on the reverse strand, counting down.
CTGCATGTTAGTGCTAAGTGTGAAAACGGGGCCAAGGAGAGCCTTTAGGCTGTCCTGTCCAGTGACAACATTATCACCCTGGCAGTGTCACTGTGTCTAATAGAAATCTTCTCAGCGTTTCAGGGGCAAATGGGGGGGAAGTCTTATCTTTGTCGCTGGGTTTACCACAGCCACAGTTGCAGATACAGCAGCTCATCAGGGTGCCTGTCAGGGTCTGGCACTGAGGGGTGTCATTATGATAAGAATTATCTCCTTCAGGGGAACAGCTGCCAAGGTTGTGATAACTTACAGTTCCATTACAGGTGGAATAAGGATCCTCTGTTATTCGTCACTTTTACAGAACAAGCCTTTCCAAAATAAACTTTTAAATGGGGTATGTATAACAGTGTTTATGTGGGCATGGTCCACTTGATATTAACACAGGTCTTGCTGATTGGCACAGATGTGAAAACAATCAATGTTTTCCTCAGTGTGTCTTGAGATTTGATCTCAGTCTACATTTGACCACATTCTTTTAGCAGTGTGTATACTAATGTGTCCTGGGCCACACTGAAGGTGGATAAGAAAACTTTCTGTTGCTGCTGTTACACAGGTTAGATGCAGCACTGGAGGACCATCTCAAGAGCTGCTCTCCTTCCAGTGAACAGTCAGTTCAACGTCTGCCTGGGTAGCATTAACAGCACTAGCTAACATAGCAGCAGCTGTTAAATGGTACCAACAAACACACTCCAGCCCCAAAAGTCCTTGATTCTGTCTTTAAACTCATTAATAACTAGTAGATAACGTTAACTGGTTAATGCTAATAGTTAGCCATGTCATACTGTGTGTGTGCAGGTGGTCTCACCAACTGTCCTTGGCGCAAAGCTCAAACTTTGGCGGCAGTAGTCTCCTAGTGGCCAGAAGGTGACGGGACAGCAGGCTATGCTTGTCGCATGATAACCAGAGAGAGAAAGAAAGAAAAAGGGATGGCTGAGGGGGGGCTGAGGGAAGTAATGTGCTACATGCAGCTCTTTAATGGAATAAAATTTTACCCATTTTAAACAGTAAATGCCGAAATTGTGCATGTAGCACAACAAACCTGCCAGTTAAAAATAACGCAGTCGGTCCTTGCAGACTCTTTATTTGCATAAAGAGTGGGGAGGTGAGATCTGATCACAAGTGGTCAGTCAAGACGTATTCTAGTGCCAGCTGTGAACAGACACACTTAGAGCTGTCCACTTGTGATTGGATCACCCAAGACGCATGTTAATACCAGGTGCAAACAGGCTCTATGTTGTCTGAGTCCTCTAATGAAACAGCTGTATGTGTGCTCTGTCATTAGGGTATTTTCTGTCTAAAAAAAAATGAGGGTCCACAGTTCATTTCATTATCTTGAGTGTCACTGCAGATCTCATTATTTTGAGCCTGTCTTATACCTCAACAAGAACTGCAAGTTGTAAAGATACTGGCTGTGAGACTCTGTCCCAATTAATCACACAGGGAAGGACGGAAGAAGTGTTAAGCAATTTTACTTCCTCTACCTCTTGAGCTGACTTTTCTTAAAACTTTATGAAGACCCAAGTTCATATAAACAGTCCACATGAGCATATTTCTCAAAATGCTAAACTATTTCTTTAAATCAGAGGAAAAGTGCATAGGTACAACATCGGAATGAGACTTGTGAGTCTTGGTGAAACAGAGCCTGTGTTATTTCTATGATTGGCAATAACCTATTTCCCAGTAAAAAGTTGAAATTGCCCTCATGATTTCATGAAGATGTGAATCCCTTGGCTGCTGCATGAAGGCATTGTATCTGCCTTGCCTCTTTAGCACCCTGAACTGCCTTTCTTCATAGTTTTTTCCTCTACTTCAGTAATGCAGTTTCAAAGAACTCTCAGGAACAGGAACAGGGACTTGGTCATGGAGAGAGTGAGGACTGTTTCTTGGTCGCTGACCTCTGAGGATTATGGGAATAGGATTAGGAAGTAAAGGGTGCCTGAGTGGGGCTTTCCACCACCACCAAGACTGACCACCTGATTGTAGTAGATTTATAAAAGCTCTTGCTTGCAGAATTTCCCCCAAAATAGTCCAGGAAGTGAAATGCCAGTGGTGCCACAAGGTATTTGTCCCTCATACTGTTATAATATGTCCTTTTCTCCATAGACTTATCCATCTGGTAGGGGAGGGTTTCTTGTTGCAGATTGACAGACAGTTTGAAAGGTCCCACCCGACCCAGATGGCAACCTTGAAAATGTTTCCGACAGCCCCCCCCCCCCCGGCCTCACTCAGCTCCCCTTTTTTTCAATGCCTTTTCTTCTTGAGATTTGAAGAAAATAAGTCGTGGGCCTCCCCTCAGGGCAGCCCCAACCTCTGGTCCATTTGCCAGCTATTAGAGATCATAAATCTCTATGCTGAATGGAACTGCTGCCATCAGTGGTGCAGGGTTTTGATGGTGTTATGGGGGGGTTGACCTCAGGGCAGGCCTGGAGCAGAAGAAGGGACTGAATAGGAGAGAAAGACAGCCCAGGGACGGCTCGTTAAACAAATGTTTCTCCCTTCTTTTTGTTTGCCTTCTTATTCTGTGAAGAGCTGCTGAATGTGTGCAGCATGAAGGGATGTTTGGTGGAGGGCCGGGCCTGCTGTTAATGAGGGGTTCTCACCTCGGTGTAAATGGGAGGTTTAGGGGGAAGGGGTCACCAATCTCAATCTTTGTCTCTGCGGTGACCTGCCTGTGCCCTATGTTTGAGTGACACGAATACTCCATCACAGCTTTGTGTGTGTATGTGTGTGTTTGATGAGGCTGTCAAAGGTGCTGTGACTTCTGTATCTTTTGGCAAATAGATCTGCGTCTCAGTTGAGATTGACATCAATAGCCGCAGTGGTTAATACTTTCCCTTTTTGGTGTGTCTTGGATTTGAGTTTGTGTGTGTTTTTGTTTATGCGTTTCATTGTGTCTTCATACATGCATCTCTCCAGTGTGAATGCTTTCACAAGCAGCGACAGGGGGTAAAGTGTTTATTTGAACACATGTTTAGAGAGCCTGCTGAGGGGCGTTCGGCTGTCTGCTGCAATCCCGTCTGCCTCTGGAGACACCCTGGGGGGGCCATACAGCTCTTTCTCTCTCTCTCTCTTTCTCTCATTTAGTCTGTCTCACTCCCCTCTTTTAAACTATCAACCTGTCTTTCTTGCTCCATCTCGCCATCAAGCCATGTCCACGCTAATGCAGATCATTTTGGAAACACATCCTTTTCTTGTTTTTTATTCCCCTCCATCCTATTTTAGATGTCTGGCTCTAAAATTGGGCTTTTTGATATTCTTTCTGAAAATGCCAGTTGTAGCATTCAAGGAGAAAACCTAATTTATTTGTATTCAACCTTTCACAAACATACAGTGGCAAAAAAACCTCTGCAATAGTTCTTTTTTTCCACATTTCAGATGGTGTTTGCCTGATATCAGACAGAATTGTCAACTCATGGCACTCTGTTTCCATCTTAAGTCTGACATGGCGTCCACTCTAACCAATTTCCTTGGGGTAGGGAAATTTGATTTTTCCTAATCAATCTCTAGAGACAAACATATCCGGCTCAATCTAACGCCATTAAGTCCACACTGATACTTGTTTTGCTGGGGATTTAAGAGTGGGGCAGAGTGAAGTCAACCAAACTACAGTGTCGGGTGATTTTGAGAAGATATGTTACCTCAATCGCAGCATCTATCTTGTCTTAAGTGCTTGCCATTGTTGTTATTAGTCCTCATTGGTTCAAGTGCACCACTTCACAACAGCTTTACAACAGTGTTGGTCCTGTCCATGGCGATAATTGGCTAATTGGTGGAGTGGACTGATTCAAAGGCCTGCCCGCCTAGTGCAATCTAATACAATTTCTTCATTTGGTCTGAATTTTTGGTAAAGAGGGCTACATGGGTGTTGCAGTACCTCTATAGTAATAGTATAGTAATCTGCTTTGGCCACCCTCTTGTAACAAAGCTGAGTCGTGTCAGACTGGTTTGAGTAACACATGTTGACCTGTTCACAATAAGGGCATGTTTTTATTTTACCCTATGTCACTGCGACAGTCTCCTGTAAGCTTCAGCTGACAACCAGCACTGCAGGACTTCCTGCTGGATGTACATGTACAGTATGTACACAGCTGACGAGTTCTATTACTATTTCCTGGAACATTGTAAGGAGCTGTTTTTGTCTGGTGCCAATGTTCTTGTAATTGCGTATAATATTCAACAGGTTTGCACTGGCGTAAATGCCAAACCTTTAAAAAGACGGGGATTCAAGTACATCATCAGCAGACTCTTATGATTGGTTCGCTCACTCCACATAACAACGTTTTTCTTGAGACAGACTTACTATTTATGCTTTTCTATACAGTGTTGCTGCTTTTATTCATGACACAGGTGTATTAGCAATTCCCCTAAAATGTTACTGGGTCTTAGGGTGGGAAATTGGTGGTACAGTCTTGCTATGCTTGATCTTGCAGCATCTGTTAAATAAAAGCCCTGATGATTGCATCTTGTGTCCTTAGAGACCTGAGTGCCTCTCTGTCTGGAATAGCACCAAGCCTGCAGGGGAACACGATTTAAACTTTAGGGACAGAGTTTGTGGAGGGGAAGTAGGCTCTGTGCAGTAAGTGCAATGAAGTGTGTGTGAGTGTGTGTGTCTGTGTGTGTGTGTGTGTGTGTGTTAATGAATGCTCAGGGTTGAGGCAGAGACAGAGGACAGGGATGGTGAGTGGGTGTGCTGGGTAATAGATCAGACAGTGACTGTCTGTGGAGCGAGCTGCTGCGATATGGTGGGAATTAGCAGAGGTGTCGATGGGACAAAGGCAGAACATGCTGCCGGTTGATCAAGCGTATTGATACTGCGTTGCATTTCATTTGGATTAATCTGCTCCAAGGCAGTATCAGTCCTCAGGTCCTTATGTTGATGTGGAAGAAAGTTTTTGGATGCTTTTCCTGGGAGAGAGTTTGCTTAAGGCAGATTTTATTCAACTTTAATTAGTCAAGCAAGATGAAGAGGATGGCGGCATTATTCACAACAATGGGTGGGCTGGTTGCAGGGAAAAGAAAGGTTGCACATTTCACACCCTCAGCAGAAACTAATATTACATGAGGTTTGCAAAGACCTGCTGAACACAAGTTACACGGCGTATCAGCTCCACAGACACCATTCACACCTTTAGTGTCCATGACAAAGAAAAAAGAAGAGTGCACTTAAAATAAAGTAGATAGAGCTCGCACAGTCAAACAGCTGCTTTGATATCACCTAAAGCTTTGATGGAATGAGGCACTGATTGTTATCTTGGTTAGATTGCCTGCCATGCACAGATGGACTAAAACGACGACTCTGAGAACTATTTTTCTGATGTCTAGCCGATTCAAGGTTTCACTTCTATGATCTTAAGTGGATCGTGTCTTGGAGGATTAACCTTGTTAAAAGCAACCTGTGCAGTTAAGATTTCCTCCTCCAGTCTCAAGATGAAGAATTCTTAATGATCAAGGTCACACAGAGAAATGATATGTGTAGAAGAAGTGGTTGCTAAAGGTGACACAGCTCCCAATTACCTTTCAGATCAGAATTTGCAGATGTGAACTGTGGAGCTGCTTCATTCTATATAGTCTCTGTGTGTCCTTGTGAGTCTGCATGTGCTGAATCTACGTGCTTCGGGTCCATAAGGGGATCAGATGTCCAAGGATTTAAAGTAATACTTTAGTGTCTGACACCTATCCACATATCAAGCCCCCATCTGTGTGCGTACATGTGCATGCACACACTGAAGACATCTTCACAACGACCAACGTTGCTTGGTTACAGGCCAGTTGGCAAGGAAACGGTGACGGCCCGTGCTAATTTGTGATGGCCTCAGACGACTGCGTGTGTGTGTGTGGGAGATGAATGAGGGTTTCTAATCTGTCGAGCAAGACAGGTGACCCAGCGCTTTGTTGATCAGCTGTCAGACAGACACGACGTCAGTCATCCCTGCAGCCGCTATGAAACACATCTCTGTGTGATAGGAACTAACTAAATCTAACTATTGGCAGGAACTATGTGGGAATCTGTCAGCAGTTACTTTAACATTATTGTATTTTGTGTATTGTATGTGCAATGTTTGGTTTAAATCTGGACTAACATTTTTTCAGCCAGCACTGCAGTGTTGGAGCTGCCTCTTATTGCTGCTGTACAGAATTTTGCACTACAGGGCTGAAGTTCAGAGAAAAATAAATTTGTTTTGCATGTAAACAGCACAACAGCACAACAGATGCTTGATCTGAAGAATCATTTTGGTCCCTGAATATGGCCTGTGTGCACTCAGAGTTATGTTTTGGTGGAGAGGACAGAGGGAATGAATGAGAGAAGGAAAGCAGAGGGAGAGTACATTAGACTGCATGTGAGAGAAAGCAATTACCTGTGGCAGACTGCGTGCGTTTCCCATCACAGAGGACAGGAGAGCAGTGGAGGGAGGAGCAAAAGAGTGGATGAGGAAAAGAAAGGAGAAGAGGAAGAGAGAGGAGATACAGCTGCCAGCAGGGCCTGCCAGTCACTTCTCTCTGTAGCTGCTGATAAGACTAATCTGAGTGAATATAGCTCCACGAGTAATGCCATGCACTTGAAACTTTAATTTTTTGGGCCTTATATTGGGACTTTGACTTGGTATCATTTGCAGGTCCAGATAGGAGCAGCTGCTCCGCTGAGAGAACTTTAGCCTCACTGTAGGAAGGATTTGAGTCTTATTCCTCCACGTGTCCACGTGGTTTTCCTCTCATTTTCCAAAAACATGAAAGTCAAGTAAGGCTCTAAATTACCCATAGGTATTGATATGAGTTTGAATCTCTGTCAGACTTCGCCGGACCCTGAGGCCTTATTTAACTCTTTCTAGACCCTTGAGATGAATTTGAACATAAAGTCAGTGATGATTTATTAAACTTGACTTCCAGACTGCTTGGAATCAAAAGAGACAGCACATTTTTTTTATATTTTAGTCACGCATAGGATTATTTTTGAGAGTTCCCTTTCAAACTGACCACAATGACTGAAAAGACAAGAGTCTAATCTATACATGCATACATAACAAATTCAACTCTCCATAGTATTACCAGTCTGGGAAGGTTCTACACTGTGCTCGTGTCCCAGGAGTGGAACAGTGGTTGGTAAAAGGTCAGTGGAGATCCTATTACTTTAAAGTATATTTAACCAATAAGGGGCAGTAATAAAGTTTTCTGTTGCTGCTGCATAGCAGTAAGCCTATACAGTGGGTGGTAGACCTAGGATAGGAAACACCGGTAGAGTACTAGAGGAGCACTTGGAGAGCACAAACGTCTGTCAAGGCCAAATGCCCCATCTTACAATGTGTAAGGTGCAACTTTTGACATTCAGAGCATTAATATAGCAGCAAATAATTATGTGCTATGTAAAGATATGGTGGAGTAATAGCATCTTGAGTGCCTGGGAGAGTGCCTGTGCATACGTAAATGCTTATTTGATAATGTTGTCACAGAAGTGTATGTCCACCCTCTGGTTACCCTCCAGGGCCACCAATTTGGCTTAGCTATCTCCCTGTTTGTGACGTCTGAGGTGAGATCCATGTGCAGGCAGTCTGGGCCAACTGTATGAATGTCAAATATTATAAGTTTAACAATAGTGAAAAATAATTTGTGTATCTGCCCTGTTGAAATCAAAACTAACAAACTGAACGTAGCAGAGATAATAATGAAATCGATCACGATAACCTGCCATAAAAGCTACTTCTGTAAAACTCATGATGCAAAATCTTTGTGAGACCGTGAGAGAGATGTGTTTTTAAATCTGTGGTTATTTTTCTGTCTGTAGTTTGTAGTGTTGTTGTACTCCATTGTTGTATTATAAATAATTTCTAGTAATTTGCCACCTCTTTTCCCTTCTAGCCTTTCTATTTAAAAAATGACAAACAACACTTCGCAATTATCACCTGCTAGTGATTAGTCCCCATCTTTTGTCTCTCTTCCCCTTCCTGTTCCTCTTCACACTTCAAAGCAGATTCAGTCTGCTCCCTGTCCTACAATAATCATCTCCTCACACAATAAGCCAGGGAAATAACAAGTTCAAGTGTGCAGTCTTTGCAACACTTGCCCCCCTCAGTCTTTCAGCGGAGTTCCCCCGGGGGAAAACACTGCTGGTATTCAAACATGAGTAACGAGGGTGAGAAAGGAGAGTGGGTGAGAAATAGTGGAGGAGCTGCTGTTTAATGAAAGTGGGTTATAATAGAGTGCTGTGCTGGGACAAGCGAGGTCCTCTCTCAGCTTGTTGATCTTGCTGATGTATGCTATGTCAGATTGTTGCTTAATTGACTCGGTTTGTGCCCAGCAGAAGGTTATCCTATCAAAGGCAGTTAATTTCACCTGCCAGCAACTGTAGCTCGGTTCTGTCCAGCAAGCTATGCTGATTTATTTTAGCAAAGTCTGCTTATTCCTTTGAATAATGTTAAAGCACATTGCATACTGGAGGCATCATTATGTTATCCTGTCACATACAAGTATATCATTATCGTAACTGACCCATCGAAAGTCCTCCTTTTCACTCTGTGCTCCAGTAACAGCAAACTCGGAATTTAGAAGAACCTCAGTCACCTTTCACCTTTACTGTTATACTTTGATATGCTATGTGCTGCATCACCATCAGCCAGGTTTGCTTCTTCCAGATTTCCGTGGTAACATAAAAGAGATTTGGAAAAGGACAGATAGGCTGGTTGCTGACATATTTTTGAGATGACATAAATTATTGGTGGGAAGAAAAGATCAAGGCTAACATTCCTTTCTTGAAACTATTTCTGTACGGCCACCCCTAGTAACTAATGTTACTTTCTAGACTCACTGCGCTCAGGCTCACAGCAAGAGGGTTCCTGGTTCGATCCCAGGTGTGGGAGCCCTACTGTGCAGAGTTTGCCGTTGAGTTCCCTGTGTCAGCTAGGGTTTACTCCGGCTTCCTCCCACAGTCCAAAGACATGCAGATTGGTGACTCTAAATTGTGTGAATGGCTGTCTGTCTCTATGTGTCAGCCCTGCAGTAGTCTGGCGACCTGTCCAGGGTGTACCCTGCCTCTTGCCCAATGTCAGCTGGGACAGGCTTCAGCAACCCCCCCCCCCCCCCCCCCCCCAAAATTGGGACCCACTGTGCGATACCAATAAAAATATCATGGTTCTGAGTAGTATCACAATACCACAGCAAAAATGAGGCATAAAAAGATAAATCACTTTTCTATAATACATCACTGATATTTCAGTGGAATAAATTACTTATTGACTTATTCATACTTCAAAAACAGCATCAATAAGTGATTAACATAGGGGGGATTAAAATAAAATAAATAAATAAAATAAAAATCAACCACCCACCCTCCTCCCCTGACAAGTAAAGAACAGTCCCTCCATAAGTAAAGAACAGTCTCTAAAGTGCACTGAGGTTTGTGGGCCATTACCTGCCACAAAGAGAGAAATGTGAACGGCTCGTTTCTCCTCTGACACATCACACCTGTGTGCTGCCACGGCTTGGCTGTTCAGGTATTTCTGGGCAGTCATGAAATCAACAGAGAGGAAATTATTGGATCTGGAGCCGGACTTCTCCGGCTCTGGCTTCCCCTTATCTTGCGGCGTATTTGACAGGAATACAGCGTCTGTGACCCCGTTCTACCCACAACTGGCAGGATTCGCCTTTAGTTTCTGCTGCTGGTTGAAATCTGTACTCACACAGCGTGCTCCTGAATGATTTGTTTTACTTGCGCGAAACTACTTTTTATGTCGCAAATGCGAGTAAAATGCTCTGTGGAAAACAAGCAGCAATCACTGTAGCATATATAAACAAATCTAACTTACAAGTAAAAAGAAATAAATAATAACTTTCACTGCTTAAAGATACTCAATAGCTTAGCTAATACCTGAAATGTCACTGGATACCAGTCCCGCAATGCGGGACGTCAGGTCACCCTACTTAGCCACTCGCAAGCAGCAGCTAGTAGGGGGCCCCATTAGGGGGGATTCCAAAGTGTTGTCATTGTTGCAGTGTCTATAGGGGTTCCATCATATTGTCATTGATATGGACCAATGTCAGCTGTCTCTGGGGGCCCCCTTCCAGCTCTGGGCCCTAGGCAATTGCCTAGTTTGCCTATCCGGTTGCGACGGCCCTGTAGGTGCAGCAAGTATAGTGATGATCATTACCAGAAACTTTCAGTTCAAGTTTGCGGGTTGGGTTTGAGTTACAAATTAATGTATGGGTCGGGCAGAGCGAACTGGTTCTCATAACGGAGAGACTAACTTTTGGTCAGCACCATGGTCTGTATTCATTAATAAATACATAAAGTACTTTACTAATCACCAGAAGGGTAAAAAGGGACATATATACCGCAGATTTAATGTTGACTGACGATAGGTTTCTTGAAGCTATACTGCCTGACACCCAGAAAATACCTAACAAACACTTTAGCACTCAGCTAAGTGGAACCAGCATCACCATGTATTTTTTTCTTTGTTTTGTCTCTTGTCTGACTTAGAATCAGTCAGTTAAAAGAAGAAGACAAATCAGCAGGATAGCCAGTGTTTAATAGCAGCTTCCAGTCCCAAAATGTCAAATATTGATATTTTGTTGTTCTCTTGTTATAACCTCAATTTTCTGAAACATGGTTCAGTACAGGCCAGGTCTCTGCACACCATACCACGCTGAGTTCTCATCTATTTATAGCTTATTCTCTTTTTAATAATGCTTTTACCCCTGCTTTTTTCTTATTATTATTCTTATTTACTTCTTGTTTCCCACAGACTTCACCACTTCTCCCCCCCTGTCCTCCCTCCTGTCCACCTCACTCTTTCCTTACTCGTCAGTGGCCTTGACTTTACCCTCCAAGTCTAGGTGTTGTTTATAGCAGCATTAACAGGCACTGCTCTGGCATTTTGGGGGCTATTAGAAGTCTTGTTCAGGCATTAGTCATGTCTCTGAATTGTGACGCGGGCCGAGCGCTGGCTGGGCCAGCGGGGGCCGTGACATGCATGGCGAGCTGGTCTTTATGCAAGCCAGACGGCTGACCTTTTCCTGCAGAATCTTCTGTGACCGGAGAGGTGATGTCTGGGTAATTAATGGTGTGAAACCACGGCAGCTCATCGCATCCCTCCCTTCTACATCCCACTCTGCTGTCTCTGTGTCACTGTCAAGTTACACCAGTGGGAAGTCTGACTGGGAAGAGCAGGGAGGTATTGGATCTGCCCATCTGTGTTTGTCCCTGGTGGGAATTTGTTCCCAGCTGAGATGCAGGCAGAGTTCAATTTGAATGCTTTGATGATAATGAAATTGAAAAGAGGAATGAGAATCTGAGTGACAGGCGGACTGCCGAGAGTTTTGGTGTCACACAAGTCAGACTGAGCTCATCGTTTTTTCCACTGCAGAGGAAGGTGCTATCCTCTGAGATTAAAAAGAAGAAAAACGGCAAGCACACAGAGCACAATTAAAAGAGCAATTTCCCTCTTGAGTTTGTATTATTAGATGCTGCAGCATTCCTGCATCTTCACTTCTCCTCCTCTGAACAGTTCTGCTTTTGTGTGAGTAACTCTGAATTCTCTCTCTGTCAGAGAACAATGAAACAACCCACTGGCTACTGGCTGGTACCCCGTCAGCATCAGTGCCTGGCCGAGCCGGGGGCTGTCAGGTCAGACACAGACTGTGGTAGAGATTAGGCTTGCTCATGTCAGATCGACCTCCGCGAGCATGGTGTTTTTTTCTTACAAAGTGCACTGACCGCTTTGTTGGCTTATGTGTGCATTTGTGTGTGTGCAAGGCTCAACATCCCTTTCAGTTTATACAAGTTGTTCTCAATAAAAAAAAGAGTTATCTGTGCTGTGCTTCAACAGGATGTTCAGTAGGGAGCTAAGCATTCACACACAAAGGCTAACAAATCTGAAATCATGGCATAGGTATGGTTTTGTTAAAATGTCAAAACGATAGAAAAGGCAAAATCCTATCTTCTTTCTCGTCTGTGGGTTGGCAAACAGCAAAATTATGCATTTCAGCTACTATCTGATGAGGAGTGGGACCAAACGGCAACCTTTGGGGCCGAAAAAATGAAGCAGAAGCGGCAAAAACTGTAGTTCCTGGAATTGTCACTTGAGGCTGGCTCCAAAACTGAGTCAGTCCACATAGACATCCATGTAAAAATGCCCGACCTAACAGGTCTTTGGTCTCTAGCTAATTTACCTAACAACTGTACAGTGCGGTGTATTTTTGTATCGCTAGCCGTTTATTTTTTTTAAGGCTTAAAGTTATAATTAAGGGCATGGCAGCTTTAAGTGACAGGCTGGCTGCAAGACTTCATTACAGTCCATAGCCCCTTTTACACTGCCAGATTTTCGGCGAATGTTGGGCCGTTTTGTCGACAAGCTGCGATCGTTTAGACACACAGAGCCGGATAGGCGAGTTGATCTGAGGTGCCCAATTTTCCGCCTCGTAGGGTAGTCATATTGGTGGAACCTTTTTGGTTTAAAAAGAACGAGGCGCCACGGGAGGGGCTGTTGATGACTTGTAGGAGGAGCTGTTGATGACACCACTCTTGCGACCCACTGGCGGTGGATAAACAGAAACAGCTGATAGCAGGAATTAGTGAGCAGCTAGTAGCAAGAGGGAAAGGCAAACCTGAAAGACACTGTAAGGTCCCGTTTATACAACAACAATTTCAACTGAAAACGGTAAACTTAAGTTGTGTTTCGGCCGACTGTTTACTCGACAGCGGCGTTTTGGGTGCCTGAAAATGCAATGTTTTGAAAACGGGTTCCAGAGTGCAATTTTTTGGAAACAGCACCAACTCTGTTGTCGTGTAAACTTGCAATGTGCCATTAACCATCAAATGACGGGAACGGTGAAGAACAGGCCAACTTATGAGAGAATCGCCGAAGGACTGACCAGCCGCGGTTTCCCTCGGAGTACGTCATTGTTTACGTCACATGCTGAGCTATACATTTTGTTACTTGCTCACGCCCCCATTGCCCCGAAAAAGGCACCTTCTGTATAAACAAAAGTGGGTAGGTGGCATTTTGCTGCACTCCCCGATTTTGTTTTTATACTACCAATGCTGAAAAAAGACTGATTGGGCTTTCCTGCAAATTTGCACAATTCCTATTTAAAAAGGGCTTATGAGTAAGATCCACCCCTCACCACTTGCCTCTACCAAAATGACAAACTTGAGCCTTTAAACCATGAGTGCACAAACCAATGCTTAATGTCACTGTGGCCAAATCCATCATTTTTATACAGTCTGTGAGTGGGACAGAAAAAGCCCAGTTTTATCTCAGCAGGTTAAACTTTTGCTGAATGTGAACTCTATGTAGTCATTCCCATTGACATTAGTCTTTTTTATCTTTCCATCCGAGTGAGTATAAAATGGTTTGATCTTGGCTTATAAATGCTACCTAGAAACTAAAGCAAACAGTAAGGAGACAGTGAGCGACCAGGCAGAAGACAAGGATCCTGAAATCAAAGGAGCTAAATGGAATTCAGCAGTTATTAATTGAATTATTTACACCTGTGTTCCTCCTCCTGTGACTTATCAAAATGTCTTCCGTGAAAAAGGGCCAACTCACTGAAAGATGTCAATAGAAGTCTAGAAAGATCGAAAAAGATGGATTTTAAATTGAGCCCACTTTGTGTGGACATGACCACTCTCTCTCACAAACACACACCAAACAAACCTCCTCACTAACATGAGGATTTCCATCTGTGATGTCTGATTGCCCCACAGCCCTTTCTGTGGACCTCTGGTCGATGTCAGCTGTCAGTCTGAGTGTTTGACTTTTCACCTCTCCATCACTGCCCTGCCCCTTCCAATCAGAGCCTCTGCCCCCTGACAAGCTGTCGACTCTGCTCAACTTGAACTAGTCTCCTACATGAGACAAAGTCTGGGCCCCTCCTCCGGGGGCAGATGATAAGCCCCAAAACCACGGAGCATCTCCCAGCTTACAGTGGCCAATAGCACTGATAATGTACTCTTTCAGCTGTGTCAGATAATGTGACATAAGAGTACATGTGTGTGTGAGAAAAAGAGACAGAGATAGAAGCAGGAGAGATATCACACAGGGAAAACCCTCTGGTGTCAAGGGCACGCTCTGAAAAGCCTGATTAACATGAGAAGGTGAGTGTGTTTCTATTGTACCTGCTATGTCTGAGCGTGTGTAAGTGTGTGTGAGTGATGGCCAGTGAATGAGGTGCCCCCGGTCTCGCCTGTCCTCCCTGGTGCTTCAGTGTAATTATCGGGGAGACTAACGAGCTTCTCCCACTCTAACGATGCTGGCTTTTTATTAGAACTGCTAATTGCTCCATATCAAGGGAATACTCCGGCTTTGTGTTCAGGAAGCACTGGGAAGCAGAGTAACTGTGTATGAGGGTTGTGTGTGTATGAATGTCTACAGTCTGTGCTGCTACCCTGCTGACAGCTGCATACCTACGATAATAGACAACTGGAAGAAAACTTTTGAAGACTGTAACATTCGTCTAAATATATAATTGTGAACATGTATGTGATAATACATGTCTATATGCACCTTTACACGTGTTAACCTTTACATGAACAATTAAAGAGTGTGATAGAGATGTTAATCAAGTGTTGTCTTAAATCCTGAGTAGCGTTGTAATCAAACACAAGTGAAACACCTGTTTGGGTTTACCACGTGGGTGTATTAGCTTGTTATAGAACTTCCTCTCGGCAGTAATTTTCACTTGTCACAGCAGGAAAAGGTGAAGCAAATTTCATTAACAATGGTTCAGAGTTCAATAATGTGTTAAACACATCAACCCTCCATTTGTGTTCATGCCATGTGCATGTCATTCTCTGTCCCTAAATTAGCTTTGGTTTACTCTGCACATCAATATGACCCCTATAGACACTGCAACAACAACCTTCATGCACTGAGACTGTACTTTAACCTGTTCGGAGATGGGAATTAGGCCTGGCCCTAGACCAGCGACCATATTCACAAACACTGAGAATCCTCTCAGAGAGCTCCTAACTTAGCCCCAAATGTTTTAGTAAGGAGTCCCAGCTTCGCCGATAGGAAAGTTCTCAGAGCAGAACTTTACCTTAGTGAGGAGGTGTGGTTGACTCCATTACTATAGACATGATGCATTATTTTAACAGATATGATTGGTTGTCAGAGACATGCCCCAGTGTGAGCCTTCAAGGTGCGGACACCCAGTGGAAATGAATGAACTGCTGACTGTTAAAGTGTTGTCATTGTTAATGTAATCACTCCGCTGATGGAAGGTTGAGACAGACCCCAGTTTCCTAACCCTTACTTAACTCTTTTTCCCTCTTGAAGTGGTTAGTTGTTATTTTTCAATTAATTCATTCATATAATAGTTTTTGTTTTTTGTTTTTTTCAATTTCTTAGGCTGCAATTAATGTGGAATTATTTTCATGACAGTAAGAGCAACTGTATTTACACAAAGACCTTTGCCAGTTCAGTTTCAACACTCCGAGTTTGGATTTTAGTCCTCTAACCTAGCCCATGTCACATTAGGCGAATACAGAGCTTTCAGGTTCTCATTATATGCTGTATAGAGCGAGAGAAAATAGGACCCTGGGTGAGCACATACGTAGAACTGGGGAACAAAGGACCTTTTGGTCATGTTTAACTTATGTACCTTATAAATCTGGGGAACATAGCACCCCGGGAACATTAGAATAACCCTGATGAGGGAGCATGCACAACGCCTGGGCTCTGAGAGCAGTTCACCTTTATGCAAGGCGGTCATTTTAATGTCATCAACACCTGTGCTTTTCCTGCTATGAAAGGCCATTATTATCAAAATGGCTATTATTCATGGAGACCTGTTGATCAGTGATTGAAAATGGTTATCAATGATACCATGGCAAAAAATACAGTATTTAGGGTGCAGTCATACATGAGCGAATGCAGCTGAATGACCATAGTCTGCTGAGGCAATATCCACGCTGAATGCGAACAGTGCCAGGTGTGACGCACACAGAAAGCTAGCTTGCTAATAAATACAGCAAAACATGATGTTATTGGTATATTTTCCATTTTCTTATGTTCCATACCTGTATCTGGACTCACTGCCAGCCAAGCAGTGTCTATCATGTGGGGCAGTTTGTATTTTTCATGGCCACTATCATTTGTGACTGTACCCATAGCCTCCACTGGAGCCACTGCTGGCTCATAAGAAGACATGTTTAAGGTATTAATTAAACTGTTTGCTGAGTGCATAATGTACAGCGAACACTCTGTGGGTATGGTGGATTATTATAGACGTCCAATTTGCAGCAGTCAACAGGAGTTGAGGTGTGAATGTTCAGTATGTAAATGTGTGTTGACTCCTCTGACTAAGCTCAGTGTACACCTGGATCTCATAGCTCTAATTGGTTAACCAGCATACTCATTATTGCCTTCCACTGTTTCCTTTACCTGCCCTGCGCTCTGAGATCCTGTTTAGATAGGATTTATCTCTGTAGGGGATGTTTGGCGATTCTCATACTTCATACATATATGTGTGCTGATCAGTGATTTTAATGCTGTCTGGAGAACGCACATTTTTATTCATCACAGTGTTCATTATAGCTGCAAATGCCTACAGTTTTTTGTGTGAAAATGTTAGGTCTAACCTGAACTGACTTTGCATTTTAAAAGGGTATATCTAAGTTTTTAACACCAACAGCCTGCAGTCCACCTGCAGTGGGAACCCTCATGACTAACGGGAAAAAAGGAAAGCCATTAGGAGTGTAAGACTCTGCCAGCTCATTAAATGGGCTGTTATAATGTCAGCCACAGGTAATTAGTCTGTCTTGGCTAGTCTGCCTTCATGCAGTATAACAGATTTTATGTGTAGCGCGATACATTATCAGCTCATACAGTAGTACCCTTTGAATCAAAGGCTTGCAATTGTGCAGGAATGAATCGAAAGGTTTTTAAAAAAAGGTCAGTGTGGAAAATATTCAAAAGAGCCTTGATATCTGGATAATGTAATAGCTTGTTTTGTCTGTAGGTCAGCAGATCGAGCAGGTACAGGCTGTTTTTTTACTGCACCGTCTATAATAGCAACAGCTCAGTGGTGCACACTGTCTGACTCTGTGGGGGGATTGGAAGTAATTATACTGCTGGACAAGCTGTATGCTGGCTGGATTTTGCCATACCAGTTATTTAACTAGGAGGAGGCAATAATGATATACAGAGATCCAATAATATAGTAATATATTTCTGTCCTTAATACCCAAAATAACAGTATGTAGCATAAAGTAAATATCTGAGATGAGCACAGCTTTGCAGAACCATTCTTTTAGTTTGACTGTATTTTTCCAGACATGCAATTTAGTAGGGGGATGTCTTCTGTGTAGTGACACTGAGTATATATATAGTATAGTATAGTCTATATATAGCATATATATATATATATATACAGTATATGCACAATAGTACAGATAATATAGGCATTCGTGGTAGTTTGCATTCTTTTGTAATGCTTGTTAATATGAAACAATGCTTCCAAAACTAAGTTTCCTGCATCTCGAAGACTGTTTATTTTTGGCACTTTCCTCTCACAACCACTTGAAGTATATAGCCCCTTTTCCCACCAGACAAAAAGCCGACTGACATCCACTAACATCTGGCTTTTGTCTTTAGTGGGATAGGTTACAATCAGCATTCATTCCTGAGGCAAATGACTCTGCAGTATACATGGACATTTATGGGCTCCAGCTCTGTTGGCCTCAACCCAGTTGTTAGTATAAAATGTTAGCATTGTACATTTCTGCAAACCACAAATACTTTATACATTTGCACATTGATATGAATCATATCATTGTGTCTAAACGGATATAATATAGTATAAGCTGACTTTGTCATCGAAAGGGTGGAGGCATGTCATGAGGAGTGACAACTACCAAGCTACAGACCACTGTTTGAAACCAACAAGGAACATCACCGGTTGATTTTTGGTGACCTTTTTTAGTGTTTCCACCAGTGTTGGTGGCATCAAACCTGCGTATTTTTAGCAGCACATCTTGTCTTTTCTCAGCAATGATTGAGCTATGGAATTACTGCGTTTCCCAGCTGCATTTAAGCCATCAAACCTGGGTGCTTTAACCAAACTGTCCCTGCTTTCCCAGCGGCTTTTGTGCCACCAAACATGGGTGTTTTAGTCAAGAGATGATCTTTTTCTGGTTGGTGCAGTGGTTGGCACTGTTGCCTCACAGGGTTCTGGGTTGGAATCCACTGCCTGGTCGGGGCCCTTCTGTGTAGAGTTTGCATGTTTCCAAGTGTCAGTTGGGTTTTCTTTGGATTCTCCAGCTGCCTCCCACAATCCAAAGGTTAATTTATTACTCTAAGTTGCCTATAAGTGTGAATGGTTGTCCATCTTTATGTGTCAACCCTTTGATGGTCTGGCAGTCTGTCCAAGGTGTACCCTGCCTCTCACCCAGTGACAGCTGGGATAGGCTCCAGTGTAACCACAACCCTTTACCAGGATAAGCAGTACAGAAAATTAATGAATGAATAATATTTTCTTCACCATAATCGCCACATCATTGTCGCAAAATGTTAAGTTTCAACATATGTGCTCCAACATAATGTACAAATGTAACTTATCTGCGGTTTGCAGAAATGTACCACATTTTTTGTAGGGATTGGGTCTATGGGCTCCTATTGGTAGTGATGGAAACATGACAAGCTATCTGTAACCTCTGTGATGGTGATGACGATGATGATGGTGGTGTGGGACATGAGTTTCATATTCAGTTTAAATGTCAGAATGAAGCTTGATGACTTCCAGAGAAAGGCATTAGCCAAAGTATTATTTGAACCGTCCATCTAAAGTCATCTGTTAACTGGGTGTTTTGTCTAAAGAACATTCTTCCTCTGTTTGAGTAACATTGGTTGTACTTTGGCCACGCTGTGTGCCATCCTTCTGTTATTGTATGTAATGTGATATGGACTTGATAATGAAAATAAGAAACTGAATGTATTTGCCATCATCCAAAATCATCCAAATCCAATTTAACGATCCAATGCCTGTTGCAATGTTCAGGGACAGGTGCGAATGGCCTTGAATGTGAGCCTGTAAGTGCTCTGTGTGGATGCATGTGTTCCTTTTGGTATGATAAGCAGAGAGCATAATAGGCCAGCCAGACAGTATTGTTTGAATGTAGTAAACCACATTGAAAGTGACGGAGGAAAAAGTTTTGTAAATATATTTTTTTCCAATATTTTTATTTATAAATGCTTATTCATAAACTATGATTGTTGTGTGATTATTACTCATGATATATACTGTTATGGGGCTTAGTAAGCAATCAACCCTGCAAATGAATACTTAAATGTTCTGTATATCTGTTCAGACAAAGTGAGTACAAACACAGAGGTTCTGCTCCCAACTATGCCCAACATTGCAAATTTACAACATTTCCCTAAAAACTTACTAAAATGTAAAAAATTTGAAAACTCTTTGATTTCTACATCAGAGGCCTTCTAAAATGTCATGATGTCATTTACCAGCATTGTGCTGCACTTGGTACACTTGACGAAGCTGACACACACGTTGTCACCGTAGACAACTCACATGTGCACGGCCAGTGGCCAGGTGTGATAAGTAGTTGGTTCCATAGCCTAGGTCTATTATGAGGAGCCCATCCGTCCTAATACTTTATAGCTAGCTAAATCTTAACTAGCGTTTTCTTCAGTGTTTCCGCTTCTGGACCAAGGGGCAAGGGGAGCAGATTGTGGACTGATTTGTAGGCATGGTGGGTGAGTTATGTAGCTGGTGGGTGGGTCACTTAGTTCCTCCGGCCATTGCTAAACCTACGCAGGCATCTTTCCAAGCACCGCTTAGACATTGTTCCAAATTAGTCGGCACCAAGTTTGAAAGAGAGACTGAATACGTTACAGGTATAAAAAAGAAGTAACGTATGTAAAATTTTCACTAGCCTCCATACTGTTTCTACTGTTTACTTACCTTGTTTTCCGGTGCATCTGTGACATTGAACATATCACACCAGTGGAAAAAACACAGTGCTATTAAAGAGTTGTGTACGTGGCTCTGGTCTACTGGCAATGAAAATGAGTCTATAGCTTATTTTTAGCAGGTTTTCCTGGCTTAAAAAATAAAAAAAAAACATATATGTGCTAATTTTGGTGGGAGAAGGGTTAATGCTTACACACACACACACACACACACACACACACACACACACACACACACACACACACACACACACACAAAATACTTACTTTTGTCCTCTGTCCCATTATCATTACGGTCATACTGTAACTCAAAGGCAATTAGAGCTCCCGTTTCTTAGGTTACACATTATTGCACCTTCAGTCAGTCCCGTCACACGTGTTGCCATGCCGATTGGTCATGCCTGTTATACTGCCTCAGTCTGGAGGATGTTATTATCAGAAAGTGTGACATTAAAAATCTTAACTGACGCCTTAGGCAGCAGCCATGTGTTGTATTTATTCAGTGTGTATATTGCTTTGTGTCCACCAACACACCAGAGTTACAGTGCTGAATGACTTCCTCATGCCTGTTACTGCATGAACCTGCGCAGTTGTATTATTTTCCTTTGTAAAATTAGATGGCTTTATCTGGAATAAGACCGCAGCTTCTTTCCCTGTCAGTTTGTTTTGCAGCATTTCTGCGTCTTCACATAGAAGACAGCGAGGAGTGAGAGAGTGACTGACAGGATGACTCACAGCAAAGGTCTTCATACCAGTTCAAAGCCAACAGCTTGTGATTACATGGTACAGTTTGAGCTGTTTCCCGCAGAGCTCCCAGGGTGCATCCAGTCTGAAATGTTGATGATGTTGTTATCAAAGGTTTTTTGGGATCCGCTTTCTGCTTATGCGGCGTAAATTAGACACAAGTTTATCGTCAGCAGTGTAGCTACTGATTTTTTCTTTTTTTGTGCTCTTTCCTTTGTTTCCAAAAAAAGATTACTTGGAAGTGCCTGCTCATTTTTGAGATGTAATACTGGACAGATATAGACGAGAACAGATTACAAAAATGTTTTCTTGCACTTATGCATATGAGAGTAAAATGTCTTACTGGGCTATTATCCTGCAGCACTTTCACTTTCATACATGATTATCACATGCCAGCAGTCACTACATCAGTTCTTTAGTACAAGACAGGTTCAGTGACGTACTGCGGGTGTAAGAGGATTTCAGTATGCTCACCAGTTTGCTGTTAGTACACCAGGATAGGATTGAGTTTCTCACTGTCTCTCTTAATTAACTCTTGACTCTCTTCATTCACGCCCCATGCTTCCTTCTTTCCTTGAGCTGGCCGCTTACTGTTCCAGAAAGCAGCTCATCTGCAGCTCAAAGCTCCTGGACAGTGACCCGTATCAGTCTGGGTCAAATGTCACAGGTCACTGAAAGTGCCAGAGGTCAGTCAGGTCTGAGAGTCAGTAGTAAAGATGATCAAAAAGTCTTAAATGACCTCCTGCCCAGGCTCTCTCTTTGTCTTAGTTTTAAGGGATTTGATGGGCAGGTGTAACTCAGGAAAACAAGTTAATGTCTTGAGGTAAATCCCCTGTAACCAATGGTGCATTCAATTTGCCCTGAGAAGTCAAAATTTCCCAGTTCATGGTCAGAAATTTCAACTGGAATACCCCCTGAAGTCGGATTTCTGACTCTGAAAGACAAAGGAACCTAACCGACCTCAACCTCAAAATCCAGGATGGCTGCTCAGCTCATCAACAGTAGTCAAAGGCATTTTAACTTACTTTGTATTAGGACTTCTGTCTTCTTGTTTGTGTCTCCTTAAAACAGTCGTGTGCACATTACGGTCCAACTTCTATGTATGGAAATGTTGCTACAGTGTTTGTATGCACAAAATACTGCGGAATCTGTTTTATCAACTGGTATTGCTAACATTGGCTAACCTGACTAGAACTGGTATTGCTTAACAACATCTTGGTTTTCCAACTTATTGTCAGGGTCGGGTACTGTTGACATTTGAACTGATATCAGTTCCAGTAGCTGGAATTCGGTACTAGTACACAATGGTGCCTGTTTTCAGTACTTTAATTTTTCTGTAATTACAAAAATTTAATGTTTGTCAACTGCCTGTTTGCCTCAATGCATATATGTGTGTGTGCGTGCCTGGTGTGTATGTATGTCTACTTGTCTAGCAGTGATACTAGGCTATAACTACAATAATACAGAAAAGAAAATAGGCCAGATGCCGAAACTATCATTGCAAATTGGCATTTTGGCTCACTTGGAAGATAACGGAATGGCTGCCTGATGGAGCAGCTGATGGAGTGGCTGACATTGCCAGCTTTGGGGCACTTCTGCTTCCTGTCTGAAGTTGAACCCAGTGGCTCCACAGAGCTCTGTTGCTGGCCTTGGAGCTCCATGGCTGGCTTCCAGGCTTCAGAGCTTTGTGCCACTTCTGCCTCTTGTCTAAACCCACAGTTCTCACCCAGATGCGCTCTCAGGCACTGGCATTTGGCATTGATGGATTTAAAGTAAATTGGTATTTGGTACAACCGAGGTTATTTGGTCGCTACCCTCAAAAGTATAGAGATCGGTATCCAATCCTACTTGTACTGAAACATGGCCAACTCTGGTGTGGCGCCATTCCTAGCTCTGACTTCCAACTTTGGAGGTGCAATGGAACGCAGCCTAACCCCTGAGGTGCTGCAAAGGACTTGCAGTAAGAGTTAGTGAGGGATAATCTTTCCCAGATTTTTCTACAGTATATATGGGCAATACAGTAAAATTGGTCAGAAAGTTTGATACCCACTTACTGTGTATTTAAAGATCTTGTGATTGCTCAGTCTGTCACCCTAAGGGCTAGATTTCATCAAAATGTAAGTTGTTTTTGAGTATAGTTTTCACTCTAGCCTTCTGTATATTTCATGTTGGCCCAGACTACATAATTTCTCCAGGCTCTCTGTGCAGACTTCAAGTCTTGGAAAAACTCCCTGACCCTTAGAAACAGCCTACTGTAAGGTTCCTTAATATTCAGCTTTATGAAAATGAGGCTGAAGACAAAAAGCCGTGCATCCCACCCCACCCCCCAAACAGCTCACACCAACCCTCCTTCACTTCCTGCTCCCCTCCCTCGGCTGTTTTTCTCCTCCGCACTGACACCAGCCTGCTGAGAAGCCCTTAATATGAAAGCTCATTGGCTGTGAATGTTTTGTGGTATTATGTCTGCACCAGGATTTGTGTGTGTGTGTGTGTGTGTGTGTGTGTGTGTGTGTGTGTGTGTGTGTCTGTGCTTATTTTAATCTGAGGGATTTGCATCACGCTCCCTTTGCTGTTTGCAAAACAAGCCTTATGGAGCAGAGACAATAACACGGTTATGAAAATGGAATATGTGCTGGGATAAAAGTTCAGTCAAATTCACAATCTGGTGAATGTTCCAGCACACAAGCAAAGTACTTACCAGTATTTAAGTACTGCGTTACCTAAAATCCTCTCCTTGTATTTGTGATGGTGTGGCTCAGTGCAGATAATAAGTATTTTTAGTTATTGTGACCTTGTAAAGACATAAATAATTGTGAATATATAGATAAAATATAGATAATACAATACAACTGAATAAAGCTGAAACTAGTTGTTGATTTATTGACAGAAAATTAACTGGAAGTCATTTAAGATTTTTTTTTCTTTTTTCACATTTTTTTTTCCAATTTTCAACACCTCATCAATCAATCAAGCAAAAAAATTGCAGTTTAACGGATAATGAAAAGCCTTTTCAGTTTGTCCTGAAGCTCGAGGGGTCTCAGATGGAAAGTCTCATATCATATAGTGTCCTTCTCTGCATGCACCTCTGGGTGCATCAGAAGGAAATGAACACTAATTGGAGTTAAGGGATTGGGCGAACCTTGCATGAAATTGCCATCGGAGGCCCATTGTTGAGTGTGTGTCCCTCCGCCGCTCCACCCCAGCAGCCAGCCTGTTGACTTCAGAGAGTGATCACTCAACTATGAAGCCTGTGGTGTCACGAAAGTGGAGCGAGGGAGTGTTTGTGTGTGTGTGTGTGTGTGTGTGTGTGTGTGAGGAAAATAATGTACGGCTGCCTGCCTCTGGGAGTGACAGGAAAAGAGATAACAGGCAAATTTATTGAACTATTTATTTTTCTGTGGAGGGAGCCCACATGTTAGCTTTAGAGAGAGAAAGTGAGTAGGGAGAGTGAGGGAGGGGGGTGTGAATGTAGGGTGAGGGGGTGTTGTGTGTGGGGCGGGCCGAGGCGAGGAGGGTGACTAGGGTTTTAGGGGAGAGAGAAAGGTGGGGGAGGTGTGTATTGAGGGTCTTGGATTGGACTGTAATCCTTTAGTCCTGGTTAGAAATAACCCTGCGCAGTCTGGGACAAACAATATGACAGGGACACACACACACCCACAACACATTGTTTCGCTCACGCACTGAGCAGTGAGTGGTGAGACTGGCTTTGGCCGGCGCTACATCACCATGACAAAATGGCCACGGCAGAAACTGGTTGATTTACTGCAAGAGAAGGTTGGTTCTTTCTGTAGAGTAGAGTTTACATTCTATGCATCAAGCGTGTGTGCGAGTGTGTTTGTGTGGGCGGGTGGGTGTGTGTGAGAGAGAGAGGGAGAGAAGTATTGGTGTGTATGTGAGTTTGTGGAGAGTTTGTATGTTGGACCAAGCTGTGCAGGTTTAATCATATTCAGGAGTTGTTTGTTTGCCTTTGCACAAAAATGATAGTGTTTTTGTTTGTTTGTTTGTTTGTTTTTTGGTAAAAATGCACTGTCATTATAAGAATATTCTCTAGTTTAATAAGAATATACAAATTCTTCCTGCAACACTTCCTTCCTCCTCCTCTTCTTCTGTCGGATGCCATGTGGCAGATGGCACACATTCAGACCGGTTGTCATAACTGAACAGCTCACTTCTGCTAAGGTCACACTTGTGATCCCCAATTTGCCTTTTCTTATCCAGGCACACTAGAATGCATGAAATGATTCATTCTGAGAGCACTAAATGGGATGTTACTCACATTGCTGCTGTCACACCTTCCCACACCAGATATGTACATGTACATGAAAGGAGGTTGTCACATATAGTCTTATCCAGATTCAATTTAGCATTGACAGCCATGAGTCAGTGTCAAGAGGGGAAAAGTATTGCGAGAAAAAAGTCAGAATTACTTGAAATTACATCTGAACTTAGTTTCATTTTCCTCACCATGCATTTATCTATTTATTTTATCGATATTTTCTTATTTTATTTGATGACAAAACCTTATTTCCAAGTATCACTCTGCTAAAATCAAATTACGTTTACTTGTTTGGGAACTTTATATTCTATACTTTACTAAATTAACAAAGGCCTCAACACCTGAACACGAATCTCCCCCCACTTATTATCTAAGCTCTTGGCTGTAAAGACCTTTAGCAAATCATAAGACATAAACCCGACTGATGTCATGTCATCAGAATTTTAAACTGCAATACAGCACCAGTACGAAAAAAAAATCAAACAAAAACCTCTGGACACAATTGATATGGCAAAAAGAAAAACATGCCCTAGGCACACAAAATAGGATTTTTTTTTTTTCAATTAAAACCTGCACACAGTGCAGGTACAGAGAAAATCTTGAATAACAGTGACATCCACTTGCAAACATCCACTCACACAGTCCTGCCTGCTTGTGCTTCTGCCACAGGTCAAGGACCAGTTGCTTTTCTTCCCTGTTTCATCTGTGCAGACTTGGGTTGAAAATCTGATTGCAGATTATAGGTTTTTTTTTTTAAATTTTATTATAGCTTCGGCACTTTCAATACTATTTAATGTCTAATTAATGGATATTGTATCGCTTCAAACATGTGGTATCGAAAAAGCATCTAAGTATCAATACTTTTGACAGCGTGGCATCATCGCCAAGGCTGTGCTACCTTTTAGCGGAAAGAAAGAGTTGTGCTAGCGCATTAGGAAAGACAACAGGAAAACGCTAAAAAGCTGATGTGTAGTGGGTTGTGAAACAAATAAACTGAGATTTGAGCCACATAAGATGCATGAATATTCACTGTCAGTGTGGTAAATGACTGAAGGATGCTGGTGAGAGATACTACTGATGGATAGAGGGGCTTGAGTGGGCTGCTGCTGTACAGTCATACAGTATAACAACATCAGACTGCCGTCTCCAACTAAATCTAGATCAAATGGTTGGCTATTAACAGGTTGGTTATTTATAGACTACGCCTCATGATACCCGGTGATTCACTCAAATATGTATAGACATACAAATAGGTAAGATCCAGTCACTGTGTCAGTGGCTGTCGACTGAAGGGGCATGATGGCACACCGTTCAGTCTTAATTTATGGATATATTGCGAACGCTCAAGTTAAGGCAAGGTTGTAGAATTATTAGACATACCAATAAAACAAACTTTTGTTGAACAAAAAATATATGCACACAAATGTATCAATAATATATTTCAAGTACATCAAATTGCATTGACATCTACAAGTTTTGGTTTTCTATCCATCCAAGAAGGGGTACAGCCTTGACGTTTCGTGAAGTACCCGTATCTGCTTGTCTTCTCTATGCTAACACTCCGAGAGCATCTCTCAGAAGGAAGATGGGACCTTTTATCATTTCTATGTTTCCCATCTGGTAGCCTCTAGAAATTATTGCTTTTACTAAAAATGTCCGTCAGCATAAATTTTTGAGCAATTATCTCTTTTGCCTCCATTAAACACAAGTTCACAACTGCAGTTATTCCACGCCATATCCAACTTAATATACTGAACTTGCTATAACATTAGCACGCTT
This sequence comes from Epinephelus fuscoguttatus, assembly GCF_011397635.1. Lineage (NCBI taxonomy): Eukaryota > Metazoa > Chordata > Actinopteri > Perciformes > Serranidae > Epinephelus > Epinephelus fuscoguttatus. The sequence continues at coordinate 37,496,738 of NC_064754.1, read as the reverse complement.
TTCACGCAGAGCTATCTACCGAAGACACAAGGATGTTGTTGGAGACAATCCTCTCATCACACACTGATAAACTGCAGCCACACAGGCTGCATAAAATCAAATTTCAGGCGTGAAGTGTGAATGATATTACAGCCAGATCTCAGAGATGACATTGTAAGGGTACTGACAACTGTAGCCTGAACAGCCAAAAAAAAGCCTTCTCACCGTTAGGTAACATGGAGAAAAACAACACGAGGGAGAGCCAAAACCTCTTTTACCCATTGTCATTTGGTCAAACTGCCAGTGTGGTATTACTGAGTGTCTGCCAGCACTGCCATATGGCAAACACACACTCCCATAAACACACATGCGTGCATGCACACGGTCACTATTTCTGGTTCAGGGGTGTTGGAATCTGGCAGGCGGCTCATATTGTCTGAATGTCATTTCTTTATGCATGAATGCGCTGTATTTACACACAGGCATGGTTACACTCGTATATGCACATTCACAAATGTACAGATACAAACGTGCGCACACACACACACACACACACACACACACACACACAGGCACATTGAGACCGAGATGTAGCAGCTGCTTTCTGCCTGCATCCACAAACAACCTGACATTCAAATCAAACATTCAAGTCCTGGGTTGATATATATTTTCAGGCCAGTTTGTCCCTGGTTGAAAAGACAAATACTGTCACACAGCTGCAGCCTTTTCCCCTCTTTTATCCTTGTTTTAGGGGATCAAGAGCAGCTTTTTATTTTTTTTTCTTAATCCAGGCAGAATCACTGGCAGTCTATGCCATTAGAAACAGAGGTTATTACAAGTGTCTTTGCTCACTTCTCTGCAATCAAAATTTCACTTTAAATTGTCACTTGAAGGAACTGTCAAAGAATACTTTACCTGCAAAATGACCAAAGATCAATTACTCACTGCGTGTTACGTTGAATTCGTGAAAAAAACAAACGTTTTTCTCACATGCCTCCACAGCAACCAAATGGAGAAAATTCTTGATGAACTGAAGCTGAGGGGGACTGTGTTTAACAACAGCAAAACTTTATAAAAACGTCCATTAACAAACTCTCACATAACTTGTGCAGTATAAGCCAAGTCTCATTTATCCAGTCATATTCTCAGTGCTTCCCAAACACATGCGTTTTTGCTAAAACGTTACAATGTAAAAAACACTTCTCCATGAGTAGTGCACCATGATCAGGCCTGAAAATGTGCATGCATATGAGCGCCGCTTGAGCAGAGTTCAAGTGCACTACTTGGCCATGCATGAGACTGTCTGTACAGACGTGTTTTAAATCGTTAGTGAAAATGCATGTGTTTGGGAAGTACTGAGCATACGACTGGATAAATGATACTTGGATTATACTACATGAGTTATGTGAGTTTGTTAAAGGATATTTTGATGTAGTTTTGCTATTTTTCAATTAATTAATATTTTTGTACTTTTGTATTCTTCGTTCATTGTGGAGGCATGCAGAAAAAACGTTTTCTTCACAAAGACAACAGTAACACAGTTAGTAATTGATAAATAATGACAATTTTTTGGATAAAGTATTCCTTTGAGATGTGAAACCCAAAGCTATTACAGAAAAGAGTGTGTGGAACTAATATGTCTGGGATAACAGAGTTGCGGAAAAGTACAGAGCTCTTTTCACATTCAAGTGCTTAAGTGATCACTGCTGTGAAAGTTTCACAGCCTTTTAAAATATCTTTGGTTTTGTCAGAATATCTGGTGTTTTTCAGATGCATTTGAATCCCCCCTCTGTTCTGGCTTTGAATAAGCAGAAAAACAGCCTGTGGTTAAATGCAGCCCTCAGTGTCATTTCAAAGTGAAATCCAAAGCTGTTAAAAGTTATTGCTGCATCTCAACAGTTGGGCCTTTTTGGAGCAATTAGGGCTCCTTTCTAAGTGCTCAAACTGTGACTAAACCGCAGCTGATGGTTTTTTTGAGCTTTTGATGTTTGGCTGCACAGAAAATTATGCACTGGGGGAGGTGGGGGATACTGACTGCTCGTGAACTTCTCACGTTTATTTGAATCTGGTTCTTGGTTGACATACTACTGTTTAGAGAGATGTATTTGTGTTTATTCTGTTCTGTTTACACTACACTTACATAACATGTCCTCATACAGCGCTTTGTATGATATAAAATGCACAGACAATGGTTTTAATGCTATCCTACGAATTAGCGATGCACAAATGACATTATATCTTCAACATTAGGTTATATAATTTACGTAACGTTACGGAGGTTAGGTTTAGGAAAAGACACATGGTGAGAAGGTACCTTAAAATGACTCAGAGTTCACTCAGTATTCACATGGTTCCAAACAACGTTCTTCTGGGGAAAGTCCTGTGTTTTGTGACCCATCCACCTCCCCAGTGTTCCACCTGACTGGACCACTCAGGACTGCCTCCATCTTTACTGCAGTCAGCACACTGGTCATATGACCACAGCCATCCACAATATGTGGGTTAAGCACAAATTACTGGCTCATCATTATGTCGGATATGTAGGAAATTTGGGTAGAAAAACGTACAAACGGTGCATGAGAAGAGCCTTTCGTTTTTATATGGTCATATTCATTTTTGCACGTGTGTGTGTTCATTTGCAGTATGACCCAGAGAATTCGGGCTTCATCAGTACGGAGCGGTTCAGGGACTTGCTGGCGACCCACGGCTCTGAGCTTGACCCCCACAAACTAGAAGTCCTACTGGCCCTCGCTGATGGCAACGCTGACGGAAAGATCTGCTACCAAGACTTTGTCAACCTGGTGAGATGATTTAACCTTTTACAGACTTGCTGACAGCAGTGTTCATTAGAAATGAGTGGTTTATTGGCACCTCTTACAGCACACTGTCTTTACAACTTTTTTTAATGTGAGTATTAACAGATATATCCAATATGTTCTTGCATGCTGTGGTTTTCACATGGAGTCGGGCTCAAGTCTTGAATCTAATGACTTTGGACATGAATAAACAACAGAATCAAAAATCAATCGAGTTAGTCAAGAAAATGACTTGACTTTTACACCAAAGACTCCTGACTTCACTTTGACTTTGGGATTATCTATAGTGCATGGTCTAAAGTGCATGGCACAGGTAGATTTAGGGCATGTCCAACTGAACTTTTGCAAGTTAAAAGGCACATAATCCGGGTGAAAGTAAGGTGCAAGAGGCGAAGAGGTTATATTTAGTCCCTTAATTAGGTGTGTTTTGGGCATAACATGAATTCAGCCAATCAGAATATCATCTCACTTTAAAAGCCAGGTGTAACTGCACTGTTATAACCACTGATATGTGTTGATGGATTCAGCAAATTAAAGAAGTAAGCCTTCTTTTGTGTGTGTGTGTGTGTGTGTGTGTGTGTGTGTTGTTTTTTTTTTTTACTAAGGGCACAGTCACACATGCACAAAACTGACATTGGCTAATTTTCACCTTCTTTTCACTTCTATTCAGTGAAGGGACGAATAAATACATTTTACTGCAGCAAATTTCATGTGAAATTTAAGTGGCAAAACTGACAACTGCAATTATTAAGTACAGCTCTGCTCTGCTCCCTGCTATGACCACATTTTAGAGAATTTCATTAATATTTTCCTCATTAATGATGTATTATTTCACCCACCCACAACCCTTCAACCCATCCGCGTGTTCCATTGTGAGTAACAAGCAGAATGTACAAGAACCTACTTGTGTAGGTGTATCTTACTATCTGAATAATGCACCCTTGAAATACCAGGAAAATACTGCACCAGTGTTACTTTAGATCAGGTTTTTGTTGGTCAATGGCACAATCACTTTCCGCTGCCTCAAAATAGCAATGCAACAACAATGGCCTGACCACACCTCGTTTTAAGACCTACATGCCCATGGGTGCACAGATAAGCACAAGTACTTGGGTTGCGCTGGTCATAAAAATTACAACAGCGTTGGTCCGAAACCAACTTGACAGTTGCGCTGTGCTGTGCACTGCTTTGCATCGGGTGTATGATAGGGCCCATTGACTTGTAATGATGTGATATCCTTCACAGGCCTCAAAGATTAAAGATGATGTTATAAAAAAGTGAGTCAATATGTCATATGAAAGTCTTATTTAAGACTTGAAATACAAAGTTTAGGATTTTATCTTGACTTGGTTCTTGACTAACCAGGAATTGAGACTCATTTATGACTTGGAAAACAATGTTTGTATCCCACCTCTCCATCGTCTGTCTACATTACCCACACTATTTTTTTACTCATACATCAGAGCTTTTTCATTTTTACATCCAGCCCCAAAAGCCTTATTCCAAAATCACCTCAGCTGCAAGGTGGAGAGTCTTACTAACAGGAAATGACTCTCAGTCCGGTGATAAATTCCCCTCTTAACGCTCACCTTGCCCCACTTTCAGTTTCACCTTCAAACTGCAGCCTGCTGCTGTTTGTCCAAGGTCTCGCTCAAGCATCTCCAGCTGTGCTCGCTGCCTCATAACCTTCTCATTTTCTGTTTTCCACTGTCTTGCTGCTGTTCCTCATGGGAGGCTGAACCGCTGACCCGGGACAGTGTGGAGTGATCTCAGAGTGGGAGTAGTTGTGTGGTACACAATAACTACTGGGTGGCAGTGCAGTGGGGGTGTGTGCATCTGCAGAGACTGTAGGGAATTCATTGTTGTCTGTGAGTGTGAGTTTGCCCATCTCTCCCTCTCTCTCTTGTTCCTCAGAGCTGTTTATTGTCTGATACAGTGGGTGAGGAATGAGGCCTGTAGGAAGCTTGGAAAAATGTCAAAGGGGCTTTTGGCTGTTGTTTTCCAATTGGTGCATTCATGTCATGTGACAGGCTGTGGGTCAGGACGTGCAACTAGAAGTGGGACAGAGAGGAATGGGGTGCCGGCATCTGTGTGTACATTCACTTTTTTTTTTTCTTAGTCGCTATTGTGTCCACCCCCTCAATACTTTATACATTCACAGAGGCAGGCACAACAGAAGCTGAACACGGGGGGGGGGGGGGGGATTAGTAGTGACGACAATTCATGATTATGGTAATATGCTGTGCAGTAAATGAATAAGCAAGTAGTTCTATTAGTTAGATTAATCGATTAATCATTTATCAAGCAAATATGTCAACATTTGCTTGTTCCAGTTACTCAGATTTGAAGATTTGTTGCTTTTCTCTCTTTCATGTAATTAGTGCAGTGCCCTTTAAAATGTGACTGTTGAAACAGGCCAACTGTTTGGCCTCCAATATTGCTGCTTAAAACAACTTGACTCTCAACACAATGCTTCCTTGGGTCCTCAGCCATACACCTGCCATGACTTAGCTGCATCCCCTAGCAATGCAAGAGCATTCGGGTGCAAAAGCTCACACAAACATTTTATTGCCCAAGTAAAGTCAAAGCCTGGCTTTTCCCAGGAACAAATGCGTTTATTCCAAAAGTTACAAGCAACAAAGAGCGAGCTTTACCCAGCATGCCGTTCGACTGTGTAACAGTCAAAGGGATACTTTGCTGGTTTTCAACCAACTTTGTATCAAAACAATGTGGGCAGTAACTTGTGGTAAATTTCCCTCCATCCAGAGATCCGCCCCTCTCTCTCTCAAACGCAGACCAAATTCAGATCAAGTAATACCTAAAATCTCACTCGGTTTCTGCTTCTTAAAAGTGAGGGAAATGTTGCTTGTCTCTCTTTAAAATAATTTTAATCAAATACCTTCAGGTGTTCATAAGGTGGTCGAACAAAAAAAATTGAAGACATCACCTTGACACCATTTTTTTTTTCAATAGACCAAGTCAAAGTTACAGAATAAATGAAAAGAAAACATTCAACAGATTGTTATTCATGAAAATAATACATTTAGCCCTACATTGAATACTAAAATAAGTACTGCTTTTGGAGTGATGAGAGTCTGAACCTCCTGTTTGAGAAGACAGCTCTTCAAGGCTAAATGTTGGTTGTTATCTACAAGGATTTCTGCATGTGAACCCACACTTCTGCAAGAGCTTGTAAATATGATATGAATATCTCAAGGAATGTAAGCTATGTAAATGCAGCGTAATGGACTTTGTAAGGCGCAGGCATTAATGGTCTCTATGATAAAGATCAAAGGGGTCAAATCCAGTATGGGAGCCTGAGAGAGAGAAAGTTCTTCCAGCTAGTTAATTATCAGTGCCTGGTCTCTGTTGGTACATCTCTATCTCTCTTCAGCCCTCACAGAAGGAAGGAAAGAAGAGGAACAGAAGGAGAGAAAGAGGCCAGGACAGACAGAGACAAACTGTGAGGGGGTTTATTTGTTGCGCCATCACCCATTTGCACCGCAGCTCCTCCATCAGTGTGGTTGTCAGTAATTGCCCGCTCACTGTTTCGTCACAGTCGGTGTTCAAACCTCAGCTCGCTCCCTCTGTTTACCTCTTCTTCCCTCCATCTTCCCTCGCTATTTACCTTCTCCCTTAGTCTCTCTCCTCCTTTGCATAAACTCTCAGCGCCTTCCTTATCAGTGCCTCTTTCTCCTTCTTCTTCCTGTCCATCCATCTCCTCCTGTCTCTCATAAAATGCTTGGCGACTATTCTGGGTAGAAGCTGGCTTAGTAATATGTTTATGCTTCCTAAAATATCTACAAACAGGTTGAACCGCTTTGTTCCCCTCCAGTGGGATGAAATTGTGGAATGATCATGATGGATGTGTGCCAGTGCTTACAGATGCACTCATAAATGTCCTGTGTGTATGCCTGATACGGTTTGATTTTGCCTAAGATACCCTATATTATCAACACTATGTGGGCATACCTCCTGTTTTTCAAAATTTGGGCTTCTTAGTTCCAAGGAAGGGAAATCTTAATGCAACAACATACTATGGTTTAGACAAGAGTTTGTTTCTAAATCTGTGGCAAAAGTTTGGGTAAGACCTTTCCCTGTTTTGAAAGGACAGTTCTCCCCAAAATCAGAAATACAAGCCGAGTGCCATTTAGTTCAGTTATATTGGAGAGAAGGCAGACATCTCTGTGGCCAATATCTCCAACACTCGGCAACTCACACCAAAACAATCTAGACTGATAAATAGCACTACAGGTATGTTGTAAAATATGTTTATTTATTTTTTTTAAATTTTGGGATGAACTCTCCTTTAACATCACAACACAGAGTGCCAAGGAAGTGGGCAAACAACATGAACCTGGGATGCGCCCTGGTAGTCTGATGAACCACAACATTCCCAGTTCATGTCTAGTTTGGGACTTCTTGTTGCATAATGTTCCCCATCTCTCTCTCTCCTCATTTTCTTATGTCCCTTTCCTGTCAACTCTAACAAAGGCAGGATATGCCAAAAAATCCCACCGCAACATTATACAGTATCCTCAGTCGGGGCGCTGTGCTGGCCAATCAAGTTAATATACGTTCCTGGTGGATTACTTTGTAGAACAAATGCCATATTTCTCGTGTTTACCTGTTGTGACAAAAGATCAAATGATTGTAACTCATGGACCTTTTACTAACACTGGAATCCCTAGATTGTATTTCACTATCTTATCTGGAACAACACGCCCTTATCAACACAGCACCTTGCATTTTTTGATTACATTTTTTTGGTCCCTCTTTTACAACCCTCTTAATTTTCCTCTACTTCCTTCTTCCATCTGTCCTCCTCTGTCTCCCTCTCACTCCATCTGTTTCTCTCTCTTTCTGTCTCTTGTTTATGTCTCTCTCTCCTGTCCCTCTCTTCCGACTGTGCTTTCCATTGATCAAACAGTGAAATTGTCTCTTGCCGGCCGAACACCCATTTGTCCCCTTCACCTCTTCCCGTCCCCTCTCCCCTCTCCTCTTGCCAGTGGGTAAACAGACAGAACGTCATTCTTTCTTTTGTGTCCTACAAAGAGGAGAGGAATTGCAGTCACTTCACACGAAGAATTGACTGTCTTTATGGAGCACTGCTGCCTGGGGGAGGTCTGTGCGTGTGTGTGAGTGCGCTCTCCTTGGTATGCGGTCTGGAAGTGGCCATGGTAACCCGTAATCATTTTCCCACAGTTCTCTGGGCCTAACATAAAGGCTGAAATAATTGGCTTTTTTCTGAAGTTTATCTCCAAACGGAGATCCATGCGGAGACACTAAAGTCTCATTAAACAGTGCCAGAAGAACCATCAGCCAACTGTTCGTACAGAGATTTTATTGATATTCTGATTTTACATCTGTCTTCTTATCGCTCTTTTCTCCTCCTAGTTGTGTTTTCTTCTTCCAACTCAGTCAAAGTGAAACAAATTGTGATGTGTACCTTTGTTTGCAAGGCAGATAAGTATGTCCACTATCTTCAAACAAAAGTGTTCCTTATTTCTCTGATAAGTCCGCGCTTGTACTTGAATAAACATCAATCACCACTTCAATACAGAGGCGGCGCTTTAAAGTTGTAGTTTTTGAAGTTACAGAACTATATCCATCTGCCTTATTATTTTATTTTTATTGCAGATAGCCACATTACATTTTTCCTATTTCGTCAGTCTCTGCCCTTGCTGAGTACATTATCAGTCACCCATGTTGCCCTAAAATAACATCCACTAACTGACGCGTCTGGGTGTCCCGCACTCCTATAGAGACACAAACACAGTAGTAGGGTTGAGCTATGGAGTGTGACATAAACAGAGCAGGGTAAGTAAGAGTCTGTGGAGGAGTGAAGTGGGACAAGAGTCACTGCATTGTAATGGAGAATGTTATAAAACACACAGCAAGTATAATAAACGGCACAAAGCTTGGAGCAGCAGTGATTTAGGCACAGAGCTGAGGCTGTCACAGGAGCGATTAACCTGAATCTGTTTTACATCCATGCAAAGAAATACCCAATGTCAGCTGTTGTTAAAAGTGACAAGCCCAAGCCCTTAACATCATTTATTCTTTCTTTCAATTTAAAGCTACTATAGGCAGAAATCTCTCCTTCTGCAGCTCTCTCCTCTCTGGCCTAAGCCCCTCCCATCAGACGACTTCATACAGTAATCCAGTGTTTCCTTTACACTACTTTTCTATTGATATTTAATTGTAGAGTTGCACACAGTGCATCAAGCACTCAGCCCTTTCTTGACCTTCTCTCTTCATTTGTCAGACCACAAATGATACAAGAATTAGCTGGCTAGCCACCCCATCATCCCTCCGCCTCACTCTCCGCCTCTGTGGACTGCTTTCCTGTGAGGTCATTGCAGGAGTTTAGAAAACGAGCCCTTGCTTGGCATCTCACATTTGACCAGGATTTGACACCCCTGCACCAGGTGTCAACGCGGGCTGGTGGCCAATGAGTGCTGGGTCTAACCTGTGTAACGGCAGCAAAAGAAAGTTTGCTGATGTGGCGGGTATCCGATAAACTTGGCGCTGAGGTTTGCTTCGGCTGGATATGGGTTGCTGCAGCTGCTGACTGGAGGTCTGTCTCCAGAGCTGCTGCCTGCTGTCCTCCCAGCGAGGTGGTCTGTAGCGGCAGAAAGTGAGACGGGGACACACTGTGATTCTAGGCTGTAGCTAACGTTAGCTACATAAATGTAAACCTGAAGCTGCAGCCATGAGCCTTTGGCTTTAGGTAGCAGAAGGCTAAACTATTAACAACATTTTCTGGCCATCTCTGAAACTTTGCAGATGTTGACACATTTTTTATTTAGTTAAAGGAGCTATATGTAAGAAATCTAAAGCAAATAGTCGTAAAATCCTCCTAATATGTCACAGAGACTAAGGAATAATGTTCATATAACATACTGATCTCACGAACAACAATAGTACAGCCAGAATATTTGCATTTAAAAAACATTTTTACAGTCCGCAAATCATGTTTATGTTTTGAATTTGTCTTTTGGCCTGTTGCGCCACCCACCGCCATCTACCAGTGACGCAGTCAGTAGAGTCTCAGCATCATTTACAGTTACGACTGAGCTACAGCAGCATGGCAAGCAGCATTAGCAGTGTCCTGCTACATAGCATTAGCAGCCGGCTCCTCCTCAGCTGTTTCCTGGCAGCAGCGTTAGCAGCAGAGAAGCCGGACTTGCTCGAACGGTCCGCTGGAAAACCAAAGATCAAGGACGCGGCGACACGGCCCTGCCCAGCTGCCCATGGGCAATCAAATCAGTCTCCAGCGTGCCGCTGTCCAGCAACCTCAAATCTGTAGGGGAGGGGGGGCGGACACGACTCGTGGCAGTATTTTGAATTTGAGTGCAGTAATCGTTTTGGCCACATTCTTACATACAGCGCCTTTAATTGTATATTGTTAATATTACAAATACAAATTAGACTTAAGGGAACCTACTAGAATGATTGCTTTTTCAGTCCACTAGATACATTTTACTGCTGCAAAAAATTGCAAAAGTGAGATGAACAAACTGAAAAATTTATCTTATTACATGAAACAGATTTTGACAAAGTTTTCCTTCGGAGACAGTTGAAAAAAGGTAATAAATCACAATATATTTTATCGCAACACTCAGCATATCTCAACATTTTTAAAATTGCCATAATATTGTTTTGTGACTTAAGTATCGTGATAATATTGTGTCGTGGATCCTCTGATAAATTCCCACCTGGAGTGATTGGCCAAAGTCTCCTGTCACAGGTTAAATGTTCTAAAGCCTGAAAGCAGAGCCAAGAGGAGGTGCAGACATCTAGTTGTCTCTCAGTCCACTTGAAAAACATTTTACTCAAAGTTTATTATGGGATTTTTGCCAAGTGACGCCAAAATAAAACTGCATTCCCCAGCTTTAATACTAGCTGCTGACACATCTACATACTCTCGCTTTTCCCACCCATTTGTTGGACTGTTACAGAATTGATGCCCCTCAATGAGGAACATTGTCAGTGATGAAATATAAGGTCCTTCTTTAGTTGTAGATTCTAGCTGGTGCACTCAGATAAAGTGTAATTTCACTGTATGATGAGAACATTTCATCCCTTGCTTCGAGGTTTAAAATTAAAGCACATGTTTTCATTATTTCTGCATCTAAAAGTCAAGGACATGTTTCTGCCGTTCTCTGTCTGAACTGTAACTGACCTCTTGGTCCATGGGAGGTCCAAGAATAATTTTAGCATGAGATTTAAAATTGGAAAAACATCCTTCAAATCCTCTCTGCGGACATATTCACTGTTGTGTGTCAGGCTTGTGCGCGTATGTTTGATTGAAAATGTGTGCATGTGTGTGTGTTTTGGCTGTCTATATATATCTGCACTGTGAGTGTGAGTGTGTTTGAAAATGAGCAGCCCACCATTTGAAAAATGAGACACCTGTGCTATAAAAACGATTGCACTAAATCAAAATAGATGGCAGCGCTTTTGAAATGAGAGCAGAGAAGTCATTTCGTCAGGTTTGATATTGATAATGATTCTGACGGCAGAGATCTTCTCTGAGTGATGAACTGCTTGTGAGGTCCCTGCCTATGTTTGGAAAATTAACTCTTCGTAGACAGAGAGGGATTAAGAGAGGGGCTTGGTGGTTGCTAGGTGATGATACAGGCATTCTGTTGCCGTGGCGAGGTGGGAGGGGTCCGTCAGTGTGCTGGACTGAGGAGGACTGTGTAGCCTGTACCCAGAGTGTGTTGAGACTCCAGCTGTGCATTGAGGAATATACTTTATAAAATGAAATACCTCGAAATGATCATTAAATATTAAGTATTAAATATAACAGAATGGTCGTTAACATGCTGAACCACTGATAATAAAGCTTTCACCCCTCCTTCTCTCTTTCTTCCTTTATGGCCTTCCTCCTCTCTCTCTGCCCCTAACCCTCATCCTGCCTGCATCTCCCTTTCATCCCCCTCATCACCTTCCTCTCTTCCTTCTTCCAGATGAGTAACAAGCGCTCCAACAGTTTCCGCAGGGCCATCCTGCAGGGGAGCAGGCAGCTAAAAGGCTGCAGTCTCAGAGATGAGGCGGGCTTGGGGCTGTCTCAGAGGCTGGTCCGACACGTCGCCTATGAGACGCTGCCCCGCGAGGTCGACCGCAAGTGGTACTTTGACAGCTATACCTACTGTCCCCCACCATGGCTCATCCTGGCCATCACCATTGCTGAGGTAAATTGTTTGGGAGCCTGAGTCCAAAATGTGCTCTGAACCTGTCTCTTGTAAAAGTTATGCTGCAGAGTTTCAAATCACTTGCTTCATTGTGGAGCTATGTTTTGATAAGCAGGCCTGCACACAAGGATACATGAATGTATGCACTTGAGCATGCTGGTGACAGAGTTAACAGTCCTGCCAACTGCAAGAGGTGCTCATGCAAATGAACCAAATCGCCAGACTATATGTTGGCATCGTACATTTCTGCAAACCACAGATATGTTACATTTGTACATTATTATGTAGCAGACATATTGGAAGTTTTCAATTTAACAACACTGTGTAAAAAACAACCGCTTTTAGTGACACTATCCTGGCAGGAAATGCAGCGACACAGGGGTGGAAATCCCGGGGGGGACAGGGGGGACATGACTCCCCCTTCAGTAAAGCTATACCCCCCTAGAATAATTTGAGACACAATTAATAATTTTTGAACAATGCAGTAGTATTCATTGAAAGCACAATGTAAGCGGTGCTCATTATAAAAGCGCAATAATGTGCTATTTAAATCTTAAAAGATTTAGTCCCCCCCTCCCATTCCTAGTAGTGGTATATCCCACACTCTTTCCAACGGGCGGGGCTGCTTGGCAGCAGTAGCAGCGTGTGGCTGGAACCGCTGCCCACATCGCGCATCGCAGGGTAAGATGTACACTCACAGATACAGTTTAACTTACACAAGTTACAACACATCCCATTTACTGTTACAACAAGCCCCAGGCCCAGGCTGATAATATAAACTGTCTGCAACATTTCTTCTGCATTGTTCAAAAGCCAGAGTTTAGTGATAGTCAGAGAGGACAGGAGAGAAAGAAGAGGGAGAGGACAGGACAAGAGCAGTCAGTGACGGAGCGGCTCGTAGTTAATATCTGTAGGCTCTCCACCTGTCAGTGAGACAAACATGACAGACGTGCAGTTTAACTGACGAGGAGCGGACATTACGCGCGATTATTAGGCACGGTTTTGAGGTGCACAGTGGCAGATCTCACAGCACACTGTTTATAAACCGGTTCACCAGTTTAATTGCAGGAAATGATTATCTCACTGCCGGTAAAAAAACGAAAAAAACAAACAAAACGGTTTACTCCTGCAGCCAGCCAGAGATGACGGATCCATTCCACACACCTGAGCCAGATGAAAAAGAGGGAGAGAAGGAGAGAGATCGAGTTTCGGTCTTTGATGAATGAAGCCTTATTGTTTTGCTGCTATTAAACAATGAGAGACATGTTTTCTCCGTTTACTTAATAGCATAAATATTCACACTACTGCGCACGGGGAGACTGAGACCTGCTCTGCTCCAGACACACTCAGCACCTTGGACAGCACGGCACACCTGACTGTTGTCGTTGTGTACATGTTAATTTGATTTCAATCATTTTGTTTTAAATTTGGACATGTGCAGGTGAACTCAGCCAGTGCTAAGAAAGGTCCTATGCCTGCCTGTTGGAGAGATAGAGAAAAGATTAAAGCGTCAAATTGCGGTAAAAGATGATGTATAAAAGACAAGCTACAACTTTTTTTCCTTGTCCCCCCCTGGAATTATTCTCTAAAATTTTACTGTTTATTGTCCCCCCCTACTATGAAATGGGATTTTCGCCCCTGCAGCAACAGGTCACTAAAAGAACACCTCAACAGTGACCCGCTAAAAAACCAACCACTTATATTGTTTGTTGGTTTTGAACTGAGGTCTACAGTGGTCTACAGAAGCCACGCCATCCTCCAACCTCTCCACCTCCCGATGACAAGCTCAGCAATATGTCACTTTAGAAACATTGATATATGTATGAAATGTACAGATGTAACTTATTTGTGGTTTGCAGAATCGTTCAATGTCAGCATGTTCTTCTGGCGACTACGCCGTGCAAATGTTCAGTGCATGCATGTCATTTATCACAAAGATTTGCCATGTCAGTTATGGTATGATGTCCTTTGCATTATTCCACTAATAACAGTAAGTGCTGTAACACAGCAAGAAACATAGCAATGCACCAGAAAAAGTAAGGAAAGAGGAGGCAGTTAGCTGAAGTAAATATGGATGTAAAGACTGCAGGTTTCAAAATAAAAAACAATACAATTTGCAAATATTTTATGAGGATGGGAATGCTTTCATAACTTTTGCTGTGTGCTTTAGTGAGAAACACTCCACAGGGTACCTTTAAATATGTAATAATAAAGCAACAAAAAGGCATGCATGATAGGCTGTGATGCTCTGCAAAAGTATCACTTCCTACAAGTCATTATGTGCTTACATTATATTAAGTTTGGGTTTTTTTAGGCTTGGTGCAATAACTTCCAACTTCTTAATCATCCAATATCATCATCTGTGTTCCAATTAAAATAGATTACTTTGAAATATTCAAGAAATATCATCTGCTCTTAGAAAACTGACACTAGCTTTTTGATGCCAGGATTGTGTTTTTTCTTTCCAGAGTAATAATGTAATGTGACTAATGATGCCTGAAGATAATAAAGAAATTAAGTGTAAAGTTTGTGTTTCAACTTTCATCTTATTACCAGAGCAGTGTGTTCTGATTTATGATGCTGAGCCTCATTTCACAGTGTTTATTGAGGTGTGTATACTGATACCACTCCTCCTGAAATCACACATTCTGTGTTTATCCATCTGTGTTCTCCCAGGTGGCTGTGTTCATGTACTATGGGTTCCAGCTGGACCGCTTGGTACTGCAGGTGTCCAGCCCGTCCTTCCTAAAGAGCCCCTTACCTTACCACCCCCAGCTCCGTGCCCAGGCCTGGAGGTACCTCAGCTACATTTTCATGCACACCGGGTGAGTTCACATCCTTCTATTTTCTAGTTTTATTTCCCCGAGGAAATGCCTCAGTGACACATTTGACATGACGTGAACTCATCCACTTGAATTTTTTCACGTCAGTCATGCGATCAGTGGATTGCGTGTGACAGCATGGGGTGAAAAATAACATACTGGCAAACTAGAGGTGCCTCATATCTATGATGCCTCGGGTGGTTTGGGTTTGTAGCATTTAAAAAGTTCAGTGAGTCAGAGCTTGTTACGTAACTGTTTCATTAACAAAAATACACAGTGCCATTAATCTCCAGTGAAACACACCAGCTGAAAGCAATTAAATCCTTTTCATTCATGAAGGATAAATGCAGATAAGGAAGAGGAGATGGGGGATTGTGAGCTGCTAATTAGTCTTTGGATGCATTTTGTAATACTCTGTTAATTCACTGTACGTGAAGTTACAAAACAAATAAGCAAGTGACAAATAAACCTCAAGTGTTCCTGAACAAGCAATTATTATTGGAATTTTTGTAATGTGGTGTAATACAATGAGTGTGGGAAACATCAGTGTCTATAATAACTCTCTTAAACTAAAAGAAACCACCAAATATTAACTTGATAGACATTTTTTATGACATAAAACCTGCCATTATACTTGTTCAGCCTACGCTCTCCTCTCCTCTCCTCTCCTCTCCTCTCCTCTCCTCTCCTCTCCTCTCCTCTCCTCTCCTCTCTTCTGCCACCACGAGCACCACAGACTATTTTATTATCAGTTCAGGCCAGGTCATCCAGGTTTCATTAACCTTCTGGGTAAATGCAGTCTGAGGCAATAGTGAGAACTAATAAAATGGTAATTCAATTAGGAGAACCTGGAGGTGCCGGGGAGAGACGGTAGGGATGACAGTGTGTGGTTAAGAGATGAAGTAGAATGGATGAATGGAGGGATAAAGGAGGGAGGTGGGATGTTAAACATACACTGATTACACAGGAACATATTGAAATGATTTAGGTCCTCAGGGGAAGTGACTGTAAAAAGAAACAAGAGCCTGTGGGAATTATCTTTGTCAAACAATCTGCTCGATCATATATGGAAATGGTTTAGGTGTAACTGTTATGGAAACATCAGCAACGTCTTTTTAACAGTAAAATCTCCCCCACTGTGTTTTTGCAGTCATGGAGAGCTGCCCATCATTCAGTATCTGGTACATGTTCTGAGTAAAGATGGCGGGGATGCAGTAAATGAGTTAAACCCTGAGTTCAAGGAAAACAGAATATGATGATATGATTATGACCTTGATGTTTATAATTCTCTAAATGACAACATTGCATTGGTATGTTAAGTCTTTAATGGGTGCATTTATTGGCCTTGATTTTATTTAGATTTTGTAGATTTTATTTTCAAAGGGTGTTTGTGTTTGATCCACACAACTTCACAGATATGCAAGGCTGATCAAAAGTGACTTTAAATAATTCAGGGTGTAAACATTTCATTACTGGTTCATTGTAGAGCCCTTGGAGTAATGGCACAGAAAAACATTTGTCGTTATACGTTGGCTGACTTAACCAGTTCAAACTAATTTGCTAATGCTGATACTGAAGCGACTGGGACAGACCTTCATTAAGGACACATCACGTCTGTGTATTCCAAATCATACAAGGAGGGGAAGTTCATGTAATAAATCCCTGCAGGGTAAGAGTGGTGAGCGTGGAGTTTAATCATTGCACCTGAGGGTGGTATGAGAACTTGTAGCATCCAAAAATTATTCTTGACATATTTCTTAATTAAATTAATATTCCAGGCGGGGTTTGGAGGCAGAGTTCCCCAAAATATGTGCGTTCTGCCTTTCTCGATAAATGCTGAAAGTCACTATCATGTAACATTGCAAATAATTGATTGAAACAACTCTGTGGGGGTCGTGACACTCAAAAAAAAAAGAATGTTTCCACCAATTGACAAACGTCTCTTCCACAGTGTAAGTCTATGGGAAACAGTATTTTTGGTCGTCATGGCATCATGTGACAATCTGGAAGTTGTAATACTACGTTTGGCCACTATGTCAAATTGGCATCAAGACCTCACACTATTTTAAGGCACCTAGTTGCCATGCTGGAATTTGTGAAGCCAGAAATGTCCAAATTTTCGACAAGAGGGTGACATTATCCCTAACCCTAGCTAGCTTGGTTAGCCAGTACATTGACAGATATGGTTAACTGTTATGCATAACTTTAAGCCGTAATAACGTATAAATGGGCAACTTTTGTAAAGACTCTGTACAGTTACGATGAACAGGGAAATTAGCAACAGAGACCAGGGGCCTGTATCACGAAGCGAGATCAACCTTTCCTGGGTTACCCAGACCTATCCTGGGTTGACTAACCCTAACAATGGCAATCAGGATAATCGGTATCACAATGCTGGATATCAACTCGGTAACTCAACCCAGTGTTGCTTTATCAAGAGCTGTGAACGCGCACGCAGCGGACCAATCACAATCATGAGAGAAGCACAGCGTCACTGAGCGTCACTGAGGGTCCTCACAGAGCGCCATGTGTGAGGAAAAAAAAAGTATTTCTCGTGAGGATCATTCTACTAAAATATGAGGAGGAGAAAAGCAACATTGCAGAAAAGGCCAACACCGTGGCAGCTGCAGGAGGAGGAAACATGCGTGTCAATGCATAACGGGATGAATAATGTTTAGCTTTAGTTTAGATTAGTTTATTTGCACATAATGTTAGAAACAGACAGTATAACATTTACAAGATTAAAAAAAGAAACGTGCCGGAGAGGTTAGAAGCCACTAAAACTGATCAAAGAAATTCCCCTGTCAAAACATCAATGAAATCACATAATAGAGAAGAAAAAAATGGGTAAGGAAAGAAGAAATAGAGGAGGAGAGAGGGAAAAATAAAGAAAAAACAAGGCAGCAAATAAAATGATGTGTAGGTTAAATTACTCATCATTGGTTCAAGTAGCTGCAGTACCTGTACCTGTACATCTGACACTGATCACACCCTTGAATCCCATGAAATCAATGCTGCGCAGATGAATTGCGTGTATTACAATCATCGTCTAACATCATTGCGTCTGATAAACTGGTCTTCTTTGTCATAACGTTATATATGCTACAATAAAGCTTAAAGCTGACGTCACAATTAAATCATATCAACACCAAATTGATAGTCTGAATACAATCATCCTGATATTGAGCTGTGTTAGAATTTAACAGCTGCACAAAAATATACCTAGTCTCCCTCTTTAAAAAACAAAAAGGAAAATCCCTCAAACACCATGAAGTGTAGACATGATAGGCTACTTTCCACATTTCCAGCAGCAAAGCTGTCAGTTAGACCCATTATCTTTAACAGGGATCATTTCCTCCAACAAAACAAAATGTTGGCACTAATTAATGGTGCTATTAAGTGTCCGCAAATGATCAGTTTCTTTCTTATGAAGGGGTGGGATGAAATTCCGACTTCTTTCCACTCCTTTTTGAACAATCTTTTCATTGTCTGTTGTTGTTGCTTTCTTTTCTTTTTTAATGTTCAAAATAAACTTTCATATCAAAATCAATCAAATGAATTAAACTTCCCGTCATGACTGGGCTGCATTTCTGTCAGCGGAGTCATTTTTTTCCGAACAGCTGATTGGCCAGTGGGTGGTGCTTTTTATAGGATCAGATTCAACCCTGAACTTACCCTGCTCCGGAGCAGGATAGCCGTTCAGAGTAAGTTGCCATGGTGACCCCGATAAGAACTGAACCGGCTTCATGAGACCGAAAGCCCAGGGTTAACCCTGCAGTTACCTCGCTAAGACATTAATCCTGCTTCGTGATACAGGCCCCAGAACTGTTTTCTTTGTTATTACCCAGACTGTAAACATGTTTAACATTACTGCTATAAAGTTTGGCATTTTAAGATAGGGGTCTATGGGGATTGACTCACTTCTAGAGCCAGCCTCAAGTGGCCATTAGAGGAACTGCGGTATTTGGCACTTCTGCATTGGCTTTATTTTTCAACCCTAGAGGTTGCCACTTGTGTGTACACACACTCCCTCTCTCTCTCTCTCCTACACACACACACACACGCACAGAGTCTCTTTCTCAAACACATAACCATGTAATCCTATCAAGAGCTCAGTGAGACTGATCCTTCCCAATTCTCAACACTAAAACAGAGTGTAAATATTGGCCCAAACACATCCCTAGTAGAGTATTATGAAGAATCTTTCTTTTTTTTTTGGACCTCTCTCTCAATCTGTGTCACACACACAAAACCAGTGTGTCTGTAGCAGCTGTGAAAACTTCAGGGAGATTAGCTTCCTGCAAGATTAAACCATTACTCTAAACATTTTGCAGCAAAATATTTTTTTGCAGTTGCATGTGTTTGCTTTTGTCCACCTTTCTAATTATCATGAAATGTGTGGCCTATAATAATAAATAATTCTGGTGCTGTTTTTTTTGTTTGTTTGTTTATTTTTTTTTACAATGTAGCTGAGACATAAAAAGAAATTTCACTGAGCTCAGTGCTTGATGGTGCAGTAAACTCAACTAACTGTAAGAGTTCAGCTGTGGTTTGGTGAGACAGTAATAAAAAAGGGAAAAGATTAAACAGTGCTTTTGTTGAACGCCCTGAAAGACCATGGTCATCTGGACACAATAGGACCTCTCATGGGTATCCACAGATCTGCCCGACAGTGCAGCCCATTCCTCACAGCCTCATTAGCAGTATAGAAATAGATAGCCGCTGTTATCTGGAGTGGAGTTGTCCTTGTGCATTTGGACAAGCCTCTCCCAGCTAATCAATATCCCACATTGTCTGTCTGATCACTGGAACGATCCTCTCTGTCGGCATTGTAGCTGAGGTGGCTGGGTTGTTTCAAACTAGATTATCGGCCTTGTCTTGTTTTGTTTTTTGTTTTCCTGTCAGTATTGGGGGAATTGCATGCGTGCTTGTTTGTTTGTGGGAATGTTTGCATTCATTTCCAGGAGGTAGAAGCTGTTTGTTGAATGAATGCACAGACAGGCAGGACACACAGGATTCAGCGCTTCAGTTTGTCAAACTGTCGAACGGGGGAAAAAGAGGAGTCGTCATCTCTCAGTCTCCTGCTTACGTTCTGTCATCTCTCTTTCAGCAATGGGAAACAGAAATGACAGTGTAATTCAGACGCAGATGGAAAACAGAGGAGGGAGAGTGATTGAAGCGAGTGAGAGACAATGATGAAGATTATGAGAGAGAAAGAGAAAAGGATTATGCTCGCTGCTCTCGTCTTATATTCTGCTGTGACACCCCAATGTGCTGCTGACTGAGGTCTGGCTGGAGGGACTGTGTAGCCATGAAGGACACAGAGTGTGTGTGTGTGTGTGTGTGTGTGTGTGTGTGTGTGTGTGTGTGTGTGTGTGCGTGTGTGTGTGTGTGTGTGTGTTTGAACAAGTTATCCCTTGCTTATTGTCATCAAACTGAAACACAAGCTGTGAAGGGATTTGGGTAAATTTGCAGCAGCCGCACACCCCTTTTATCTTATTATTGTGCAGTGTGTGTGTCTCTGTGATTGTGTGAGTGCATGTGTATATGTGTTTGTTTGTGGGTGAGTGGGTATACACACTGTGTGCCACTGTCTGTGTTCATATGTAATGTTTGAGTGCACTGGAGTGTGCTGATGATTCTGTTGATGGCCACGACAGTGTGGTTTGATGAAGGAGCAGATGTTCTGTGTGTGTGTGTGTGTGTGTGTGTGTGTGTGTGTGTGTGTGTGTCCGTAATATGGTCTTGGAGGGAAAAGGCAGTTGATGGTGTGTTATGTTATAAAAACTGCACACTCGTGGCTGTCTCCTCACTTAAAATGAGTGACGTAATGATTTTGGACTGGAAAAATATATATGTATAAGTGGTAAACTGACTATTTGCTGAAGGATTTCCACTTGTATTTCTTTTATTATTTATCATTAGTTTTTTCTTTAACTTTAACCATCATCTAGGTTGCCCTTTTCTTTTTCTGTATTTCTGTTAATGTCTGCACACTCAAAATAGTTTGAGATATCTTGTTTTCCTCCTTTCACACGAAGCCATTTGGTGCCATTCACTCTTGCATAGTGCAGAAAACAGCTCCCATCTCAGTAAACATAAACCAGGGGTTTGATTTTGTCACAGTTTCTGTTTTATCATTGTATGGTGCCAGAGCCGAGTGTGTTTCCTGTCAATCATCTGACACCTTACGCACGGGAGGAAAAGGATGCATGTTGCCCGTTCGGAGTTTATCATCCAATCCATGTCCTTGCATTTGGAGCATTTCTCTGGCCGGGGAAATAAGTTATTTTCATACTGCTGCTGATTGCAAGTTTGTATAAAAATTTAAACACCTGCATCATGGATTGAAAAATGATTGTGAAAATGTGTTTGCAGACGGATGTAAAAGGCACTAGATGAACACTGGTGTGCTCAATTTGTTTTGCAGTGCTCCGTAGCCACAATAAAAACACTAAAACATCACATTGAATCACAGCTAAACAGCATTTTAAGCAATTAAGTTGTCATTTTTGTTCCTACTCAGGAGCAGTAGCTGCACACACACACATGAACCATGTAATCCTGCCAACAGCTCAGCAATGTAGATCCTTCCCAATTCTCCAAACCAAAACAGACTGTAAATATTTACTATAGGGACTCGCCCACTCTCCATCTTGCTCTCAGTTTCTTTTCCTCTCGCTATGGAAGCGAATCGTGACTAATATTTAAATTAAAATGTATTTGCAGAAATGCTTTTTCATTTAAAAATGTGGCTGCATTATTTGACTCATAAATAAAATTAATCATCAATCATCCTATTTGCATTTTAATTTTCTTCTTCAAGACTGCACATTCTTTTACTTAATTAAAATGAAAAAGAAAAAGTCATTTGAGATTTAATTTTAAAATATGCCCCAGCAAATAGATATACCAAAATTCAATTTGAAATGTAAAATTTGAAAATTAAAATGCATTTACAGAAATGCTTTTTCATTTTAAGAATGTGGCTGCATTATTTCACTCATAAATAAAATGAATAATCAATCAACCTATTGCATTTGCATTTTCTTCTTCAAGACTGCACATTTTATGCCATAATCAAAAATAAAACAAAGAAGACATTGCTATTTCATTTTCGTGGTCTGCCCTGCAAAATAGTGACCATAATTCGAAAATGATTTGGCAATCTGAGCAGCGCAGGAGAGTGACGTCAGTAGCCGATCTTCTTCAGCTAACCATGGTGCTAGCCATCTAATACGGTAGGGGGCGATGTGCACATTTGACATATGGATGCATCACAGATCATGGCGCTCCCTGAGATTGTGCTTTCTAAACATCAACATCAACAACAGAAGAAAATGCAAATGCAATAGGTTGATTGATTATTCATTTTATTTATGAGTGAAATAATGCAGCCACGACATGCAGCAAAGGGCCACAGGCTGGACTCGAACTTGGGCTGCTGCGGCAACAGCCTTGTACATGGGGCGCCTGCTCTACCCGCTCAGGCACCGACGCCCCAATGAATGTTATATTCTACATATAAACTTTTTACTGGAACAATATATTATATTCAGATGTAACTCTTTTGTTATCACTTACATTTTGATAAGTACCTGTAATTTAATTATATACTTTTTTCTCAATAACTTTAACTGATACTGATTACAAGTACATTTATTACCTCCGCCAAAGAGGTTATGTTTTTGCCGGCGTTGGTCTGTTTGTTTGTTTGTCTGCAAAATAACTCAAAAAGTTATGAACTGATGAAATTTTCAGGAAAGGTGGATAATGGGACAAGGAACAGATGATAAAATTTTGGTGGTGAAGCAAAGTCGATGAAATAATAAATAAAGCATATGGTCTGACAGCCTCAGCAGCAATTAAGACGGTGAAAATAGCGCCATCTGGTGGCCGGAAAGCACATCTTGTTCTACATGCTAAATATTGTTGTAATTCTAAAGTTGTAATTAATGTTCTGTGTTGGAAAAAAGAAAGTGAAAAATACAAAAAAACATATTATATTCTGTGTTGATACAAAATAAAAACGAAATAAATACACCACAGCATCTCCATGGTGAAGGTATATATATCCTAATAATGATAGTGATGCAAATAACCTAATTGTGATGCAGGCTGCAAAATCCGATTCAGAGGGGGAGGGAATATCAGTTACTTGGCGGAGGTCTGCACTCTCTGAGTGCTTTTCTAGTTTTGTAATTCAATTACATGTAACTATTCAACATATTCTAATAGAACAGTTTGTATGATATCGTACAAGTTATAGAGTTTAAATTTAGACAAGTTGCTGTAGTTAGGTTTAGGGATAAGAAACATGGTGAGGAGGAAACTTTAGATGACTTGAAGTCTACACAGCACCAAACACCAGTCTCCTAAGGAAAGTCCTCTGTTTTGTAACCCATCCGCCACCCCTAACCTGCCTCCTTAAAGACGACTCAGGACTGCTTCCTTGTTTACGCTCCTCATCACATTGGTCATGTGATCACAGCCTTCCAAAATACATGGGTAATGCACAAATTACTGGCTCAAGATTATGTATGATATGTGCAAATTTGGGTGCAATACTTTCCGTAGAAAAACATACTAATAGTTTATGGGAACAGCCTGAACTAGTTACTCCCAGCACTCTCTGTGCCCTCTGACCCACCGGGGAGGGACTATTTCTTCAGTAAAACGTAGTTATAATGATAAACGTTCACTGCATGCTCTGTGGATTATTCTGAGTAACTCAGGCAATGCCTTTGGAAAGACACTCTGCTCATTCGGTGTAATTTCTTTATGCTAGCACAATAAACAAAACACTTCCAGTACTTTTAATGCCATTGGGGATGATTAGCTTATGAGGTTCACTAAATTAATTAGTATTTCATTATTTTTCAGACCCATATAGCCCGTAAAGATTAATAAGAATATTATTAGAATCAACAACGAACAACAAACTACTTTAATTACAACGATCACTTTGTCTCTGTTTCACTTTTTATGTCATCATTGTATTTGCATTGCACTGTTATTATTGTTATTATCTCATTTTCTTGAGTCATATAATTAAATATGGATTTAATTTTAAGACTGACTCTCTCTAACTCTGTGTGTGTGTTTTACAGGATTGAACATCTGAGCCTGAATATGGCCATGCAGCTGCTGGTGGGAGTCCCTCTAGAAATGGTCCACGGAGCCCTGCGGATTGGACTGGTCTACGTGTGTGGTGTGCTGGCAGGTGGGCATGTGATGTCTCACACACACATGCAACAATTACCATCTCAGTTCCTCTCCATTCACTGCATACATTTCCCTTTCTCTTATCTACACACGCAGTCTACACCAGAAACATAAACACACACACACACACACACACACACACACACACACACACACACACACACTATACTATGGAGTTTTGCCTTTCAACTCCACCGTTGTTCCATCTGCTTGTTGTGTGTTTTTCAGGCATTCAGCAGCCTATCAGGTTGCAGACTGTGTTGGTGGATACTGGTCAATGACAAAATTTAGTGTGTATGTGTGTGTGTGTGTGTGTGTGTGTGTGGGGGGGGGGGGGGTGTTCAGGACAGATGGCCTAGTGTTTCTGTTTTTCTAGCAGACGTGCTGGGATGTAGGGGGTTGTCACTGCCCCATCAAAGTCCCTGCATCCCCCTACGGTCATGTACAATAGGGCAGAGCAGAGAGAGTCATCTCAAATAGAGCTCAATCAGAAGAACACACACACACACACACAGTAATAATGAAATCGGAAGGGGGAGTGTGTGAGGTAGGGACGAAGACAGAGAAGAGACGGACGAGGGGAGATGAATTCATAAGTGTTAATAAGCCTGAGAGGGTTTGGAGAGGGGGGCCAGGATATGAGAAATATAGAGATGGGAGATGAGTGGAAGTGGGTGAGATTTAGGAGAAGTCGAGTGAGCAGCTACAAATGAGGAAAAAAAGTAGACACACAGCTTTGAACGAAATGTCACCACTCCCTTCCTACTGCCCTATAAACCTCAGGCACTGGCACAATTTCAGTGTTCAGCCGAGACAGTCAGTCAGTATTTGTGTGTGTGTGTGTGTGTGTGTGTGTGTGTGTGTGTGTGTGTGTGTGTGTGTGTGTGTGAGTGAAAGTGTAAGTGTGTTCATAAGCTCTGTTTTTCTTTACTGAATCAGTACAAACTAACAAAATCGTCCGCTATCCGCTATCCCTATGTGCTAGTTGTACGCCCCTTCCAAAAAAATTTAAGCATTAAAAAAAGGTGCCCAGGGGTTACACCCTTAGCTACAAGATAACTGGAGTGGAATTATTGGGCTACTTTTTGAGATGAGTATTTAAAGATTTTCGGGGCTGGAGATGTGATGCCTTGTGGCAGCGAGGATTTGGTGTGTGTAAATGATAGCCAGACCCAAATGAAATCTGCAAGATTTTTTTTACAGTGTTACAGTGGTAATCTGGAGTGAAAATTTGTGGAATTTATTTGTTCATTTTTGCTTGTAACGTAATAGACAATATTTATTTAAGATAACTTTTTTCGAAAATCTGCAGAATATCTGCAGAGGTGTTGTTGGATTTCTGCGGTGAAGATTGTGTTTGAGGAAAAGCTAAGAATTGTCCAATATAAATTGCAGCCAGTGCCATTTTTGTTTAATATTCATGAAAATTATAACTCATTGTCTCTCTCCATCTCTGAGTGTCCATCTCTGTGTGTGCGTGCGTGTGTGTGTGTGTGTGCACGCAGGGGTCAGTGACAAACACCCTGGGGATACCAGCTGTGGTGGCCTGTAGTATTAACCTTGCATTGAAATAAGGAGGAAACGCGCCATATATCACACACACTTATGTACACACACAGACCAACACCCACACACACACACACACACACACACACACACACACACACACACACAGACACACACAAATCTGCTGTTTTAATTAGATATCGACCACCAGCGGAAGAGGGGAGGCACACTCTGGTTATGTTTAGCTGTGATGTTTGGGTTTGTCATGTCTGACTGGGCTTTTTTGTATTATTTTGGCAGCAGGAGGATGTTAGCCAAAGTCACAATTTTCTGAATATTCAGCATTTAGTAACAAGGGGTTGGATGTGATAAGCTGATATTTGCTCATCATTGTATTTGTGGCATATATGCATCAAGGTTTTATAACCTGCTGTTTAATGTGTGATCATTTTTATGGCATTTCTAATTTAATTGGATAATAAAACAGTAGAGAGATATAGGAGTTGTTAATAACCAAATTTCAGATCATTAACAAAAGTGTTTACTTAAAGAATCTGTATCAGCTTATACATATATTGTTTCTTTTTTTTTTCAATTAATTCAGTAGTTACTTTACTTTCAAATATCTCACGAAATCAGTTGGCTGTAGAGCATGAGTGTGTGTGTGTGTGTGTGTGTGTGTGTGTGAATGTATGTAAATCAGTAAGCAAACGTATCACTGTTAAAACATACTTCAGTGTGTGCATTTCCTACATTTGTTTTATTTATTATTTTTTAATGCTATTTCAGCAGTTTAGCTTAAAGGAATACATCACGCATAAAATTACCATTTGTATATCAGTTACTAACGCTGTGTTATTTCAAATTTGTAAAGAAAATGTTTGTTTTTCTCACATGCCTCAACAGGGAACGAAGAATCCAAAAGCGGCAAACATTTTGGATGAATTGAAGTGAATGGGGTCCACATTTAACAACAGTAAAACTATATAAAATCAAACAACAAACTCTCACACCACTCGTGCAGTATAATCTAAGTCTGATTTATCCGGTCATATGCTCAGTACTTCCCAAACACATGCATTTTTGCTAAAACCTTACTATTTTAAACACTTATGCATTAACAGTCTCAGGCACGGATAAGTAGCATGCCAAAGTGTGTGCATATGCCTGTGTTTGGAAGGTACCAAGCATGTCACTGGTTAAATGAGACTTGATTTATACTGCACAAGGTGTTTGTAAGCAGATGTTTTTATGTATTTTTGCTGTTGTTAAATGCCGCTCCCCTTTATTTCAGTATATCAAGAATGTTCACTGTTTTTTTGGATTCTTTGTTCACTGTGGAGGCGTGTGAGAAAAACAGAGTTTTCGTCACAAATTCAGTGGTACACAGGTGAATAATTGATTTACAAATGGCCATTTTGTGGGTGAAGTTTTACCTTGAACCTTGAGCTTTTTTCTTTTTAAGATTTTTTTCAGCTTTTTGCCTTTATTGGATGGGCCAGATAGATATGACACATAGATAGGACTCAACCTATGCGCACACTCTCCCAAGTGAGCCATCAGGGCGCGCCATCCTCGAGCACTTTTCGACAGGTGGTAGACAACACAAACAATCATTAACAACGCAAACAACGACTTTAAATGTGCTGCACAATCACACTGCCAGATTGGCTGAAGAAACACAGCAAACAGCAGTGAAGAGAGGAGGCTCAGCTGGCACATACTACAGGGGTCAGGGCAGAGTTCAGAAGTCAAGTAATGACTCAAAGAGAGGTCGATGGCCCTCTGGGGCCAACACAAACTCTGGTTCTTTAACAATGGAAACAATGGACTTGCATGCAAACACACAAGTATTCACTTATAGACAGCAGACAAGTACATAAACACAAACAAACAGGGTCTTCCTATACAGAGAGCGTAAGACAATTAAGGCACGAACATGTGCACAACAACAGAGGGTCAGGCACAAAAACAGACTTTTAGACAACAAAGTAAACAACAGAGAGAAAGGGGAAGTCACTTTAAGTCAAACAAACTCAGACTCAACTACTGGCACATGACTTTGTAGCTTCAGTCAACATGCAGCCAAACTGTTGACTTTTTCCATAATGAGTGCTGATGTGCATTATTATTCCCCCTCATGTTCCCGCTCCTCTCTCTGCAGTTTGGATGAACAGCCAAGATAAATGAGATGCCACTTTCGACTCTAAAACTACAGGCCTCCCGGGGCCTGCTGAGGGACTATGAAGAGACGGTGTCCTTGTCTCTGTGTGCGTCTGTGTGCACACACAACTAAACTAAAATAATGTTATTAAACCAAGTTAATTACAGGGATGGAGGTCATCCTGTACAGACGCACTTCCTAAATACAGGAACTACAAGAGGTGGAGGTGTCCTGAACCAGGTGTTGGAGTGTGTGTGTGTGTGTGTGTGTGTGTGTGTGTGTGTGAAGAGGAAGGAAGTAATGTAGAGCGCTTTCAAAGGGTGTAACCCAGGGAGTGGCTATCGTTGTGCATATTACCACTCAAGTTTATTACTGAGGGTTATAATTCAAAATTGATGCTTGATATAAAGCAGCTAACAGTGTTTCTATAAGTTTTGATATTGAAATCTTTCTTTTTTAAAAAGAATTTAAGAACCAATTCAGAAATGTGGAAGAAAAGGATCCAGATTCTTGCATGAATCAATTTTCTCTATTAGACAGAGGGAAAGCCGTGTAGATGCTCATGTGAGCATGTGTGGGTATGTGTTTGTGTGTGTAATCACCTAGCTGCTTAGATCACTCTGCAGTGTTTAATGACCTGGTGAGTCAGATGCTGTTATTACACCACCTCGCTGTGCTGCCATTAAGCTTCACACACCTGAGAGGGCAACATATTAGGCAAAGAAGAAACTGCTAAATATCAGCTCCAGCTTTGAAAAGGTTCTTTCATTTCACTGTCTGTCACGTTCCTTTGAAAAGACAGGGAGGGAGAATCAAACGCAAAGACACAACATTTGATGATTTTTAAAACTCTGGGAAGTAATTAGTGAAGTATTTTTTCTTCCATCTTGATGCCAGGGAAGTAAACAGCCAAATTGGCAGAGTGTCACAACCTGCACACTACAAGGTCTTCTACCTGGTGTGGACCACTGAGCTTATTTGACTGGCCAGCAGTGCCAAATCGGGACACAATATGTAACACAATTAGTATTTCCTGAAATAACGATAAAACTAGAATAACCACCCTGTGGTTGTATGTCTCTGCACACCAGTCAAGTTTCTCTTATAGTTTACATCCCTGTCTATAAAAACATGGATGCTTCACACACATCTTCCCCCTGACAACACAGAGGATCTATACAATCAGGACAGTTTCAAGATTAGTCACCAATTAGTCCAAGTGAACGTTTGTGCCAAATTTCAAGAAACTCCCTCAAGGTGTTCTTGAGATATCGTGTTCACAAGAATGGGATAGACATGGTCACAGTGACCTTTATTTTTGACCTATGACCACCAAATTCTAATTAGTTCATCGTTGAGTCCAACTGGACATTTGTGCCAAATCTTGGGAACGTACTTCAAGGCATTCTTGAGATATCACGTTCACAAGAATGGGACAAACTGGACAACCTGAAAACATAATGCCTCCAGCTATGGCTATTGCTGGCATGAAAGCATAATAATCCTAATTGGTATTATTAGTATTAGAACACATTTCTTGGATAGGACTGGGAGGAATTGGGAATAAGTTAATGTTTTTTTTTAAATTTCTGAAAGCACTGGGGTTTCCACAATACACAGTACGTTCAGCACAAAACAGCTGCATGGAACACCTTCTTTATTACACAAGATGTTGTTGCAATGAACAGCATCATGCAGTGTGTGTTTCAGCAAACAGTTCCCAGGTAAACATGCTGTATTTTCAGTGTTTGCAGTGCAGTGTTGTCCAAATACAAATAAAATACAGTAAAAATGTAATATGAAAGCCAAACTCTGTAAACATACTGACAGAATGAGGCCACTGTAAGGACGCAGACATCAAGGGGATTCAGTTAAACTTGTTTTTGTATCATGTTTGGATGGTGGTGTACGTGTATGTATGTGTGTAGTATACTGCATGTGTTTTTGTTATTCTCTGCACATCTGTATGATGTATGGCGACATATTTTCTCATGCATGTGTTTGTGGACCAGTGTAGGTGTATGTGTCTGTGCAGTTTTCTGTCACGTCTGCTTTGCCCACTCCCATAAATAGCATCATGATTGAGATGCCATAGCTCATCCCATCATTCCTCCTTATGGTGATGTGATATCTATGAACTCTGCAGCCCTTTCTGTGTGCTGTAATTATATACTCATTGCCCACTGTATAGTGTATTATACTCTGTGGTTGTGTGAGACTAAATGTATCTAGGTGAAATTGAGCTAAATGTGGGCTGAGCACCGTCCAAACCACTCAACAGCATTAATGTACAAAGTTATTAGGTCGGCTAAATGTGGCTTAAGCTTAGTCAGTTGATTTTACAGCTATCAAAGCTCTGAGTGTAGTCAGCTGCGTTTTTACCAGAAGTCGCACAGGCTTTAAAATCTAAATAGGGTTTACTGCTCGGTAAGCCTGTTTATTCTGTTTATATTTATTTACCATGGAGCAAGGACTGCATGTCCTTGCTCCAGAATTACTGCATGGAGTGGGATCATCAAAAAATACAGACAAGAGCAATGTTTTAACAAAGATCTATCCCTCAGGAAATTAGCAATCATTTAACATGCTCTCATACACCAACTACATGTACCCTTGCCTGACCACAAGCTCATTTTGTAAGTAAGTAAGTCATGGCCCTATGGAGCTGTACATTTTAAGCAATTAGAGAAAGTTTACATAAACATGACCATTACAACTGCTACATTTAGAGGTGGAAATCATCTCGCTGATAGGAACCATTTCATTCAGTTCAGTTCAGTTCAAAGGTTCATTGCCACTGACTATGTAGTGGCGCAATGACAATGATGATTCACTATAGTCGATTTAGTTTAAAAATTCATTCATACATGTAGTGACGGCCTGTTCTTGTTCCCAGGGCCTCAACTACAGCAGCTTTGTCAGTGACCATCTGCGTCTGATTGTGTCGCTCAATGCACCCTTTAGCGCCTGTATGAGATGAACGGGTTTTCAGCTATCTCCAGTATAAATTCATCCATGGCAATGTTGTAAATAGCAAGAAAGTCCTTACAGGATGGGAGGGAGGCGAATTTGTGTATCTTGGGATAGTGAAAGCATGACCCACCCTACCGTCCTTTTGACTGACTAGTACTCGTTGTTTGGGTTGGTTAGATTTAGGCAACAGGAGTCAGATTGGTTAGGGTAAGAATGTCTGGGTTAGCCAGTCAATCAAGCAGAATAGGGGAAGTCATGCCTTCATAATCCAGGGAGGAAGGGGTGGTGGATGGGTCAAACAAACACAGGACTTTCACCCAGCAGACCGCTGTTAATGTCCGTTGTCAAACATTGACTTATTTTACAACTATGTTACCTAGTTAACCTCATGTGATATACATGTTAGGTGAAATACATCACATATGTCATATCACGACATATTCGTCAACGCTTTGGTGAGTAATGAAACAAACATTTAACCCAAACCGTCATCTTTTCTCTAAACCTAACCAAGTAGTTTTGTTGCCTGACAAGACACTATGCATGTAACGAAGAAAAATTAACACGTGGTCCCTTAGTGTCCAAAACTGACCCTAGAGCATCATAGTTTGAAGCACAGGGCCACTGACCAGGCTGCTGTATTTGACAAGTTGGGAGTATGAATGTGCTAATATTAAAAACCTCTACTACCATTTAGAATTTGGATTTTGTCATTCTACGTTTCTTATTATATGACAGCAAGATATTAGGCCTGCTGTAACTTAACAATAACACGAGGAACTTCACATTCTCAACAAAAATTCTTCACCTTAAATTCAGCCTCTAACCAATATGATATATGGACACACAACACAACCCATAAAGTGACTTACTCCATCAGCTAACTCTGTCTTTACCATTCACAGCCAAGACTCAAAGAAATGAACACCACTATTAAATTGTTACAAAGAGCAAAGTTAGATTAAAATAAATTCCAGTGGTCCCAAATTCTGTTGAATGTAAATTCTAATGTACAGCATATGCATGCATGTGTTATGCAAATAAAGTATATTTGTATTTGAGAGAGATGGAGAGAATGAGGGAGTGAAGGTGGGAAGACTGTGTGTGGGCAGTTGTGTCTCATGTACTTAGCATCAATAATGTACACAGGTCAGTGCCATGGAGAGAAGAAGAAGATAAGATATGCTGAGAAATGAAGAGTGGATGGATTTGATGCACAGTGGAGAGAGAGCGAAAGAGAAGGAAAATAAAAAAGGGAGCGAATAAGAGAGTTTGTGTTTGCGTAATTTAATAGTCCAAAAGCACATCTCTATCTCCCTTTTTTCTTTTCTCCTGCCTTCTGCACACACGCTGTGGTGAGAGCACATTTCCTCGGCTGACTCCATCTCTGAATGTCCCCACATTTAAACTTTTGAATGCTTGATTGGAGCTTTTGTGCACACGATGAATTGGTACCGAGGTGCTAAAGAGAGCAATTCCCTGTTTGCAGCAGCCCAATTTTGTATGAATGCATTTGTTTTACATAAAATCCCAGTGTGTGCTGGTACAGTATGAGCAAGCCTCTATTCATGAAGGCCTGTTTATAATACACCCACATTAAATAGTGAGTAGCAAAGCTGCCTTTATGCCATTCAGAATAGATGTTTTCAGGGCACAAATGGTCACAGCTTGTACAAAAACAGTTTAAATTAGTCGGGTTAGTAACAGTGTCTGCCAGTATGATCCTCTGAAGGAAAAGATATTCAGATTTCCTTTTGAATAGTGAGAGCTCAGACTCAAGATTGTAGCACGAGACTCAGAGACATGTATCATTTACTACTGTATTGCATTATGCAATATTTACACAAAATATATTTATCCATTTATCCTCAAAATGGCCAGGCTAAACAAATTTAGTTTAGTTGAGAAAACATTTTCATCAAAAGAACCAGATAATACAAGAAAGCCCTCATTTGTTTATTTACCTAAAGTGTTCCTTTATCATCACTGCAGGGTCTCTGGCGGTTTCTGTCACTGATATGACAGCTCCAGTGGTTGGCTCATCTGGTGGAGTGTACGCTCTGGTCTCAGCACATTTGGCCAATGTAGTAATGGTAAGTTTGTGTGTGTGTGTGTGTGTGTGCGTGTGCATGTGGGTAGATGATTATCACATCACTCAGTTGTCCTGTCACTACAGAGCATTGCCACATCATCAAAGCAGCCTGTTTTGGGGCCCAGCAGGTGCTGCTCTATCTACAAATGCCACACATTCCTCACCATCACCATCAGTTTTCCTTTTCCCAAAAGATCAGAAAGTGTGTGAGCGGGTGCATGCGAGGAAATCCCATCCCACTGCAGCTTCTGGGGCGAATTCACAAAAGGATTGAGTGGCTTTTGTAGTTGCTTAACCATCACAAATAAGACAAAAAGAAAGCGTGTAATATTTAAAAGCACCCGCAATGCGTGATGTACATCCTAACTGCACTGCCAAGCAAATAGCGTCTCGGTGCTTCTGTTATTTGCACTTATTTAACATAGGCAATGTGCATACATTTGGCACAAAACTGGCCACTTTCTATGCAAATGAGCCTTATTGCAAAAACAATCCAGTTCACAAACATCAGTGCTACTAGTGAAGCACAGTTACTGAGAGAGTTTGTGGGAACTAACGACACTGACACACTGGGATAATAAATCCCAAATATGATGTCTCTCCATAACATTAAATTCCTTGCCTAAATTTTTGAGGAATACCTCTGCACCTCATCAGGACCTGTAACTCGGGATCTTGAAGTTTTTGTGCTAAAATGTTTCTGTTTCTCTCTTTCTTTGTTCTGCACACTGTGTTCTGGGTGCAAAGGCAACATTTATACTTTGCCACATGGTTAACAGATGCAATCAGATGCAAAAAAAGGGTTAATTGTGCACAGCTGTAAAATTTTATGGGTGTATTTGTGCTGTATGTAACAGCCCCAGAATCACCTTTTCCAAATCCACCAGACTCCATTTAAATAAACAGTAATTTTAGCATCATATTTTCACATGTAACTGGCTCTGTTTAAAGCAAACATGAGTTGTTAAAACAGTTAATAGACAAACTAAGATGGTTTGTGGTAGTTTTATTTTGTCTCTGTCGACTTTGAATGACGTGTGTTTTACGATGATAAAATTACTGTTTATTTAAATGTATTCTGGCGGTTTTGATGATAGCAATTTTGTTTTTTTTAAACAAAAAGGATCTCAGGCTTTAACAAAAAGGTCTGTGTCTGTCAGAATCCTTTTAATAATCTTGTCAGACACTTATAGTAACAATCTCAGCATGTCAGTGGCAAAAACAAGCACTTATAGTTCACTGCAATTAACTATAATTGACTGCACGAACATACCTTGTGTTTACATGGCAGCCATTGTTCCCATGAGTCACTTAGACACAAAAAAATGAGAAAATAGGGTCCAGGTTGAATAATACACTTTAAATGTGGATTTTTAAGTTTTTTTGATGTGCAGAAAGCCACACAGCACCTTTTCAGGACTGTAGTGAACGCTTTGTTTTTCCCTTTGGCGTAAAAGGATGTGACATTTCGTGGACGTTCCCATAAATACTGACTGTATCTATATCTTGTGAATCGGACCTTGACACATGGAAGATAGTGGTTGCAAGTGATGCACAATTTATGGTTCTATCAGCGGCTGCAATCCATTCTTTGTGAATTTGCCATCTGACATCTGCTCTGTTTGGTTAAACTCCCCATCCTGTGGGTCATCACTGATACCTAAGGCAAAAGGCACTCAGGTGAACCTCTATTATGTATAATAAGGTACTCATTATGTACCCTGCCAGATCCTCCACAACATTCTTGGCGTCAGGATGGAGGAGTTTGTCTCCCTCCTCTCAGCTGAAATCGCATTATCTAACACAGCAAGAACAGATTGGGGGTCAGGGCGTCTCTGGGGCTTTCAAAATTGACGTGAATTGAGACAGAGGGCGAGATCTCATGTCATTTCATGTCAGCGTGTATGCGTGTGTGTCTGAGGAGGAGTTGACCTTCTAGCACAGTTTGTTCTGTCTGTTATCATCAGAACTTAAAAAATGACCTTCTGAATTACTCCATCCTCTCTTTCTCTCTCTCTTTCTGTAGAATTGGTCGGGAATGAAGTGTCAGTTTAAGTTATTCCGGATGGCCATGGCTCTGGTTTGCAGTAAGTCTGAATAAAGATGCAACGCTCCCCTTTCACTTCAGTTCAAGAATAATTTTTAACACAGGAGTTCCACTTTTAATCTGCTCATGATGCTGTTCCATCAGCAGAATGTAATCTCACCGCAAAGATTCCTTATTTGAGAAATGTGCATTTTGCTCTGACAGCAACAATATTAAAGATCCTGTATGAGACAGTCAGAGCATTAGTATAGCAGCAAACCACTATTTGCTATGTAAAGATGTAGTGAAGTAATGGCGCTTGAGCAGAGTGAAGTCACGCAACCTCTATGTGTTCTGTAATCCGACTTTCTCTGTGGTTTGTTGTGGTGAACCAGTTTGGCCAAACATGCATCTGCAGGGACGTGTGCAGCTCTTCAGCCTCTCTCCACCAGCTACTTGAGGCTTCAACAAGAATATCAGGTTTTTTTTTCATGTATCATTGTTGAAGGCCTAAAGTTATTTTTACATTCTCCAATTTTAATAATCTGTAGACTTTAAAACAAATTTTAATAAGTGTTTAAACATTTCTTCAACTGAAATGTGCGTCATATGTCTAAGGTGTGGCGCCTTTTCCTTTAGATATGGCTGAACCTCAGTAGTGGTGGTAACATTATTCTTGAGTCTCCCCTGCAGGATGTGGGATGGGGAGGGGGTTGGAGCAGTGGAAAAGCTTTTGATGGTAAAGGTTTCCGACCCCTGGATTAGGTCATCATGTCTGGATGGTGGTTACCACTGATATCGAAATGGCATCACCATGGAAGCTCCCACCCTCCTGTTTACACCCTGAGCTCTGTCGGCACTGTTGCTGTTGTTTGGAGCTGCTAATGGA
This sequence comes from Epinephelus fuscoguttatus, assembly GCF_011397635.1. Classification (NCBI taxonomy): domain Eukaryota; kingdom Metazoa; phylum Chordata; class Actinopteri; order Perciformes; family Serranidae; genus Epinephelus; species Epinephelus fuscoguttatus. The sequence continues at coordinate 37,461,043 of NC_064754.1, read as the reverse complement.
GTTAGCACCGTTAGCTGCTAGCCACTGACTCAGCCACTTCCATGTTGAGAACCATGTCCAGAGAACTCATATGCTCTGAATGTCTCATAGAGCCTCTTTAAATTTTCAAGCATATGGAGAATTGCTAACTGTGAAGACCAACTGAACGTGGCAAATCTCACCCCTCTTTGTGGATACGTGTCTGTGGAGGAGAAGATCATTACTGTAGTTTCCAAGATGCCTTTATTGTATGTCTCTTTCCTCCAAGATCACACATATAAACAAAACTGCAGAGCTGCTTGGCACACTGCAAAGTACATTTTTGGGAAAAGTTGTGGGCTGCTTACTTACACAGTGTTTGACAGCGAGCGAGCTACTTGCTAGCCTGTGACCTTTCGACACTCCCACAACAATGAGTGAGACCGGCCAGAAATAAATCAAATGAACTCCACAGTCTATCTGAAGTTAATGTGAGGTTTCAGCACTTTGAGTTTACCAAGTATAGTGAGTATCTTTCTAAGTCAGAGTCTTATTTCCCTTCCTCTGTTACTCTCCCTCAGTGGGCTGGCTCACCGTGGAACACTGTCTGTGAAAACACAGAGGGCCAATTCTTTTACTCCCTATCCTGTAAATTATTTTTTTTAATTTTTCTGCCTCATAGAAGAGATTGTTATTTTATGTCTTGATAAGTGCACTACTTGTTAGGAACTACCTTGCTAATATTGTGTTTTCTCTCTTTCCCTCTGTCTGCTCACAGTGAGTGTAGAGTTTGGTCGGGCGGTGTGGCTGCGGTTCTATCCTCCGGCCTTTCCTCCGTGCCCCAATCCCAGCTTTGTTGCTCACCTGGGAGGAGTGGTGGTAGGCCTGACGCTTGGCGTGGTGGTCCTGCAGAACTATGAGCAGCGACTCCAGGAGCAGTCCCTGTTTTGGATCTTCTTCTGTGTCTACACCTTGTTTGTGCTCTGCGCCGTCTTCTGGAACATCTTTGCCTACAGCTTGCTTGATGTGCGACTGCCCCCGCCACCTTGACTTGCTTATTAGCGGCAGACTAGACACTGTATCCCCCTTAATTCCTCTATTGGTAGATGCCTGACTGCCTGCCTGGATGAGTCACCTCAGCCCCTCATATTCTGAGCCTTGTCGTGGGGTGATCAGAGTCATCTGACAGCCGCCCCCATCCTACATCCAGCGCTCTGATGCAGCGATGCACCGGACATGCAGCAGGCCTTGCTGCCGGTCTCGTCATACCTTTTTCAGCCCACCTGCTCCCTTTGTGGGTTAAGCCTTGCCATCATTTCCGCTTACCATTACAAGCTAACCTCCATCTGCTCTTTGTCTACATCTCTGTTGGACGTGTGTCTCATGAGTACCATGAGTATCAGCCAGTGGGACTTTTGTTGACAACACTGTGTTGACAAATGTGAAGCCTCGGATCTAACACAACAGGAGCTGTCCTGTCGACATGGCTTAACCTCCTCTGCCTCTTCCTCCTCAATCCAACGGTGCCTTCTCATGGAGACGTCAGCCTGGTGAAAGTATTTCTGCACAGTTGCCTCTTGTGTGGGGTGACGGCAGTGAAACCCTGCAGTATAAACCGTTTTCAGACAGAAGAGTTCCTGAAAATCCTGTAATCTGCCTGCGCCCTCATCATCAGTAAATGAAGAATAAGGTCATAGGAGAATTTAGGCTTAGTTGGTGTTTTGTCATCATTACAAGCAGCTCATATGCATGAGAGGTTTAGATTAAACCAACAGCAAGATAGCTAAACCTCTCCACATTTGAAGGGAGCATGGAGTGTGTATCGTCTATGGCAACCTTCAGAAGTTATTATGAATTTACCTTTGAAGGAAAGTGTGGGTTTCTATTCAGTGTTGCCTTCAGCATTTGGCACTTCCCCAGAGAAGGATTAATTTGTGTTCAGCACTATTTGAACCTCCAACTTGTGTCTTTTAACTTTTTTCGTGTGTGTGTGCAAGTAGTGTGACAATTGCACCATTGTGCGTACAGATAGAAGAAAGAAGCAGAAGTGCCATTCAGACTTTTAAGCTTTCAGAAATGATGCCAAAACATTGCTACGAGCACTAAAGGGGAGAGCACATCCCCTGACAAGAATTGCTTTTTTGCAAGCAAAATGAATCTAATTTTGTCTTTATGGAGTCGGTCATATGTAACGGAATATGTTCAAGATCTTTAAAGAACACTGACACCCTTGGGAGAACCCAGAAATGCAGCAAAATTGTCATTTTGTTGTCCCCTCTGGGCGTTTGCAGTGATTTTTGCAATCTGTTTAAAACTGCAAAAGATGAGACAGAAGTTTATTTATTGATTATTTTTTTTTTTTATTGGTGGATTAAGGCAAAGTGGGATTAGACTAATGAAAACATTCACCAGTGGGGGCAGCTGGGTCATTCTGAATAAGTCTTTTTCTCATTACCAAACATAGAAGAGCACACATGCCTGACCTCGACTAGATCTGGGCTGGGGTCGTTTCACTCTCATATCAGGAGGCAGTGGGGGGAAAGAAGTAAATCAATGCTCCCTCATTAGTTCCTGTCACAACGTAAATTGTTAATTGATGTAACCGGGACAGAAAACGACCCCTGCCCCAAGCTGTAAGTCTCAAACTGTACTGTACTTTAACCTCATGTTACGCTGGTAACTGCTTCGCACAAACATTATTATAATGTAATTATATACAGATTAATATTTTAACATGCATTCGCTGTTGATTTTTTTTTACTTGGTGATATTGGTATGTTGTGTGAATTGTTTGTTCAGTCTGCATTGTGATACCTTAGCTATATCCTGTATGTATCCTATTTAAGAATTGGTTAAAGATGGTCTGGGGTTGTATATAATAAGGGCTATGACACAAAAGTGAGTGAGGGGTAAATCGCTGATAATATTTTAACAATGTGCATATTTTGTAGATTTGATATGTACATACTGGAGTACATTAAACAGTTTTATACAGAAACAAAGTATGATTTCTTTGGATTTGCCTTCATTTACATCAGTGTTAACACACATGCTCACACTCGCACATAGCCTTTTTATTCAATATTCTTGGGACAGGAATTACCTCCCCATTGTGCAAAGAACAGGGCTCAAACCAAGCAGGTCTGCAGCCTTGAAACCAGATTAGCTTTCCAATCCCAGTGTTTAAAGAGAGCTCAGGGCCCCAGCGTGAAGAGCCGGGCTAAGAGCCTTTGGGGGGGAAAAAAGCAGACGTCAAAGTGATCAATGAAATGCGCGAGCATACTAGAATCAGCCATAATTCATTCAGAGAAGGGACTCCTTAAGCTGTCACTGAACATCTTCTCTGTCTAGCCAGTACAACCATATGGAGAGTAGCGGTTTTGAAGGCGTACAATGAAAAATTCATTAGGCGGCCAAGGAAAGCCGCCTCAGTTGTGTTTTCCCTTCATAAATCTCCAATTTCAGAGGTAATCATTCACCTTGGTGAGAAAGAGAAGACAAGTGAAGCTGCAGGGAAGGGAAACGTGAATGTGTGAATGCATTTGCAGTGTCTTTGCATTTATGCTGCCTGCTGAGAGCTGCTCTTGTTACAATTTGGCCACATTTTATTTGCATTTTACATCTTTTCAGGAGTTACTGTCATTGCTAGAAGCGGGCATTTAGGTTGACAGTTTACACAAACATTAACAAAGTTTCTAATGAGATGATAGTGATAATGGTGTGACTGTGGCATTGTTGGTGTAGTACACTGATACGTTCTGTCAGCATGTGTGGGTAATGCTTTGTATTGCATGTGTGTCTGTGTGCACATGTGTGCGACTTTGTACTCAGTAAGAGTACAATTCTTTCTGCTTACTATTTTCGACATGAAGAGGATATTGGTCAGTGGACATCAGACGGTGCCTAAACAACACAGGCAATTATGACACTGGAAAATCAAGCAAAGTATGCAGACACACATTACACCCGTGAATATTTCATTCTTCATCTTAAATATTCAGAGCATTAGTGAGGTCAGTGTCACAATTTATCCCAAAGGTGTTGGATGAGGTTGAGGTCATAGATCTGTGTCTTCCACATGCACACAGGAGACCATTTCTTTATTGACCCCAGTTTGTGCGTGAGGTCACTGGAAAGTTAAAAGAGGTGAGGTCCTTCCCATACTTGTTAACACAAAGCTGGAACTAGCGATTGTTAAATGTCCCTTGACTCCGTGTTGTCCCTTAATTGGAATGGAGAGAACTATGAAAAACAGCCCATAACCAGGAGAATAGAAGAGATTGCAAACACGGGTATCTATGTCCTTATTCCCATCGGTAGTCTATTTTTGTACAAAATACACAACCTTTCAAATATCATAAATTGCATGCCAAACATGTAGCCATGATGCCAAGGCAGAGGACCCAGTTTCTATTTCTGCAACGCTGTCTCCATCAAGTGGACACTGATGATACAACAAGTTGCAATCGTATGCATGCATGTGATAAGAGGTTGCTATCATTCTCTTCTCTCTGTATGGACCACAATATTCAGTATACAGGGGAACCAAATTGCATGTCTTCGGTTTATGTAAACAAGAACATAAAATGTTACAATAAAGGAAAAACATAAAACAAGTGCAAATACAGTAAAATGCAAGTAGGGGGTGTCAGTGGCTTGGTGGTAAGAACAGGCGCCCCATGTACAAGGCTGTTGCCGCAGCAGCCCAGGTTCGAATCCAGCCTGTGGCCCTTTGCTGCATGTCCCTCCCTCTCTCTCTCCCCCTTTCACACTTGTCTGTCCTATCAATTAAAGGCTTAAAAATGCCCAAAAAATATCTTTACCAAAAAAAAAAAAAAAATGCAAGTAGGGGAGACTGGGGTTGGTTTGCTACAGATATTTTCTAGTCCTTTGAGGGTGACAGAACCAAAATGGCATCACAGAAATGTTTGGTTTTTTCACTTGCACTCATCTACAAACTTTTTTGGTGAGGGTAACATTTCAGTTTGATAGTATCTGGTCTGTGGATTAAATGTATTTTAAAACTGTGTGAGATAGAGATATTGGTAATTACTTCTAGTTAATAGACAAAGGAATCAGCTACATTTTGATATTAGATTTGAAAGTCTGTGATGAGTTGTCATAGCTGGCAACAGAATTTTATCACAAAGTTGGGTCAAATGTAAGCAGCGTTGGTTGACACACTGATTTGGGAGTTTTATAATTAACAGTTGTACCTGTAACAGTATTTAAAGAGGTCAAAACCATTTTTGAAAGATTAAAAACAATTTTTATATTATTATCTTGTTAATATTAATCTGAATGGTCAATGGCAAAAATAATTAGACATTCCTACTGATAAATTGCTGAGAGGTGTTTTTTGCTTTTTGAAATGGGCAGATATTCAATTAAATGTTCATGTTTTCTGGTTCTCGTTTGAAGTGAAGGCTCAGATTGTTTACACTGGTTGCTTCATTTTTTGTTACTGTGGCATTTTTAAAATGTGCCAACCAACCCCATAAAGTGTGCCAACCAACCTCGTGATGGGGCTAATTGGCATAGATGCAAACATGAATTTAATCAGAAATCACTTAATTTTACAAAACATTTGTGCACATTAAAATATATGTATTTATAACTGACACCTTAACCTTTCATGTGTGCCAGAAAAATATGGCAAAGAGTGAAAAGTGTGCCAACCAACCCCAGTCACTCCTAGTACTCAGCTGAGTCAAGTCATAGCCTATAAATATATAACCTACTTATGTTTATTTTTCAGGTTTTGCTGCACCCATAAACTCACTGTAAAAGTCGTAAATCATTTGTTATGAAGTGTTTGAGACATTTGGACCTGTGCTGAAGCGGGTCTTACATAACGTTAATAATACAGCCTAAAGCCTGTAAGAAAACCCTTTAAATCAAATTAACATTATAGAAAATCACTGAAAAGATCTAGTCAGGCTGATTGTAGACCATATATTATGATAATAATATAATAATATTTTTGATATGCTATTACCTGTCTCTAAAACTAGGGGCGTGTCTATGACATGACGTCTGTTTTCTGTGCTCGCGAGACTGCTGTCTCCTCTACAACTTCCTCCAGCAAAGCGCCATTTTCGGCGTTGTTACGGGACTACAGCATGCTGTTGTCAAACAGATAATAAGACTAGTATTCAACGTTGTCAGACTTTTTTTCAGTATTCATTAAAAATGGGACGGAAAAAGAAGAAGCAGATGAAGCCATGGTGCTGGTATCCTTTTAACCGGTCGACGCAATACCAACTCAGAAATGTCAGATGCTAAGCGTTAGCTTGACAAAAGGAAGGCCTAAGCTAACCGTTAAGAGGGTTTATCGGCTTGCGAGCTAGCGTTAGCTTAATTATTTGGTCACTGGGCGCTAGAAAAGCGTTTCGGGGATTGTTTTTACTCAGTTTACATCTGTAAAGTATTTGGCGTCGAGTTCATTTACGCAGTAGTAACTGTAGATTGCGATGAGTTCCTGGTATTGCTAAAAGGGAAGTAATGCTAGCTATCTCCGCTGCGATGTTGGCGAGCTCACCTGTTAGTCATACACTGATGATTCAGGGAAACAGCTAACGCTTTCATTCACGCCTCAAAGGTGGTAAGTCTAAAGACCTTATATTTGAGTTTATTTTGAAACCCTACAACTTTCACTTCCCGGTCGTTGCTCATAAATGGGGATGAAGATTACACACCAGAGCATGGAATTTTATTTTAGGTAACATTTACATGATGTGTTTTTGACGTTATACTTCGACATAATCCTTAACTCCACACCCAAGGTACTGTAATCGAGACTTTGATGATGAGAAGATCCTCATTCAACATCAGAAGGCAAAACATTTTAAATGTCACATATGCCACAAGAAGTTGTACACAGGTCCAGGCTTGGCTATCCACTGCATGCAGGTGGGTGCTTTTTTGTGTGTTATTTATCGTAGTTTAGCTTAACTTAGTTTGGTGTATTCTCTCATGAAGTGCATAACAGATTAACTTTGTTTATTATGACAGCACACACTGATTCATTGTGCATGCGTTTCAGGTACATAAAGAGACAATTGATAGTGTACCAAATGCAATTCCTGGAAGAACAGACATCGAGCTGGAGATCTATGGTATGGAGGGGATTCCAGAGAAAGACATGCAGGAAAGAAGACGAACGTTAGAACAGAAATCACAAGGTTTGTACATCTTAATGTACTTTTCTTTCCAAATTGAGTAGAAGCCTAGATGTCTCTGCAACATGTTACCTTAGAGTTCACAATGGTCTTGTGTATTTGGAATGATTTAAAGCTAAGGGAGATTCTTGGTAATGTGTAGCATTATCAGAGCCATGAGAGTTAGGGGAGCATAAATCCAGGGGTATCCCATCTTGGTTAATTTTATGTTCTGTCTCTACTTTGTTTCTTAATGCGGTGTGCTTACATCAAAATCAAAGTTTTTTTTGCAGAAGCTTGGGTTGATTTATGTTGTATTATGTGTAAGCCTCACATTACCTGATGTATGCATTACCTCTCTGTTTTCAGAGAGTCAAAAAAAGAAGTCAAATCAGGACGACTCTGATGAAGATGACGACGATGATGATGAAGCCGGACCATCAGCTCAGCAGGTTCCTGCTGTCCAGCCCCAGGCAGGCTACGCTGCCCCAATGGCACAGCTTGGGATGCCTCCTGTGGCTGGGACACCTGGGATGCATCCTGGAGGTTATCAAGGCAAGGACCTCTTAGTAAAAAGCGGAAGTTGGACGTTAGCACTGACTCATCTTGATAAAATAGAATTTAAACAAACACTCATAAGTTAATTCTGAGTTAGACTCCAGTGACTGATGACTTTACACAGACTGTGTGTCACTTTAAAGAGTAGATACTCCTTCTAAGCTCAAAGCTGATGAATGTTAGCGGCCTCTACCAGGCACTACCAGAGAGCTTTCATGTAAACCTGTATAACAGGACTACGGACCACAGATGAATGAGTTACTGTAGGTTGAATTGCATTCGTAACCTTTTACAAATGCAATTGTGGGAAATGGATCTCCTTTTTCTTTTTGAGCGTGAATATTAGGGATGTAATGATATGGAAATTTTGATATCTTGATTATAGTGACCAAATTATCATGGTAAAAGATAATATTGCGATATTTTTTTAAGCGCTACACAATTACACAATAACTGACGTTTGCATAGCATAACTTGCATTGGCTGTACAGCTGTGGATGATGGTCACGGAGATGAGCCAGCAGATTTGTAGTGCTGCTACCCTTCGCAGCAACTTTCTTTCTGCATGTTCTGCACACAGGATAGTTGTCCTCCACCAGCTGTCCCACGGCATTCTTCACAAACCCAAAGTATGCCCAGACCTCAGACTTTGTGCGTTTAGTTGGGGGGGGGGGGGGGGGGGTGTCCTGAGTGCGCTATCACCACCTTTCACCATGTTTTCATTCTTTGTGTTTACACATGGTACGCATTCACGCAGCGCCTGCATCACGAGACTTGAATGAGGCTGTTATTACATATCCCGATAATCCACCGCAATAATTAATTTAAACATAAACGGTAATTCTTGCCGTGTAAAAATTAACCGACATTTACCGTAATATCGGTAATCGTCACATCCCTAATGAATATATATGTATTGTACAGTGTCAAGTGTAAGCCTCTCCCACCAACACCCTACATGACTTGTGTTGTCTTCTCTGCATTTAATAATTGTTAAGCATTCAGAGTGCTGCAGGCTTGCAACATGCAAAATGTAGCAAAACCGAGTTCAAGAAACTGTACAGATAGAGCAGGGAAATGTTGGCATGGTTGTGGGATTGCTGATAGCACAATATGTTTTTTGTTGTTGTGTGTTCAGTTATCTTGACATGCTACTGCTTGTTTGAAGTGATGTAATGTTGAGTTATTGGTAAACAGAACATTTCCTCTTGCTCATTGTTACAGGAATGCCTCCCATGATGCCGGGCGTTCCTCCCATGATGCATGGTATGCCCCCTGCCATGCATGGAATGCCACCAGGGTAAGAGATCTCTTAATGGCGTGTGTTCACTATTTTAGGTTTGATGCTTTTTTTCCTTTTGATTTTTCTTAACAACTTATTTGTTGTGGGGTAGAATTATTTCTGATTTTACTGCAGTGAACTCAACATCATGTATCATTGTCTTACTGGTCTTATTGCCTTTTGCAGCATGATGCCAATGGGTGGAATGATGCCTCCCATGATGCCTGGGATGCCCGGAATACCCCACGGTGAGTTGTCGTTGTATTTTCGATTAGAGTAACAAGAAACATTTAAAGTCAGTTCTAGCTCCATCTGAGCACTTTTGCTCCTTTTGTGTTGTCAGTGTAATAGTGCAAGAAGGGTTAACTGACTGTGTTTGGGTGATTGTTTAGGAATGCCTCCTCACATGGCCCCACGGCCAGGGATGCCCCATATGGCCCCAGCCCCCGCGGCAGGAGCGATACCCAGTCGACCGGCAGTACCAGTGGCTCAGCCCGCCGTCACCAAACCTCTTTTCCCCAGTGCAGCACAGGTGAGCCCCATGCAATCGCCCAAACAGCACACACTCGCATAGGCTTTTCGGAGCGTTTAGAGGTTTATGTAAGCCTGTCATTCAAGGTAGATAGTTGTTGACGTGTTATGATATTAAACCTCCTCTATGGTTTCTTATGAACACAGTACTGAGGGATGTTTTTGACCTACTTCCCAGTACTTCTTATTTTCTCACGTCCTTATTCCTCATTTTCTGTGGTCAGCTGTTCCTCCTTTTGTCTTCCTCACCACCATTACTTTTTTTTTTTTTTTTTTTCCCAATAAAAAATCAGTGTCACTGTTGTATAGCATACTTTGTTCTCATTATTGAATTTGGATAGATTATGTGGACATGTTACCTGCCAATACTGTGATCTCCTTTCCACCATGCTGCAGATGGGCGCTGGTGTTCACAGCAGCACAGCAGCCGTTTCCTCTCCATCCGCAGACCTTCAGTCTGCCTCCTCCCAGCCTCCCTTTCCTAACACGCCACAAGTAGGCTCACAGACAGGACTTTGACTTGGGCTGTGGCAGCTGCATGTTGCTTATCTATTAACTCTGCCTGTAAATTCTCAAGTTGTAAACAAGGCTGATTACTAACAGTATTTGCCTTGTGCATCAAACTGAGCACGTCGGCTATAATGTTGGTGTCGGAGGATGATTATCCCTGACAACAACTGACATAATGTTTGTCTGTGAGCTTTATTACTTTGCATGTGCTTTGATTAACGCAGAATGAGGTGTAGCAATGGATTTACATGGATCTTACTTTGCATTATTCACCCCTCCTAACCACTGGAGCATGAATTCTGCAATAACTCATCATTCTCTTACGCTGCAGTAGTGCATAACACACTGTCAGGTTTTTCCTCACAATCTGAATTCTAAATGTCTGTTGGCTGGTTATTGCTTTATTTCAGGATTTGTCTTTCATCTGATGATTTATTGACTTTTGTGGATACGAAGGGTTTGACTCATTTCATGGAAAATCTGCACTCCAGTTGAAAGTAAATGGTGTACATTTAAAGGACAATTGTCTTGTTCCTCAAATCAAAAAGACTTAACTGATTTTTTTGGGGAATTCACAAGTCATGATGATGATAATTTACATATCTCAAGTGGAATCGAAATACTAAACAAAAATCAGAAGGACCAAATCAGAGATGAAAACATGATTTTGCGTGTATAAAAAAGACAAACTCTAAATGGAATGTTTGGGGTTTCTCAAATACCTAAAATATTTTGTTACATAATGATTGTCGCAATGAAGAATTCACTGAGGACTTTTGTGACTTAAAAGTTTTTTTCTGTCTCTCTTGCTCTTTGAAAAATAAGGAAGCAGCAGTTGGGACTACCAGTCAGTTACCTGTGTTGTGTCTTTGTACAGGCCCAGCAGAGCACCTCAGGAGCTGCAGCCTCAAACTCACACAGCACAGCCGCCTCCTCCGACCCTCCCAAAGCAACATTCCCTGCCTACACCCAGCCCTCTGTCTCCTCTTCCTCTTCCACTTCCTCTTCTTCTTCTAACCCCTCTAGCAGCACTGTGGCCAAACCCCCGGCCACAGTGGCCACCAAGCCTGCTATCCTCACCACCACGAGTGCAACTAGTAAGTTGATCCATCCTGATGAGGATATCTCACTGGTAAGTTGCTTGAGCTTTCTATTTTGCCCTTTTCACAGTAAGTAATGACTGATACATATAATAGTACATTTATTAAAGAATGGGTCAGTGCCATATTTGACCATCAGTCTGGTCCTGAATATATTAGTATCACAATTAAAAAGTTTGGTACAAAGTTAGATATTTCTGGGACATCCGCCAAGCATTTAGATTGTTTATCTTTACTTAGTAGTTTCTCTTTTGTGGTTATGTTGAAGGATGATTCTGAACTTGAGTATCCTCAGTGTGAAATCAGGGCACGCCTACATAGGTACCCAATCCCCCGTCATTTTTGTGAGTGTTTATCTTTGTGTACTGTAAGGGGCATAACAGAGTTTCTTTAGTCTGAATATTTGCTTTGTGTGTTGTCCCTGCTAACAGGAAGAGATGAAGGCTCAGTTGCCTCGTTACCAGCGTCTTACACCCAGGCCGGGTCAGGCCCATGCGGCTGCTCCCCCAGTGGCAGCTGTAGGCAGCATAATGCCCCCACAGCAAGGAATGCCACCACAGCAGCCTGGCATGAGGCATCCCATGCATGGTAGGAAAATGCTTGTTCAGAAATCAGTCGGTGTGAAATACCCATCAGATTTGTTTACATTTCAAACTTTATCACTACAACACTTTCTCAGTTTGACAATTATGTTTAGTCACTTTATTATCACTGTCTGTGTTAGTTTGCAGTTATTACTGCACATTCAGCATTTTTACAGTAATTTTTCCTCTAGATCATTGGTTCCCAGACATTTTTAAACATTTGCACTTCTCCATATATGTTTTTTTATGGCACATTAGGTGAAGTAGCTTGTAGTATACATTTGAATGCATTCTATGGATATGTGAAGATGCCATGGTCAAGCTAAAGCTGGGTTTTAGTTACTCGATTAATGAATTATCGTTTCATGATCGTTATCCGGGCCTATCAAGGCATTTTTTTTAATGATTGGGATCGCTAATCTAGAGCCCGATCTGATCGAGCAAAGCTGCACCAAAGCAACAAATAGTGGAGGATGATCTTAAAGGGATAGAAATTCCCTCAAGGACAAAGAGATTAAAGAGGCCTTGCTATATTATACATGAAACAGAAAAATACATTTAAAAAATATTAAGAAACAACTTGGGTGCAGGGACTTTTTTCCTTAATGCATTGCAGCGCTATTTATTTGTCAAACATATACATTGGGTTGATTTCAATAACTTTTAAGTACTTCAAGTGTGCACTGTGCAGCTGTATTATTAAGGAAAATACAAGTATCTGAACTGGACTTGGAATCAGCAGATATTCTGTTAAATCCCTGGGATATGGATTGAGGGCAAAAAAAAAAAAAAACTTGATCAGGACATCCCAACTTGATCTAAATACAGAAGTGCTCAGTTCATTTATGTAAGCTGCAACTTAATTGGCAGCTGTTGAATCTGTAAGAATTTCAGCATGACCATATTCTGCTCTCCCTGTGTTCTCTCTGCAGGTCAGTATGGTGCTCCTCCTCAGGGCATGCCAAGCTACATGCCTGGAGGGATGCCTCCATATGGGCAGGGTCCTCCTATGGTGCCCCCTTACCAAGGAGGCCCTCCCATGGGCATGAGGCCACCCGTCATGTCCCCGGCTGGACGCTACTGAAGCAGCAAAGCAGCCACCACATTAGGTTTGAGGTTAACACCTTTCTCTCATCCTTGTGCTTTTTCAAACCTAGCTGCAAGCAAAGAGCAGTTAAGACCAGTGGTGGTGAAGACAAACATTATTTGTTAGGACACATGGACATTAAATGTAACATCTTTATTGGAAAACAGCCAAACACCACACAAGTTCCTGAATGCTATTTTGTTGTCATGATTACATGTGAGGATATATTTTTCCCCCCCCATAGGTTTCACTCAGGTTTATAGAAGTGAAGTGTGTTTAAATGATTCATATTTCTTTTGAAGCTGCTGGAGTTACATGAACGTACCAACCCCTTACAAAGGCAAGTTTCTCTTGTAAACATTTGATTATTTTTATTTTGTTTATTCTTTTTCTTTGGTATATATTGATTGAGGCCCTCACAGCACGTTTAGGTGCTGTTGGACTTGCGTCCCCAACTTTGGTTGGTGAGGGTCTCAGTGATGACGATGATTCCAGCTAAGTAGTGTTACACATTCACAACACATCAGTCTCTAGCTTTATCCTTATTTCAGGTTTGTTTTTAATCTTTCCTGGTCAAGAGGGTACCTGTATGCATTCTTTGTAATGTTTTATGAATCTGTTGTAATAAAATTCATCTTGAAATCCAATGCTGGTTTTTCCTGACGTGCGTGGAGGTGAGTGATGAAGGTTTGTACTGACATTTTACAGCTGTTTAACAACAGGATCTCATCAGGTATTTAAAAACCAAGTTTGCCATCATCTAATTTTTGCGGACTCCACCTTATGTTGTCTGATAAAAGACGGGATATTGAAATACAGAAGAAAATGCATTTCCATTAGTTCAGAAACAATAAAAAAAAATGAATGTGCTGAAATCTGGTGCACCACCACCCCCAAACTAAGATGTTGGCCAACTTGTGGTTCCAAATACTGCATGTTAACGTCATGATAATGATGGAAATAACTGCAGATTAAATAATGACACTTGAAGATGGAGTGCACTGACACAGTAAGAGAGAAACTTTTTTGGAATCATTAACCTTTCTGTCTGTACATACATACCAGTACTCAAACATGCATGGATGCTATAATGTTAGTGTTTGTCACATCTCACAGTTGTGTCCCCGTAATGCACCACAAGGGGCAAGCAAAACAACAAACCCAGCAGTACAGTAGCTCTGCGCTAAATTCCAATTTTATGAAGCTCAGTTGTCATTTTTTTTATAAATTAAAAAGCTGATCAATGCTTTAATACTTTGGTAACCTTTTTTTCATAGTGATTGTAACTGATCGGCAATTCAGTGGTTATGTTAATTGGTTTGCCCTTGTTTAAATTGTACATGGGAGAAGTTTTCCTTCTTGGCTTTCTCAGAGAGCCCCTTCTGATAGACATCTATTCATTTTAACCCAAACCATGACCTTGTTTCTAATCTTAACCTAGAATTCCCTCTTCTCCCAACTACATTCATTTCCTTATGCTTGAAGATCTCAGATGGTGGCACAAACTGCTAAATGGAAACTTAGTTTGCATCTGTAGTTGTGATTTACAGCAGCAAGTCCTGAATTGTTGGTGCATTCCTGTGAAATAATGTAGAAACTGAAAGTTAAAATTAAAAGACAAAATCCAAATGGAAGAAAACTTGCATCAGCAAACAGGACCAGTGGTCACAATGAGACCCTCTCTAGTACTAACATACCTAACCATATATGTATAAACAGAATTTGAAATGACAGCGTAACAATACATAAACACCTGAGATGGCTCAAGAAAAACTGCTTTACTTGATTGGTATTTACTGCAGCGCTAGTTTGTATTGCTGAGTGGTTTCGTGTTTTGTCCATGCTTCTGTTTAAACGTTTGACATAATCATCAGCCAGTGTCATCTGCAGTGATCTTGTGTTGGAGATTGCTGCACAGAGAGCAATCTCTAAGATAATAAATGTGAATAAAAAATTGATCACAAAAAAAAGAGAATAAAGATGTAGCCAGCAGGTGCCCAAATTTGAGTTTTTAGTTCATACAAGGATCAAAAGCCATGGTGGCAAGAAGTTACTGTAGGTATTGAGTGTTTCCTCTGCATATCACTTACTGCTTTGTATTTGTTTTTGTCTGTAGCCCATCCATAACAGCCTTAAAACCCACTCAGCTGGCATGAAAGGTCAGTTAAACCCAGTAAGTACCTGATGTTTATTATAGTGTGGGTCTTTCCTGTACAACTGGATGCTTGGCCTGTGTTACATGATGTAATGTTAAAGTGTGTTGTTAAAATGTATAAGATAATTCACACTTCCATAAGTGTTAAAGAGAAGAGAAGAAGATTATGCCTTAAATAACAGTTCTATTTTAGTTATTTAAAAGATAAAGATTTGGGTATTGAAATGTAAATGTCAAATTTTTATGGTTTTGTTCTGTCTGGTTAGAAATTGACATAGTCAGCAATGTGAGTGTCATGTTAAAGGCTCAGCTCACCTTAACAACGAAGAAAATGATCGCTTTTCTCAAGTGGTATCTAGCACTGCGGTTCCCAACCTTTTTGGTTTTTTACCTCTGAAAAGAGGCATTCAACTTCCATAAATCTGGGAGTCTGCAAACAGGGAATCTTACACTTCCCACAATGCATCTTAACTTTTCATTAGACCCTGCAGCTAGGTGAACACCCATGTGTTTCACACTTGACACCCCCACTTTAAAGGAATAGTGCACCCAAAAATGAAAATTCAGCCTCTACTCACCCATATACCGATGGAGGCCCTGGTGAAGTTTTAGAGTCCTCACATCCCTTGCGGAGATCGGTGGGTGGAGCGGCTAGCACACCTAATGGTAGATGGCGCCCCAGACTAACGTCCAAGAACACAAAATTGAATCCACAAAGTATCTCCATACTGCTCATCCATGAATCCACAAAGTATCTCTATACTGCTCATCCATAGTGATCCAAGTGTGCTGCAGCCGCAACATAAAAAGTTGTTTCGAAAAACGTCATATGAACTCTGTTTTTAACCTCACCTCTAGCGAAGGACAGCCCAACATGTCTGAAGACTTTGAAACTGAGGAGGAACAGCATTTCTTTGTTGAGCCGTATTTGTTTGAGCCCGAGTATATGCACTGAACTCAGGCTACTGGACGAAGCAGCCGCCGCAGCTCATGAGCCTAATCCTCAGCCAGCCGCAGAATACCAGAGTCGAGCACTGGAAACCTGGTGGTGTAGTTGTTTCAAATGCAAAGCAATGCCAACGGATGAGGAAAGTGTTTGCTGCTCAGACTGGGAATTGGCGATGCCTGCACTTGAGAATCTGGACATCAGTACTGACAAGACTGCTGCTCTTCAGAGATCACCGATCACCCTGAGCGCGCGCACGTGAGCGCGGAGCACAGAGAAGCAGTCAGAGCTACAGGCTACAGTGAGGCTAAAAACAGAGTTCATGTGACGTTTTTCGAAACAACTTTTTATGTCGCGGCTGCAGCACGCTTGGATCGCTACGGATGAGCAGTATGGAGATACTTTGTGGATTCAATTTTGTGTTCTTGGACGTTAGTCTGGGGCGCAGGAATATTCTGTTATCTGACAGCAAAAAGTCATGTACGGAGTGTAATGAAAATTAAAGTCCACAATCCCACAACAGGATGGGAAGATGTAGAAACACTAGAAATAATTTCCAAATATGTAAATGCTATTGAGTTGAAAAATTGAAATAAAGAAACTACGTAAGAACACTTTAAAGTAATGCTAGACTGCTGCTATTGACGTTAAGGGTGGAACAGTAGTCTAGATAATAACTTGATGAGGTCTATCTGACCAAAATGTTGCATTTAAAATAACAGGAGACATTTAACAGTGTGTGGATTAGTTTTTGAATAAAATATAGGCGGATCTTTCATTGTTTTTGGTTTGTTTTTTTCCCAGTTCTCATCACACTGGTGTCTCATGTTATTTTGAACTTCAGTGATTGAATCAGATTAAATACTCACAATGTCAGCTATTACTCCTGGGATAAAGTAAACTAAACTAAAGTTAAAATGCAGTTAAAATCATCGTCATGTGTTTAGGGTCATAAAAAATATTTAGTACTACTCTTCTTTTGTCTGTCACTCTGGACTGTTGTCCATGTCTCAATACTTTTTTTCCAGGTATCTGATTGGTCAGTGGTCGGGGTGTTGACAGGTTGTGAATCCAATCCTCTGAAGTTATACTGCTGCGGAGCAGGTTAGCTGTTCATCATATGTTACCATGGTGATTTATCCTGGTTAAAAGTGAACCAGCTTTGTAGTACAGAAACACCAGAGTGAACCCTGAACTTAACTAGCTAACTTCATAGTACAGGCCTCAGCTATTTGTAGTTAAAGGAACATAAACTGTCATATAAAGAACAATTGTCCAGAAAGTAGATGGATGTTTGGATGAAAATGTTACACATCACAATGTCAGAGTCATGTTTGTTTGTTTATTTTTTAATAAAACTATTACATCAAGCTGCTGCCACTTGTTTTCCTTGAATTAGATTTAAACTTGAGGTGAAATCCACAGTTCTTAGTTCCCAACCAGTGTTTATGGGATGATAGTGATGAACCTGAGCTAAAGTCCAGGAAGAGCAGTCTCACATAGGAGTTGTTTTCCAAGTGAGTGAGGGCCTGATGAACCACAGATGAGATGGCGTCAGCAGTGGAGTGGTTCTTCCTGTAAGTGTATTTGCGAAGGTCTACTGTCATGTTAGCTGTCCTTTTCATGTGTGTCATTACCAGCCTTTCAAAGCACGTCATGGTAATTGGGATCAACTCAGAAGCTGTGTGGAACGCTTTACATTTTGACTGCAGATTATTTGGCAATACAGTCACTGTGCAGCCATGTGGAAAGATTTTCTGCAGACAGGTTTTACTAGTTTTGTATGATAGATAGGGAGAACGTACAGTCTGTTCCATGAAGCCACTGTTGTATAGGACTGGATCTGTGCTGCCAATAAAAACACAGCATCACGGGGAGCACTCGTTTGGTGAGGTAGTTCATGTTACACCCCAGGGTGAGACATTCCTCTTTCTTAGTACAGTATTTAAAGTTCAGTATATGTTGCACAACAAACTAAAAATTCCGACATGATAAATTTAGCAGATGTTGCAGATGTTAGACCTCTTGACATTATGTCAGATTTTAGCCCTGATGAGCTCTGTCTCAATCTGAGCTGTAAGATTATGTAGGTGTGTTTGTACTGATGGTTTAATGATGTCATGTTCATGAATTACATTTAAAAATATTAAATTTTGTATTACCCATTAATGTAATGCCCGTTAGTTGAATATTTGCAATGAAATGTTGAATAAATGGCTAATGAAAGTATTTTTGCTTCTCATTTTTATTGACAGAAAACAGTCACCTGGTACTTTCATACAATATGATTTACACACTGTGTAAAAGTAACACTTTTATATGATTATCTGGGTTACACATGATTTACACACTGTTTTTAACAAACATTTATGTGTTATGAGCAGTTTACACACCAGCTGTGTTGAAATGAACGTGTTGTCTCTGAGCACACTGTACATGTGTTGGAATTCAACATGTGTCATTTTTAACACATCACCTCAGAGTGTATGAACATTTTTCTCATTAAAAGAGCACATCTTTTGGGCTTTGTGAGAAACATGGTGTAAACACATTTTCTCTATAGTGGTGTTTATAACTGATCATTTCCTGACACCAATTTTGAGCATCACATTTATTTTCCTGTGTTCTGGTACATTTTATGCACCAGTTTATGGTGCAAATGTCTTTAATTTAGTCAAAATAGAGGTCAGAGATTTATCACTTTTAGCTTACTAATGCTATTTCAACTGTTTATTGTGTTTACCAGCATGTCACTGCGATTCCAGGAACTTCAATTTTCGGCAAAGTGAGCAGGAGAGAGCGTGTTTTGAATAAACATCTAATTTCTGTCTGGTCTCGTGTTGCCTTGGTGATCAGTCTGTAACTTTCCATTGCATGATAATTAAGTGCTTCATATCTACATACTACAACAAATTACTGTGCAGATTATACTGATGTGACCAATTTTGCCTTGTTTGCATTTCCCTCTGTGCACATAAATAAAGAAGCTGATTTATAAAAACAAACATTACATTAAGAATATATAGCTACTGTCCTTGAGTGGATGTGTGATTGTTTCTGCACAAGTGTTTACACTCTACATGTTTAAGATGAGTGTGTTCGCCCTTGTTCACAGTATAGGCTGTAAAGGTAAGTATTTAGAGATGAAACAACATGTATGGTAAATGCAGTACATGTGTGATATCTCCAGGTTTGGGGACCACTACGTATGGAACAAAGTGCATCCTGAACACTACGGGGAGATGTTCATAAAAATGATCAACTGTGACGCCTGCCAGTGTAAAGTCATATTTGTCAAGGCAAGGAAACATAAACATTTCTATTAAATCACTGTCTTTGTTGTGAATGCCAGTGCTCCACCTGTGATGGCAGAAGCTGATCTTTATACCACAACTGATTTTTAGGGGAGTGAAGTTGGGTAAAATGTGTTTTTCTTTCCTTTAAACTGTAGACAGAACTGTTTAGTCCCTGTGGGATGTGACTTGCTCTTGTTATAAAAGAGGGACTTAGTTCTGTTTTCAGTACGCTGCGTTGTTGTGTATTCATGACTGTCATAGGACTGTGGAAAATGTTTATCAATGAGGTAAACAGCAATAATATTCCATGTTCAAAGAAAATAAACTGTTCAGTGGCTGGAAGACATATGGTGTGTCACACTTTGTTTTTGTATGTGTAAGGGATAAACCAAAATTTAGTTTGCTTATTTTACTCACTGCCACAAAAAATTATCTCCCAAAGTAGTGATCATCAAAAAGTGTTCCTCTTTTGAGACATTTTTATTTATATAGCTCAAAATCATAAAATTGATCTCAGGACAATTTTCATAAAGATCAGATCAAGACCATACTCTTAATTTACACAGACCCAACAATTCAAATGAATTCCCACCAAGAGCAAGCACCTGTTTTTCCCCTGTTGTGCGACGGGGGTGAGGAAAAACTTCCCTTTAATGGGAAGAAGCCTCGAGCAGAACCACAACTCTATGGTGGGTGGCCATCTGTCTCTGCCGGTTGGGTTGGGACAGAGAGGGATAGACAGAGAGACAGGCACAGCAACATCAGTAATAACTAATAAGTATCATAATGGGGCGCCCGGTGGCTCAGTGGGTAGAGGAGGCACCCCATGTACAAAGGCCCTGTCCTTGCTGTAGCAGCTGAGGTCGATTCCAGCCTGCAGCCCTGCACCAGGTGCTCCCACAATCCCAAGAAACCTGCAAGGGGAGAAAGCACAAAGACTCGGGGGAAGAGGCAAAGTTAATGGGACATGAATAAATACAGATGGATTCAACATGAGATGGCGTGGAAGAGAGAGGAGCTCAGTTTTGGTATAGAAAGATACTGTAACACTAGTTGCATTATAAATGTGGTTTAAGTAAAACCAGCAAAGCAAAGCCCACCTGAAGTGACTGCTGTTGAAAATAAATTTGTAAAGTGCAATGTGTTGAACATTTAATGATTTATCCATTCTCAGTTTTCCCTCAGCAACATTTCCACTTTCCCTCATGCTTTCATCAGGGTCCACTGTAGGCATTGGCCAGTCAGGCAGTTGACCTTACAGTTTCAACAGTTTGTTACTTTTAGCCAAATATTTCAATGTTTATTTGTCACACAGCACCACGGGGAGCACTTGTTTGGGGAGATAGTTGATGTTACACCCCAGGGTGAGACATTCCTCTTTCTTATTACGGTATTTAGAGTTCAGTACTTTGACGAGCATTTCTATGCATATATTGTGCAACAAACTAAAGACAATTTGGAAAACTCACACATTTATGTGTTGAGCCATGTAACACAGCTGGTGTGTAAGAGCAGTTTACACATCAGCTGTGTTGAAATGAACATGTGTTGTCTCTGAGCACACTCTGTACATGTGTTGAAATTCAGCACGTGCCATTTTTAACACATCACCTCAGAGTGTGTGTGAACATTTTTCTATGACGTTAAAAGAGCACATTTTTTGGGCTTTCTAAGAAACATGGTGTAAACACATTTTCTCGATAGTGTTATTTATAACTGATCATTTCCTGACACCAGTTTTGAGAATCACAGACTTAAATGTCCCCAATCAGCTGGCTGAGAGTGATTATGACTATTATGACAACTACTACTACTACTACTACTACTACTAATAATAATAATAATTGCTAAATTGGAAATATCAGCACAAGTAAACACACACCTACACAATAAGAGTCTATTACTGAGAAAAGCATGACATCACGGTGTGTCTGGAAGAAAAGTTCCCACAATTATGAGGTTTTTACGTTCCTGTACTTCTACTTTACTACATTTCAGAGGAAAATACTTTACATTTTACTTATCTATATAACAGCTATAGTTCCTATTTACTTTGCAGTTAAACATTTTATGCAGCTTATTTAAGATATGTTTATAAAATATGCTGCATTTCTACCCTACAATATATAAAGTTGATAACTGGTTTCACCTTGACAGCTTACAATATTTAAATAGATCTTACATGTTGATGAATCATTATCAATGCTAACCCAATAATATAATATACGATATAAAACTGTTTTACACAAGGTAACATTAACATTAGCATTAACATTAGTCTCCCTCCGGGCTGCCAGCACCTGGCACCCTGCTCATCAGCCGAACAATATATTTTTGAAAAAGCAATTATTTAGTAATGAAAAATGATGGATGAGAGTGTTGACAAAGAACCAAACCGGTAAGTAATATCCATAAGAGTAGCATTATAAATAAAATCCTGCCGTTACCCATCCTGATTTCTCTGAAGGTACATTTTTTATGTTTTATTTTTCATGCATAAATTGGTGCCTTTGCCAGGGATGATATGCCCCCAGACCCGCCCCCCCAAGGTGACTTCATGCCTTCAGCACCCATTGGTGTCACTGCAGAACCTAGACATCACTAAAAGAAGGTCAGTAAAATGTTGTTTTCACACCAGCACCCATGCAACACCTGCAGTTGCTCAGTGTGTTCATATAAGGACCAGTGCACCACCTAGTGGCATACAGGGGCTAATATTGAGTCCTCAAACATCCACATTAGACCCACTGCTGCCCAAAGATAAAAAAAAAAAAAAATCCTGAGAAGATCTGTCTTGTTAGACACTGATAAATTACTTGTGTACAGTATATGAGATAATTGTCAATAATATGTAGTGTGGAGCCTGATTAAAGCAGTGACAGGTCAGATAACTTACAAATGGGGGAAACTAAAAGGAACAGTCCAGCATTTAAGATGAGAATATTTGTTGTAACTCATTCAGCGCTCACTTTTATGTGACCATGACATTATTGATAGACTTTGGAGATAAAATAAATATTAATTTTGTGAAATAATTTTCTCTAAATGCTATTTGAAACTATTTTAACAATTTATTTTGTTCCATTAGATGATTTTCTTTTCTGTATTCATTTAATTTTACCCTTATGTTGAGTTTGATTTTTATTTAATATTGGCTATTTTTCAAAACATCACTTCAGTGCTATATATGTATTGAATTGAAATTATCACCTATTATAATATCTAGGCACTGCAGCCATTAGATGCATAGGTTCTGTTGATGGAAAAGGTCATCTAATGGAAACATTCAGGACCTTATGATTATGATTTCTGCCTTCCTCTGGTGGACTATTTGTTTCCGTTTCCAGGAGTTAGTCATGCTTTTTTTTTAACCTGACTTGGTGGTTAGACGCATCAGTGAGGCCAAAAATGCTCTACATAAGTTGCATAAGTAGTTTCAGACCTCATAAACATTCTCCTTCAAAAAAAATTGAATGCATTCACAGGCAAACAAAAGTTTAGCAGATCAATAAATGATTAAATGAGGCCCCTCGAGTTGCAGCCTCACGAACTGCAGCAGCCTTATTAAACAATAGCAGCCAGTAAACAGTCACTAAAAGCCACCTGTTAAACAACAAGACCTTTTAATTGTGGTTTCCTGCTGGACGAGCAGAACAAGACAACAACTCTTCATCAGGGCTGATCTTTTGCACTGATGCAAGATAAGTGAACCACAGAGCAAACCGCCTGCATAGATGTAAATACTGCCTATCACTTTTAGATTCTAACTTTAAGCGAGCAAAAACAAGCCTCGTTTCTTCTGGTGTGTTTGGAGATGAATAATGGACTTGCATTGTTCAGGCTTCTCCACGTTTCCACATGTGCGGCCTAAATTTAGGCCATTTGCTTGTCGCCATTTTGTAGGTTGCATTCAAATTATGTTACAGCCCTTCCATGGTCTATAATTTACTGCGTCATTTGTTTATGTGCTAACTGCAGTTCAGTGTGTGAACAAGAGCGAGTGTGAACCGCTTGCCGGTAAAAGTCCAGCAGCCTTTGACTTACTACTTCAAGATATCCAGTAACCAGACTTGCTGCAAGTCTTAAGAAGTCTCTCAAATAGGTCTCAAGTCTTAAGTCACAAGTCTTGCAGAACAAATAGGAAGTCTTAAAATTGCTATTGGTGACCATATGACAAGACATTTAAACATCAAGTCCAGCTCAAAACATTACTCATATGCCTGTATGTACACTGAAAAAGTTATATGTTGCTGTAATTATTCCTCGTGTCCATATAGTTTGTGAAAAGTTCAAGATTTTTTTGAGGCCATTTTTTTCTATGCTTAGACCTAATCGTCAAATATTGAAGCTGCACTTGAGACTTGAATGTTTTTTTCCGTCAAGTCTTTAACCAGTCAAACCTCAAGTCCACATTTTTGTCAGTTTAGCCCGATTAAAGTTTTTCACAGTATGTGCTCTGTTCACTGGTGCAAGTTATCAAAAAGGCAGACTCATCCTGTTGTCACATGCTGTCAGAATCATTTCCCCAGGGATATGCAAAAACAATTTTGTCTGTGGAAGGTTTTTCTCAAGTGTGTCAAAGACAAAGAATGCAAATTAAAGGAAAAAACAACACTGAATGACACAGATGAACTCTAGAGTCGGGTCAAACTGCCTGTAACAAAACATCTGAAGGCACCTCCATGCACATGTTGGTCCTGACTGTGCTGCTGATTATTCTTTCTTAATATGTTCAGCCTCAGCTCTGCTGTATTGTTACCTTTTTGATTAATTGCCATTTGGCCTTAGAAGGAGCTGATCTGTCATACGTCGTGTTGGTTAGTGTGTGCTTCCTCTTGTGTTCGTCTTGAGGTTTTGAAGGTGGAGCTTCATGGAGTTCCTCTTGGTTTCATTTACAGTTAACCAAACCTTTTTAACATCCAGTTCTGAGAGCTTGTACGTGTGCTGTCATGGTTTACATCACTGACTTCCCTCAGGATCTATGTTAGTGTCTTCTGACAGTGTGGTTAAAGATGACTAGGATCCAGTACCTGGCTTGTCTGTGGACGCTGTTCTTGACACAAACTGGATTTGGTGAGTTCAGTTCTGTCGTTACCTTTTTTTTTTGTAGTTTGAATTATGATTGGAGCTGAAAAGTAAGTCTAAGGGAAGTCAGCGGGAGTCTGTTTCTTATTCAAGGGGTGGACAAAATAATAGGAATACTTCACAATGTAATGCACCACTATAAAAAAAGTGATTCATTAATTTACCATTGGTCATTTTCTGGGCCGCAGGTTGTAGTGGTATCATTTTGGATTATACTCTGAGGTGTTGCTGTAGTTTTGTCCAGCTCACTCATATGGAATGGTTGATTGTAAGATTTCAAAACAGAATTCAGTTGTTTGTTTTTTTTTTTCATTTATTTTTTTGTGCACAATGCCCTTATGTAAGATAATATAGATCACAAAAATAAGCTGCAAAATGCTTCTAAAATTGTGACTATTATTTTGAAACACATCTTTAAGTGTATAGAATATAACTAAAAATTGCTGATATATATTATTATTTTTGTTTTTATCAAGTGTGCAGTGACATTCAGTTCATGGAGAGGAATCAGGGGGAATCTGTGGTACTTCTCTGTGTGATTGACCCCAAAAACCCCTCGCCCTACGGCGTCTACCTGAAGCGTGACTGGCTGCGTCCCAAGGAAGTGCTGTTCAAGTACACCGACAGCAACTTCAAGCTGAACGATAATGATGACAAGAACCGCATCAGTGTCACCGGCGACCCGAGCAGGCACTCCCTGAACGTGACCATCTCTCAGCTAAATGCCGGTGACACAGACCGCTATTACTGTGAGTTCCTCGTGGCCAACCCTTCCTCTGAAGACGATCGAATACGTGGGAAGACAGAATTCGTCCTCCTTGTTAATGCTGGTGAGCTTCTTTTTTTTTTTTTTTTCATCCCACTCACTTTTCATCTGTCGCCCACTGGAGGTTACACTTTCCAAAACTAACAGAAAACTTGAAGGTCAAATACAGGGGGGTTGGCATTTGGAAAGTGTGTTTGGTGATGTTGTTTGAACCCACTTAGAACCACTGTCTAATAAGGCATGCTTTATAAGGGGTTGTAAATGATAATGGCTGTTAATTAATGAGGTTTACACCAGGCAGAAGGAATTAAAGAGCCAGCTAAACACATAAACTGGAGCATGATAAACACCCTGACCATGCAAAAGTTCCTCTTATCAGTGGTGCTTTACTGACACATCAAGCGTTAAGTCTTATAAACCCTTTATAAATGATGCCTTGTTAAAACTGGCACCATGACGTGTTATTTTCTTTGTGGTGTTACTGTTTTTGACAAAACAAACCACTAACATGCCCATCATGGACCCTCAGCGGTTCCTGCAACACAGTTAAAGTTCAACACAGCTCCCTGAAATCTAACCTGCTTGTTTTTCGGTATTCAGCATTTTGCCCACGATGACTCACTCTGTGTTTTTGTATTTAAGATTTGCTAACTGTAAGAGTAACCAGGGTGTGAAATACCTCCTATGATTACGCAGTTTTGCTTCCACATCTGAAACTACAAACCCATCACCAGCATCAAAAACCTGTGAAAACTGAAGGTTTATTAATATCAGAATGTAGAGTAATATTGCGCACAACACTGTGGAGATGGAGTGAGCTTATGTAATTCATATCAGCTCCTCTCATCCTCTCTACAAGTTGAAAAACAGCAGATACTGATCCAGTTTGACAAGACAAGAGATGACCGTTCTTTTCCTGGTTGCAACAATATTCAATAAATACTGATATACACCTTAGATTGTACCCCAAAAATACATTTTACTACAGCACCCTGACGATGCTTTCAAGGGTAGATGATTTACCATCGTTACTTTTACTGTTCCTGTTGACTGCACATGTTGATTGGTTATAAAGGCTGCACTCAGTTTGTCCTATCTGGCTACTATAATCACCAAGAACTCGCCCTGATATCCTTACAGCTGCTAACCCACACAACTAATTTGATTAATTAGAGGAAATGGGATTTTAGGTCATATTCTAAGTTTTATTCCCTTTCCCCTCCGGAGATGCCCCTGGGACGGTGAACATAGGTTTGGTAGAGACGTGTTCTGGGGCCTCGGCCGTGCTCCCCTGCTTCCCCCAACACGGGGAGGCCTTGGCCGTGGAGGGGGTGAGTCTGATGCGGCAGAGGGGCCAGAAGCCTGTGGAGGTGTTGTACCACTCAAAGCGCCACCATGGCGACGGCTCTTCCTCCTCCCAGTTCCCTGTCGAGAGGGTCCAACTGTCCTCTGCTCCCGGTCCTAGGGGCATCACCTACAACCTGACCCTGAAGCAGCTGCAGCCAGACGACAGCGCCCTGTACAGCTGCCAGCTGCTCCTGCGCGGTGGGCCCGACTCCACCACCAGTCTGGGCAGACAAGTGTTCTTTGTGTCTGTGCAAGGTGGGTCACAGGGGGACTCGATCGCAAGGTTACTTATACTAACTGCATTTTTTTTTTCAGGCTTCTGAAAATGACTTTTTCTTGTACTAACTGTTGTTCTGTTGTTGCACCCAGTTCTCTCCTCCCTCTCTGTTGTGCTGTTGTTTCAGTGTCTTTCGGTCCCGCTCTGACGTCTCAGGATGTCAGCCGTCTACTAACATAACTGCAGCTACAACTACTGAAGTTCATATTTGCCAGCTGTCTTGAAGTGTTGTTTGTTTCTTTTCAAATAATGATTTTAATTAAATAGATTCGGGTGTTGTGGTGACACTGACATGTTCTGAAACCTGTGCAAAAGACCTCTCTATTTCCTCTGTCAGTTTCACAAGCACTAACAATTGTTCATTATATTTGTTCACTTGTGCGTCCATGGATGTGTTCACCACTGATAACACTTGACAATATCAGACATCACTAACAGATGACATTCACATTTTTCCACACTTAGAGTTTATGTGTGCGTCAAGTATGAACAGCCAGTTGTTAATCTGTCAGTCAATCTGGTGATATCTAACATGGTGCTGTCCCAGTATAACTGACTTGTTACCCAACACTGGGCAGGGGCATGAACCGTTCATGCACAGATGTAGAAAATTATTTTGGTGCCGTTTTATATGCATTTTCCCACGAAATGATCAGAACCACCAGTGGATAAATCCTCCTATCGAGTGTTCTCTGTGTGGCCAAAACCTGATATAGTGTATTCCTCTCCACACTGTGGAGATTGACTTATTTTTAATTGACAGGTGTGAGCGAGTCAATTAGCCTTTTTGAAAAAATGATAGATTTTCACAATTTGTGACTATAGATTATTCACGTTTAATTCAAAAATTTTTTATTGAAATTCTACTGAGAGTTTTGTGTTTGAGATGTTGTCCTCAAACCCTACTGAGCAAACCAAACTGCGATCACCTCCTGATAATATCAGCCCAATCAGAGCTCCTGTTGGCCATGATAACAGATGTTTGTCTCCCTGTTTCTGAAGTTTTTGCTGCTTATCTTCATGTAATAAATAAACCTGGCCATCCCACGGTGAATTTAATATGACTAATAGGAACATACTCAAACGGCAGCCTGCAACTAGGAAGGAAGTCTGGCTCTGTGGTTTTTGAAATTCCATTGAACATGTCACAGTTGAGCTGCCTTTGACCCACTCACTGTTGTACTAACGTGCTGCTTTTGCTGTTTATCTTAAAATATTTTATAACTGCACTTGTAAGTGTCAGAAGCAGCAGTGCAGCGAGGACGCTGAGTGTTGTCAGTGTGGCTTCAGGGGATGTCAAGGCCCTCTGTGTTTGTGTCCTGCAGCAGTGAGGTCAACCCTCATATCTTCATCATCTCTCTCTGCTTCTTCACAGGAGGTCAGTGCGGCTGCTCCAACTACTCCACCCTGCTGTATGCTTTGTCCGCGGCTGTGGCTGTCCTCCTCTTCCTCCTCCTCTTCGGATTTGTGGTGATTTATAAAGTGAGTGGACTTGTGGCTTATAATGCGCTGCTCTGACACTACACAAGCTAAAAGGAGAAAAACAGAACAGATCACCGCGAACAGCACCTGCCTGTTAAGATCGTGCCAGAGAGTTCCTCTGCAGCTCACCACAAAACCACACGAGTTTCACAACTTGCTGCTGTCACTCAGCATGTTTTTCTTACAATTCTGGTAGCAAACTTAATTCTCTTTTTTAGTTCATATGGAAGACATTTTTCTACGAACTGTGAACTACAGTGTTCCTCTTTTTTTAAGTTACAGAAAAAAGGTATAGTGAGGACTGGATTTGGTTAGGACTTCCTATCACAGTAAAAAGAAGAAAATGAAAAACTCTGATTTTAACAGGAAATCGAGAGTGTGTTCGCTCTGTTCACTTCACTGATTTATTTTCCCCCTGTTTCTATGACTATCAGGGCAAAGCACGCCGCAGTGTCAAGTCACACCCTCAGGCCCCCATCTACGAGGAGATGACTGGGGTGAAGCCTGTCTGTCGAAAACTGGCCCCCCACCATCTGGAGGAAATGGAGTCTTCTGAGTACAGAAACTGCCCTGTGAAGAAATCCTGTCCTGAAAACCATTACGAAAGCCCCAAACCCAGGAGTGAATTTTAGAAATGAAATATTAGACCAACTTATCAACTCAGCTGCCTGAAACTTACTGCACTCAAATTTACTCTATTAAATTACTTTAAATTACTTTACTTAGTTTCTCCAACACATTCAAACAGCTTAGATTCTGTCGGACTGTTATATCTCATGTATATTGGACTGAGGATAGTTTGAACGAGTGTTTGTATTTGACATTTTCTCAAGGACCTTTGTAAATGTTGACTGCCCATGTTTGTGTGTTTGTGTTTGAGCAAATAAAGGTACCCTGTGGCGTTTTGTAAGGACTTTTGTGGTCTTTGAGGTCTAACAAACACACTGATAACATCTCATCCTGAAGAAGCATTTGCAATCCTGATGTTAACAAACATTTGAACTCTATACTGCAGGATGACTTTTGAAATGATTTTTCTGAGATTTCTTTTTTATCATGCACTATACTGACATTTTTCACGCCATTTTAATAACATACTATACAGTGACAATTTTTAATTAAATCTTTCTCTGAAATGTTTCATGACACACAGTGTTGACATTTTTATGAGATACTATACTATGACTTTTTTTATGATATTTTAATTTTTACGACATACTGTAGGATGAAACTTTACTGGGACACACTAAACTAACCTTTTATGGCATTTTTTGTGACACTTTACGATGACATTTTGAAGCCATACATATTTACAATAATCTATAACTTTTATGACATACGATAGTATGGCACTACACTAGGACATACTTTAATATGACTTTTCTGGCATTTGTATGGCACGCTACCACATTTTTTGACATCCTACACGATGACATTTTTTTTCCTGCATACTAAAACTTTTTCATGATGCACTTTCATATGAAACCATTTTTTGCATACTACACTAAATGTTGCTGACATACTACAGCATGACATTTTGCATGAAATTCTAATGTCAAGCTAATATTTTATAACATACCTAAGTATGACACTTTACGAGGACATACTAACTTGTGACTTTTTATGGCATACTATACTATATCTTTTTGACATACTACAGTGGGACATTTTAATGGCATATTGTAACTTTTTATGACACACTATACTGTGACACTATACCAAGACATGCTATACTGTGACTTTTAATGACACACTATACTGTGACACTATACCAGGACATGCTATACTGTGACTTTTAATGACACACTATACTGTGACACTATACCAGGACATACTATACTGTGACACTATACCAAGACATGCTATACTGTGACTTTTAATGACACACTATACTGTGACACTATACCAGGACATGCTATACTGTGACTTTTAATGACACACTATACTGTGACACTATACCAGGACATACTATACTGTGACTTTTAATGACACACTATACTGTGACACTATACCAGGACATGCTATACTGTGACTTTTAATGACACACTATACTGTGACACTATACCAGGACATGCTATACTGTGACTTTTAATGACACACTATACTGTGACACTATACCAGGACATGCTATACTGTGACTTTTAATGACACACTATACTGTGACACTATACCAGGACATACTATACTGTGACACTATACCAGGACATACTATACTGTGACACTATACCAGGACATACTATACTGTGACTTTTAATGACACACTATACTGTGACACTATACCAGGACATACTATACTGTGACTTTTAATGACACACTATACTGTGACACTATACCAGGACATACTATACTGTGACACTATACCAGGACATACTATACTGTGACACTATACCAGGACATACTATACTGTGACTTTTAATGACATACTATACTGTGACACTATACCAAGACATGCTATACTGTGACTTTTAATGACACACTATACTGTGACACTATACCAGGACATACTATACTGTGACACTATACCAGGACATACTATACTGTGACACTATACCAGGACATACTATACTGTGACTTTTAATGACACACTATACTGTGACACTATACCAGGACATACTATACTGTGACTTTTAATGACACACTATACTGTGACACTATACCAGGACATACTATACTGTGACACTATACCAGGACATACTATACTGTGACTTTTAATGACACACTATACTGTGACACTATACCAGGACATACTATACTGTGACTTTTAATGACACACTATACTGTGACACTATACCAGGACATACTATACTGTGACTTTTAATGACACACTATACTGTGACACTATACCAGGACATACTATACTGTGACACTATACCAGGACATACTATACTGTGACACTATACCAGGACATACTATACTGTGACTTTTAATGACATACTATACTGTGACACTATACCAAGACATGCTATACTGTGACTTTTAATGACACACTATACTGTGACACTATACCAGGACATACTATACTGTGACACTATACCAAGACATGCTATACTGTGACTTTTAATGACACACTATACTGTGACACTATACCAGGACACACTATACTGTGACACTATACCAAGACATGCTATACTGTGACTTTTAATGACACACTATACTGTGACACTATACCAGGACATACTATACTGTGACACTATACCAGGACATACTATACTGTGACTTTTAATGACATACTATACTGTGACACTATACCAGGACATACTATACTGTGACTTTTAATGACATACTATACTGTGACACTATACCAGGACATACTATACTGTGACACTATACCAGGACATACTATACTGTGACTTTTAATGACACACTATACTGTGACACTATACCAGGACATACTATACTGTGACTTTTAATGACATACTATACTGTGACACTATACCAGGACATACTATACTGTGACACTATACCAGGACATACTATACTGTGACTTTTAATGACACACTATACTGTGACACTATACCAGGACATACTATACTGTGACACTATACCAGGACATACTATACTGTGACACTATACCAGGACATACTATACTGTGACACTATACCAGGACATGCTATACTGTGACACTATACCAGGACACACTATACTGTGACACTATACCAGGACATACTATACTGTGACACTATACCAGGACATACTATACTGTGACACTATACCAGGACATGCTATACTGTGACACTATACCAGGACATACTATACTGTGACACTATACCAGGACATACTATACTGTGACTTTTAATGACACACTATACTGTGACACTATACCAGGACATGCTATACTGTGACACTATAATGACACACTATACTGTGACACTATACCAGGACATGCTATACTGTGACTTTTAATGACACACTATACTGTGACACTATACCAGGACATACTATACTGTGACTTTTAATGACACACTATACTGTGACACTATACCAGGACATGCTATACTGTGACTTTTAATGACACACTATACTGTGACACTATACCAGGACATGCTATACTGTGACTTTTAATTGCACACTATACTGTGACACTATACCAGGACATACTATACTGTGACTTTTAATGACACACTATACTGTGACACTATACCAGGACATACTATACTGTGACTTTTAATGACACACTATACTGTGACACTATACCAGGACATGCTATACTGTGACTTTTAATGACACACTGTACTGTGACACTATACCAGGACATACTATACTGTGACTTTTAATGACACACTATACTACATGTTTTTGACATACTATAGCATGACATTTTTCATGAGACTTTAATTGCATTCTGTAACTTTTTATGATATGCTGTAGTAGAACTTTTATGGCTTTTTTTAAAGACACTAAACTTTGACATTTTTCATGGCATACTATATTATATATCTTTTTGACATACTACATTTTAAGGACATACTTTAACTTTTTCCGTTATATACTATAGTAAGACACTATATCAGGACATAATATACTATAACTTTTTATGTCATATTTTGGTATGACACTTTACTATGACACACTAAACTATGACTTTTTATGGCAATTTTTATGGCAAACTGTACTACATGTTTTTGACACACTACACTATGACATTTTTCATTACATTTTAATTGCATACTATAACTTTTTGACATGCTATAGTATGACACTATACTATGGCATTCTTTATTGCACACTATACTAAATGACACTATACTGACGTTTGTCATGACATTTTCATAGCACACTAAAACTTTATGACACTTTACTAGGACATACTAAACTTTTTAAAACTTTTTATGGCATACTATACCACAACATTTTTCATGACTTATTAACCTATATGCTGTATTATGACATACCATACTATAACATTTTTTGACATACTTAGGTATGACACTTTACTAGGACATAGTAAACTATGACTTTTTTTGACATACTGACATTTTTTCAAGACATTTTAATAGCATACTAGAACTTCTCATGACATACTATAGTATGACACTATACTAGGACATACTATACCATGACATTTTTATGGCATACTAACATACTAACTTTTTCATTGTACAGTATACTATAGTATGACACTAAAACAACTTATTGTGACTTTTTTTTAATGACTTTTTATAACTTTTTTTTTTTTTTTTTTTAATGAAACAATTATATTTATGACATATCCTGCTATGACATTTTTGGGGGTACATTTTTTTCATCACATACAAAACTGACATCTGTACTACATACTACTGTACTGACACTGTTATGACACACTATACTAAGACTTTATGTAGGACATTTTTATGACATCTTTATACAATATTTGTTGCGAGTTACAAATTGATTATTTCATTGCATTCTATTTTGACATTTTTCTGACATACTATCCAGAGTTGTTTTTGGCAATCTGTCATTTCACTTAAGTACAGTCATATTGCCAAACTGTAATAAACTGTTTAATATTGACTTTTCCCTCTCTACAGCAATTCAGTATGCAGTGAAATAATAAAATTACTTCAGATCACTCTACATCTGAAGTGAAACCAGGAAACCATTTTTAAAGAAAGTGACACGACAGCCAGTAACAGCCAAGAAAATTTGTAATTTATTAATATAGTCCGAAATAAGCTCCATAATCCATGGAAACATTTTTTTCCGGTGCATGTCCTTAACAATCACATTCTATGAGGATAAAAAGAACAACATTAAAAGCCACAACTTTGTATTTCAGTTACAGACATTTTTCCTTAATGTTTTTTTTTTTTTTCAAAGTAAAGAGAAAGGCAAAGGCAAAGTACCCTCATTCCCCCACCCACCCTCCTCCCCTTTAAAAAACTGACAGCCTTAAAAGTCATGGGCTTTTTTTTTTTCAGTACAACCCACAGTGCTTCAGCAGAAGGATAAGCGCTCATTGGTTAAGGATTACACAGCATGGTGACGCAATGTAAAGTTTTGCTAAAACATTAGATGATGATGATGATAAGGAGGAGGAGGGTAGGGGGACGTTGAGTGGAGGAAATTTGAGCAAGAGACAAAACAAGAACAACCCTACATCAAACCCTGAACCCCAGAGTCTGAGTCGACAAACGCCCGCAGTACAGCAGCTGGGTTTGGACTCTTCCCTCCCACTTGTGCATAGATCATGATCCTTTAAAAACCAGCTTTATTCCTCCACTTCAAACCTGCCTCTGAAAACCATCTGTTACATGTTAAGAAATCTCTCAACTATTGAAATACCTGTCACAGGAACAGACATGTTAACAGACAGGAGAGATGATTAAAAACAAACAACATAAAAACTTCTTGCACAACGCTCCTGGACTACAGGATGGAAACTTTAAAGTCAAAACATACAAATGCATTTTTCTGTCACTGTCATTTTGACAATCAAACCATTGATCAGTTTAAATGTAAAGCAATTCTACTTAGATTTCACATGTAAAGCACTCCACTTTTTTCAAAGTTGATTCTCAGTCTTATTTGGTAAATATATAACTTGCTACGAACGTTTTTGTTGTTGCTTTAAAGAAACAATGGCACTCTTCTATATTCTGTTAAACTCATGACCTTCAGTGCTTGCTCGGAGTTTAATTGTTTTCAGTTGCTTTTTTTGTTTTTCCACACGAACATTAAACCTAGAAATGATGGAGTTGGTATCTGGAACCCTGGCCTTCCTGAGACAAAATCCACATCTTTTTATGAGTGTGCAAGATAGTGAGCAAACTGCGTCGCTTACAGGTAACATAAAAATCACAACTCAATACATACAGAGATAGTCTGTCGACACTGAAAGAGAACTTAAAAATTGAAATATGACACAACACTGATCAATCCCAGAGTTCTTAAAGTAGCATAAATCTTCATTTTGCAAGATTTTCATGTCCATATTTGATGGAAGATGAAATTTGTCTTTTTTTTTAAACAACATTCCTGTTATAAATTCCTATTTCCTTGAACTTCAGACAAATGAAATGCTTGTAAACGACAGGTGGCTTTTGCAAAAAAACAAACAGAAAAGATAGGCACCTCTGAAATGAGTCTTGTAACAAACTCACCTCCCACACTTTATCCCTTTCCATTTCTCCATGAAGTTAACATAGGGATTACTAGTCCTTCTACAGCTATCTATGGCCACAATTCTTTGTTTTTTTTCCCCTTTTTTGTTTTGTAGTTTTTTTGTACTTTTTTTTATATTTTTTGTCTTTTTTTTCTCCTTTTTTTTTTGTATAATTGGAACAAAATGGTGCAATACTCAATGATAATCCTTGTATTGGATTATTCCACAATAAAAGCCACTATAAGGTAGATAAACTTTTTACAGATAGAATGAAAAAAATCCATTAAGTCCTTGAGTAAACATGTACACATGAATTGTCACCATCTCCCCTCCGTACTTAGACTCGTTTATCTACGATTAGCTGAGTGAGGGGTAGAAGACACTCAGTGCAACGTTAGAAGATAATAACAATGTCTATCAGAATAGTTTTTGACAGAACAACAACAATAACAACAACAAAAAAAAAAAAAGATAAAAAAACAGACACAAAATATAACATACTGAGTGGAACATAACAGCAGGCCATGTGCCTGGTACACACACAGTTTCTTGCGCACACATTCATACAAACATCTGACGTTCAAGCACACATCTAAGATGACTTTTGCATTTTTTTCAAAAGATTTCGTATTTGTAACTTAATGCAATACATTTTTAATATTCTCTAAAAGCCCCTAAGTGTACCTGTCAGATGGAGAG
This sequence comes from Epinephelus fuscoguttatus, assembly GCF_011397635.1. NCBI lineage: Eukaryota > Metazoa > Chordata > Actinopteri > Perciformes > Serranidae > Epinephelus > Epinephelus fuscoguttatus. Next base: position 37,425,133 of record NC_064754.1, on the reverse strand, counting down.
AACAAAAAAAAATTACTGACTTCACATTACATTATTGGCGCTCCATGATTCAAGTATTTGTGTTCAATATTTTGTCTTGTTTTGATATGTTTGTGATTTTTTTTTTTTTTTTTAATCAACTGGTTGGGTTGGGCTTTTAGACAGGCTAATTAACAAACAAATACACATATATACAGTACAAGCACTTCAAAGTACTGTAATATGTCATCATAAACCAGAAACGTGCATATCCAACTCCATATATACGAAAGACGCAGCTTTCAATCAATCAAGTATCAGTTTACACCCGACCCGAATTCTTTCCTTCGTATCACTTATTTGCGGGGAAAATACATATTGCTCATTTTTCAGTTGTATTAAACCAAGACCTTTCAAAAAAAAATGAAAAGTTTCAGAGGTTACGATCCAAGAAGTCTGAAGAGGTGATACCACACACCGAACTCACAGTATATATATATATATATATATATATATATATATATATATATATATATATATATATATATATATGTAGTGTAGTATACATATATACTGTTATCTTGAACAGAGCTGTAGAGAGGAGAACCTCTCGATGCTGGTGCAGCATGGGAAACCCCCTTCACTGTCAGGGTTCTCCAGTTAGTACAGGATGCTGGGAGGTCCTCGGCTATTGGGTCTGTCTGAGCTTGGATCAAGGCAGTTACAGAAACAGGCAATAGTGATTTTTGCTTGTGTGCTGCAGGACTGCAAGTCCTGAAAGGTAGCCTTTTCCCGTTTTCTTGTTTATTTATTAATTTTTTTAGATTTTTTTTTTTTTTGACTTTTTTCTAAAATGTTTTTAAGACTTTGTACCTCTTGAAATGTGCCCCTCCCCTCCTGCTGATGCAGAGTGAGGAGAGTGAGGCTGATACAGTGGGCCCAAGCCATCTGGGTCTGTGGAAATGTACAGTTCAGTGGGCCCGCTTTGAGCAGGACACAAACATAAAAACGAGATAAATACAGCATCCACAAAAAGGCACCCCGGCCGCCAGTCTACTCCTTTAGATGGTGGTAGTAGAGGCTGATGACCGGAGACGTTTCAGCTAGAAGTGCAGAGCTTTAACATATTATAGATTTTTTTTTTCACTTAGATTTTTTAGCATTTTTAAGATTTTTATGTCAAACTTCATAAAAATGACGTTAAAATGCGATTTCATTTTTGGTTTTAAAAAAATATGTACCCGGGATTACCCATCATCAACTGTGCACTGTAGCAAACTGGAACCCCCAACTGAGTAAAGATTTTCTCCTTAGCGTGGGGCATTCCCCACAAAAGCATAGAAAAAAAAGAAAAAAAAAAAAAAAAAAAAAAAATCTCAGTCGTTTCAGGGTGTGATGCTGCCGCCCATTTGTTTGATCCCTCCTGTCCCCCACTGCACCCTCTGCAAAGTTTATCAAAGCTCCTCCAAACAGGGAACAGAAGTGCTCTCTATAAAGATACAGTATGACACAGCAAATTTATATTGGCACATTACGTTGGCAACTTTTACGCGCAATAATGGGCCCCGAAACAGTACGATAGGCCACCTTTTGAGAAAAGGATACAATACCAGCCTTTCCCCTTCCAATTAGGATTAAGTTCGAGGCATGAGGTCCGTACATATTGTTGCGCAGATGGCCTTTAAATTTAAGACTTTGCTCTCACAGTAGAAAGGACAGATACGGAGAGCTGCATCTCATACTTGGTATCATCTACTCCCCTACCCTGAGATCAAGCTGGACAGAAGTGTCTTCAGCGCAGAGAGAAAGGCTGACCTTTGATAAAGCGGACTTTAGTATATGACAGTGTTCTGGTGGCTTTAGCCTGACTTTACAGAAACGGCGGCCATTCTGAAGTGCTGACAGAAGCGCACGGGGGGGACGAGTGTTAGGGTTCGCCAAGCTCTGGGAGGAGTGCTCATTCCCGAGTCAGGTTTGGCGTGCTGTAAAGGGCCCCAGCCTCTAGTCTTTTGCATAGAAACAGATAGGAGGGCCTGTTGGTGCCTGGTCAGGGGAGGGCTACTGGGTCTGGTTGAGGTGAGGGAGGAGAGGAGGTCATAGCGTAGCAGCTAGGCAAAGGGCAAGGGGGGACAGCCTGCGGGCAGGCGGAGCAGCTGGAGCGACAAACACCTGCACCCCCCTGTCTGAGACACCCTAGTTTTACACATCTCAAGATACTACCTGGAAGTACTACAGAATACTGTCGAACACAAAAGCATGATCAGTTAAAAACAAATAGACAATCAATAACGCTCTGTAGTATTGATCCTCGTTTTGCATTCAATACACAGGATGAACATACAGAGGCACCTCTGACCAAAGTGTTTCTGCATATGAACAGTGAAGGGCTAGTTCAGCAGCCAGTATTTTTGTAGACCACTGCATGTAGACAAAAATAACAATATAACACATTGAAAAAAAAAAAAAAAAAAAAAAGTCAAAATGATCTTTTCCAAGAAAAAAAAATTAAAAAGTACACTGGCAAAAATTCCAGAAATATGACTATTACATCTTCCAGCTAAAGTGATCTTTGTGTCAAAGAACTGAGAGATGGGGGGAGAGAGCGGGACGACAGCAGGGTCGAGTGGTGGCGGGCCCCCCCATTGGAGATGCCGTGTGCGGCGGAGAGCCGTGATTGGCCGGTCTTGGAGGAGCCGCTTTCCGTTGCCAGACTGAGGGAGGGTCAAGTGGAGCCCGGGAGGAAGTGCTGCGCTGTGGGGCTGCCGCTTGACACCCAGAGGACCACAGCAGAGAGGCACTCAGTGGACACTCCCCCTCACCCACCCCGCTCCGACTCGCCTGCCGACTGACCGGCCGGTGGGCGTCAGAGATAGCTGACGTTGCAAGTCTAGTGCCTCCAAACAGAACAAGGCTAAACATTTGGAGTAACAGTGATATTCACTTTGATATTTTTCAAAGAAGGAAAAAAATCAGACTGCAGTTTTTCCCCCCCAAAGTCCAATGGTACATTTCAGTTTTGTTTCCCTTCATCCTGCTACCAGAGGAACAACGCCAGACACATTTCCAAGGAATAGATATAGTACATAAAAGAGCAGGATTTTTTTGTTGTTGTTTTCTATGTTTATGCTGCTCTTTTTTTGATTTATTGGATTGCAGTTGAAGCGATTTGCTCTTCATAAGTGCTATGATAAAACCCTTTGAATTTATAAAAGTCTTAGTCTCTTCTGTTTGTACAGTACCAAACGCAAGGAACACTCGTAGGTCTACTGCATTAGGAGAAACCCCTCTTATTTGGTATTGTGCCAGATACCCAGAACCATCCAATCCCGCTGTGGATTCAGTCTCTGTTGGGTGTGGCTGTGGCACGCAGAGAGGAAGTGTGCATTATTGTGTACTCAGTGTCACTCTTTAGTACAGTTTGCTGCATGCACAGTTCAACAGCTGCTTCTTCCTCTTTGCAGAGTTTTCCCAACAGTTTTCAGGGGGATTGGCGGCCTGGAGGGAATCCAAGTTTTGAAAAGGGGGGTAAGGTTTGTGAAGTTCCAAAGTCTTTTGCTGCAATCAGCAACAATGAAAACAAAAAACAAAAAAGAGAAACCAGCTCCGGTGGACACAGAGTATGGACGGAAGAAAGGTCTATGGTGTATATTGCACAATGTAACTGTCACATGAAGGTGAAATTGTGTTCTTTTTTTCCTCCGAAAACTGGCTGACCATACAGACCGCTGGGCTTCATAACAAATCAGACAATAGAAAATACGACAAAACACCAGTAAGCGACTGGGTTGAAGGTGACCAGAAGGATCTGGGCTTGCAGACGTCAATGATTAGGTGCCGCCGGACATACGTAGACATGTACGTAAATGGAGACACGCAGCGAGGTTGACAAATAATCTTCTCTCAGCTTATATGTTGTGATAGATATTTTTTAAAAAATGCGCTTGGGTCAAAAAAAGAGGAACATTTAACAGCTGTGTCAATCCCTTTGAATCAAAAATAATCAAGCTGATGATTGGTAGGGCCAGTCATGTGGCCAGGCCTTCTTACTGCCCAGTGACAGAGTTGGTCACCAGTCATGTCCTGTACCACTTGCTGGCTCAGAGGTGAAACTGTGCAAGATTTCAGCTATTTCTTCAGTTACAAAACAAACTAAAAAAAGGCGGCTTGGGAAGGACCTGGGCCAGAGAGCACTTAAGGCTAATATTAGTGCTGAGAAACAAACATGAACATAACTAGTAAAGATCTTTGAACCACATCATTGGCCATGGACATGCTGGGAATGGTCGTTTTAAGTCTTATTTTGGGATGATTTTTTTTTCTTTTGGAGGGAAAAGGAAAGTCTTAGATGGCAGCTTTGATTGCTTCTCCTATAAACACTTCACACAGAATGTCATGTATACTCATGGAAAAACTTAAAAAAAAAAAAAAAACACTTAAAAGGTTCTTTGTGTTGTGTCTTGTTTCAGTTTGTTTATACGATGCATTTCAAAAAATACCGAAAGGGGGGGAAAAAAAACTTGCTTTTCTTTCCCCCCAAAAAGGTAAACCAAACGAAAAAGGACAAAAGTAAAACAGAAGGACTGGAGTCTGCAGTCTGTGTGGTTGGGACCCCGGCCTTCTGATTCACAATTCACAGTTCAAACAGTTCAAATTGATACTGATTATCGCCACATGATTTGCTTGGGTTTTGCTCCTGTTCATATTGAATTTTTTTTTTGTTTGTTTTGTATTTTTTTTTCCCACCCCACCCTCCACCGATGGCTTACATGACATGGTGGTGGTGGGTTGGTCGGTTAGTGTGTCGTGGCATCATCCTACATGGACTCCCCACTCAGCAGATCTCCAGGCAGCAGGGTGTTAATGGGAGTGGGGCTCCCAATCACGCGGGCATCCTCTCCGCTCGGCGGTCCCCACAGGCTGGAGTACTGGGGCACACCACCCCACAGCAGGTCGCCTCCGCTGGCCTTGCCTCCACCGCCGCCGCTGCTGCTCCACTGGCCCATAGAGTGGGACTGTGCTGCCCCGCCCATCCGGTTTTGATTGGTTCCCGGGTTGGCCTGCCAGCTAGTGGTGTTAGCCCCCAGCGACTGGCCTTGTGCAAAGAAGCGGTTCACCTCCTCCTCGCCGGCAAACTCCGCCAGGATGGTGGTGTTTCCAAGCACACACCTTAAAGAGAAGAACTAGCAATGAGGAACTAGCAGTTTAATGTTTCATGTTAAATGTGCTTTACAAGTTAAAATGGGACAACACATGGCTGAGATACTTTTCAACCAAATGTTGCTGTTTTCATACTGTTTTTTACCATGCTACTATGCTTTTTTCTGCCCTGCAATAACCACATTTCCTGCTGCTGACAGTAAAGAAATAGGTCACACATGTTTCCATGACAACCAGCTACAGTGGCTGCCACTCTTGGCAAAGCAAAATTAGGGACAAACCTGAAAAAAAGAGAGATTAAAAAAAAACCAGCTAATCTGGCCCCGGAATGGGCCTCACCGGTGTTTCCTGTTCACTTTGGTTATTACAGTAACCGCTGTAACATTACAATACAGCTGACTGACAATGCAGCATGACTCTCTGCCTCCTCTTCCATGTGACTGTCCAGATACAAAAATATCATCGTCTGTACTCATCCAAAAAGCTGAACTGTTCCCAGCATGGGAAAACACCATTAAGACGCCAGAAACATTTGGTTTACCCCAAGTGTTCCCCATTTTCTTCCTCCGTAATTGCTGCTTCACTTGAACACAAAAAGGCAGCAGAAGTTGAGAAAGAAAACGTTTCCTTAATTTCTGATGCAAGAGACTTTGCAGAGGCTTACATGTGCAGAGACTTCTGGGCCTTTGCGGCCTCGTCCTTGGAGCTGTAGCGCACCACAGCATTCCCCTGCGTCAGGTTGAGGTGGAATGTGATCAGGGGGCCGTGCTGCATGCACAGGGTCCGCAGAGTCGAACCATCAATCTGGAGCACGACAGAAAGCAAAGTTACAGTTACAGCTAATATCTGAGCTGATTCATGAATTTTACACTGTATGTTCAGTCACTATTGATCTCTTTTTCCATTTATTGTTTTAGTACAATTGAGCTGATATTTCATCTGCCCAAGAATGTTCTTTTTGTATATATATTTTTTTATTTTTCTTTAGATTGCAAATAAATTAATACAATGCAACTGTTTTGTATCAAACTTGCTGGGAGCGCAGAATACATTTTGAGTATCCTCCCCCAAAGCCATCATTTGAGTTGAGACATTGTAATGATTCCTAACATTTACATGCTAGCTTTACTAATAAAACACTGTGGCTTCAATTAAGCAAGAATTAGCAGCAGTGTACGTACTTGTGGGGTGAGATTCCTCAGCACGAGCCAGCTGCTGGTCCTGTTGGAGCTGTCAGTACTCCAGGTGGTTCCCTCTGTAACAGACATGTCAAATATAATGTTTTAGTATTAGGTGTAAGAAAAACAGAGGGAAGTAGTATAGCTGCAGAGTTTGTCATGATAAAATATCAGTGCATTTGTCCTTGTTCCTTTCACATTACACCCATATAGGCAAGGTGTGAGCATGAAGTATGTGACAAATACATTTAAGTGTCAGTACTCTTATAATAGAGCTCTAGAAGGGAAACGGTTCACATGTAATTTCCTGTGAAATAATTTGTGTCAATTTGTGTGTGTTTTTTTGTTTTTTTTTTAGCCACTAGAATACTTCTTTTTAAGAGTGCCCTGGCGCTCTGGGCTCTAGGTCAAACTTTTCAGACACACTTTCCACTGACTGTTAGCTATTTCCACACACATGATTCTTGCCTACACTACTACAAGTCCTCTTTTCTCTTCAATCTACATGAACTTATACTTGTCGTGTCAAAACAAGGTCACGTGTATGTTGTTTAAATGAGGCTTCTTGCAGAGCTGGTAAACCTCAAGATGTCAGTTTAGCAGGGCGTGTTCACCCAGCCTTTACACAGCGAGTGCTGTCAGCGCAGGGTCGCAGCTGTGAACTTCGGCACACCTACACATCTTCAGTCATGTCTGTGTTTTGCTGGGTGTGAAATACATCATAAAGATTGATATGTGTTGATTTCACTTTGATGAAAGCTGTCTCCAATTTCAGGCTGTATTGAGACTTCTTCAATTACTCTTACTGTAAATCACAGATTTTGTAAATGACCCTTAGTTCTGCAATCTCAGAAACAGTCTCAGCAGCAACATGTTTGTTTCTTCATATGTGAATGGACTAGAGATTGTAATGATGCTGATATATTGAAGAGATCTAGTCCTGGTAAGGAACATGTCAAAGTGAAACCTGAGACTCAGAAGTGTTAATAAATTTAGCAGCGTTTCCCATGTATAGAATTTATGTGGCCAACCAACATAGAAAGATGTTTTTGTTTCTTTATCAAATCTTTCTGTCATTCAATATTATGCTTTGAAATGCAGTTCAAATGCAAGTTGGTTATAAACTCTGGAGGAACAGTGCATGGGTTTGTGACTGAGATCCATTCTAGTTGGTTCCAATAATTAAGATTAGGTACCAAACAATAATTAAGATTAGGTACCAAACACAGGACTTTTGAGGGTACTGACCGACTGACTGATCGGCACTGTCAAGCACTGTTTCACGATAAATCAGGTGAGAGAGTGACGAGCAGAAAGCTGTCATAAGTGTGGTAACCATTTCAAAACTGGACGCAGATAATGCCCACAGTAGTATCTGTAATGTGAAATGCAAAGCTGGCTAGGACAAAACGTCCCGTGTGTAGACCACAGGTGTGTCCGACACGTTTTTTCACACGCAGGTCTCATGCAACAGATGCTTAGGCTCGTGTCTTGCCTGCGTCTCAGAGGCGTAATTGCGACCTGATGCATTTATTTACGCTTCAAAGCTATTTTGCTGACAATACATGTGCAAATGCAAAAATAATGCTCCAGAAAACATTACTACTACTATTACTATATTAAACTTTGCTTCCCCTGAGACACACAAGACAGCGTTCTCACACTATGCCCTGCTGACAGACTGACAGGCTGGAGGTTGTCGGGATGGGTTTGGAAGGGGGGAGGGAGGTATGGTGGTGTGTAAAATATTCTGACAAAATACTCTAAAAGGTATCGTTGGGTTCCAGTACTGTTTCAAATGTAAATGACACCCAACGCTGCTGCTAATAGAAATTAAATAAGTGCACTGCAGCTCAGATGAGAGTGCTCACCAGAGGAGTAGGAGCCGCTCCAGCCTTGGGCCAGGCCCAGTGAGTTGCCGCCCCAGGTAGAAGAGGGCTTGTTGTTGGTGAGGCCTGGTGGGGGCCGGGAGGGGGCTGCATTACTGCGTGGCCCCTGAGGGACTTTCCACAGCTCATGGGACAGAGAGGCTTGGCTCTGGGAGATGGGCCCTGGGGACCAGGTGGACTTCATGTCAGACAGTTTCCCTTTAGATGGAGAGAGGACGTGAAGATCAAGACAATCAGTTACAGACGAAGATTTAGTGTTACAACTAAGTTGATTACAGGCTCCCAACAAGGCATTTATTTTCCTGCACCACTAACTCGTTCAGCTAATGCCCTGATAGCTTCAGTGGGTCTTAATATTTACTTAATGTAATTAAATTCACCAAAGTTTTTACAGCACAACATGCAAAAGAAGGGAAATGAATCACTGAATCTTTGTGCTGTAAAAGAGAACTTTATCATAATATTAAAGCAGACATAAATGCATGCTAAACTGAAAGTAGGAACTATGTGACTAACTAACATTAATATTTTCACGGTTAATTTCAGTTTCAAGTACTGCTTTTCTGGACTTATGTGGAATCTCTGCCTTCCTTCTGCATTTTTGTAAATGCAAAAAAAAAAGAAAAGAAAAAAAAGTCTGTCTACAACAGCTTTTGGACAGAATCATGTCCCAGATGACACACAGTCACAAAGTACAGAGCTGATTTATCTCTGATATTTTTTTTTCTTTTCATCATAAAGCACACACACAAACACTCAAACACAGGGTGTGTACTGATGTCATGAGCAGCAGGGGTGAGGCTTGTTTTTTTTGTGGGCTGGGTCACAGAGGCACAGATGGTTGAAGGTCACATTTAGGCGAGGTTGCTGTCTTAGTAGTGGTAAAGGTGTTGTCTAAAGGCACCAGGGGCACAAGTTTAGGCGTGGCTTGGAGTAGGAAAAGGGTCATAAACAACGGGTCAGAGGTTAGGTAAGGTTTAGGATAAGTAGGGAGCCTAAGACAGCATTGTGTCAGGGCTCTCATTTGGATGAGGGGAGGTCTGGCAGGTCCACACAGAGGAGGAGGGAGGATACTCTGGATGTGTACCTGAGCTGTCTCCATCAGAGGACGACAGACTGAAAGAGCTAGAATAACCACTGACTGGCCAGTCACTGCTGGTTGGAGGCAGAGAGCCATTCTGAAGTGGTGGAGCTGGGGAAGTGGCTATACAGTCGTACAGTGTTGTGACCAGAGACAGAGAGAGAGAAAAAAACAAGTAACTTCATGTATGCATCAGCACAAGGACATGATATCGGTGCCAGTGGTGAAGTAGAGATACTAACATGGGTCGACTTTTAATCTACATCTGATTGGCTTTCCACAGCATGTCATTGGTTTGGGACTTCTGGTTGTCTTAAAACGTTAGTGGCCATCATACCTCCATTCCTGTCCCGTAGCAGGTATCGATTGACGTCGTGGATGTTGGTATTGATGGTGGGACCGCTGGGGACGCTGCCAGGGGTCATGTTGGGGTCATTCTCAGGGTCGATGTTCTGAAGGCCCTTCCATGGCACACCTGGGCAGAACTCTAACAGAGCAAAATAAAGAGCTTAATCAAGGGTTTTGAAAGCAACAGGATCTCGAGGAAATTTACGCCATCTCATGACTTCCTCACAGTTTAACCAATTCACACAAGCCTCAAAGCCACTGCTTTCTTAAGACTGATTCTTAGAATGATGTACCTGCTGCAGAAAATCTTAAACTAGACAGTAAGTCCCCTTTGCTACATTACAGTAGGGTTGGGCAGTATATTATGTCGATAGTGTGATATTAGACTAGATATCGTCTTAGCAACAAAACTAACAAGAGAGTGAGTTGTGAGAGAAGATCTAATCAGGAAACATAAGTGCAAACATCTGTCTGGGCTGACCATGGATGTGCAGGGGCTTTAATGGTTATGTATTTGCATCTAGTCTTCACCTGGGGGCCAGTTAATGTTGGTCCCATTGGAGATCTTTTCATTAGGGCTCTTGCCCTGACCCCAGCTGTCTGGGGGCACCAGGGGGCTGGTGGGGGACTCAGAGCTGGACATTAGATTGTAAGGGCTGTATGAGTCCTCCATCTGGGGGGGCTTCCCAGGGGGGCCCAGGGTAGAGGCAGCAGATATGGCACCTAGTACATGCAAAGAAAAACAAGAGATTAAACTGAATCTAGTTTTACTTTATAATGAGGACATGATTTATGAAAATACTCTTCATAAAATCAGCTTCAACATCAATACCACAGATAGACATTCAAAGCATTGTCAGAATGATATGTCATTAGTGTGATGTTTGCAGTGAGTTTATCTATTTGTGTTCTGATGCTCTGAGGCCTCGCCACACAGGTATACATGCAGGTATACTTGAAAATGTGGCTTTTCAATGTGGTTTGACCTTTCGTCCACAAACAAACTTCTTTTAGTTCACTGAAAGCTCTGTTCAGGGTAAAGACATTCAGAAACTCTGTTTTCAGTGTTGATGTGTAGAAGACTGAGAATACTCAGTTTTTAGCATTTGACATCAGAGTTTGCATCGTTATCTTCTTCATGAGGTATCACAAATGAGAAATGATCAGAAATCAGAAATGATATTTCATGCCATGGTGAACGTGACCAAAATAGTGCTGCTTCTAACCTTGCTAACAGGACTCTTTACATGTGAACACATACATGTAGAACTACTCTTCCACTATATATTGAGAAACAGAGATGTCAGAATGTGCTACGGAGGTCACTGCTCCAGGTAGCTTTCCCGTAACAGCTTTATCTCAGGCTTCTGATTGGCCAACATCTTACTCCTCTTGTACTTTGCATGGCTTTAAGGTTACAGTTATATCGCCACCTGTTGGTGTGGCTCTTGACAGTGCTTCAATTGTTTTTAACAGAGCTTGTGTGAACAGAACTTTTTTTGGTGAACGAAGGAGGGGGAAAACCCTGTTTTTGAAAGGCACCTGTGTCCATGTTGACCAGGCTTGAGTGTCTTTTAAGGACGTAAATACATCTTTCCACAGAAGATGGACAGAACAAATGAATAACACTTTTAAAAAAAAGTGTGATAGATTCTCATCTTGGTATCAGTGGCAGAATGTGTGGGAACAAAAATGCCCAGAGCAGAAGCTGATGATATCTCAAATGTGAAAATGGAAAGCGTAGGAGTCAACAAGTTGGTGTCAGTGTTAGCTAGTTTCTCATCTCCAAACAATATACAAGCCAAGTGTGTTTTGGCAGGTGGTTAACATTATTCATGTGTGTTCTGTGTGTCTGAATGTGTACCTTAGTGGTGTTATACTAGCTCAAATATAAGAATAATATCTATCTTATGTTATACTCAAGAGGACCTAACATTTCCTTGTTCCCAGTCTAAAAAAAAGTGGTGTCAGGGCTCCGTTTAAGGTGAGGAGAGGTTTAACAAGCTGTGCACCTGAGCCGTACGTGAACGACCAACCGAAAAAAGCGTGCAGAGCTTCTGTCTTAGCTGAAAATGAGCTTGCAGTCAGAATGTGTGAAAAACAAAAGGCTGCTGACACCTCAAGTGCTGTGATGAAAGGTGTCAGCTTTTGAGTTTCTCATCAGGCTCAAATGTGTAAGGGCGGGCTGCTGTCAGAATCAATTATGATCATGTTTAACAGCATTTGAGATAGTCTCAGTTATTATCAAGTTACCCACCTTTTACCACAAACGCTGTTTTAAATATAAGTCTTGGCTATGAATCATAGCACCACTGCACAAGCAAATTTTCAAGTATCTCTAACAATCCCAAAAGTCCATTGATCTCTGCCGTACAGAAGAGAACTATTGCATCCACTAAAAGGAATGACATTATTCTCAAAATTAAAATCCCTGTTGAATTATAGTGGCTATTGTTCAACATATTAGCTGTCTGGTGGTACTTCACAATGCAACATGTGTGCAGAGGGCCTGTACAGAATAATGTGTACATTTATTGAAGATGGCATGGGAATTTTTCTATATGATAAATAATGCCACAGGACATAGTAAAGGTCGTTTCATTTGTATTTTTTCTTAAACACTATGTATATGTGCATCTGTGCCTACCTGTGTTTCTCTTGCACGTACCGTGCTTATTGAGGTTGTTCTCCATGTTTGAGGAGTTGCCAGAGAGGCTGTCCATGGAGTTGGAGTGTGTCCACTGGGACAGGCGGGATTGGGGCTGAAGGGGCTCCTTCACGGACAAACCCCCAACCTCCATGCAGTTTACATTCATGTTTGGATTCAGTCCAGCTGCACACAAACACACAAAAAAAGAATCTTAAATTTGTTCAGAATACGTAAGTCAGTGGTCAAAGATTTTTTTTAAATTGTAGTAAAACTGCTCAAAACAAAACAGGAAAAGCCTGCATTTTAACTGTATACTGATGTAGGTATTAATACATTGAAAGATGTCAGATGGAGGAATGTGAATCTGCACGTTTGTCTCAAAGAAAAATGGCTAAGGACCTACTGTTCTTATTTGGGTGAATTCACTGAATGATTTGTGGGTGGCCACACAGTATGCAATGAGTACAGATGTGTGTATGACAAGACTGGTACCTCAAGGGCTGCAGATGAAAATTGCTACCCTCAACAGACAAGCTACATTTAGTCAGATTCACATTATTTGAGCCAAAGTGACAGCCAAAAGAAATATTTTCAACTTTGTGTTGTCCCCATCCCAGACTCACAGAGAGGGTAGGTGCTGTAGGCGTTGGGCGAAGACGGCGGCTCTTTGGTGTGCAGTGTGTCGGCGAGGCCCGGAGCCTGGTGTGGGCCTGTGAAGGGGTCCAGGGTTGATTTGCCGGAACCATGGCCTCCGGCGGGGCCACCGGGGGGATGCAGACCAGCGGAGGAGGAGGAAGAAGAGGAGGAATGAGAGGGAAGTTGCTGCTGCTTCATCAGCAGCGCTTGGTACAGCTGACGCTGGTGCTGCTGGATCTGCTGCTGCATGTTGGTGATTGTACGTGCAACCTGGGGGAGAGGAGAAGAAGTGTCAAAACAATATATCACAAAAAGCACTTTGGGCAATGAGGGGGAAGAAAAGGAGATTAAATCGAATTATCTGGTGGCAAAAGCAAAATCGATGGACATATTAAGAAAGACAGAGAAAAGAGGAAGGAGGAGGAGGAGGAGGCAGAGCGGTGGAGATAAGAAGGACAAGGATATGGATGAAAGACTGTTGGGCAAAGTCAAAGGAGAGGTAGTATGGAAAGTGGAGGAACAACAGTGGGGGAAACAGCAACTTGTTCACAAGCATCCCCTCTTTCAACAGGCCCTATCTTGCAGCATGCTGCTGTTATCTTTCTAAGAGAAGCCCCAAAATTTCAAAAAGGAGAACAAACTCTTCCTCCTTTCTCAAGAAAGATTTCTTGGCTCATGCTCAACGAGAAGTAACCTGTTCTCATGCTGATATCTTAAAGTTTGAGCAATGTCTGTTGCAACAATGCATGACGCTTCCCTCATTGTTCTTTATTATGGTTATCATGTGAGAACCACAATATTTGTTGAGAAAGATATGAAGCTGTAGCTGTGTATTGAGTCAGCACTCACATGGGGTTAGGCACATAAAATGAATGACCACGATCTTCGTTTTTTTTTTTTTTTTATCCTGTGGGTGTAATCATGCACTTGTTGACTCACTTGCTGCTCTTGTTGTCTAATGGGGCCGGAAACATTGCGTTGCGCCTGCATCATCTGCTGCTGGATTTGTAAACGCTGGTACGCCTGAATGAGGGGAACAAAAGCATAATGATTACAAAATATAGAAATTGAGGTGAAAATACAACAAAGCAGAAGAGAGGGTCAACTGTCTCCATCTTAAAAATCTGTTTGTGTTATGCGTTTTCAAACGGACACATTCTTAACATTTCATTGGATGTTTGTTACTCTCCTTTCCATTTAGATAATACAAATAAAAGCCTATGAGACACATTCCCTCACTCAGACCTTTAAGTACACGCTGCACAGCACTTACGGATGGAAAGCGGGACTCAGACTCACCATTTGCAGTTGCTGAAGTTGGTACAAGAGGGTCATTTGTTGAGGGTTTATTGGTGAGGTTAAAAGTGCAGGGTTCAGACCAATGTTTTTTGCTGCAAACTGCAAGAGCTGTGCTTGGACCTGGGGGCAGGAAGGGAAGAATGGGACAACAGAGAGGAGAGATGACAAGTTAGTCACTGCAAATCACAACAACTGTAGAGAAGCAGCTTCTGGCAAGGTGAAACTAGTCACAACTACATGCGTGCAAGGAGGAGAGAGGAGAAAGGGTCTGGCAGAGGAGTTGTAACAGGCATTAGTATGATTCGCAGAAAATAACTTGTGATGTTTTTTTCAAGTCTTTGCAATGTTTCTGCAGGTTAACTTCAAAAATTTTGAATTTTCAAGGCATATGATGAAATGATACTACCAGTTTCGTCTTCTTGTCGAGCATATCACTCATAAGTGTGTCAGTCTAACTGTGTTCCCTGGTTATGGGTCATCCAGCACAATCTGCCAGCTAACCTTTACCTGCTTCTGTATTTTATGACCCGATATAGCTCTATTTTACACATCAAATATGTTCATGATTATGTGTGTGTATCTACCTGAGGGGAGAGAAACTGAGGCACTTGAGCACGTAGACTAGGCTGGGAGGAGCTGAGAGGTGGCACTGGTGGCTGAGGAGGCTGCTGCTGCATGGCCCGGGTTTGTGCTGCTCCACTACTGCCAAACATTCCACTGGGTATCTAGAAACAGAGGTGACGAACGTTCAATGAGTCAAATTCTTCAAAACCTCCATGCTTATTCAATTTGATAAATATAAAGTTTGCCCCGTTTATTTTGGCTGATATTCGTTCTACATAGTTTGATCGGTGGTCTCTATGAAGGCTGATAAGGAGAGTCGATCAAATGATGCAAAACATTTTCTCTATGCGCCACTAAAATGCAGACAAAGTATCATAGTCCGGTGGCCAAATACAATTGTGTGTGTGTGTAGGCGCTGTGTTGGTCGGTGTCACAAGCGTTGGTTACATGCAGGGAGATGTCGATGTGAAACTGTAGCATGATAAGTTAAAATCTTATGTGAAATAAGTTTGACCAAAACTCCTAAATTATTGGTTTTGGCTAAACTAGACTGACCGAAATGTTCAATATAATCTGATGACTACTAAAGGCTGTCAGCAGTTTTCACTGACTCAAACTATACTAAAAAAGTTAAGGTTTTCTTTGACCAAGTTAAAACTAAAATGACCAAACTATCAGTCAACTAAAATTTGACATAACAGGATGCAGTTTGTCTTACAAATTATACTATATGCAGTCCGCCCGGTCAGTCAAACAAAATCACTTTGTATTTTGCTGTTCACCTCACGATGGTAGGAATGTCATACAGTTTGTAGACATGCACAAAGTAGGAACAACACAGGCGGAGCTAATGTGTTATCATAAACAGACATTAAACAAGCAAACAAACTGTAACCTGACAGCAGACATTTCCTTCTAGGTAACAGACATGGCCACAGCAAGTAAAGTGTCAAATTGACAGCCAGGACTGCTGCTTTCAGTAGCAGTGGAATTTTGAATGCTCTTGTGTCGAAAGATGAAACAGTTGTGTTTGTCTCATTTGTATGTGAGGTTTTTTTTTAAATAATTCATATGATACTAGAAGCAGCTGGCCCTCAGGTATTTTCACATTATCTACTCTGCCCCTCATTCAGAAAAGATTGGAGACCCCTGAAATAAACCCTGTGATCGGTATTAGACGATACTGCTTCCAGCGACTGATGAAAAAATCTTACTTGTAGCACCCTCATTAAATGTCAATTCATCAATATGTCAAATCGGCCAAAAAACTAGCCTATAAAAGGCATCTTCATCTCCATTCCCGATCCCATGTTTTTAGAGAGGTCTTTCTAATCTGTGCAAAAAAAGGCCCGCTTACAGTGCCTTTGTTTGGGCTTCAAGGACACACTGTAGTTTTTCTGGGCCATGGCTGCCTCTGGGGGTGATATTTGATAGAGCATAACTATCTGATTTCAATGGGCACTTCAGGCAAGGTCATACACACACAAGTGAGCAACAGAAAAGCGGAGATTTGGGAGAGCATGTCAGTAGAGAGGTGTGTGTAAAACAAATTCTGTCTATCAGCTATCTCCATAACTGCGTAATATGAACTTAAATCTTGCACAAGACATTAAATTTTAAAATGATGCTTATGCATTTGTAGTGTGATACACAGACTGTTGATCAGACTGTTTTGCGCTAATGTACTCAAGTCCTCAAATACTAATATAAATTTTGGACCACAAATGGTGTGTTAATCTCCATTTCTTTTTGCCTATCTGCTATTAATTTTGAAATAATAAACTCTGTTTTTCGCTATAAATTAAAAGAGGGGAAGATAACCACTTCACAAAATACTGCTGTCCTATATATTATCACAAAATTCCCAAAATGTCAACGATGTAATACGCACAGGCTTCCCACAGACAGTTTTTACTGCAGGTCTATTATCTGGACTGTGTAGTAGTGTCAGTTTCTTCTGTTTTGTTTTTGCCTAAGTGTGTAGTGTATATGTGTGTGCTCGATGTGTTACCTGTCTATTGTTCAAGTTTTGCATGGCCAGCCCCGGGTTGCCCTGTCCCAGACCCTGCCCAGGAAGGCTACTGTTGGCCAGGGGGAGCTTCAGGCTGGGGGAAGGCAGAAACGGTGATGGGGGGGCATCATCTGACAGAACACCATCCTGGAACAGATTAAAAAAATGGTTAATGGAGGAACAAACAGATTAAAAAAAAAACAAAAACAAAACATTTATCATCTCACATTACAGCAAGAATGACTGAGTGAGGATTAGATTTAGATTTATAGTGACAACAGCAATGATCAGATAATGAAAGTCATAACAATCCTTTGACCTTTCTCTGTAGCACATCAAAATAGTGACAATTTCAAACTAAAAAAAGGAAAAAGATAAAAAAAAAAAGTGCCAAAACAAAGTACAGATCAAGGTCTGAGTAAAAGCACTGTGCCTTCATGTTTCTACTACACTAATCATGTCCAACAGATGATTGGAAAAGGCCTGATGGCTGTTCAGCTGCTTAATGTCTGACCTTGTCAAGAAAGGAGGTGCGGTCGGAGGGGTCTTTGGAGAGTGCAGAGGGCCGACACACCATGGGCTTGTTCATGCCGTTGTTATAATCAGACATGCCCATGCCCCGCTTGTCCAGGTCTGTCTTCTTCTCCAACAGAGCGCCTGGGAGCAGAAAGGAGAAAGGTAAATTTATTTTAAGTCTTGACAATGAAACATGCTATTTAACACATAATGTTTTTATGCATTTGATCTGAGTGATGTAATTTGAATTGCTTTTTTTTCCTGTATTACTTACTATATACACTTTGGGTATGTTGGTATTTTACAGTAAACAAAATCTTGCATTCACTGAGATTAAATACTACACTAATGAAGACAGTGTGGCTTGGTATTATTCCGTTTAACTGAAGTAGAATTTTGGCAAAAGAACGAATTTTGATCTCAATTCCTTAAAAGTAAGACAACTGCATATCTGTGTTGTAGCATTAAGTAAACACATCTCATGTTAACATCTGCAATACACACACAAGAACACTTCTGTTGTAAACTTACTCATGGCCTGGTCAAGGTTCATGTTGTTGCTCTTCAAAGCCTCCTCAGCAGGATCTCTCTGTAAAACACAATATAAGCCTGTCAGTGAGCATGGTTTAAAGAGGAAATAGAAAAGTTTTGCTTTAATATAACATTACAATATAACAATACAGTGGCTATAGAATAATGATACTATCTGCATTCAAACTGGTTCCCTGTGGCCTCACATTCCCTATATTAATTCTGTCTGCCATCATGTATGATCTTCCAAGAGAATGGAGGCTCAATTTATGGCACAAAAGAAAGGCGTCCACTGCGCAACCAAAACAGGAATAGGATAGCCCGTGTATCTTCCTGGTAGTTGTCAGCAGCGACCCCCATTTACCAAAGAGTATCAGTGTAAGTTCTTTACAGTTGCTATCCCTACTAACAGAAATAGTGGACAGTGGAACAACCGAAGTAACTGTGGAAACTCTATCCGCCAGAAGAAAAAGAGCCCAGTTGCTAGGCTCTGAGGAAAACCGAAAGCAATCCAGTTGTCTTTGCGACAGCAGCGCCAACACTAATACCACTAGAGGGGAGAAGTTGAAAAGCTGACGTCTTCTACTTTAATTGCAAAAAAGGTTGGATTTTCCCTTTTTAACAGTTTTAACAGTTTACTTAGAGTTCAGACACCCTTCATTTGATCAAGTTTTTAAAAGAACATGGTACAGGTGGGTTGGCCTTGATGAGTTAAAAAAAAAAAAAAAAAAAAAGAAGAAGAAGAAAAAAAAGAAAGCATGTCAGTGCTGTGTGTCAGAGTGAGAACTTACCGGAAAGCCCATGTCAGTGAGCTGTTTGATGAGACGGTTCATGATCCAAGCCTCATCTGGCTTGCCCATCTTCCCCTGATAGGTATAAAAATATGAAATTAAAATTTGAATGACAATAATTCCCACCATTAATATCTGCCAGTATATTTATAACATATATGAGTGTTGAGTGTTCTCTGACCTTGCTCGGGCCCTTCTTGGGTCCATTGCCCCAGGAGTTGCAGGAGGAGCTGCTCTCCTGGGAGGTGGGGCTGTTCCACATGTCCCCATCCTCAGCGTCCCACTGGCCGGTAGACATGCCCATCTCCTCTCCTCCATTTCCCCAGCCATCTTGCATAGGTTTGGGGCCTGAGAAAGCAATGAAATAACATGACAATAAACATTTAGTTAGTAATCTGTTACAGTGTTTTTATATCTGTGACATATCCTACACTCGCACTGAGAATAATACACAAGTCTGTTCAGAGGGTGAGAAGCAGGTAATTTTCAACCTGACCACTTGGTGTCACTGTTGCCATTTGACATGCTGCATTTTTCTCCCTACACCTCTCTCTACCATCTCCAACATTTCAAACCAACAGTACAAATAACCAAGACCTACTGAAGCATGGAATTGCTTTAATCCCAGCAACACTCCAGTAGCACTAACAAACACCTTCAGAATTGGCACAAATGGTACAGATCTGAAGAAACTTCCTGTTTTTGTTCTCTTAACTGAAGCGTGGTGGTACACACATACTGGGAGTTACCATCAATCAGTCTTTCACAAAAGGTGTAGTACCACTGGACACAACCCAAATCTCAAATGCCGTAATTGTAAAGGTGACAATGTGTGGTATTGTCTAGTGTGTGAATTTGTCGTACATCAGCACATGAGACACATACTGTATAATCTGTTCTCTGTTAGTTTTCTACGGTTGTATAGCAGCCAAAAGGGGTGTGTAAGGTTATTAATAACAGATGGCACCATAGTCTTGCATCCTGGTACATGCTGATTCCCCAGCTTTGACATAACGCATCTATGTAAATATAATAAATATGTAGGTATTACCTGGCTTGCAGGGTGCAGAACCTGTGGGTCCGTTGGCCCTGCCATAGGGTCCAGAGGGCTCGTGGCCACCGTCTCCCCATCCTCCAACTCCACCTGGGGGCTTGCCCCAGGCAGAGGTACCATTGTCCACTGATGTTGGAACTGCTGGCTCTCCCCAAGCAGGCTCCGACTTGGGTTGAACATTGGGAAGCTCTCCCCAACCTGGAAGAAAGGGGTGAATTAGAACAAAAAATGAGTTTCACTGCAATGAAATCTTCATCCACTAGCAACATTTACTTGCAGTTACACATAATTCCTAAGTAGTAAGAGTTTGATTTTAAGACGGTATATAAGGCCTTGAAATCTGCATTACAGTCATACACAAGTCAGGTCTTTCACTCTTTTACCAAAAACTATATCATGATAATCAAAGCAACTGAAAGCCACAGTACTGTAGAGGCATCTTAATAAGAGAGACTGGCAGTAAGATTGTCTGTTGAGATAGTGCCACGCTGTCTATATATAGAGGCCTTTCAGTCAGCCTCCCCCCGACAGCAGCAGGCCCTTGACCAGCTCAGTCTGTCTCGTCAGGTGGTGTGTGTCTATGAATGTGTAGGAGGAGGAGACGGATGAAAGCGGCAGCATCTTTGCTCTATCTGTACTGGCTACAGCAGAGGTGGGTAATGAGGTATAAGTGTGATCAGCACAAGTGTTTCTTATGGTGGCCAGGATGCTCTGTGGTAGCTGCAGTGCGACTGGTAAACAGCAGGGGGCAATGGTCTCATTCACAATCAAAAGGAGAGGAGAATGTTGTGCATTAAAGCTGTGCCATGTCTATATATGCACGGCCTTTGTCTTCACAAAGACTTATTTGAACTGGCTGCAGAGCTAACTTAAGCTTGCTGTACAAAGTCTTAATTATGTATGCATGACCATTAAGAGGCCTTCAATACCTCTAAGACTATCTGCTTAATAATAACTGTGAGAGAATCCTTTAAAGGAATAATATTTAAGGGGAATATCTATTATTGCCAACACTGCTTTGGTAATTAAGTTTGCTTATTGGTAATTAAGTCACTTTGACTGAAAACAACTCTGTATTTAGGCGTTGTCCCATACTTTAGTTTATTATCAAGACCAACTCTCTAGACAGACATTTATGCTGTCAGATAAAAACTTTGAAACCCTTTTTTTCTCCTTTTGTTTTGTTTTTATCAAATCTGCTTGATACACGCACACTATTTTTACATTCCTGTGTCTTTTGTATTAGTTTTAAAGAGATTATGAACTTTTTAAACATTTTCAAACTTAAATTTTAAGTAATATAAAAATTAGCCACAGTGTGTTACCTGGGTTGGCGAGGGGGGGTCTACCCTGGGGGCCCGCGCCTGGATGTGGGGTGCCATTGCTGGGTGACCCATTGTTGTTACCATGGTGTTGCAGGTGAGTTGGGGGCTGGCCATGATGGGGATGGGGATGGGGATGGTGGTGCATGTGGTGAGTGTGATGGTGATTGTTGTTGCCAGGGCCGACAGAGTGATTGTTGTTGTTATTGTTGGGGATAATCACTCCACCATTCTTAGTGGGAGGTGGGCCGCTGTTGCCTGGGTTATTATTGGGATTGTTGCGATCCCACATGTTGACAGTCTTGTTGTAGGTGCCAGGATCGCCCCAGGTGGACGTTCCGTCGTCAATCTCCATCTTCCTGCGGATGGAGGGAGGGGAGGGCTCTTCCCAGCCAGTGGGCTCCATGCCCTGGTCCTGTTTGCTGCCATTGCCCCAGCTAGATGTGTTCTGCTTAACAGTACCGGGACCACCCCATGAACCCATGCCGCCACCTCCTCCGCTGCCAGTGCTGCTGTTGCTGCTTTCCTGAGGCTTGGAAGAGCCCCAGCCTCCCTGCACTGGGCCATTGGCACGTGAGGTCTCCCCCCAGCTGCTGTTACTCACAGTAGGAGCGGGTTTACCCCAGCCTCCTCCTCTATTTCCTCCCCTTGGGCTGTCCTTCCATCCACCACCTTCTCCATTCCCTCCTTCTCCTTCCCACATGCTGCTGGAGGATCCATTGTTCTTGACCTCCGCCTCTCCCCAATCCCCTGTGCTGGAACCATTAGAGCCCCCATTACTGTTGCCCCATCCATGGGAGCTTTTGGGACCCTCTCCCCAGCTAGTAGGCTGACTTTTCGTCAGGCCATCGTCCCAACTGGTTGACTTGTCCTCAGAGCCCCAGGATGGTGTGCCTCCATTTCTAGGACCACTGGTAGGTAAAGGGTCACCCCAGCCACTGGTAGTGCCATTTGGCGCTTTGCTGTGTGACTGTGGGGGGTCTCCCCATCCTGATCCAGTCTGGATAGGCTGAGGTGGAGGGGCTCCCCAGCCAGAGGATGATGATCCTTCACTGTCACTTTTTTCTCCAGACCCAGGCCTCTGACTGGGGCCAATTTTCGGGTTGATGGTACCTCCATTGATGGATGAGGGTCCACCATTAGAGCTGGAGCCTCCCATGGTGTCTGAGCTGCTTTTGCTCTTCCCATCATCAGAGTTTGCTTCTTCCATCTCCCATACAGTGTGCTGCCGGATGGGGGTTTGTCCCCAGCCAGTGTTACTCAGCACCCTAGGGTCCAGGTCCTGCCGGGGTAACATGGGGGTAAAATCCGTGCTGGAGGACCTGTCTCTGTGGCCAGATTGACTTTCACTGCTATCCCCACTACCCTCACTTGCTGGGGCTGTTCTAGGCTGCTGTCCCCATGAGCCAAGTTGCTGCTCTTGGCCTGATCCAGTACTACCAGCATCTACAGAGTCCCAACCTTTAGATGTTTCTCCACCACCAGAGGATTTTCCCCAGTCCCCCCAGCCACCACTTCCACTACTTCCTCCACCACTGCCTTGGCGGCCCCAGGCAGAAAGGTTTCCAGAGGGAGTTGAGTCCCAGCCTGAGTCCTTGGGAGAGTCAGCTGCCTTGGTTTCTCCACTACCCCATACAGAGCTGCCTGTTGTGTCCCCATTGAGCTGGGATGATTCAGTGGGTGACTGGCCTCCCCAGCCAGTTATCCCATGGATAGGACTCATAGGCTCCTGAGCTTGCTGCTGCTGCTTAGTGTGGTTTGGTCCGTCAGTGTTAAGGTTAGAAGGTTCCATTTTAAAAGACAAGCTTGTGGTGGCTGAAGAGTGCTGTTGATCATTTTCGTTAGCACTTATCATGCCAACCCAACCTCCCCCACCATTATCTGCTCCTCCAAGGCTCCCATTTCCCATGTTTCCATTGCCATTAATACCTGGTGGGAGGGATGGGGAGTTTGACACGCCATTGGCGCCAATACCACAACCTCCACCACCCTCATGGCCCAGAACAGGCCAGGCTGATGGGTTGGCATTGGGATTGAGGTTCAAGTTAAAATTGGGAGAGCCCCAGTTATTGGGTGCCCCTACTCGGCCGCCATTCATACCATCCTGTTTCCCATCGGAGCCCCAGCCTCTATTACCGCATGTGCTGGCTGACCCAGGTCCCGTCATCATGTTATTGTTAGCTTTGAGAGAGGGGTAGTGGGCCTGCTGGCCTGCGGCACCTGTGGCCATACTCAGAAAACTACTACTACTGGTGGTAGTGACAGCACTGGTGTCTGCGTTAGAGCTAGCTGAGCCCAAG
Organism: Epinephelus fuscoguttatus; assembly: GCF_011397635.1. Taxonomy (NCBI): domain Eukaryota; kingdom Metazoa; phylum Chordata; class Actinopteri; order Perciformes; family Serranidae; genus Epinephelus; species Epinephelus fuscoguttatus. Next base: position 37,401,848 of record NC_064754.1, on the reverse strand, counting down.
GGGCATTCTGGTGCTGCAGGGTGGCTGGGGTCACTGCTGCGGCTGATGGAGGGCCAAGCTTCTGTGTCACTTCCGTCAATAATCACTTTGTCCCAGCTGCTGGCACTGGAGGAGCTGTCAACTGGCAAAGAGGCTCCCCAATGAGAGGTCTCATACTGGGCAATGGAGCCACTCTGGAGAGATATGTCTGTCGAGAAAAGAGGGAGAGAGGAAAGAGAGGTTAAGACAAAGCGTAACAGAGGAATCCAACACAGGAAATAGGTGGAGATGATGAGTCAGCCAGAAGGAAACAAAATAAGATTTAAATGACAGAAGATGCAGAGATGCAAGAAATAAAGAAGATTTAGAGTAACAGGAGTAGAGACAAACAAAGAAAAAGAGAAAACAAAACTGGGAGGATACATTAGTTTAGACTACAGAGCATCATGTAATGCAGCACCCTGTATGTCCCCTGGACCAATTTTATCTTCTTGGCTGGTTAATACTAGCTATCAGACTTCTTGGCAGGAGATGGTCACACTTGCACGTTTCACAATCCAACACATAATCAGAATGCACAGCCAAGCGTGCTACATGTCATATCAGCTACGGCATATCCATACATCCTTGGCCTGGTGCAGTTGGCTAAACACAAAGAGGGAGATGGAACCCCGCTTTCTTTGTTTTTTTTAATCCACCATTCTTTCCTTTGTTTCTCTTCACTTTTCACTTAACGTCCTCTTCCACTTTCCTTTCTGACTCGTTTCCTGTTTCCTAGCAGTTTTATTTTGCCCCTTACTTACTTCTTGCTATCAAGCTTCCCTTATCTATTACAAGCCCCCTCCTCCCCCTTTTCTCTCTCTGTCCATGTCTCCTCTCTCACTTTTTGCCCCCGTCTCTTCCTACAGCCTTTAATTCCTCCCTCTCTCCCCTCTGCTCTCCTCTAAGACCCAGCAGTGAGAGGCCCATCCGTCTCCATCGTGGCTTCACTGGCTGGGGCTGTGAAGGGAAGCCCAAGTGGAACGCCGCTCATTTATTGGAATGAAACCAGGACGGCTTCTCATCCATCACTCCCTACGCTCCGCCGGGCCTACTCCTCCTCCGACTGCACTGCACTAAGAAACCACAAAACACTTCCTCCAAGCTTGTGTGAATATATGCGTGTCTCTGGTGGCTTCTCACTACCTACATGTACATAATACTGCATGTGCATGCGTGTATCACGATCCAGGAGCTAAGGACTGCATGTAAATCGTGTCCTACTACTTACTTCACAAATTCAGTACCACTCTACCAAAAAACAGCATTTTTAATGATTCTCTTACCAACATGGTATCGCACACAACCAATTTCATTAGGCTCAAAAGCATCCCATCAGAGGGGGGACTAATAATAGACTGATTCGATGCTGTAAAGGGGTAATCAATCAGTGGGAGGCAGCTAATCAATAATGTTATTAATGCTAGTGGGTGAGAGCAGGGAGGCTATCGATCCAGCATGCAAACATCCTAACCACTAGGCCGGCCTCATGTAATGGGCTAAAAACCAATGAGAACTGCAAGGAATCTCAAAAGCACACATGCCAACCAGGGATACGAAGGGAGAAATTCATCCATTCACTCTTACGAGGAGAGAGGAAAATGAATGTGTATTATAAAACAATCAAAATGTGTAGATGAAAACTAGATATATAAACTAGATTTATCTATTTTAGAGTTTGGGTGTTTTCCAACATTCAGCAAATGTCAATGTTTCCGTGAACCGTCAGTACTGCATGTAAAAATGGTATTCTTATGCAAACATTACATGCCTTGTGACTATTACACATGCTTAATACGTTTTTTTTCTTCAGATGGCTGCAATGCATTAAACATGAACAAATTGTGATACCAAACCATATGTAACAGAAGCAGTCCTTTTCAACAAGCATTAGAAGCCCACTAGACAATAATATATTTCTGGCTACCCTCCTGAGCAGCTGCAGTAAGCGTGGCTCACTAACCCTTAATTATAAGACCCAGGCTGTGTTTGTAAAATATTTGCCTCGTTCGGTAATTAAGCTGTTTTACCTTCCATTACTCTGCCATTAGTTTCCATCAGATGGTTGCAGTGATTTCCATAATAGCTATAAGTTATCCATCATGAGATAAAGACCCAGTGGTCAAAACAATCCGCTGAGATGAGGGAAAAGTCCATTTGTTTGAGTTGTGTGTGGACACACAAACGCTGGCAGTTATGTGGCTTTAAGATACTGCGCAACACGCCACAGAGTGGTTGTGAATACAATTTTTGCCTGAACACACTTATCTCCACTCCCCAGGCAGCTTTATCGCACGGGGTCGTCAGACTGATGACACGCACGTACAAACACAAACTAGTCTGCAGTTTGCAATCAGTTGATCATAGAAATAAAACTACTTAAACATCACATCAAAAGTGATCCCTCACAGCTGCTGTGACAGTGCCAATTGTTTTGAAGGGAGTTTGTTCAAACTTAAAAACAAGCCAGATGTGAGCTTTCAATTAGAAAACCTTTAATTGGACTTTTTATGAGTTCCCTTTTAGTCGATTCACTCAGTAAAACACATATGGTGTCCAGGGAACAAATGTTACAGTTATACATTTTATTTTCTCAGCCATCTCATAATACCTTGGTCTTGACATTATAGATGTCTAAAGTAATACAGACCACAAAAGCAATGCCTGCACACAAACCTGTCCAGTCAAACTTTCATTCTTAAAAAGTGGACTCAAAAAACAGTAAGATAGAAATTGTCTGGTGCTCATAAGACAGCAAACTAATAAGAGCATTAAGAAACATTTTTTGGGACTTGGTATTGACACATATTGAATACTGAGATATGTTTGTCTAGCAAATGAGCAAACTACATTTATCTTAGTTAGAATAAAACATGTTTAATGCACCTAAGTGTAGGTTTTCATGAGGTTAGAGTTTCCCCAAAATTGTGTGTAAAGTGTCTCTGTTTCATAAGAGGCTTGTTTGGCACAATGTCAGATCTATTGGTTTGGCGCATGCCTGCTTGCCACCCAGTCAATTTGTAAAGAAAAGAACAAAAGCCAAACAGCTGGTCCTTTCAGTTACCACTGCAAGCTCTCAGTGGCTTGTAGCGATTTTGTTTTCTAAACGCAGAGAAAGAAATATGACAGCATCATTAAAGGTCACTGATGTTACTCTCTTTCTGTTTTGTCCGTGCTCTGCCAATGCTAGTTTTGCGAGCAAAAAGAGAAGCGTCGTTTTATCAGACCTGAAACATAGCCAAAAAGCTCAGAGGCTGCAGCCTCGGGAAAATTTGGTTCAGTCGACCCCTCACCCACCCGGTGTCTCTTTCTCTCTCTCTTTGTCTCGGTCTCATTTGCACATTTTGTTTCCTGAAGAGTATAAAAAAAAGGTTACATGATAAGTTAATCAAAGCCTGGAAAGCAGCCGTCTTTTTTATCACTTCTGTCACAGACACTGTGAACGAACCAAATTTCAAACAAAAAAATCCACATAAAACAAAAAAGGAAAGAAAAAGGACTGTGTGTTGCCTGCGGTGGAAAAAAGGGGTCAGTCGAGGGGAGAGAGCGAGAGAGAGTGGAAAAATACCTGAGGAGAGGTGCACCAGCGCCACTCTCAGAGTGCTTACACAGATCTGTGCAAGGATGGGGAAACAGCAGACATCCTCTCAGTATGTCTGTGGCAAGCTACCTGCTCAAAAACAATATGGATACCAGCAATGCACTGCTGCTACTGGGTGTGAGTTATATTTTGGACCAATAGTATGTGCAGAATGCACAGGCATTATGTACAACATAAATGGCAAATGTGGGAACCAAAATGGAACATTAGGAGCTCTGCATTAGGAGTATTTATTGCTGGACTACTGGATTGGATTACAATATACTGTATAGGTGCTAATACTACTCTGTCTACCTCTGTAGATACATGCATACATGTGTGGACTAATGCTTAACGAAGTCTCTTCTCTTTCACCTCAACATGCCCCTGTTGTTCCCCTTTCGACTCCCTCCCCAGACATTCCAATAGAAAGATCTTGCTGGTTCTTGGCAAAGCTGTGATTTGGCAGGGGGGGAGAGTCGAAAGCAAGCTGAACATGAAAAACAAAGAAAAGGGGACAATTATTTCCATCCACCATTTGCAATCATGTGTCAGTAATGTGGTGCTGCTTTCATTCTGGTTGCAATTAGGAGGGCAGACTCTTATTACGCTCTGTGAATGAAAAGGGTCAAAAATAAAAAGCCAGGGGCCCTTTATGGCTCCTCATGCTTCCAACAGGAGGCATAGCTGCCTTTTTGTGCGCATGTATGTACAAGTCCATGCATGTAGATGCATGCCTGCTCTCTGCAAAGAACCTGGACTGGAGCTAAATAACAACAAAACAATTCCTGATGATGAGCACACCAGGAGTGCTTGTGCTGAAAAAGTGACATTAAACAACAGCGACAACACATTAAAGCTGTGATGCCAGCTTGCCAGAGTTGAGGCAGAAATAAGCGAGAGATGAGCTTCTGATAATGAGACTAGCTGCCATCATAGAAATGGGCAGGTAGCCAAGAATTAAATGCCTCCCCTCCCCTTTGAATGAAATGAAAGGCAGGGTGACAGAAAGAGAGAGGGAGAGGGTGGTAGGGAGAGATGGAGGAAAGTCTGGGGGGAGGGGTTGGCACTTGCAGTGGCAAGGGAAAAGAAAGGGAGACGGTGAGAGAGAAAGCATGAACAGACTCAGAGAGATGGTGTGACAATAAATGAAATCCTTAGTTTAACTGTGTGCTGAACACTACGCTTGGTTTTCTCAGAGCAAACCGTGGGGTGACATAACACCAGAACCAGAGCAGGAGGGGACGTTTAGTAGTCTTTTGTCCTCAAATAGACCCTCTCCATCTCTCTTTGAGGAGTGCTTTTACGCCTACTAGGATCAAAGACGGCATGTACTTGTTTTTCCGGAAGCAGGGAGGGAAAGAAAGACTGAGGAAATGGTCACAGGAGGGTTTAAAAAGCTCATTATTCATGTCTGTTTACCTCTGCTGAGAAAAGAGAAAAAATAGGAGTGCGAGACCATGGTGACTTCTCTGGTTTCCCTGACAGAGGCTGGATTAATGAAGCCACTAGGGGGTTCCATCACTTGTGTGCGTATGTGTGTGTGTGTGTGTGTGTGTGTGTGTGTGTGTACGTGTCACAGCCTGAGCACATGGGGCGATCTATACCTCCCTGGCTTCATTAGGGCCAAGTAGTCTTGTGATTATGGTTTTAAAACATACAAGATCTAAGTGGTAGTTATTTTTATATCTAAATGGTACCATGTTTGAAGAAGCACACTCACATTAACATGAGAGGGTACCATGAGAAGGTACTTGAGGAACATGTTTTAAAAAAGAAAATTGTTAAAGGTTCTATACGAGACATTCAGAGTATAAAAATAGCAGCAAACCACTCTTTGCTGTTTAAAGATATGAAGGAATAATGGCATCCTTAGCAGAGAATAAAGTCACGCTACCTCTGATGTAGTCTGAGCTTCTATGTGGTTTGTTATGGTAAACTGGTCTGGCTGCATGTGCATATTAGTGCATATGTGTATCCCACTGGCTACCTCATCGCTGCACTGCACAGCGCTCATACTCCAGTTACTGCTGATATCTGGACTTCTGTCGCGCAAGCGTAGCGCCCACCTTCCAGGTTAAAACCGTTGGCTCTGTCAGCACTGTTTATGGAGCTAGCCACTGGATCAGCCACCTCCATGTTGGGAACTGTGTCCAGACAACTCACTCACTTTGAATTTTGCATAGAACCCCTTTAAGCATTTTTAAAAGAAAACCCCACTCTGTTCCACGTACACAATATGCATTTAACATATACAAGATATGTTCACAAGCCCAACTGCTTCACCTGAAAATTAAAAGGGCACAAATGAAAGGGCTGAGTGTTTTAACAGCACCCAGCAGAGTGCCTTCTGGCTACATACTCTAACTGGGTGACCAGCAAACAGCTGTTGGGCTGCAGTTCCCACAGTCTTAAGAGACCCCCCCCCCACTCCAGCACCTGCTACTGGGGAGCCTGTCTGGACGGCTGCTGGCTGCTCAGGACTACTTAATGGTCCCCAGTCAGCTGGAGAGACGGGGATGGGGTGACGGGAGGGAGGGAGAGGGGACAGGGGGTCTCTGTCTGGTGTTTGGGACAATTAAATGGGTTTCAGAGAGCGGAGGTTACGTGGGAGTGGTGTGAATGCCCTTGACTTTAGAGGGGGTTGCCTTTCAGACTTTAAGGATGGGGCGGTGTGTGTGGGTAGCCTGCTGGAATGTTACAAATCACATGTACTTAAACTTAGTATAGCATCTAAATGAAATCAGGTTGATTTTTCTGAACCAAATGTGAGGAAAGTAAACAAAAGTAGGTCAAAAGGAATGCATTTAACCACCTTAGGATATCTACTCAATAATACTGCAGTTTTGCTGGCTTATAAACCAACACGCATGTGTGGTTGTGCGTGCATGTATGTGTGTGTGTGTGTGTGTGTGTGTGTGTGTGTGTGTGTGTGTATGTGTGTACCCCTTTAAACTCTGAGCCAGCTGGCCTGCAAGGCAGACACAGATCTGAGAGGACACAACTAGGTCACTAGTGTGTTTTTTACTGCTGCACAGACACTACATCTATGCACATGTGTTTGTGTTTGCATGTGCACACAAGTGAAAAAGTGTGTGGAGGAACATCATCACATCCCTTTGGGCGACAGTAACCTCACCAGTGAGGTCAGAAAAACATGTCCTCAAAACAGAGTTCATCCGTTCCTTACAGTTACACTGACGAAGAAAACTTAGTGTCTGTGCATGTAGACCGGGTACATAAAATATTGCATGAACCTGACATGATACTGTCATTTTGATAAAAGCTGTACAAATTCAGATTTAGAAAAAGCTACAAATGATTCTCTTACCTATGATAATGATGTACATGATTGGTGACTTGATGGTTAACTTATTGAATTAATCCATGTACTTTGTTTACACGGTTGGGTAAATTCAAAACACAGCATTGCAAATGTGTTGTCTTGCAAAAATAGAAGTCATGCATAAATAAAATAATCTGTTGGAACTCCATTTCAGATTCTTCATATTGCTGCAAACACAACCACTGCAGCTGGGACTACAAGAGCAGAACCTGATACAGTACTTTTTGTGCAAATTTATGTTGTTTCTCAAACTCCACTTCAAAAGTAGTGATGTTTTGGGTGAAGAAAGCAGAGGCTTGGACTTAAATCTTCAAGTGCAGGGTAGTAAGTTTAACTACAACGTCCACTCTCTAAATTATGTATGCCAGAATCATTGCAACAACAGGGCCACTAGCTCAAGGCTATTAGCTGAGCAGACAGGACAGGACAGAACAGGCTGTGAAGGGGAAGCCCTTGGGACAGGAACGAGAGGGAAACGGGGTGGAAGCAGAGCCAGTGGCTACTATGCCACAGGCTGTGTTGTACTGAGGGACCCCTGGGAAAACCGGGGCGAGGTAAAGGCCAAAAAGGACAACAACCGCTGGACTAGGACAATATTAAGGACATTATAGGTTAATACACTGAACCAGGGGAGCTTAACTTGTCTGAAGCCAAAAGAAGAAATATATTCTTTTAAATCTAAAGGCTTAGAGGTGCTGCTTCTCTTGAGTGAGTTAAGCCTGCAGCCAAATTTAGATCCTGGCCCACAGCTGAGGAAACCCTGCACTAAACAGCTGAGCACAGAAAATAAATATCATAATAGAAAGTCTTAGCCTCTGAACTGATAATAAATAGAGAAAAAATACAACTATCAATATTTAAATATTGTTTGTAAAATCCTGAAAAAAAGCAGATTGATTTATAACATTTTCATTTATGGATAAATTCTGTATTTTTCAAGCTGGACCCTATTTTTCCATGTTTTATGTCTAGATGACTAATGGGAACAAAAATCTTTGAAACTGTCCTCTACTGAGCAAGAGGGCTGCAGATGGCAACAGCAAAACAGGCTGCAATGTAACCACTTGGGGCAATTATGCACCGTCAATTTACATCCACTAAAAGTGCTTTTGCTATGGACATACTGGTATTATTATTTCAAGTGTCTGACAACTTATGGAAAGTATCCCTACAGAGACAAACCTCAAGATCCTTTTTGTTTAACCAGAAACAGCCCTGAAATTGCTATCGCCAAACCCACCAGACTCCATTTAAATAAACAGTAATTTTATCACCGTACAGCACACTTCACTGAAACACACCAACTCTGGTTTGGTTAAAATAAACCCTCAATTCACCCAGCTAGATGTGAAAATATGCTGGCTCTGTACACCCTAATTACTGTTTATTTAAATGGATTCTGGTGGAATTGGCGTTGGCGATTTTCGGGGCTTTTTCTGATTTTTTTTTAAAAAAAAGATCTTATCCTAACAAAAAGACTGAGCTCTGTAGGGATGCTTTCTATAAGTTGCCAGACACTAAAATGAATAACAATCTGACACAAAAAATGTGAGATATTTAAGTCCAGGTTGAAATACTAAACTTACTCTTTAAATGAACTATTAAATAAGGCACAGCTTGCAAAAAACAGACATCAACTGACTGGCTACACAAACTTTAAGCTTTTGTTTAAAGCTGTTATCAGTGGCATAGGCCCAAGTACAAAAACAACGGCGACTAAACAGGGCATTCAAGTACCAGTTGCCTCTGTGATGCAGAGGGCTGTAGTTTGCTCACTAGCTAGCCTTGCACCACACAGCTGCTGCAGATTTGTTTACTGAGTGCCTGGTGTTGTCCCAGCAAATGTTGAGTCAGTAATGAAAGGCAGCACAGAGCAGCAAAGGAGCACTGATGAAAAGAAAGAGAGAAAGAAAGAAAGAAAGAAAGAAAGAAAGAGGGGAAAAAGAGACTGAGAGAAGAGAAACTCAACGAAGATGTGAGCAGATACTCAAGAAAGCTCTAGCTAACTTGAACATGAAAACACTGCGTGGCGTGCTACAGAGATATCCTTGCATCTATGTCCGTGTGTGCTGCATTAGAAGATGTGAGGTGTGTCTGTGTACATTAGCAGATGGTTGTGATTGCTTCACACAGAAAAAGCCTTTCAGAAGAATGCACACACAATAAGCAGAAATAATGATTGAAAAAACTGAGAAAATCTTGAGTGTGCATGTGAAAAAGAAATACCGTGATATCCATAAATGGAGAGAAAAATAGCTGTAACAATGCTATAAATAAATCATGACCATCCTTTATCAACACATTACTTGCATACGAATACACACAAGCTGCCGCACAATGAGCACCTTAAGGCAGGTTCAGTATTAGTGATCTTAGAGGCCACCGGTGAGTTCATTAAAAGATTACCGCTGGCTACAGAGGTCTGAGAGTGCGAGTGTGTGTGTACGAGTGTGTGGTCCTGTGAGTCGAGCAAAAGAGCATGCAGAGGCTTAAACAACTAAACCGTGTTCTTCTGACTAACACTAAAATGTCTAAACAAGATTTTTCAAGGCTCTGAAAGAAGTTGGCGTAATTACTGCCAGTGATATCTGCACCAGGATCCAGACTTGCACACTCTAATAGCACAAACCTATCAGAATCCTTTCAACTGAAAACAGCTTAGGCTGAAGTCTTAAATTTTAATTTGGCTTTAAATTCGTCTGCCTACCCACGTAATATAGGAGCTGTATGTCGTCATTATTTTACTCTGACAGAACGTGAAGGTGTGTCGTTAAACTACAATTATAATCGGCATAATTTATTATACCTAGAACGCAGTAAATCTGTCAATGCTGCTTTGCAAACTGCTGTGTCTGCGCCAAGGCAAACTGAATACAAACTCTGAAATGAAGCGTAATGTAGGATACTAAAAAACTATTTATAATTCCCAGCATGTTACATTTGTCTCACAAAATGTGGGAAAATCAAAGTGAGAGAAACAAAGGTCGAAGCAGAATGTTAGATTTAAAGCTCACTGAGTGAAATGTCACTAAATATGCAGCCAAAATACAGCCGACATGCACAAAAATTAAAAACAATCTCAGACTGAATGAAGTTTAAAGAGTGAAAAAAAATTGCACACAGCCACCACAAAAGCATTGAAATGAAATAAATAAATAAATAAATAAATCTATTCCGGGGCAATTTTGTTGACTGTATTGACACAAACCTGGGTGACGTTTGCTCGCAGTGGACGTGGCAGAGTTTGGGGAAGTGCTGCTGGTAGTCGTAGAACAAGAAGAGTAAGATGATGAGGGCGAAGAGGAGGAGGAAGAGGAGGAGGAGAGGGTGAGAGCGCTGAGGGCTCCTGCAGGCAGTGGCTGGCCTCTCTTCAGTAGCTGCTTGTGCTCCTGCTGGCGGAAGCGTGGGGGCACCTCTCTGGGCGGGTAGCGAGCACTGGCAGAGGACAACTGGCACTGCTGCTGAGGGGGAGTCTGAGTCGGGAGTTGGCTACTGGAGGAGGCGCGCTTGCCATTGCCAGAAGAAGAGGAGGAGGAGAGGGGCAGCGTAGGGCTGGCGGGGTGGAGGTGGTGGGGTGGGCCGGGACTGGGCTTAGTGGGAGCAGGCTCTGGCACTGGATGGATACAATACACAGGCACACAGGCACGCACACACACACACACACACACACACACACACACACACACACACACACACACAGAAAGACACATGCAGGTAGCAAGGTATTAACGTCTGGGTTAACTCACTATTAGTCCCTTAAATAACAGAAATGATATCTGGCTGTGTGGTGCTGACATTTGACAGCTGGTGACCCAAAAAAGGATGGCTGAAATTTTCTGAGCATTAGTCCAGTTTAAGCCCTTCCTTAATGTTACAATATCTATATGTATGGAAGTCCATTTCTGCCAGTGTCATAAAAAAGATCCTGCTAGGTCATTATAAGAATAAACTTTCTCAAAATAAAGACTTAACATAGTTTCTCACTAAGTTCAGATATTAAGTCAATACTTTAAGAAAGCTTCTCATTATCTTGAGATACTAAGTCACTATTTTGTGATTTTAACTAATTATGTTGGGATACTACATCATTATTCTATCTTAATTATCATTATCATTTTAATTAACTAATTATTTTTGGGATACTAACTTATAATTTTGGGATACATAGTCAATATTTTGAGATACTAACTCCTTATTTTGGGATACTAAGTCATTATTTTGAGATACTAACTCCTTATTTTGAGATACTTAGTGTTTATTTTGATATCCTAACTCCTTATTTTGGGATGCTGACTCATTATTTTGGAATACATAGTCAATATTTTAAGATGCTAACTCATTATTTTGGGACACTTAGTGTTTATTTTGAGATACTAACTACTTATTTTGGGAAACTTGGTCTTTCTTTTGACATACTAACCCCTTATTCTGGAATACTTGGTCTTTATTTTGAGTTACTAACTCCTTATTTTGGGATACATAGTCAATATTTTAAGATGCAAACTCATTTAGGGGATACTTGGTCATTCTTTTGAGATACTAACTCCTTATTTTGGGATACTTGGTCTTTATTTTGAATTACTAACTCCTTATTTTGGGATACATGGTCAATATTTTAAGATGCAAACTCATCATTTAGGGGATACTTGGTCATTCTTTTGAGATACTAACTCCTTATTTTGGGATACTTGGTCTTTATTTTGAGATACCACCTCCTTATTTTTGGATACTTAGTCATCTTGGGGCACTAAGTCATTTTCAGATAGTTTCTCATTATAATTACTTAGCATGATCCTTTTTTCATCACGCTGGCGAAAATGGGCTACGGTGTGTATGAACTGTACATGTGGAGATAAAACAGAAAAAAGCCGTCTAATGATGTTATATTCAAGCAGTATGTGATGGAGCGGTCCCATTTATGGGGAAAATCTTTAAAGAATGTACAACAGACATGTTTTATTTTCAACACCTGATCATGCAGTCTCTGAAAAGTTAATTTCGTCTATTGAATCTTATGTGTAGTACACAGCAGGTGTTGATAATTGAGTGTGTTTGTCTGCACTGTATGTTGGTGTGGCATGTCCCTTTAAGTTAACTGCCTCATGCAGCCTTTTGTCGAACATATGTTACTGGCCCAGACGCACTCTATGAAAAGGTCATATTTTTTCTGCTGACTGAACACCGACACACACACACACACACACACAAATACACATACACACGAACACACGGAGACACATCCTTTCCTCTTCATTACACTCTGTTCACTTGCCCCCTCCCCACACACACAAACACTCACACACACCTTTCCCTGCTGCTTTGGCCTCGGCCTGACCCTTTCCCTGCTGGTTGCAGTGACCAGCCAGCCATCTAATTGAGCGTTAGCCTGAAAGGTGTTATTATTAGTAGAGCCTGGACAGCTACCAACCAAACAGATTGGCCTGGCTAAAGTTTCCTCTCTGGGGTGCTGCAAGGCTGAGGAGAAAAAGACTGCCTGACCTATACACTGAATAATTCTTACTGAGGAAGCTGTGGAGGATGTTGGTGCGAGTCTGTGGCTGTATGCACCTATGAGGAAACTCAACTAGATCTGGTATGGCACTACTTTACCTGAGAGCTCCCTGCCACTCACAAACAGCTGCCTTCATAATGACTGCCAATTGCTAGTGACCTAAGAGCTGCTGTGAATTACAGTTTCTTGGTCCGTGGGTAAATGCATGATGAATAGAGTTGATGATGTTGTCTTCTATAGTCCCAAGATAGATATGGCTGTTCTAAACAACAGCTGAGTCTGCCTTCACTCAAGGGAGGAGAGAGAGTAACGACAAAGACAAAGGTTGTGCGAGTGTGTGTGGAGGGAAGGGGATGGTTTTTTTTAAACCATGAAATAGTGGGAAATTGATGGCATAGAAATAATTTGTCAATTAAAGCTTCACTCTGTCTAGTGTGAGAACTACTCCTGCAGGCAATTAACCACACAGTGACACGCACACACATGCACACACTCGCACGCACGCACACGCACACGCACACACACACACACACACACACACACACACACACGGGCCAAAGCTGCCACAGTGGAGGTTAAAGTAAATTCAGAGAGCAGAGGTATTCACTGTGCCTGCCAAGAGCTTGTCTAAAAGCTAAAAACAGAGGCCCTCTCAGTGAGCGCAACACTAATCCAAATGGCTGCCTACCTGCTGACACGCAGAAACAGCACGGATATGCAAGGAACTTGAATTTGCAGTTACACAGACACATCCAAAACACAACTCCTCCACAGGAAGAGAACTACTGTGCATATATGGTGAGGTATTTGTAGGCAAAACATTGTTGTCGTCGTCTTTCTTCTATTGATGCCCTTTACACACGCACGTCGACAGGCACAAACGCTTCTACATGTTTCTTGAAAATATACCAACGTATCACACATACACTTAAAAAGAGACTTTCACAGTTGTTTTCAGCCCCTTCCACCGATGAGATTTTAGTCAAATGCGCATGCAGAGAGGGGGAGGGAGACAGAGAGGGAGAGAGCCTGCCCCCCTCCAGCAGTATCTGGCTGGCTTGCTGTTGGCTTGGAACTGCAGCTGGTGACGCACATCTCTGATTAAATTCATCCCGGCCCGCCTGACACTGCCTCGACCAATCAGACAGCAGGACAGTGAACACACGCTGCCCTGCCCCCTTTCCTTGCTGTCCTCCCCACTCCGTTTCCAATCACCTCCCCTCCCTTCTCTGTCTTTCCATCAGCGGGTTGCTCCATAACACCACTGCTCTCTCTCTCCGTCTCCATCTCCCTTTTTCCCCCCTGTGTCTACCTGTCTCTCAGCCTGGTGTTCTCTGCTCACTATGTTATTCTCCCTCTGGGCCTTTATCCATCTTGATCCCTCATCTCTTGTGCTCCTGTCTCTTTTCTACCCTGTCTTGTTTCTGTCTCCTTACCTTGCCATTTCCCTGTTTCTAGTCCTCCATCTCCGCACTCCAAATGTCTCCCCTCCTCCCGACCTCTCTCTGCTTTCTTTTCCATTTCTTTCATCTCCTCCAACTCCAACCAATTTTTCTACCTAGTGCACATTTTGTGCCCCCAGCCCCTGTCCTGACATCTCTTTCTTTTTCCCTTGCTGTGAGGTGTTACTTGAAGGTTGTGACAGAACTTTTTAACAAACCCAGTAACCTGTTAAAGACCTCAGGAAGTTTAAACTTAGTTCTAGTTTTGGTTCCAGGCTGTACTCTTCTACGATCCAGGAACTACCAGGATGCAGTCTGCACTAATGGGTGTTGCTCACTGCTCAAACAGAAGCCTGGCAACTAGGAATGCACTAATTTATCAGTCGAACATCAGTACTGGCCTACATTCACCTGGTTGATTGCCATCGACCTATCGGCAAATAAGACAACCTTCAGCGATGGCAGTGGCCGATGTTTTTCTATTATGCCACATCAGTTTTGCACAGGCTAAAAGCAGGGCTCTAAACTAACAGCGTCCTGTCATCCCTGGTACAACAGAAAACCTGTTAGGGACGAATCTTTCCCACGACACCTTTGGGACAAAAGGAAACAGTTAACAGACAATTGAGGCATCAGGGGATGCACCTTGTCTTTTCCCTGATAATGCTACATTGGGAAAAACAAATTTGTGTTGACATTGGCAGAAGGAGAGCTATTTAATGTTAGCAGTTAGCAGCCAGAACAACACGAGTTACATTATGATGCATTCAAGCTCTGTTTAGTAAAAATGATTATTGGGCTGAGGTATATTATAGTGTTCGCTTGATGTGTTCCTTTGTAATCTTGTAAAATTTGGTTTTTGTCGAGAAACTACGAACAAATAAGGTTGACTGAAGTAGAAATTTGTTGGTTTTCACAGCAGTACAAAATTTCACTTAATGTACATTAAATTTAAATGACAATTATTGTAACTAAGTCCCAAATAGTTGACAAGCAAGAAACAAAATAGAAAGTTGACTGTATTTACATTTTTTTTGTGTGATTATGAATATGAGCAGAAAAATGAGCCACTAAAACATTCAGCAGGTGACCTACTTCAAAAATAGGAGTTCTGGCTATCTGCCTCGTTTGATCTCAGTCTCCACCTGTGCACATCTCCTTACTGACAGCATAGTCACGCAACAGTTTGCTTTCTCAGTGACGGATTTCCTTTTTAATCTGTTATCTAATTTGCCAAATCTATGCAATTCATACATGGATTAAACACTCTAAAGAAACTGCCAGAGCTCCAAAGAGTTAGTCTTAAGTTTCCTCAACAATTTGGTCAGAAAGACACATAAGGATGTTACTCAGTCAGCTTACTGTTTGTCTGTTGCCAGTCTGATACAGGAAGCAGGCAAACTAAGAAGATAGACACACAAGTCCCAGCTCCAGCGTGCCTCGCACACACCCTGCTTCACACAGTCTGTGTTTGTGTTGTTGTAGCAACAAGGGCGTATCCATGCTGCAGCTCCCTTGTGTTGCAGATGACCACATCTCCTGCACAAGCAGTGACGTATTTCTCCTCTAAAATAGTCATGATACAGTATACATAGTCACAAACCTGTTCAATTACATTATTCTATGCTCGCAAGAAAAAGGAAAAAAAAAAAAAACAGATTAAAAAAAAAAGACAAATTTTTCAAGAAAAGTGCTGCTATAACACCATCCCGCTAGGTAATGTGTAGCCATCTATGGTGTAATCTGTATTTAACAAGTGTATCAGTGAGAATTAATGTTCTCCCGAGTGTGTGTACGTATGCAGACATACACACACAAATGAGACGGTAAAAACGGCAGTCTGAATGTGTTAGAGGTGAGAAGAATAGTCTGTGTCAGACACAGCTCCTCTCTGCCCTGAATGAACATAAATACATCTACTGAGACACATCTTCCACTTTGAGGAGGAGAGATCTTTTCTTAATCCATGATTGATGGGTTAAGTGCTTTTGGAGAGTTAGGGGCTATAGAAAAACACTAATAAAAAAAACTGGGGAAAGCCGTCAGATGAGTGTCTGTGAAAGACTAAATGAGGAAAGTGAAGGGTATGATGGTGACACTCACTTCCAGTGAAAAGCAATGAAATCCACACATGAAATTAGTGGCGTTACAAGCGTATTGCAATTGAACTCAACTGGATGACTAACAGCTTTGCAGAAACTGGGTTTCTCAGCTTAGTAAGTCTTAAATGTAGGTGAAGTTTCCTTCTATAACTACTGACTGACAGCTTCTAATGGCAAAAACATAATTTTGAAATATCGATTAACAGTAAGCTTTTCAGGACATCTACAACCGGACATTTTTACTGTGCTCCTAGATGACCTTTGACACCAGACATTTTGACTTAAAGATGGTCAGGGACTTTCTTACAAGATCAGTAATCAGTGTTTCGCATTAACACACTTGAGGAGTGCACTCATTGAACATGCCGCTGTTTTCTGGTGAACTGTGAACTGAACGTCTCTGTTTGCAACTAATGCACGTTAATGCAAGCGTTGCTCTCTCATGTTTTACACCTGAGGATTAAGCACCCAGCATGCCGGTGCTCTGTCAAAGATTGTTTCCCCATCGACATGTGTTTCCCCTAAGAAAATCTGAACTAAACCTTTTCCTTCACTTATCCACAGAGGGCTAGGGCTACGAATTTCAACAAGGGGAAAACACTGCTTGACACACTAGCCAACACCTGCATTGCTAGTACAAATGCCAATTCAGACAACGCAACAGTGATGTTACTGCTGAAGCCAGCTCACATGAATCATTGAAGGTGTTTTATGAACAAATCAGTACAGATCCTAACGGGAAAAAATCTCACATTTTTATTCCAAGTGTGCCTGCCAGATCTAAAAAACAAGTTTGTACGTCAGCCACATCTCCAACAAATTTTCAACAACACATCGAGTTAAAGCATCCGACCAGTCTTCAGAAATATCTGTGCGTGAATAATGATCACAAGATCTTATTTAAAAAACAAACAAACAAAAATGGAAGGCTTGAATGTAAACTAGTTCATTTTTTGGGACTGTGAACTTTTTTCAAAATTCAGATTGTGAACTATGAATGTTAATTACTTCACTTTAATCTGAGTGAAATGAGTTTTGAGCTCTTGTGAATTCTTAATGTGCACAACATTGATCATCAGTGATCATCTTCTGACCACAAAAGTGATGAACAGACAGACTGTGAGCTGTTTGATTAACAGTGGATAATGATAACTTTTAGATATCATCTTAATAAAAAACCAATGCATGCTGCAGAGACAGAGAGGTATATACAGAAATATTTAGGTTACAGGGGTGTGTTGTGGAAACCAAATATAGACTTTAATGTGGTGGTGGCCTCAGTACCTCTAATTGAAGTAGAAAAGGAGAGCCAATTAAATTAGCATTTGTATCAAGTGCACTGTAAATTCCATTAAACCCTCTAGCTGAGGCGCTCTCTGCAACCTTACGTCAAACTTTTAATTACAGCCCTTCTTCACACTAAATGGTTAATTACACACAATGAGAGAGAGCGAGAGAAAGAGAAAGTGCATAGGAACAGAGAACAAGTGAGCATAGATGAAGGGGGTAAAATAGGCATAAAAGGCGGAAGGAAATGCATAAAGGAATCAGATATGGAGTTGAAAATCCATGAACAAGGCATAATGGGCAAGAAGGTAGGGGATCTGTTATTGTAAAGAGCAATTGTGGTTGGTTCCCTGAGCCTAGTGCCAGGCAGCGCAGGTTCCCACATCTCTTCTGCCTATTGTCTGCACAGCCACTTTATTATGCAGCCATGTTTATAGAAGGGGGAGGGCTGATCACAACACACAGGCCTATATGCCATGCACAATGGTGCGTTTCTTAATCCAATAAGAGCTCAGACGGAGGGAAGAGAAGGAAAATGCAGGATGTTTTTAAGTGGTTTTACATCTCTGTATAACAATTGTACACATGCTGCTTTTGTCCAAGTGGTTTTATATCTGTGTACAGTCAATGTTTTCTTTTCGCTCATCAAAACAAGCTAATGAAAAGAAGCGTGCCTTTGCGACAAATCAGTTTGGTTCAAGAAACTGTCTCAAAACAATATGGAGGCAGAGGCACAAATAGAGGAGTTTGCAGAGTGCACGAAGTGCGCACACTGAAAGCAATTTGAGTTTGGACTAAGTTCATGACCTCCTCTATATCGCACCTCTCATTTCCTTCTGCAAACCATCTTACACTTGTTATATTTCAACAGCAATATGACTGCCTCCGCTGCTATGGAACTAGTTAGTCATTTCCCTTCTCAATACTTTGGGTTTACAATCCACAAATGTGTCTACATCCTCTTTTACAACAACACTTGGTTGATTTGATGCAGTTACCAAGAGGACCTTTTCACTGCAGAAAGCAAATGTATGTGCCTATGTTTATGCACATAAGGGAGGGTCAAGTGGGTGTGTCTCTATGAGGTCCCATCTGTCAGTATTAGTGGAGAGAAACACCCTCACTCACATACAAAATAAAAGGCAAAATTTCTCACCCCTCACCCTTCCTATAACGGGCTGTTGCTATAGAGACTGACAGTTGCCTAACGCACCTCCATTTGCCTCTTGTGACCTCCTGTGCCTCCTGTGACCCCTTCCCATACTACGCCCCTTCTACCCTTTCTCTCTAATTAGTGCCCCCGCCCCCTACTCTCAATGCCAAGCTCCTTCCTCTCTCTCAAGTCTTGGTTGTTCATCTCAGCTGTTCCTCTCTGACCTGTTCAGATTATGAACAAGATGCCCAAAGAAATCCCTTTATGCCTTTTAGCCCTAATAGTAGCAAACTCGCTGTCTGGGTTAAGAGCTTTAACAGGATCATGCTACACCTGTATCCGCGGTCAGTGCCTGAGGCCAACAACTGCCTGAGGACAGGTGTGTTTTGGATTTCATTGATATGAAGCATGATGCATAGCATCTTCAACATTTTAAGGCTGACATCCAAATCAAGGATGGTGGCCTCCAACAGTCAGAGCCCCAGGGTTAGTAAAGCATAGGGAACGCAGCAGGTAAATGGAGCAGCGCCCTTCTGCAGTCTCAATGTGAGCTGTTCATACATGTCTTATAATATGACATATTTCAAGGCATTATAACCATGCAATATATTCAATTAACAGAAACAATCTCACCAAGTCAAATTCACCTGGTAAAATAATATGAGGTCTGGACATTTTCTTTTCTAACTGCTGTTTGACAATGGCTGAAGGGAAGGACGAAAGGAGCCACTTATGCAGGCATACTGGCAGTCTTTAAACCTTTTGGACACATATAGCCCCTCACCACCAAAATTAGCACACGAGCGGCTTTTTTAAAAACGGGGAAACCCACTAAAATATGCCACAGACCGCAGTCAGCAGACCAGAGCTGTGTATGCAGCTCTGAAGGAGATGAATATGGCTTTTACTTTATTATATCTGTTACTTATTCAATCTCAGCTTCAAACTTTGTTCTGACTATCTGTATATATTTGAGCGCTGCTGGAGGGAGGTGGATGGAATCTGTGGCGGTGCATTATTGCATCCCACCAGAAAAGAGACAAAAATTTGCACTTCTGCCCAGGTGTCATGTTTCCATCACCGATGACTGGAGCTGATTATTACTCATGACTACTGCAAAGTCATTTGTCCCAGGGAATGAATCCCAATTCTAACCTTTCCCACCAAAAGCCAAATGTTAGTGGGTTTTTGCGCTATGTATTGTACAAATGTGAACACCTTTGCCTCAAAGCACAGTTTGAACTGTCATTCATATCAGCTGAGCTACATCCCATTAATCTGCCTGATATCTGACATAAAGCAGCTCGCTGTTGGGAGAGGGAGGAGGTGATGGGGGAGGGGCAAGATGCACCCAAAGGGCTCTCTTGTCAGCAGTTTGTGAGTGATCATACAATATGAATATACAGAGAGGAGAGCATTGTTTGCGTTTGTGCAGCCCTCGTTTCCTCTCTGCCCCCTGTCTCTCTCTCCCTCACTCTCCTCTAGCACTTGACATGCATGCAGGGCGAGCACACGGGGGGTAGAGGAAAAACAATTATGCTTGGCAGTCATAAATCCACAGGATGTAATTCACAAGCTATTCGCTATTAATTCATTGAGTGTTTATAAATGTGGTTAACAGAAGAGAAAAGCAGCCCGAATGCTAAAGTAAATTAGCCTCTAATTAGATTGCGATTCATGAAATTCCCTTTCGAAAGTGTTGACGCAATTAATAGCATGTGAAATTGCAAATTAATGCAATGCAGAATTATACGACGCACTTGTGTTTATGTGCGCCTCTTGACACTTTGAAAAACATAATGCTGTTATCACCGTGGTGACACCGTGTAAATATGTTTCTCCTCAGATGTGGTCGAGCATATCGTGGGTGAAATGAAACAGGCGGAGGAAACAGCGTGTGTATGGAGGGAAGTGAGGGACGAGGCAGCAACAGGCATCACATTTGTTCTGTAACCTTTCGGCAGTGAAAAGTGCACGAGCAGCAAAAATGGAGATTGCAGATTTTCTGATTATCTGGGTGTGGTAAAGCGTCAGACACAGTGTGGTATTACTGTGGCTTTCTGTGCCTGCGTCTAGCCACCTGTTTCATGAATTGCATTTGTGTAACTTCCTGCTAACTTCAATAACATTTGTGCGCGTGTGTGTGTATACTAAAAGCCACCATGGCTAGTATATTACTTCCTTTGCTGCTTTGCAATTCCACAATGTAAGCACTTGCTTCAGTCACAGAGATTGAAAGGCGCGAAGTCACTGCAGGGAGGGATGTGCATGTCTTTTAATATGACTATGGGCATCTAGGAACACAAATCTGCAGGTTGACAGATACTCTCTTTTCAGATACTTGTCACGCAGTCCTCTATGTGTGTGTCTTGGCATGTGCATGTTTTTGTCAAGTATGTGCAGCAGTCAAACTGAGTGATTGTGATTGCAGCGGTGGCAGAGATTGTGATGAAGCTGCGTGTGTGCTGGGGGTGAATAATCAGCATCCCTCTGAGGTAATGGGGACCAGGAGGAAGGGTGGTTTAGGGAGGGGTCCGGCCTCAGAGGTCCAGCCTGTGTGGGTTGGGGGAGGTGGGTTGGGGCAGTGGGACGCTACCTCCTGGAACCCTGCGTTCGGTGAAGCTCCATGCCTAATGGGGGGCAGAGAAGTTAATTCCACTGCGCCGAAGCTTTATCTCATTTTCATACATATGAACGCGCCGGGCCGAGATCGATTACCGCAAACAAATTGAAATGCCTGGGACCAAGGAGGCCTGCAGAGAGGAAAGCAGAAAAAGGCATCGTGGATGGGGGAGGTGGCGTGCATGTGTATGTGTCTATGAATTTCTGAGAGTGCATAAGGAAGGCAGAATTCACTGATATGGATGGAAAGACACAAATCACTACCGCATACTGATTTTCTCCCCGCCTGCATATACACACACCTCCATTATTTAGAGTCACGCATGAAAACTCAACTCATTCCAGTTGATGCCACCTTCCTTTTAAGACATATTGCAGATGGGAGGTTATGAGCAAACTCAGAGGTCCTGATGGCTCACTGAACAATTAGTCTTCAAACAGGCCCTCTTTCCCGTACTTTCTTTATCTTTCTGTCTGCATGAGCACCCACTACATACACACAATCAGCTTCTCATTCCACGTCCCTTTCTCTCTATCTCTCATTAAACATACCATAAAACAAATGTCCATGTCATTAGTCCTCTTCTCTATTAGCACCGTCATTGACTCCCGACGGTCATTTTTGGCACTCGTCTAAAGTGCTCACTGCTTCATTACTTTCTTTCCTCCCTTTCCTTCCTGATTTTTTCGCTTTTATCTGGCCCCAGAACGCCCTGTTACACTTCCTCTTTCTTACTCTCCTTTCCTCCTCCCTCCTTCTCGATCTTAGCTTCTCTTGCCCCTGTCCATAGGCCTCTTACACAGGCAGAGTTTTCAATATTTCCTCTCTGACTCTGCATTTCCTGTCAGTAACACCCAAATACACAGCTCTTACACTGTAGTCATAAAGTATTAAGGCTGAGATTTGCTTTCATTGTTTTGGCTCTAATCTGGCACATTGGATTTGAAATGAAATAATGAATATGAGTTACAATGCAGAGGCACATAGATCATCAACAAATACAACAACGGATGAGGTTATAACCTGACCTCCATCCAAATAAAAGCCATTTAGCAATACAGTGCAATACAGCTGCAACACAGGCCTGTCAGAGCACCACCAGGAAAGAAACCAAGTGTTGGCTCACTTTAAACTCAAGGTAGTTTCAATTTAAATCTAACGAGCTGCAGTACAGAGCCAAGACAAAGAAAAAAAACTGTTGTAATACAACTGAACTTTCAAAGGTATGTGAGGACAAGCAGACAGAAACGTACAGTACACAGAAACAGACACAGTAGTGCAAGCAGAGGTCCAAACTCAGAGTGTGTGACATTTATTGTTGCCCACATAATCCTTTGGGGCATGTGGAATGCCACCATCTAACAACCAGGAACCTCTCCTCTCCACAAAAAACCTCACCAGCCATTACTCGGTCAACATTCTAGGTAGACCAATAAAAAGCAGCACTCGAGCCTTCCTCATCACCACCATTTCCATTCCTCTGAGCAGGGCATTTAAACCGCAACTGTTCAAGTAAAGCTGTTTAGCGGCCAAAAGATAGACTGTGGTTATAAAAGACAGCTTCCAGGTGTGAATGTAAACTATGTGAGTGTGAAGCAGGTTGTTCCTGAAAAGGAGCATTTGTGCTCAGTGTGAATAGTGGTAAAAAAAACAGGCACTGCACACTATAAAGTATGAGTTCTCTGTTGTTCTATAAATACTATTAGAGCAGGGTACTATAGTGTATATGTATGTAGATGGATACAGATATATAATAATGCTTGGAGAGGTCTGAATTTTTTTCTCTGCTGAAAGTATTTCCATCTCAATCACTCAAGAACAAGTAGCATTAAATGCGTATTCAAATTAGAGGCAGCTAGCTTTGTGTGGAGGCTTTAAAACTTGGATAATAGGCCAAGCTCACAGTCAGGGCAGTGAAACACAGGGAGGGCAATTAAATAGAGAGGTCACAGTCCAAGGCAAGCTGCGCTGACCTTTGTTAAAGCCCAACAGTTACACCCAGATGGCCAAGCTGCTGCTCAAACTGTGGGAGGATAGGCATGGGCGCTAACAGACACATTGAGGAGGATTTACAATTCTGTTCCGCCTTCGCCCAAACCCAATCATGCACTAACAAAACCTATTTCAAGCATTTGGCATTAATTACATCATATCCAACTGTAAATGCAAGAATAACCTCAGAGTGGTGTTAGGTAAAAAGACAAAAAGCAGAATACTATGCATCACAATTAGTACTGGCCAAGACGCATGGATATCCCGATGTAAAAGCAGACAACATAATGCAAGACAACAGGATGAGGAAAGGGCCAAAGATGGAGGAGACAGGGGCTCATAAATCTTCTACTTAGGACCTGGCTCACTCTCTCACACAGTCATTCATTTATTACAATGTATTATTATATATTTCCTCAGAAGGATCATGGGTACAACCTTTTCTGTATTCTGAAGAATCTCAGAGGCAACTCCTAG
The DNA here is from genome assembly GCF_011397635.1 of Epinephelus fuscoguttatus. Lineage (NCBI taxonomy): Eukaryota > Metazoa > Chordata > Actinopteri > Perciformes > Serranidae > Epinephelus > Epinephelus fuscoguttatus. The sequence continues at coordinate 37,378,316 of NC_064754.1, read as the reverse complement.
TACTTTGAACACATTTCAAAAGAACATTTTCACAGCAATGTCCTCTTAGGATCTATTTTAGCATCTTAAGAGGACACCAGGGGCATGTGAGGACACTGTTCTTTCAGTCCCACTCTCTATGCATGTCAGCTGGACTCCATGCCCTTCTTTTATTCCACTCTTCCTCTGTCTCCCTCTCTTACCCATCCCCTACCCCCATCCCTCTGCCTACACCACACTCAGTGTGCTGTCTGGGTGCCCTCACGCTTCACTGCCTGGTGCTGCGGGCGTACTGGGTGTCATTCTGCATCACTCTGCATTAGACTCCACTGTATTTGCTCTGCTGTGTGCGTGTGTGTGTTTGAGATTCAAACAGCACAATTGTGCATGCATGTGCAAAATGTGTGTGTCCATCTGTGTATTAGAATGCTAAATGCTATATGTGTGTTATGCGTGAATAATGTGTGTGTGTGTGTACCTTAACGGGTCAGTGTGTGTTAATCAGAGCTGATTAAAGGGGACCTATTATGCTCATTTTCAGGTTCATACTTGTACTTTGGGTTTCTACTAGAATGTATTTACCTGCTTAAATGGTAAAAAAAAAAAAAAATGAAGTTCCCTCATACTGTCTGTGCTATATATACCCACTGTCTGAAATGCTCCATTTTAGTGCCTGTCTCTTTTAGGCCCCCTCCCAAAAAAGTGTGCTCTGAATGGTCAGCTCTCCCCAGGAATTCCCCATCTTGGGGTCTCTGCACCTTCACTGCAGCCTCTAAACACAACCAGACATGTTCCTGAAGAAACCCTGTCTGAAATCAGGGAGAAATGACAACACTTCCAGCCTGGTTTACATTTCCCTGATGTTAGCATTTAGCCCCACGTACGCCAGCAGTGTACTTGCTGCAAAGGAACAACTATTTATATTGACACTTTAGCCTGTTGAAAAATCAACCATCAAAGTTTCTAAACACAATTTAACATGTTCCAGCAGGAATATGATCCAAAGTCAGTGAGAAATCAACATCTGGAACCAAAATTACATGTTTCCCTGAAATTAGCTTGTAGCTAGATGTAAACTCTGGCAGCAGCGTGCCTGGAGTAGATGACCATAGAAAGAAATCAAGCTGACGTCAGATTGTCTTGATAGTAGAAAAACCCCATTTGGAAACAGAACATTCAGAACAGTCTGAAGCCTGAGGTTTTTCCCCACAGGGTTTTTTAGATATGTTTACCTCATTATATGAAACTTTGGCCATGTTAAATAATAACATTTATCATTGTAATATTGTATATCTGACAGAAAATAAGGAAAAGCATAATTGGTCCCCTTTAATCAGAATATCAGTGGTTGGAGTGTACGTTTAGAAAATGAGGTAGATGAGAGGGTGCAGTTTACTTGATCATGACACTCACCTTTGGGTTTCTGATCAGCAGCCTGCAGAGAAAGAATGAGAAATGGACTTAAGAACAAAACATAGACTTTATTCAACCGGAAATGGGCTTGTGCTACTTAGCAAAGTCGTCCAATCTTTTCTAATGATATAGTGATGATAGTAACTTTTTCTGTTGAATGGCAGCAGGTAATAAACAGAAGAAGTCAGTTGTTGGTGGTTCACTGGATTTTTGCTGCCTACAAATCAGCCAAAGCTATTGATTTAATCAAAGGCCATTGATTAAAAAAGACTGAAGGTTTTATAGAACTCTGCATATCCCTCTGTTTGCTAGCAGACTTGCAATTTGATGGGTGTGTTTTTGTGAACGTGTGCATCACTTTCACCCTCACCTTTTTCTGAGCAACGTCCGTCTTGGTCTTTTCGTCTTGTTTTTTCTTTTTCTTTTCTTCCATCAAATGGTTCTCTTTCTCCTGTTGCGAGCTTCTCTCAGCTGTCCAAGAAGAAAAGGAAAAGGGCAATGAGTAACACGTGAAGGAGAAAAGCTGGGATTCAGCTCAAAATGCCAAGTGTCCATCAATTTTTTGCAATTACAATTATGTAGACTCATGTGCATCATACACTTTACACTTGCTTGAGACTCAGGCACATTTATATTGTCTGCACAAAGAAGTATTCCACACAAAAATGCACACACACACACACACACACACACACACACACACACACACACACACGCACACACAGAGTGAATAATACACTCTCAACCCCTTTCCTTCTGATCTGTGTGTAAGCTGGAGCCAAAGTGCACTCAGTGTCTGGAAAAACTTTTCCATCTACAATCATCACCTCATACGAAAATCATGTCAGGCACTTCTGAGAAACACTTTCCCTCATGGTCAAAAACTGTAAAAGGAGAAGGTGGAATGGAGGGGTTATAAAAAGGAAAAGGAAAAAAGGCACACGTGTGAGTAAGAGAGAGATAAATACAGAGAAGTAGAGAGAGAGAGAACAGTAGGAGTGAAGACGGCAGGAAATGGCAAGAAGATAAAAAGGCAAGGGATTAAAAGGACTGAGAGGAAGACAACGTAAAGGCCAACAGACTGACAGAATAAGACACAAGGCCGTTTTTTTTTTTTTTTTTTTAACAAAGATCTGTTTCCAGTGGGCGTGAGTCAAACCAGCTAGATAGCTTGCCCCAGGGCCAGGGAAACTAAGTGCTTCTTTTCAGCCTGTATTTCCTTTGGCTCAGCTTTAGTGGAAGCTCCTGGAAACTATTAGAGGCATGACCTGGGCCATAGGGATCAAATGTGTGTGTGTTTAGTCTTCACTAAGTGCAATGGACACTAATCTATTATACAGCACTATGTCATATCAAATCAATGACGCCGCTCTGTAAAAATGTGCAAATACAATCGATCATCTTCACGTCAATCTAAAATTATGGTCTATTCCTATTTGCTGGCCATCCTGATAAGAGTGCACGTGTACATGCACACGCACGCCTGCCTTCTACAATGGGCTATTGTGATTCATCCTCATGAACTCGAAGAACTTTCTTTCAGACTGTACCGCTGCTCGAGAGACATGTTGGATTCGCTGCAAACATGAGAACAGAGTTTCATAAAAATAATCACCAACGTCATACTGCAAAAAGTAGCTACTTTCAGTCAGTCTGCCTTTTGTATTGAAGCCACAGAGGAATGGACCAATACGCCAGCAAATACTGGAGAACTCAAAACCCTTAATTTATGTGTTAGAGTCTGTAACAACATGGACAAAGTCTTTGGATTGTATGCACAGTGTTCTGGCTCCTAACACGTGTAACACTCCCGACAACAGAACTTGATTCAGAGAATCAGTTCAAGAAACTGTGACTTGATTAGAGCCGCAGCGATTAATCGATTAGTTGTCAACTATTAAATCAATCCCCAACTAATGTGATAATCGATTCATGGGCTTGAGAACTTTTTAAGCAAAAAGAGTCAAAATTCTCTAATTCCAGCTTCCTTAAATATGAATATTTTCTGGTTTATTTACTCCTCTATCACAGTAAACTGAATAACTTTGGGTTGTGGACAAAACATCTGAGGACATCACCTTGGACTTTCGGAAACGCTGACTTGACATTTTTCATAATTTTCTGACATTTCATAGACCAAACAACTAATCGATTTGAGAAAAAAATCTTTAATCTTTAGTTGCAGCCTTTGACTTGATCATCATAATAACTTTGTACTGCGTTTAAAGTAATAGCTACAAGATGACATCTGAATGCAGCCTAACAATTCATCATTAAAAGTCATTTATCAAGCAAAACATTTGCTAGATCAAGTTACATATTATTGTGATTTTAGACTGTTCATCAGACAAAAGAAGCTATTTTTCACTCTTTCTGACATCTTGAAGAACAAACTTTTATTTGATTAACTGAAAAAAAAAACCCTGACAGATTAACTGATAATGTAAATCATTAGTTGAAGACAGTCCATGACAAGCACACAAACACAAAATACCAAACTTGCCAACAACACGGGGCCTGGAAATGAATCAAAATCTGATTGTATGAATGAATCATAACACTCATAACAGGAGATTAATGAAAGGCCTGCCTCCCACTGTGCTGCCCACTGGCAGGGGGAGGAAGCTGTCAATCAAAAACACAGGAGAGGCCTCACAGAGGCTGTCTGATGGAGGGGTAATGTCTCTATGGCAGTAAGGAAGAGAAAGTAGACAGGGTTAGACAGACATACAGATGGGCAGAGAGATGGAGAGATGGAGGAAGAGAGACATTGAACACTTGTCAACAGTGATTTTAGAGCCAAACCCTGGGGAAGACTGCCAGACAAGTGGCCATGGCAGCAGGGTAAAATGAAAGAAAAGAGATATCCTTACATTACTTTTTTTCCACCTCCATCTGGATTCTCTCTCCTTCATTCCCTGTTTCACTGCTCTCTAGTGCTCTCTCTCCCTCTTACATTCACATAGTCCTATTTTTTCAAACTGAGGAGTCTGTGAGTGTGTGAGTGTGTGTGTGTGTGTGTGTGTGTGTGTGTCATTGTGCTATATCAGCAGCTAGGGGGGAAGGCAGCCCTCAGGTAATAAATAGGAGCTCAAATTATGTATAGTTGTTTAGGAGCATTCAAATAATTATATGCAGTATGTGCAGTATATGTGCAGTAGTCTATCTCGGTCTCCTCTGAGCGGAGACAGCATGCCAGCAAAGAAAGGGGTGGGGGATGTAAGTGGGAAGAAACTGGCTTCTGCCATTACACTGTGTGCTAGATTTTTCTTTTACCAGCTAGTGACAGGGCCTCTCCACTACAGCTGACCATGTCATCCTGGTAGTCTCACCTTTCACCCCCCAGATAATAGTGGACCTACCCTATGTGGTTACAACTGCTGCTGTCACCACAATGATATATTTATTACGTATTTAAATTCATATATATCAGTGAACTACGAAAGGCTTATTGTTTTTTGGTTAGAACTGTTATGCTGGAGGCAGTCTGGTTAGAAAAAAAAAACATGTGACGTGAAACGTGAGAGCGGCCGGTTGTCTTTTGAGCTGACGTAGTTGATGCCAAAGTTAGCTTCCCTCTTGACCTCGTTTGCCTACCTGCCTCTCCCCATCTCTCTCCCTCTCGCTCAGTACTGCTGACACCAGCACCTCCTCAGCAATGACCCTGAGGTGTCTCTGTGCTGCCTTCCAGCATCAGGTTTACCCTCGCTGGCAGTATGACATTGCAATTAGGCAAAATATGTCCTGTTTTGAGGTTACTGACCTACACGGCCACATTAGTGTCATTCAGTAGTCTCTGACATTAGAAGGGCTCAGATCACCATAGTCAACATGACATAGGCAGTAACTACAATGATAATTATTTCACTCTTGCTCTTAAAAACAAAACTTGATTTAAAAAATAATCAAATAAACTGGTAAAAGAAATGTGCATTTTGGAGAATTTGCTCATTTGGCACCTTATGAAAAGTTAGATCAGAGGAAAAATATTAATACAAACATGGCTTTGTGGTTCGTTTAGCCTAACAGAACAAATACTAAAACCAAAGTCCTCAATGAAGAGAAAATATAATGCTTCCCACAAAATGCAAAATTGTTTTATTTACATGTTGTATCATGTCAGCTAGCAAGCTGTTCACCAATATGTCCAAGAGGCAGTTGTGTGTTGTCCAAAATTGCAAATGTATGCAAAGCCGGCAGATGCATTAAGTCTGTTGGTCAAAAAACTTGCTGCACAAACAGTGCACAAACAGCTCCAACATCTTTTTCTGTTTCTACATGTATTGGATACAACATAACATTTACGTAACTTTGAGTTGTTGGAATGGACCTCTGCTGGGGTTAAGCTACCTGTTCAAGCTAAGCTAGGCAAAGCATAAAGCTACCTTTGTATTGGATGCATAGATTGTAAAAAACGATATTTATATTCTCATCCAACTCTCAGTAATACAATATAAATGCAAATCTCTATTGGAGCTGATGCTAGGAAAGGCACATGGGCATGTTAGGATCTGTTTTAGACAAAATTACCACCATTCCCTCACATTTAAGTACCATTTAAGTAAGCAAATACAACATATGAGGACCCCATCTTTACCCCCTCCTCTATCTGAAACCCTGACCTGACCGGTGATCCTACACTGACTTCATGGCTTTCCTTAAGAATACAGAAATAAGTAGGAAAACATCCTGAGTCTAAGCAAACTAGGGCCGCAGGGAAATTGTGAAGAAATTGCACAATGAGGCAGTATCCTCTCTTCCTGTGCCCCACAAAACAGTTCCATATCCTGGGACTATAGGGCTAAGCCATGGAGAAGGAGGCATGACAACAGGAACACACTGTACAGGAATGAACAGGCTAGAAACTCACAATACACACACACACACACACACACACACACACACACACACAAACACACACAAACCCAATCCCATAAAAACACACAGGCTCACACAGGGAAGCTTGATGTACACAGGCAGGAGGCAGTCTGTCTGATGCCTGTCGTTTTCCGGCAGGGATGCAGAGGAGAGAGAGGTGGGAGGAGGAGAAGGAGAGCCGAGGATTGGGGGGGGGGGTGAGAGGAAGGGAAAAAACAGGCGGAGGATGAAAGCAGACGCAGAGCAACACCAATTAAGAACGACAGCCGCCGGAGAACCAGACAGGGCACAGAGAGAAAGAAGAGAGACGAGGCTGGGAGAGGGAAAAGACAGAAAGAATCCTCACTGGAGAAATGGAGGAGTTGGGAAAAAAAAATCTGAACGGAGCACTATTGAGGCTGACAGACAAGGAGAGACTGGGGGGACAAGGAGGAGGAGGGGAGAAAGAGGAACCAAAATATCCATGCCCCTTGATCGCTAGTATCTAGAGATGCAGGGAGGAAAGCGAAGAATGAGGGGGAAAACCATGCAAGGGTGATAGAAAAAGAGAATAAAAGGGGAGTAAAAAGAGCCGCGCTCATGTGAAGACCGGGCGAGACAAAGGAAGAGAGACAGCGAGGTAGAACTTGAAAAGGGGACGAGCTGCGAGGAAAACATGCAGCTTCACGTGTTCTGAAACGCTGTCAGATCGACCGCAGACACAACACCAATCACAAAGGAGGGGAAGAGAAGGGAGGAGGAAGAAGTGGAGACTTTCCTCTCTCAGCAAAAAAGTAATATGGTCAGGTCGTGGCTACAGAATGTGGTAAATCCACTCTCCACCAACATTACCATTTGGCCAGCCACCCATTCCTGTGGCATTAAAGAAGCCACAGGGCTCTCCTGAGTCTTATTACATGGAACATTATCATGGACAGCCCTTACCTGGGAAATAATTCCTTAAAACCTGCTACTGCTGTTATAGACCTCGACTTCTCTCCACAAATGCGTGTGGGTGTGCATTTCTGTTTACTTGACCTGAATGGCTTGAGGAAAACAAGCCTGTAAATTCCACAGTTGATAAGCAGCAATAACAAGGTGTGTGTGTTTCCATCCCTCAGTCACACTGAGTTTCACTGGCTGCTTGGTTTGTAAGCATTCACTGTATACCAGCTTTGCTTTCAGCAGGTGGAGAGAGTGGCTTGTGAGGATACACAGCACACTTTATTGCTACTAGACTGGACTTGCTCAATGAACTGTGGCGGAAATATTCTTGTTTGTTGGAATCTGTAGACGAGGGACTGATTGAGGGTGAGCAGGTGGGTGGAGAGTGGCGATGAAGGGCGACGCGAGATGGAGAAAGAAAGTCAAAGAAACGGATAGTGAGAGAGGCAGACCTGCGTTATAAATAACAGCTTTGAGGTTTGCCTCCAGAAAATTAGCTCTCAGTGTCTTGGCTGCTTCCTCTGCCAAGTCGATATGAAACTTTAACACGATGGCAGCTCATTAAATAGGAAAACAGCACAATGCACAAGACCAAGCAGGCCTGCTCCCTGCCAGCACCACCGCTAAAGCTTATTGAATTCAAGAAGAAACTGTCAAGTCGAGTGTGTTCGTGTGTGCATTTGTCTTTACTTATGACTGCTTTGTGTTTATGAGAATAAGTGGTTGTGCATGGTTTGCATACGCCTGCATATTTTGTGCATTTGTTTTAATCTGTGTGCCCGCCTGGCAGTTTAAGAGCCTGTGAGGTGACTCCCTGTCTAAAAGGTCTGGATAGTTATGAGGTGCTATTAACATTAATACAAATGCCTGACCTCTCATGATTAACCTTAAGCAGGAGTTCCTCAAACTTTTTTTTAACCACTGACCAAAACTGAGCACCTCTAGAATTACACTGGCATTCATTAATTAAGCATTTTACCATGGCCACAAAAACACTGGCTGGCTGTTTGCAATTCAACACAACTGCAAAAAAAAAAAAAAAAAATGCACACTAGCAGTAGACCAATGCAGATCCTCATCTGCGATTTAGATCAATCAAACAGCAAATCTCATATTTTCTATATATTCTTAAATTGACCTATCTAGATTCCCCATTCTTAAAACACATTGATGGCGTTCTGTTGACGTCAAGATGTTACTAAGACATTGCAGTGAGGAGAGCTCAAGAACCAGGCAAAACAGGGCTCACAACTGAGTGTGACTACTGTCTAGAACTGTCATGATAACTTCTTTTGTTGGACGATATATTGCCCCAGAAATTATGTGGATAAACAATAAAATTGTCATTTTAATAAAATTTTATGCCACTAATATTATAATATAATAATATTATAATGCAAGCACACCCTTACAAAGAGGAATTCATTTTTAATTCGACCAGGGATGACAGTAAAATGTATCTCAGCATAGCTTTTTTCTGTTCATTTAGCTTAGTCTCATAATGGTATGGCTAACCCTGCTGTTTATTCTGGCACCATGCTGGCAAAAAATGTTGATGACATACGTATGTAAACAAACACAAATTTAAACACAGGAACAATATCGTCCGATATACGGACATGAACTCGGTCATTTTTGCTGGCCTTGATAAGTCGAGAATGTAATTGTTGTGACAGGCCTTAAGCTGTCATTTATGCATCTCTTATTTAATGTTTGGGATATAAATAAGGACTAAGAATGATCTTTTCAAATACTACACAGCCTGTCTTCACCATCAAAATCAGAAGAAAAAAAGGACACATACCTACACATGATGCATGCTAAAACAAATGAGCTATCCAGTTGGGCTGTGGTCCCGTCAAGGTTACTTTGACCCCCTCTGTACATTCACACATACAAAATGCCAGTAGAATTCCCTGGCAGTCAGCAGTGTAAGCAATAACACAGACAGAAAATACATGCTGTGCTTAGTTGTGGGAACAAAGTCTGCTCTGATGTAAGGAGGACATAGATGAGGACAAGAAAAAGCAGGGAAAGAGATGGAAGTGACAAACCCCACTGTAAAGCTGTCATGATGACGGTGGAGATGTAGAAATACCAGGGAAAGCAGAGCAGTGGCATGGATGTGTTTCTATCTTGAGTAAATATTAACTAGCTTAGTTTTATTAAACTATTAAGAATGGGCATCCTGAGATCTGCACTTTCAATATCTTTAGTTATATCTGGTATATATGCATTATAGCTCCTGACAAAACACTGAAAATACAACAAATTACTGCAGGAATCTCAGTATCAAACATTAGTAAAGAAAGTACAATATGATGTGTTGGGCTAACAGTTTATTAGCCCAAATTCTAAAGTATCCTCAGATCCCCAGTGCCTTAATTAATAAGAATTAGGCTATGCCAAACTGTTGTTAAAATTTAATCTGCCCAGAAGAAATTCTATTTTGTGATTTAACAGGGTCTCAACTTCCGACAATTCTGTTTAATCACACTAAGTCCTTAAAATGTGCTCCAACAATCAAAATACACAAAGTAAAAGTAAACACTTGAACTTCATTGATTGTACTCAAGTTGATTAAGGCGATAAAACAGTCCAAACACCAAACAAATGACCTGAGCTTACTAGATTAAGCCACGGTCTTAGCATAGGGGGAGAGTAGAGCATGCTAGTGCTATTTACATAGCCGTAACTGAGAGCTTTGGAAGCTCTGTAGGAACTAAGTCCTTTTACATATTGAGTGAGGCTGTCTAATGTCTGGTTGGAGCAGGAAAAAGGGGAACACTGTAGGCTGGATGTCCTGCATATTCTCTGTCAGCTACCATGTGATGGCCCTCTCCTTCTCTCCACGTCTCTCCAATTAGCCGACATGGAACAGAGGGAGGGATGGAGGCCCCCACCGAACCTCCACACACTGAACATTCCCCTGGACCCCTGCCAAGACTCACAGGCAGCAGCTCGCCGGTCTCAGCTTCGCTTCTCCCATCCCCCTGCTTCTATTCCAGCCTGGCTTACCCCTGGTGGGCCCCCTAATCCCCTGCCCCCTCCATTGGCGCACAAGTTGGACAAGAAGGCGGGGGTTACACAGACACCCAAACCATCCCAACACCCATAGGACTCTTTGGTTACAACTACCCTATACGTTTTTAATGCAAAAGCCACATGTATGACATAGTGTAAAGGAGATCAACCCATGTTCGTCTTTGTACGTGGGACAACTGGTCACAAAAACATACCTGGTGGCAGGACTGAAACTATTCTTTAAACCTTCCTCTGAAAAACAATGCATTCTTTTACCATATAAGAAGTGAATGCAGCTCACACTTTAACACACTTGTTATCAGGAAGAGGCGAATTTAGGGTTGGGAGTACTCGAAGATAAGATCATGACTATCATAACATGAGATCACTGTCTCGCACCAAAGCAGATTAGTGTCAGACCTAAAGTGAACTCTGTCTGAGAACATGCAAACCCGTGTTGCATAAATGGACAGACAGACCTACTAAAACAAAACATAAAACACCACTCACAGAAAATGTCAGTCTGGGCACTTGGAAGTGTTAAGGACCCACTGATACCATTTATTTTCAGGGTTATGTCCATCCAAAGGAGGATACAACAACTATTCCTGGCTTCCTATCGTTACTACTGCCAACACCACAGTCAACATACACTCCCCCCTCGCTGGCTCCCACAACATATACACAAACACTCCTCATTTAGTACAATGGCCGCACCAAGCACAACTGCCTGGCAAGTCTTTATACTGCCCCCCTCGACTTCAAAATAGAGCAGAGGAAGAGGGTAATGGCTTTTGGCAGCCTCCCATTGAATCCAGCTGATTCTACTGTCAACGCCTCCCTACTGCAGCAGCACCCTGCGGCAGTGTTAAGCGCGTTATCTATCAGGACTGTGCCAGTTGTTTGAAAAGCCTCATAATCACTGGCTCAGTAACTACCACGGACAGACCTGGGCTAAGGTCAATGACGGGGAAAAGGGATAGACAACACAAGCTACTTTTCCAAAGCACAACTAAGTGGGATTTACTAGAGCAAACACAAAATGTCTGACTGAGGGACAGAAAGAACTTTTTGTGCAGCCTCCCGGGCAAAAAGACGAACTTCTGTACAGAAATTAAAAATCAAAGCAGAACAACCAAAACAGTGACATAGAACAAGCTGGCCCATTCCAGATACATTTGGCCCTTTAGGGGAATCAAGCTACAGATTGCAACCTGAAAACTGGACCAGTGTTCATGTTTTGTCAGTAAAAGGTCAGACAAGGGGAAGCAAGCTTTGAGTTTAAACAAATGTCCCTGGTCTCCTCGGTGATAAGGAGCGGCAGATGGACTTACTGCCAGGGTTTGTCCTCATGGCTTTGTTATAATACACTCTAATCAAAACAATGTCTAGATGCCAACAGCCTACAGCCTGGTTGGATCCGGAGCCAACATGGGTTATGGGTTTCCTCCAAGTGCGCTGCCAAAACAGCAAAAGTAGTAATATAATTCAGTGAGTCTGGGCCCCAGTGAGAGACTGGATTTCTCATTTTGGGTCTTGTTGCACTGGGAAAGAACCAATTATACACCTCAAGATTGTGATAATTTAGAGTTCTACAATTTCTGTGTCTGGATTTGCAGATGTTGGCATGCATTGATAGACTATCCATGCTCTCAATAGACCATCGGTGCAATCCATGTTCTCCCAGCAGATAACTGATGCATTCCCTTTGAATCAAAAGGAACAAAGCCAAACTTTTAATACTATTCCATAGACATAACATCTGTACGAAGATTCAATAACAGAAGCTCTGTTGACATCTTCATCACAACACAACACGTCTTGCCTTGAAGTTAACTGCAGTGCTGGTGACCTAATGCCTACACACACTCCCTACTGGCCCTAGTGCCCTCCAGATGAGCCACCCGCTGTGGCTATCGTGGTAGCTATGGTGCTTAAGCGGTTATGTCTGGGCAGGGTAAGCCTAACTGTATGGTATTTAAGAAAACTAGCAGCCTCCCTCCTCTTCTTCTTACCAGGCTTTAGGTCTGTCTTTTCTCCCTATTCATTCGTTTTACATACACACAGGAGGGGCCCCTGCAACATCTTTTCACAGCCACCCCCTTACTGCGTGCACTTCGGCCTTTTGGAAAGACGGGCGTGCGCATGGAAGGGAGGAGGACCCTTGACCCTGGGTAAGAACAGGGCTCTGTGTGTGTGTGTGTGTGTGTGTGAGTCAGATGGGTGTCTGGGGCATGCAGGAGGCAGCTCACAACCTGAACAACTGCAGGGCATAAACCAACTGCCGGGGGCTTTGAGCTTGACTTAAACGGTCACACACTCCCATGGCAAAAACGACAGGCATTCCATGAGTGTATTCACTGGCTGATGCAGACACAAACATACAACACCTGCGACAGCACAAAAATGAACTTTTCCTATCAGGTAGATGATATAGGGTTCCAATAAAACACAAGTGAGGATGCCTTGATTGGTTTAAAAACCTCCTTCATCCCTCTACCAGCGAATCTCCTAAACTCAGGACATAAGGAGGGTGTAAAATGAGGGGCTGTGATGCACGTATTTGAATGCACTTTATGTCTGCACTATGCACTTTATGTCTGTTATTGCACTATAACTGTATATATTTTATGTGGCAGCCTTTATGTCCAGGACAAATTTCCCTAGGGAGAAATAAAGTAATCTTGAATCTTGAACACACTTACATTTCAAAACATGGCAAAGATATGCACATAAACAGGCTCCAAGGCATACACGCAAATGTGTATGTGCCTCACATACAAACAAACGCCCTTACAGTCTCCCCATCCGATTGCAAATGTACACATGTATGTGTGCCACTGCTGCTTGCGCACATTTTTCATTTCATCACCTCACTGGTGTGTGACGATAGAGATAAGACAGTTGTGACAGAGATGTCAGAGGGGGGGAATGAAAAGGGGGTTTGAAATTGAACGGGAAATTATGTACTTCAATTAAGACACGCGGAGGAGATATTAAAAGCTATACTCCAGTGCCTGGGGACAGGATGCAGGAAGGGGGGATGCAATGGAAGGCGACAGTTCAATCAGTATCTCCGGCTTTCTCACCATGCCGGGAGGGGTGGAGGAAAGGAGGGAAGAGAGACAGGACAGCTATGTTTAATAATGTCATTGGAATTAGTGTATTGGAATGTACAATGGTGTGGAAGATACAGGATGTGATACAGAATGAACCAAAGGCTAAAGAGGAGTGACAACGGAACAATTGGCATACAATGTCAGGATGTGTCACGCTGAGAAAACACTGCAGCTTCATGTGCAGCCACAAAACAAGACAATCCTGCTGTCATAATACAGCTCTATTCTGTCAACAATCAACCTATAGATAGTCCTGTGTGACTAAAAAAAGCCTGCTACCACACCATGACCTTCTAATAACTACAGAAACATTGATAAAGGCATGGCGATTCTCTCAGTCAGTTCAAGAAACCATCACATTACATGCTCACATGTACTGAGTGTGTTCCAGTCCACTCAACCAATCATGAAAGACCTATGATATAACACAAAAGTTCCCAACATTTCAACACACATACTAAATTCAATCAGTAACCTCTTAATGAATATCCAAAAGCAGCACATGGGAGAGTATCTCTGATCTGTCAGTCGTTTTTGGAGGGTTTTCTAATCGATCCAACATCACATTAAGCGCTATTACTAATTTTTGAAGGGGACCCCCTTCAAAAATCCCTTGGGTGTTTGGGTGCTCTAGGGAAGACTGTTTAAAATTCATACAACTCAGTCTTGTTTCTGGGGATATGCAACATTAATATTGTAAATAAAATGTTAAACTACATCATAAATAAACAGAGATAGTTGTTGATGGCTGTATTTATTATGTAGCACTTCACATTGCTTGCCATAGCCCAGTGTTAACGTCGCAGTTGTAAATAGGATGAACGGAGTTATGAAATAATGCTCTGAAAGTAACACTGCGATATTATTTATTAGAGCTCCTGTCCACTTTTGTCCAGCCGCTGAGATTTTGATTTTAAAACACAGTGATCAGCAATAACATTCATCAATATTTCATGAGAGAAACGCCATTCATTAGAAACTTACCTTGCGTTAACCACAGCTTTGGCAGCTTTCAGTGAAGAGTCGGTGCATGGCAGAAAAACACATGAAGAAAAGCATTCTCCGATGTCTTTTCTAAAGTTACCCGTAAAAAGAGATGGAGCAGAGATTCAGTCGCAATTAAAGTCAGACTTGGCAGATAAGCCGACTGCTGCTGAAGCAGCTTGGTGACAAGATACCGAGGTAAACAACGGCTACTCAGCCAAAGATATACACACAGCAAGTACGGTAATTTATGCTTTGAGCAAAAAAACCAAAAAAAACAAAATATGCCGTGAAATTACACTAGCCGAAAAACAGTTTGTTAGAAAAACGTCACGATATAATGGGGGCGGGGAGGGGGACGAAGCACCACTAACAACAAAAACAAAAAAAACCAACACAGATAAAATGACTTTGAAAAGCAGCTAAATAATGCAAGCTAACGCTAGCTGGTTGGCGTAGTACGTCGTCGACCGTTGCGAATTAGGCAGTTTTCGTTAAAAAATCGCCGTTGAGTTCTCGCCGTATAAGAGCAAGCCGACGGCCGTCAGCCAGCCAGCCAGCCAACTTGTTTTAAAGTGCAAAAGAAATGTTTTTTTTGTTTGTTATTTAGTTTAGGTCGCCAGCTGGACGACTAGCGACGGGCTGGCTACCGCGAATGCAAAGTGAGAAACGACTCCGGGGAAATACATTCTGTGTGGATCCAGACAGCGGAGCGGACAGTCATGGTAGGCGTTCAGTGAGCTCTCGTTGACAGTGGTCTCGCAGCCATTTTGTTCAAACTAACAACACTGCAGTCTGGCTCTCCTCCTCCCAGAGAGCAGACAGACCAGGAAGTGGCTCCAGATACGTCACTCCCGACCAACCAAAGCTGCAGACGCCAGCTCCGCCCGCCGCCCTCCGGCCCGCCCTCCCCCCTGTTCACCAAAACCTCCAAGCGGCCACAGAGGATGGACAGGCAGGCAGCTCATATTTCCAAGGTAATTGCTCAAGCATGCAGTCAGTGCTGTGTGCTTAAAAAAGCAACAAATGCAACGCTGTTATAGATTTTGGGAGGATGATATTATAAAGATAGAACGTACCTATACAAATTCAACTGGCTCCTAGTGACACTGTTACATAATACTTTATAGTACAGAAATACGACACCATACTTCATGTGACTCATGACTAAAATAGTGCATAAGAGAAACAGAAATGGATGAGTCGTAAAAGTCTACAAGCAGTTTGGAACTTGCATCATGAACTTTATTTAACAGGCTCAAATGCCTCTTAAAGGGCCCACCCCGGGTCTCTCTACCCAGGATGACCTTTTGTCAAGAATCTCTTGATCACATGATGTCCAGAAACATGGGGCGATAATTCCAGGCTATTCACAACATGATGGATGAGGTCGCCCTTGTGCCCCCTGAACCGCGTCTGCAGCCGCCTCAGAGAAAAGAAAATGCGGCCCCTGTCCATTCTCTGCGCTCCTTTCTCATGGAAATGACCGTTCCGTGCCCAGACAAACACACAGACGGACTCACTCACACTCACACACACACACACACACACACACACACACACACACAGTGTGAGGTGGGAACAGGTCAAGGCTGCAGTCCACAAAGGGGAAGGCTGACCAGTGAGAACTCTCTCAGCAAAGCTCTGGGCTCCTATACATCACTGGGAGAGACTGCTAATGAGAAAGCCAGGGGCCCCGTCCAAAACTTTTTTTCCCCTCCTTTTCAAGGCAAGATGCCCAGAGCTATTAAAATAGCAAGCTCCAACTGAATGGAGAAAGCAGATGTTCCATACACAGGGTTAAGAGAGGTGAGAGCAGAGGTCTAATGCCTACAGAAACGCCTGAAGGGATGTGTAGTTCACCGCGGATCACAGACTATTAAACTGTAGATATTTGTTTATTCGTGGCACTTAAATAAATTGTGTTCCGTGTAAACATTTTGTCTCAGAGTTTATCGAATGTGCCTACTCGAGGCATGTATGCAGTGATTTATTACATCAGGCAAGCTAAAGTGCCTGCATTACTTGTAACGTAAATGTCCTTCATGTAGACTCACATGAGTTATCAAAGATGAGAGATGGAAATCTGTAGAGCACAAAGGACAACTGAGACTTGAAACGATAGTGGTTTGACACGATCTTAGCCATCAAAGGCAAGAGCTACTCAGGTGTGTGTGTGAGAAGAAAAAAGACAGGGAGAGTGTGTGTGTGTGTGTGTGTGTGTGTGTGTGTGTGTGTGCAGATGTGTGCATGTACTGTATGTATGTGTGTGTGCACATCCTTCCTCCTGCACATCCACTCTCCAGCTATTCTGAGATGTTTCTCTGACTCTACCAATTTCCCCAATTGCTTTCACATTTAAGCAGACTGCTGACAGAAGCGAGCCAATGGGAAAGGTCCGCCTGACATTCTGATAGGAAACAGCCCAGACACAAGCTGTAGGACTGCAGCAGAGGCAATCGCTCACTCCTTCCCCTCTCAGACAATACACTTCTCCTCCTCCTCCTCCTGCTCCTGCTCTCGCTGTTCTCCTTCTCTCCTCTCTCCGATTTTTCAGTGCGCTCTTCTGCCTTTTGTTTTAATTCCAATCATGAGCCGCGTTCCGCATAAGGTTTTAATTTCAAGCCTGCCGCCGGAGTCTGCCAGACTCGCACGCACACATGCACAAATTCACACAAGAATGCACGTGCATACACCAAGCCAAAGATTCATATGCATACCGTACACACACTGTCTTTACTCTCACATCACAAATACTTGTGTGTTACGTGGCTACATGCATATTTAATGCATGTGCTCGGTGGCTACATTTTATCATTTAAACATGTTTCCCATGAGAGAAAGTAACTCCATCCAGAAACATGAATAATCACACACATTCATAAAACACAGACGCATCAGCAGACAAATTACATAAAAGAATCCCAACAGGCAGTTTTTTCTGCTTTGGAAGTCAAAATATACTCCATAGTTTATGAAAGACTGGCTGAATTTATAGGATCATCAAATGAATTCCACAGCACTCAAAATCTATTTTTTTGCTTTACTCTTAAATACAAAGCCCGTATCCAAATGCTTAACATCTAATCTTGTGGAATTAACCAGACAAACATGATCTGAGGGGTAGCCAAACATTTCATGACAGCACTGAATCCAAAAGCAGATCTTGGGTTTGAAATCGTCATTCCCCAGACGCTGCCTTCCAGAAGAAGACATTCATAGTTTGTTGTGTGATGCTGAATGACTGATGAGTCCGGGGGGGGGCAGTATTTTGGTATTGATTATGAATACTCAGCCCTTCCTCCACAGTCTGGACTTTATGCATGTGAGCAATCAAAATGCAGACGGCGAGCTACTGCTGCTTCGCTCAAAGTGACATTTCCAAAGGCATGACTTGACATATGCAAAACCGTCATGATGATAATTCTGACGGAGGACGGTGCCAAATGAAACCGTCTCCTAACTGCACATAAAAGAAGAGTGTTGCGCAGCGAGTCTCCCAGTTCTGCTACTTCAAGGCAAAATTTGCAAGTGGTAGCTGTGCGATTGAGGCTGAAACATTCATTGGGAGTTTTTTTTATCACTCTGATTAGCAATGTGATTGAAGTGCCTATCCATTAAATAATAGTGAAGAGTGGTAAAACCCTGCTGAGTTGCTCATTGCTCATCTCCAAGGTCTGCAGCGTTGCAATGAGAGATAAGACAGACTGCAAGTAGCTGAAGGCATGGAAGTCCATGAGAGGAGGAGGGATTCTTTTCATTAACTTTCATTAAGACTAAAGAGTGAATTACCCTGAACAGAAGAGGTCCGACACATAAAAGCCATTAGGTGGGGAAATATATACACACACTCACTCCTCTGCACTAAAACACACTTGCATACATGTACATACAAACATGGGGACGCACACAGATGCACTATTACACTCTTGCATACAAATATAGCGCAGACCTTGGCAACCAAATGCTTCAAATCCTCCATCTACTGCTGTGCCTCTGTAGAGTACATAATATATTGGGGGGGACAATAGTAAGAAGAAACAGGCTGGTAAAGGGGCAATGCAAGGGGTGGGGAAGGGGTTATGCAGCCTCTGTGTGTATGTGGGGGTGTTTTTGTGTGCATGCATGCTTGTGTGTCCATATGTGTGTGCTGTATGGGTAAAGGGAGGGAGGCAGGGCAGAGCGGAGCGGAGCGTTGCAGTGCAGTAGGACAGCGTTTCTGAGCTGTGGTAATTTCCCCTGAGGCGAGCGAGCAGGTAAAGGCCAGCGAGAGAGGGAGGGAGGGAGAGAGGGATAGGAGGAGGGAGGATGGCAGAGAGGCAGCGAGCGAGTGTGTCAGAGAATAATGAGGAATGATACAGCGGTGGCGGAAAAAAAAGAGGCTGGGCAGATTCGCCCAATCAAATGCACAGACACACTGCATTAACAGCATCTCAAGGTTGAATGTAGTCGCTCTCTCGTTGTCAACACATTAACGTTTCTATTTTCATTTCAAATGCCTTATCTTGTTAATGAGTGTTTTTGAACTGAGTCATTGTTTTTGTAATGAATTCATCTATTAATTACAAGTGCGCCTTTTCCTGATGACCTTGCTTTATTTTGTTACAAGCTGCAAGACCTTAATATTAGCATACATTAAGCCCTGCTTATCTTTCATCCCCAATTGCTAATACGTCAAATTATCACCCAGCAAAAAAAAAAAAAGCATCAACCACAATACTGGTTTGTATACCGGGGGTTTGTGTGTGTGTGTGTTTGTGGGTGAACACCCTCACTTATTAGCCCCTTCCCCCTCCCTACTTGCAAACTCATTACCAGGGTATAAGACCTGCGTGGATTTTATGGTGTTTTGGGAACTGACTGGTTAATCAGATTTATTGCACACTTAAGCTTAATTGATTGCCTTTATGGATTCAAATGAATAATTAAGTGCTAACAAGCCTAGTTTCTGTTTCATCATTCTGAAATGATGATAATGACCCACAGAGAGGGAAGGTGGTAGAAGTGTCAATCAAAAAATGCAAACATCACAGGATACACTTTTTCTTCCTGGTCCCCTGTTTACTATAGAGGCTGATTATAACAATGCCATGCATGAATAGTTCTACTTTACTATCACTCAAAACACTGACGCAAACACATCGTCCAGCTTATCTTCAAATTCATACTTGTAAAACCTAAATCCAGAGATTTATTTTTCTGTCCGCTGCTTTGCTCTTATGGGCCCTCTGCTGTTATATTTGATGTTTCTATTAGAAATGAAGTGGTATATGCTGTTATATACCGGCAGTGAAAGGACAGGCAGTGTATTAAGATCAAGGCGGTACAGACTGAGACAACATATCCTGACCTTCAGATGATCTTCACCAGATCAATACTATCATCAGCGCAGACGAGCGGTCGCAGATTAACCCAGCCTCCTATAACCACCCCCAACCCAAACACACACTCACTCTCACTTTCTTTTACACACACACCTGATTCAGTAAGGGCCCTGGGTGTATTGATTGGGTTGTATTGACTGACACACAGAACCACCACATGTACACACTTGCTTGTTGACTTTATTTTTCTCTGTCTGTCTGGCTGGCTGGCGCATATTGGGGAGGGTGGAGGATTTAAGCTGTATATTTGGGTCAGGGAAGCCCTATAGGGGCTTATCCATGAATATAAAAAGAGAGCTGAGACAGTGTTGAAGGCGGGGTCCCATTTATTCCTATGAAGGTTGCTCAGTAGCTCATGAAGCCAAAAAAGTTTGACTTCCCGGGTATAAAATTACCATGATCTTCTGCATTGTAACCCCCATAAAGCAAGCACAGTAGAGACTTCCGCCAGCTGAGCGGCTTTCGGTTTAGCCCTTTGCAAACTGGAATGGGACAAAATGATTGCATTGTGGGGCTCTTTTAAATTTTTGACATGTTATCGGACCAAAAGGATAAAATCTTGACAGTGAAATTGGTCATTTCGTGGGGTTGTGATGCTCAAAAAAATGTATCTAGTAATTGACAAACTTCTCTTTCACAATGTAAGTCTATGGGAAAAAGTATTATTGGGCCAAATGGCATTATGTGACGGACCTAGAAGTTATAAAGCCACCATTTGGCTTCTATGCCAAATCAAGGCCCTGTGTGGTTCCTGGTGGCTTGGGATTTTCACACTGTGCGTTCTGAGAAAGAAAGTAGGCAAAAGCAGTGGAGACTTACTTCCAGTTGTTGAACGCTACCATTGAGAAATTGACCTAAACCATGGCACAATTGAGGTGCAAAAGTCACTATATTGTCCCGTCTTGTTCCAACAACAAGCCAAGACATCCTTATTGAAGTTTCCACAACTTTCCAACAGATGATGGACTGTGGACTTGCTGAGTTACAGCAATCAGAAGAGACGAGGGCACTTACGTCTGCAGTCTTCATTTTATGAGGAGGATATCTACTCAACTCCAAAGGGTGTAAGAAGTCTTAAGAAGAGGTTTGTTCAGTCGAGGTGTGTCTGGAGCAACTAGCCAAAAATGGCAGATGGCATATGAGAGGGTCAAAGAATGACTTGGTGTTGATGTCAGGGCTGGGTCTCGGAAGGATGTCACCTCGGCAGGTGCAGCTACTGCCCCTTACCTTGACCATGACTATGTTTTACCGCCACCACCTGATAAGTTTAACGCCTCCTAGTGAAAGTCAATAGTACAACAACCTTTTTTGCCAACTGTTAGCTGTTGGCTGTTGTTTTTAAAAAATGATTTATCGTGCAGCTCTTCTAGACTTTCTAAATCTTATCGGACTGAATGGATCAAACACGTGATGGACCCATTAGGTGCAATTCCACTTTTGGCCACTATATAAAATTGGCTTCAAAGCCCAGTCTCCACTGCCTTTGCCTACTTTCAATCTCAGTGCGCATGGTGTGAACAGCTGCCACAGTATCTGTATGGATCCCCAGCTGTAGAAACAGGAAAGGCGGATGTGTACGTCTTCGTCTTCCAGTGAGCCGATGGCAAATTATTTTAGTAATTGTTTAATAAAGTTTCTAAATTAATATCTTTTATACTTCCACCTGACTTTAAGGTCAAACTGCACTGTTGTACAAATAATGATTGCCTCTGTATTTACATGTGTGTTTGACATTAGAGAAAAGGGCATGATAAAGGCCATGTGAATAGGCCGATATCAGAGGTCTGGCACTGCATTTTTCACAAACCTTTGCACATTCACTACATGCACACATACATTTCAAGCAAACATCCCAATCTGACCCCCCACAAGCCGTTTCTACAAAATATGCAGAGAGTGAAACAAGCAAATCGATGTCTGCACGTCTGCGAGTGGCCAAAAGGCATCTAACTCAATCCCACATCCAATGTAAATGTTGGTGGCGTATCCACAGGCAAGGGCTGATATTTAGAAGTCCATTAACACAGGGTGGAGATGGGTTAATTCACTGTTTGTAGCTGGAGATCCAGAGAGGGTTTAGGGCATGCAAAGAGGAGGGAGGAGGGGAGAGGGGGAAAGAAAGAATAAAAAGGACAGAGGGTGATGTGTGAAAAGCAAGACAACAGAAAAAGAAAGAGGAAATATAAGAAAGCAGAGGAAGAATGCAAATAAATGTGGTAGATGTGTGGATGGTTGGAGGGGTGCTGGTGTTGATGGGTGGGTGAGTGTTTGGGGAGGGGGGGTTTGTTGTGAGCATTGCTGCCTGCTATCATCCGCCTCAGCCTGGGCGTCAGTTTGATTAATGCTGCTTTCCTCCAACTGACCTCCAAGGTCACTGGAATAGTGGGTACTCAGCCTCTCCCATTCGCTGCCGCTCCGGAGGGGGGTAACGGCCGTATAATACGCTCCCCCAGAGGCTCTTCCTCTCTGTTTTTTCTGTTTCCCCTTTACTTTCCGTCTGTCTCTCATTTAAACTCTCCCTCTCATCCGCCCGGTCTGTCTGTCTGTCTGTTCATGCCTCCCCTTGATCTGCCCTTCCTCTCTCCCTATATCTCTCGCACTCATCCATCTCTTTCTCTCAGCCATCATTCCTCTTTCTCTCCAACCCTGTCTGTCTGACTCTTCTGCTCTCTTCTCCACCAGCGCTCTCTAATCTGAAATGCAATCAAAAGCGGCAATAATGTAATGTGTTTGAAGATGCTGGAGAGAGTAAGGGGGAACAGGCCTGCGAGCGGCTATTAGAGCACGCGGTGAGGTTTAGATAAACACATACGCATTACACACAACCACAACCGCCACCGCTCTTCCTCCCCTCCCTCTGTTTCACAAACAGGCTGCCAAGGTGAAGGCACATGAATAGAGTTGTCCTACACCAATAGATACTTGGCAATGGCACACTTCCTCTGGCTGAGAAGCTCGTAGCAAATTCTTGTGCCAGACGGTCTTTCCTGGCATGGACCTGGCAAGAAGCGAGTTACATACAGAGAGTGTGAGAGGGGACATAAGGACATTGGAAGAGTTTGGCGTGTGCCAAACTCCTTAAATCTATCCATTATTAGAATTGTGTATTGGGGATCTACAACTTTCTCTAACTACAAACCATTTTCAAAACTATTAAGAAATGATTATTTTTGCTATATCATCATACTGACTGTGCTTTGCGTTGACATTGAACTTAGTTATCTCCTGCACACTGCAAATAGTTAAACACTTGCGTCTGTCTGTGGCTGGCCTCGCTCCACACAGTATAGGTTTGTGAACAGTAATTGACAGCACAAAAATCTATTTACCGAGAGAGACACAAAGCGTGTGTATTTGTGTGTTTACCTCTACTCGTTAAGCTGTGTCCAGACCAGCGTTACTGCATTGAAAAACACAGTCTCCTCAGTTGTGTCAGGGAGTTGGCACAGTGGGGGTGCTGATGCGCAGGGCTCTGGCAGGTGTTTCCTGGTTCTTGTTTTGTAGTATTACTAACCGCTGTGTTTCTGTTCGTGTGTATGATAAGTGTTAAAACTCATGGAAGTATATCACTCAAACTGAAGTGAACTTCTGAACTGTATCTCATCTTGTGAGTACCTGGAGCGATACGCCCACACCAACACAGCCTCTTGCGATTTTTATCCCAGTCCTATTTTCAGTCTGAACGCCCTTTTAGTTCTATGAAAAGTAACTCAAGTTTGGATTTGCACAAGTTGGTTTATTTGTATACTTGCACTAAATGGCAGCTGTACTGTCACTGGCCTGTAAAAAAATATGTATTGGAGGGATCTTGCGTCACTGAGATTTGACAAGAGATCCCAGTTGGACAGGGTCCAAATTATATCAGTATATATGGGTTGGGTAGGATCTTGTTTAACTGCCATGTGTCTTGTGTCTATTGGCATTGTCAGACTTGAGGAACCTTTTCATAGTTCTAAGAATCCCCCTTTTTGATGTGTCTGGACCCTAAGAACTAGGAACGATTCTAGTACTTCAAATATCGTATGGAGGCACTTTTTTAGCTCCTATTATAGAGTAGGTACTGTTGTAGCACGAGAGGAACCATAAGTGATGGAAGTGTATGGTGACTGGTCAACCACAGCCAATGCAGCATCGCCAATGGCTTTTTAAAAAAAAAACAAAAACAAACAAAAAAAAAACATTAGCTATGTAAACAACAGACAACAGAAAACACAAACAACAGCTAATAATGAAAAATAAATGAAAGAAAACACAGACAAATGGGCTAACAATGAAGTCAAGACTTTACTAAGCATATATGAAATGGTGGAATACAACTCAATTTTGACTCGTCAAAGCCAAAGTGACAGTAGTATAACAGCATTCCTATTGGCGGTGCGAATGCATACCGACAAAATTCCCTTGAAGGTATGTACTGTAGTACTGTAGTACTCAGGGGAGCTCCCCAGTGGGCAGTTCTCAGTCCCCAGAACTGTTTGGTCCAAAATGTTTTATGTGCCATTATGTCTAATACCTGAGTGGATCTAAATGGATGTGAGCTCACTCAGTATCAGCTCTGATCATGTCATAATCACCATGGGAGAAAATATTTTAGGAAATCATTGACCGTGTGAAAGATTTATGCCACTGAATGACACTTTTACAGGTTAGAAAATGATTGTATTCTGCAGACAGTATCTATAGCACTATCACACTAATTTAACTAGTTTTAATAACATTCATTTTTAAGACATTGTTATTATATTCCAGCTTTTTTGACCACATCTGCTTTTTAACTGATAATGTATCATACTGCTGGCAGTGTCGGCATTCTCTCTCTATTAAGTTTCCACCAAACACTTTCAGTATAGTACCCTTAGAACCGTATGTTAGCTAAAAGGACATGTACCTAAACTGTAGATCTGTTTTGCGTTTCCACTGTGGACAGTACTCTTAAACGTAGGTGGGGATGTTACCAGATGGTAATAGCCGTGTCGCTGATTGTCAACAGAATGGGGTTGCACATTATTTTCAGAACAAAAAAGAAGAGGCTGGAATGTTTAGAGTCTCTGTTGTAATCAATGGGATATATAAAAATAGTGGCTTAATGGTTGGTGCATCGAGTCCTTGTAAAGCAAGAGTGTCGATTCCCTATTGACCACTGCAGTGTTTTTAGCTTCACCTCTTAGTATTGGATTAGTGTGTTAGGTAACTCAACAAAGGGGTGAAGAAAACATGGTGGAATTGAACGGTTCTATTGGTGCCATCCACAACTTTTGAAAATGGAAAAGCAAAAATAACCATTCTATGTGTAATGAACAGAACTGAACCGGACTGCTTGGTGGTAACAAGGCCTTAGGGTGTGATTGGGTCCATAGCATTATGGATCGGGTCCAATTATCCTTGGGTCTTCTTTGGATCGGGTCTCTCTTTTTTGAAAAATGATTTATGCTTGCCAACCAAATTTTTCACAGGTCAGTAACAGATTGGATCCAAATGACCTTTACCATTTTTCTCCAAAATGTCAAGGCTACAGTTTATTTGAAAAAAGTACTGAAAAATTCAGACATTTGTGATCCAAACTTTGGCAACTGGTCATTTCTGTAAGGCCAGCCCGACCAAGATGGCGTCTGAAAGTGTGTGCAAAAAAGCCAGTAGTATAATCGCAGCCTGGAGAGTTAGCCCTGCTGTGCACCGCCAATTTGTCTCACACTCTGTACCCCCCCTTTCTTTTCTCTCTGTCTCTCCCTGTTCCCTTTTTCCAGTCAGTGCCTGAGCGTGAGGGACACACACACACACACACACACACTCCCGAGCATCATGAATCTTTCATGCGAGCGGGCTGTATAATCCCTGAGGCGTGCTCTCTGAGACCCACACACACCCGCCTCCATCACCTTGCACTAGGAGAGAGGGAAAGAGAGAGAGAGAGAGAGGAAGAGAGAGAGGGCAAGTGACAGAGAGAGACAGAAAGATAGATGGAGAGAGAGAGACATGCAGAGGGAAGGAGGGGGGAGGCAGTGGAAAAAGAGGAGGAGGGAGGGAGGGGGTGGGAGCTGCAAAAGACAAATTGAAGGTGTGAAGTAGGACCTGGCTGGAATTACCTTCTTTCTTTTGACCATTGAGGGAGGGATGAAAGAGGAGAAAGAAGAGATAACAATGGAAAGGTTTGTTCCTTTTCTTCTTGGCTGCTGAAGGCTGCAGTGGAAAGACAATTTGCTTCTCATTATTGGACCTTGTCAGATGGAAGCACGCTAAACACCTTGTCCAACCCCCCTAATTAACAATGGGAGAAATACTGGAGTCTAGTGACTTTGGATGACAGTGTGATATGTTTCCACCCACCTCTTTTTATAAGCACACTGAATGTGCACTTAAGAAAACCTGAACACACAATGCCAGAAACCACTTAAATCTCTGACTTAAAAAAAAAATTGACTGAGGGTAAGTCAGGGAATCAATGAAGAGAAGAAAAGGAGGAGGATTTGCTTGAAATTTGCAGAAATGTTGGATGAAAATGTAGCTAAAGACTTGATTTGATGATGTCTAATAACGTAATAATTAGAGATGTACCGATACCACTTTTTCCTTCCCGATACCAATTCCGATCCCTGAACCTTAGGTAGGCTATCTGCTGATACCGAGTACTGATCCGATACCAGCGCGTAAAATAAAAATGGATGGGATATGAATTGTATGTCTCAACTCCTAAAACTCTATGTAAAATATTAAGAATTAAATACATAATAGTAGAATGAATGCCATAAAACTTTTTATTATTATTATTATTATTATTATCAAGTGTTGACACAGATCAAGACACAGGTTAAAGTGCAGCCACACAATTTGGTAAAAAAGACATTTTAAAGGCTACAGCAGAATGCTTTTTAAACTCCGCTCCGTTTCCGTTTGCCTGTAGCATGCATATGTGTAATGACATGAGGCATTACCTGGTATCGGATTGGTCATAGGCTGTACTCGGCGATACCCGATACTGCATTTTAGGCAGTATCGGAGGCATTTCCGATACTGGTATTGGTATCCGTACAACAGTCCGTACAGTCCCATAGACCATAGGCCCCCATAGATT